>NW_025763527.1:0-605703 GCF_020726555.1 Boeremia exigua | reverse complement strand
ATACGGGGAAGAAGGGCTGAATTGCGATCGAAGTTTTGGCGATGTTCGCGAAGTGAGCGTAGAGGAGTTTGTGGATTGGGGCATGAGGGTTCGTAACAAACAGTGCCAAAACCTCCGAACTATACTAACAAGATAAGGTCGATTTACTCTCTTCTCTCGACTGGGTATATGGCGTCTTTTTCACCGACAGGTACCGGGAACCATCCTCTTCTTAATGGTGAGAGACGGAGTGAGATCTTCGACGTTCCAACACACATGGACGTAAGGAGACTAGATGTCAGTGTGAGGTACTCGACATAGACGGAAGTTGAGCGATGGTAGGCACAGTACAGTCTTTACCCAGGTAGCTCCAAAATGTGGAGATGAGCGAGTGCAATTCCACCTTCTTCTTACATGCATAGGTATGAGGTTCGAGGGATGCACTGATGCAAAGAGGTATTAGGGGCGGCTCTACGAAGATCGTCCTTCCAACATGTGGCTGCAGCCCCTAGACAACGAGACTGAGCAGCAAAAGCTCAGTGTGCCTGCTGGTGGTGCGTTTTCACTTCTTCTCATAGCGGAGGCCAGCCTTTGGGTCGATTCGACGTGCACGTTCCTTGCGACAAAGCCTGACTGGACAGTCTCCGACCCAATCACAGAGAGGATTGTCTTAGCGCATTTGACCACTGGGTAACTGGCGTTTCCTGATGCATCGGCATCGAGGTCGTACAAGATCGTATTCTGGTGTTGAGTACTGCGGCTCACGATCTAGATCGATGGTGCGGGACGATCCAAAAATATGGCGCCAAACCCCTTGCAGGAAGGCCTCGGTGTCAACACTGCGCAACATCGTCATCATCCGGGGCAAAGTACCCACCTGACCAAGCTTTTTGCAATTGCGGGAAGTCCGACAGCAGTTATCTTTGTCTGCGCACTGCCGTGAACTGAAGAAATCACACTGCATTGGTTTCTGGCCAAACTTTACTTCTCCTTGTGCAATTGCTAGACCGCAGTGATGTCTCCCATCGCAGACCATGTCCGCTCGGCGTGGAACGACAAGCAGACTCATGTTGTCATGTTCTCTGCAACTGCGATCGCCCTGTATGGATATGATCAAGGTATACCCCACTCTTGTCCGAATCTTGTGTTTGGTGTTGACAAATCCGCAAGGTATGATGTCGCTCATCAACACGAACCAGGACTACCTTTCTACGATCGGACTCGAGGAAGAGTCGCCAGTAGTCGGTGTCATTGTTGCCGTGTACTATCTGGGTACTGCAGTAGGAGCTGTGCTATTCTCCTGGCTGGCAGACAAATTCGGACGCAAGAAGAGCATCTTCTTCAGTTTAGCTGCTGCCAGTCTCGGGAACTTGATCATGTTTGTCGCTGGTTTCAAATTCCAACAGATAGCACTCTGGGTCATGCTAGCCGGTAGAGTGATCATGGGTCTTGGGGTTGGAGGAATTGATGCCGTGATCCCAACATACTCGTCTGAGCTCTCTGCGGACGATGCAAGAGGCAAGGCATTGGCCCAAGAGTTTCAATCGAACATTTTTGGGCTGGTCATGGCATTTGGCATTAACCTGGGCGTTACTGTGGCCCTTGGAACGTCGAACCAATGGGCCTGGAGGATACCCATCATCGTCATGCAGGTGTACCCTGTTGTACTCATGGCTTTGGTGGAGACCCTACCAGAAAGCCCTCGCTGGTACATCTCCAACGACAAAAACGACGATGCGAAGGCTGCGTTGGAGCAGATCTATGGCGACGAGAGTAAGCAGCAGTACGACCAGTTGATCGAGGCGCACGAAAAAGAGAAGGGCGACAGTGTGGGCTACTTGGACATGCTCAATCCATACCATCCACAGTTCCACCCAACCATGGTCACGATCATGTGCCAGATCAACCAAGCTCTGACTGGATACGGGGCTGTCTCTGTGTATGGTCCGCAGATTTTCCAGGTAATTTGATGGATCCAGAAACGAGTCTCTGCTCCCCGTGACTGACTAGACATTAGCTTCTCGGCTTCGATACGCGCACATCCGAGTACATCACACTCGGCAACTATACTTCGTACTTCTTCCTGATGACTTTCGCGTGGCTACTCATCGATGTTCTTGGCCGTCGTAAGCTTCTTATCCAGGGATCTGTGCTGTTGTCGGTCTCTTTCCTCGTCCTTACAGTGTTCGGTGGCCTGTCTGAGAACTCGTCGAAGATCGACATCCCAGTCATTGTCCCTGGTGTTCTCGGCTCCATTACATTGTTCTTCGCAACAGGTTAGTAGAGAGCTCGAACGTGATGCGGTGACTGACCCAGCGTAGGCGCATTTGGCATAGGTTGGCTCGCAACTGTCTGGCTCATCCCGACAGAAATATTTCCTACAGTGGCAAGAGCCCAAGGCACTGCCATCTCTGTCATTATCTGGGGAATCGCTAACTTCGCTATCACCTTCTTAACGCCGGTCATGTTTAACAACCTGTCATACTTCATCTTCCTGGTATTTGCAGGCACCAATGCCATCGCCGGCCTTTGGACATACCTGTACCTTCCCGAGACTGGCGGCAGGAGCTTCGATGACAACCAGGAATTCTTCAAACAGGCAGGTGAAGCTAGGACCTGGCGCGTCAGCAAAGTCTCGAATGGTGAATGGTCAAAGATGCTCTACCCAGACCCAGAGAGTAACGGAGAACGCGTTGTTGACGCAGAGCGAGTGCCCCTATTGAGGCGGGTGCAGGACCAGCTCCCAAGTGCCGAGTAGAAGCTCGGATTCCATAGGCAATAGATTGCATACCTTTATGTTTTTAGGCACGTCGAAAGCGTGGAAAATACCAGGAACGGCTGTTTGATTAAGCAGACGAACGCCTCCATTGCAGTCAGGCTCGCTGATTTCACTCCGTTCCTCTCGGACTTATACTCGGCCATCGGCACATCTCCGAGACCAGCAATCAATGTTTCCCTTCACCTCACCAGGCAACAGCGGTACTCCTGATACCGTCCACAGCCGACCCCGATATCTCCACTTAAATCCAGCGGGTACCGCGGCCCCTCCTCTGAGAGGCCGCCGAACTCTCTGCAAGCCACGCACGCCCCTGCATCGGCGTCACAATGTCTCCACCTCCGATCATACATGCATTGCACACACGCGACTACTCCCGTTGCACATTAGCGCTTTGATGGGCTGATACCATGCACGAGGAATGCTGAGGGGTATAAAGCGACTGTCGTCCTCGAGGTGCTCGTAGCTGCAGGAACAATTGCGTTTATTGTTTAGCCCGAAGTCCGCCGCTGAGTTTAGCTTGACCGCACTCCGACCAACGACATTGCGAGGAATTGTGATTACGGCTACACAAACGAAAGGGAGCATTTATACTGCATAACAGTCCTGTTTGACATTCTGGACGAGTTTCAATCTCTCCTGTTCAAAATTCAGAAGAAGCAAGATCATTTTCAAGATGTCGACGACCCGCCTCACTGTGTACGATCTGCTCCGCATCACCTACACATACGAAAGCAAAGCTCTAGCGGAAGCAGCACGAGTACGCAGAGACTCCGTCTGTTCGGTAAATCGCCTAGAGAAATGAACTGGACTAGAGAATCAATCTAACAGTCTGCAGACACCCGAATCCTGCTCGCACATGTCACCATCCTCACCTAGTGGCAACTTCAGTGGCCTTGAAACCGACTTCACGCAGCGGTACAGCAGGAAGAACAGCCAGTGAATCATATCGAACCGTGTCTCGTCACCCATACGAGGCGACAAATCAGCGATGCAATTTTGACCACCTCCCGCCCTTCCTTTATGGATCGCTATTTGCGCTACCCATCTTGAATCCCACGTGGAGAAGTGGCAAGCAACCAGCAAACAGGCAGTTAAGATCGACATGCCCGGGGAGCGACAACTTATGGACCCCACACGCGTACAGCGCTTAGAGCTCTTGCATAGATTTGCCCAGCATAGACGGGCCGATTCGAATGCGCAAGCTATTATTGGGGCGAGCGGGGGTGTATCAGCAGCGATAGAGCAAGCGAGAGGGGCACGTGTGTTTGCAGACACTGTGGACTACTGCGAAGGAGCAACAGTAAGATGGAACTCGTTGGTACTTGTGCCAAGGCATGTACGTGCGGTGTATGCGAACGAGTGTTATCTCGAGATAGTCATCGTCCATCTACGCGATGAGCCAAACGAGGTCGGACAGCATGCTACTTGACTTCGGATGGCTGGATAATGGTCTGACTAGTATGCATTAATAGCCCAGTACATAATAGGTACTCATGTATCCATTCTAGTCAGGCCTTAAAACATGGGTTGATTGAAGTTTCGGACAAGGCGAGCAATTCGACTCAGTACTTTGGGATCATGTGGTATTTGAGAATCATTCATGTCATTCGTCAGGCTGACAAGGCTCTTGACTGGAGGGCCCAATGCTGCCCTTTGTCCTGCCAGTATATGCTATTCAGGTTGTCCGACCGGCGCCAGGCTTTCAGTTCCGCGGAAATAAGCAAGTCTATACACAGAGTGGGGAACACAATCGATCGCGCCCAGAAAACATGCAGTAAAGCACGGCGTAACGTTGCGCGTGCTATCGCAGGCACAGTCACAAGAGACATGGGGTGTGCTCAAGCTTTTGCATGCTGCTGCGTCCACTCTCTGGCCGTGGCGATTGCCTGTGCCTGGTTCTCCTTCCACGCCTGAGCTACGTCGTTCGCGAGAGGGTCGTCTGGGTTCGGGGCGCCGAGAAGAGCTTGGATCGAGAGCAGAATAGTCCTGATCTGGAGCGCGGGAGACCAGTTGCCTACACATGTCAGTTTTTGGAATCGCGCACGCGGGCGGAATCGCTCACTCTTGAGGACGTCGAGGCAAATGCGACCCAGCCTGTCGATGTTGGGGTGGTAGATCTTGGTGAGGAAGCGAACCTTGGGAGGAGTCATAGGGTAGTCATCTGGCAGAAAGAGCTCGAGCTTGAAAACACCGCCTGTATTCTGTGAGTTCGCCATGCAGAACCGCGGAACGCGCTCGAACTTACCCTCGTATGGTGACTGTGATGGCCCGTCGATGGTCACATCGAAATAACGCAGGTTGTCGTCGTGAGGGGTCGCAGAGATGCCTTGCACCCTGTAGCAAACAAGGGTCAGATGTTGTCCAAAGCTGTACAGTGGTAAAACTTACGGCTCGTTCATGAGACGCTCAGTCTCCTTGATAATGCGCTTGGGGAGGGCCATGGCTGGCTATAGAGTCAGAATGAGGAGTGCAAATAGAGCGGTGGTGCAGTAGAAGTAGGCAAAAGGTTGAGGTGGTGGTGGCAGCCTCCGTGGCGTAGACTCTGGCGCTTTGTAATGTTTGCGCAGGCGATCGCAGTATCACAGTTGAGGTCGTCTGAGCCACAGGGCGACAGCGGGCATGACCTCAGCGGGGCTCGTGGAAAGTGCCGCCGCCCAAAGCGCGCTACAACGAACAGCCAATGGGAGCAGAGCGCAACGCGTGCTCTCTTGACCTGCTTCGCGCTTCACTGCGACACTCACCCTCCGTCGCCATGACAGCTGCGGCTGGGCCTGCGACAGCCTACGAAAGCCAGACCTTTGATCGAAGCGTATCAATTGCAGTGGACGATGACATCGGTGCAGCCTCCATTTCGCCCGCAGGCCGGGACGTGGTTCTGGCCAGCAGGACGGGACTGCGCATCCTAGATCTCGACAACTTATATACTCCACCACTTTTCATTTCCAATCAATCATCCTGGGATGTCGCAGACGTTCAGTGGTCGCCGTTTGCCGCGCGAGCAGAATGGATCGCGTCGACTCGTAATCAACTGGCCCTCGTTTACAATCTGTCCATGCCGCACAACTCCAAGAAGCCACCGATTGAGTACACATTGCGAGCCCATGATCGCGCCATTACCGACATCAACTTCTCTGCCCATCACCCGGATCTTCTTGCCACGTGCGGCATTGATAGCTTTGTCTTCATCCATGACTTGCGCTCCCAGCGTGCGCCTCTGAAGCTCGCAGATTTCACAGCAGGCGCAACGCAGGTGAAGTGGAATCGCCAGAATGACAAGATCATTGCAAGTGCGCACGATAAGCACCTTCATATATGGGACGTTCGCAAAGGTGCCACACCGATCACCACGATCAGTGCGCACAGCACCAAGATTTACGGCATCGACTGGAACCGTACTGATCCTTCAAAGATCTTGACCTGTTCCCTTGACTCCACCATCAAGCTTTGGAGCCATGTTGGTAAGACAGCGACAACAAGTACCCCTCGGCGTGTTATACACACGAACTATCCAGTCTGGAGAGCCCGTCACGCGCCATTCCCCCATGGCATCATTGCCATGCCTCAGCGTGGAAATTCCAGCTTATGGCTCTACAAACATGTCAATGATGGCAGCAAAGAAAACTTCGTCAATGAACCTATTCACGAGTTCCGTGCACACAAGCCTGATGCCCAGGTCCGAGAGTTTTTGTGGCGCGTAAGAGGTGGCACTGATGATTATATCGATGACAGAGAATTCCAACTGGTTTCTTGGGGTACCGATAGATTTCTGCATCTCCACCGCGTAGGGCCAGAACTCTTAGAGAAGTCTGTCGGGTTTAAAAAGGGAGAGCCGCGCCTTGAAGCCCCTAATCTGATGCGCAGAGGAGCTGCGTATGTTACATACCGCGACGGTCCTATATCGACCCAAACGACTAATGCGAAAGGGGAGATTACATCTCCACGCGTACCCCCGAAGGGTAACCTGTCTACGTTACTTCACAATTACTCTCTCCATAACGACGTCTTCAGTACACGGCATGCTGGCGACATCCGATCTCAAACCATTATTGAGACACAGACACCGCGAGAGACAATGACCGCTGTCCCAATACGGCGTAACAAATCCCGCGTAGTTACTCAAATCAAATGGATGGATGGCGTCAAATTTGGTGGCCAGCTCGACAAGAGTGACGAGTTACCAAATAGAACGGAAGAACAGGACCGCGAAGACAAATCATCCAACCAGGAACAGGCTGATCTTGGGGCTGAAATCTCGCAAGTTGGCAGCAAGTACAAAAAATTGGATTTCGAAAGTATTGATGTACCGAACCGTCTTCTAACAGTAACTTTCAATGGGCCCTGGGGTGATTATGACCAGGCTACGGATGAAACTAGATTGGTGTTCTTGCGACTTACAATCAGATTCCCAGCGGAGTATCCAAGGGCAGTGGACATCGAAACGGATGTGGGTCCTATCCGGACGACAACGCCGCTGGACGTTGAATTTGAGAAGACCACAGCTTCCATTCCAAAAGACACTCAAGATGAATTAGTCGAACGCATTCATCAGATAGCCATAGCTTGTGCAGACCAGGAACGGGAGGCATTAGACGCTATCCTATCGTACGCCCTTGGAGAACGTGGTTTCCATGACAGCCTTCATCTGCCGGAGAATCATCATTCAACTGATGAACTGGACAACTTACACGGTGGAGAAAGCTCCAGCGAAGACGATGAGAACGAGGGCGAGTTTACCAATGATGCCATGCAATCATCTCACACTAACGCCAATGTCCCCTTGCCCGTTCAATGTTCTGTTCGATTTTCAACTTCAGGATCGCTTGTAGTAGCCAGAGTACCTCTCGTCAGGATGCCGCCACTTCTGACTGCCAGCCCGTTTCGTATGACCAGAAACCTGCGACATGGACCTGCCAAGGACGACATCTTCGATTCTTTTGGTCGGTTCACGGCTCAGCATGGTGAGAATTCGGACGGTGCATCATCTCCTGGGTCCTCAGAAGCTTCATGGGAATCGTCAAGCTCACCATCTTCTGCATCAGACTCTGAGCCTGCAGTCGAAGCACATTTGGGAACCTTCCAACCACCAACAGTATGGCAAAAAGCAGGGTCCAGATTTCAGTCTCGAAATTCACTCCCCTCATCTTCGGGAGCTGGGAGGCCTGCAGCCAGAAACAGGTTCATTGTTACTATCCTCTCCGCAGCGATGGAAGATTTGATACCCAGTAAACGCAATCTTGCTGAGCAGTATCGAATCTTTGGACCAGGGCCAGAAGTATGCGAACACAATGCTGAGGTGGCCAAGAAACATGGCTTGAATGACCTTTCAGACATTTGGATGCTCTGTAAATTGATACTTTGCAACGAGGTGCCCCTGGAGATTCTGCCACAACAACATAGAAAAGAACAGGTTGTTGTACTGGCACGGCGAGCGCTGGTCAGGATCAAACGGAAGGACAGTGGCCTGGATCTTCAATTCGACGAAGCCGACGCAGTCACCAACCCTCGGTTAAAGGGACGCATCAAATGGGGTAATCATGCTGTCGTCACATGGCTCATACCTGCTTTATTCGATCATTTTGAGCGCCTCGCTGACACGCAAATGCTTGCCATGCTATCTTGCATCTTCGCAGAGCCTGCTGCTCGTGAGGGTGTTACTTCGGCCATGGCAAAAATGAGGCCATCACATCTTCCCATGTCTATGACTGCACCTGCATTTTCCCTAGACTACTTTGCATCTCCAGAAGTTGCATGGAGCCTCTTCAACCCAACGATATCTGTTCCTTCGACACCATCACACTCACGCTTCGCTACACCCGCTCACGAGTTTGGTTGGCACAGACTGGCAAAAGATCTCGATGTATATGGCAGTCACAGCAGCTCGAATGGACCTTGGGGTAGTGACACGATCGCCTCTGATCCCATCGCAACCTTCTCCACAGATAACACCCCACCCATCCTCTCAAGGGCTTCGACTACGAGGATTTCTCATACAGCAACTCATACACCGTACTCTACGTCACCTGAACAAAGCCATTCAAGCATGAAGCGAGCGTCGACAGCGAACTTTGCTAGCGCCGTCGCTGCCCTATCTCGGCCATTTGCAAACGCAATGTCCGCTTCTCCGCCTGTCAGATCGCGCATGGATGACCTGTCTACTTCAGCACCGACAAGCGGTGTTACTTGGGGCACTACAACCTTCTATGGGAGCGATTCTCAGGACCACAACTCTCTTGCACCGGCCCGCATGAAACATCACAAACGGGCTAGTTTCGTTGAGACAGAAAACGTCAACGTCGATGATCTGTATGACTCAGATATTGAAGACGAGAAACTCAATGAGAGTAGCGGATTTGCCAACGAAGGGTCATCCGAGCACAGATCGTCTGTCATAAGAGTGGATGGCGATGATAGCAGTCCTGGAGGAAGGATCAGGGTCACACTCAAGAATCAAGATCTGTTTGACGATGAGTCTTGTCTCAGCAGACCCTTGCTAGACATGAATAAGCACTGGCTGTACCGCGCGTGGAGAGAGCAATATGCTGAGATGTTGAGTGGATGGGGTCTTGTACGCACAAGAGCCGAGGTTCTGAAGTTTAACGGATTGGTATCCTACTTTCCAACAGCAAACTCTCGCAGTAGTTCCAAAGCGGGCTCACTGCATCTTGCGCTGAAGACAGGAGGTGAGGACCCGGAGGACGACGGCACGTCAAGACAGCGTTCAAGAACATCGACGACATTGATGCCTCCCTTTCTCGCACCCGAGCCACACTCACCGGCTGCATCCGCAAGAGAGTTCTCGTTCAATCCTGAAGCAACAGCGTTTGAACCCACTCAATCAACCGACACGCAGCCCGATGGCCAAGCTGTTTCGACTGATGTTCTCATTGCCTCGGATAATTATTTACGCCTCTCTATACCAGCTCCAACACCCTCGAAGGAACTTGATGAGAGTACAGCTGCAGGGCAAGTCGGCTTGTATCCACGGCAAGGCAGCAAGCATGGTCGACCCAGCCTCTCACGAGGAACATCAAATATTTCTGGCTCCTCACTACACGGACGTGCATCATCTATTGCCCCTGCAAATCCCGCCTCCAAGCCAACTGCTATCGAACCTGTCTACTGTTGTAGCATTTGTTGGATCAAGGTCTCTGGTCGCTTCCGTTTGTGTCCCTCGTGCGGTCACATCGCACACTTCGACTGCATCGATGATGAACTGGGTATGGAGGAAGGCGAATGTGTAGTCGGCTGTGGTTGCGGCTGTGGCTTTGAAGTGGAAGACGAGAGGACTCGTATGGAGGCCTACATCGAAGAAGTCAGAGCTGCCACTGCTTCAGGTGTCACCTGGGAAGATGGGGATGCCTGGATGCAATTAGTCCCGAACGATTCGGGCCATGCCACGCCGAGTGTCTTCTCCGAAACCAGCATGTTTGACGGTTTCAACTGGGGCAAGGGTGTATCAAAAGTCGCAGGCGCTGGTAATGACAAGAGAAAGGACCAACCGAGCGGGAGAGGGACTCCCAGTCCAACGCCTACCGCGACGAAGAAAAAGAAGGGTCGGAAGAAAGTCAGAGCTTCGGGACTGAGCTACTACTAAGATCAAGAAACCATCGGTTCACTCGGATCCAGCGCAATCGCACTCAAAAACGATCTGGGCCAGAAGATGTTCCATGTGTTGCGAATGATACCCTTGTACTACTAGCATGTACACAAGATGCGCAGAAATTAATGTATTTCCTTATGCGACCGCAGCAGTATCGATGAGCAATACTCATTTGTAGCTAGGCCGTGAGCTGCAGTCTGGGAAGGTGCAGTCAACATTTCGACGCTGCACTACCAAAATGTGACTGCCTGAAGTAGAGCCTCCTGCAGCTGTCACACCCGTACCTGGACTCGATCTGGCCACAACCAGACACAAGTACACCAGCAATGTCTTGAAACAAAATCAGATCTTACAAGTGCACTTGTCATCCCAAAGCCATGGGTGACACAAATGATGCGCTGCACTCCACGCCTAGATCAAGCTCTTTGATTCGCTCATTCACGCCCGAGCTCCCCGCATTAACCTGTCGAGTGCAAGTGCGAACCAAGGGCCCCCAGCCTACGTTGACTCCACCTTAGATACGGCTGCCTTCCGTTTATCAGCTGCTTCTCGACATCCCGAAAATCGTGATCGGACCAGTCTCGACGCCTTACAGTGGTTGTGAGCCTCCTTCAACAGAGCAACAATACAGTCGAATCGTCGTATGGCTGAGACGCTCACAGTCCCGGCATCGGGTGCTTCTCCGCACGCTAACTCGGTGCCCCAGCCTTTTGCAAAGAACAAAGCGCAATCTCAACGATCGAAGCCCGGGGATATGCCAAAGGTGTTAGATGGCAGCGGTATCCCGAAGAAGAAGCAGTCCAAGAGTCGCAATGGTAAGTCGCTGCAAAAGTCTTGTTTAGGTTATTCTACATATGCACTTCATCTACCCACTCGGCGAGTTACTAGACTAATGGACAACAGGCTGTGTCACGTGCAAGGCGAAGCGCCTCAAATGCGATGAGATCAAACCGGTCTGCGAGCAATGCCAAAAACGCGGTGTAACTTGTGGAGGTTACAGAAAAGACTTCAAATGGCGGCCGTTCGAGGAGCCTGGCTGTACGGGCAAACTGTCAAGAAAAGGTCATTCCTCCCAAGCGTGCCCTATCCGTTTGCTCATCGTCATAGATTCAGGCACAGCAGGTACTGTCTCTACACAACCTAAGAACAGTGATCACGATCTCAGCGTCCACGGTCCATATGACCAATACCTTCAAGCCGCAACAAACTTCCAGCAAGCACCACCACCGCAGCTGTTGATACCCGATATTCATGGTTCGGCACACGGAAGTTCTGTCCCACACGTAATGTCATATCCTTTTGCCGAGAGGACATACGCCCCTTCATTACTGTCCCCTTTCGCCATCACACCACAGTCAATCTCCCCAGTCGAGTCACATGCACCGTTCTTTCCGGGGCCGGATAGCTGCTATGCAGAAGGATCGGTAAGGGCGGAACGGAGCGAGATTACCGCGCCTTCTAGCGTGGTTGCCGGACAGTCACCTCGTCTCGTGGATCTTCTTTTACCAGGAACGGACCATTGCGCACCTCCAGAAGAGTACATGTCATATCGAAATCAACATGAGGACTTCTACCAGCCGACTGGATATACACCTCCACCTGATATAGCAGACGAAGAAGTCGAAGAAATACCCCGAAATCTAGACCAGGATTCACAATCATGGTCCTTGAGGCCATCGATCTCTACAATGTCCAGTTCATCCAGTTCGTCTTCAGGTTCACCCAGTCACAGCATACCTTTACAGCCTCAAGATGGATTGTACTCTCATGAAACGATATCACGACGATTCCACCGAGACACGTGTGGGATATTGTCCGTGAAAGATGGGCCTACCGAAAACCCTTGGCGAACTCTCGTCTGGCCACTTGCGCGTGACTGTCCAGCCTTATATCATGCCATAGCATCCATGACTTCGTTCCACCAATCGTCGCAATTTCCGCCTATGCGGATCCACGGCATAGATCACATGCACACTGCTGTTCAAGCCCTGGCAGAGGGCCTCCAGAACATGCGCTTCGATGCAGCTATATCGACTACATTAGTATTGGCTTTTGCAGAGTCTTGGGATGTGCATATTAGTACTGGTATCAACCACATAAAAGGTGCCAAGGTCCTGATCAGTCAGGCTCTGGTACAGCATCGCCAGGTGCCCAAACAGGGGGAAGAGTGGAAGCGCCTTAAGTTCCTTTGCAATACGTGGATCTACATGGACGTTATTGCTCGTCTGACATCGACAGATGATGATGAGTCCAATGATGTTGATGGAATCTACGATAGCATCCACTCATCGCAAGAGACGGAGGAGTCATTGGATCCACTAATGGGCTGCGCTCGTTCGCTATTTCCCATCATTGGCCGTGTTGCCACTCTTATCCGGAAGCTACGAAAATCGACTGGAGACTGTGAAGACCTGACCTTGCAGGCCATCCATTTGAAAGCTCGTCTCGAGGAGTGGACACCACCTTCGCATATTGAGAGTCCCGAAGACGAGACAACTAGTCCTGTGGACTCAGTCAAGACAGCAACAGCTTACCAATATGCAACGTTACTGTACCTTCACCAAGCATTCCCCGAGATACCCTCCTTACCTGCGCTAGCCTTGGCCAAACGGGCACTATTCGAAATCGCTTCGGTCGAGCCAAGCTCTCGCTCCAGCATCATACATATTTACCCTCTCATGGCAGCAGGTTGCGAAATGGTCAACGAAGCAGATCGAGCCTGGGTGGTACAGCGTTGGGATTTGCTGTCGTCCCGGATGAAGCTTGGGATAATTGACAAGTCATTGACTGTTACTCAAGAGGTCTGGTCTCGTCGAGACGCCTACGCAGCAGAGTGTAACACTTTCGATTCGATGCGTAGTGAGAGCGATCTCTCCACACGGGCACGGAAGCGTGATCTCGATATATATCTCGACAGTGGAGAAGACGATATCTATTGGCTCGGGTCGAGGCCGAAACGAAGGGCATCTGATGAATCTACACAACATCGAGCTCTGATCTCACCGAAATTTGAACAGATGCGGCAAAGGAGTGAGGTGGTTGCGAGAGATAACGTAGAGCTACTTCATCCGGAGTTCACAGTCAAAGGCCGTCTCCATTGGGTAGGCGTGATGCGAGACTGGAATTGGGAAGGTGAGTTTCTGTGAATCCACCGAAGTATTGAGTACTGACTCGCCGTAGTATTGCTCGGCTGAAGCATCCACTCGTTTCGGTGATACCAAAAGCATCCTACCCTTTGTATGCACATCGGCACGGCGTGCCGACTCGACAGCGTTGACTTGACATCACAGCAAAGTGACAGAAGCAACAACGTGATAGCCATATTGCCTTCGGCGCGAACGGACGATGTCTCCGTTCGGGTAGACAGCCGATCTATGTCATGTGGCAAAGTCGAGCACATCCTCTGGTCGAATCACGGTGAACCAGCCCGTACGATGCAGCGCTTTCCTTCAAACGTTAATATGATTGAAACTAGACCTCATTGTCAACAATTGCCAAGAATATTTCGGATGTACAATTACTTACACAAGAGTCACTTGGGCGTTCAGTCATCAACGTGCCAGTGGAACACACAATCCAGGGTGAGGTTAAGAAATTACGACACAGAAGGTCAACAATCAGTGAAGTGACTCATCTGATCGTTGACGCAGTTTCAGGAGGGTGATATGTGACCGCTTGGCCATCTGCAATTGCGGCCCACACGAGCGTTCCATTGGCTTTGGAGAGGTCACAACGACGAGATGGTCACGCTTCTTGTCAATATTATTTGTACCATTGTACCTATACCGTATAGAAGATATTTTCACCCATGCAATAGAACGCCACATGACTGCCGACTTCCACTGTGTATATCATCACACGATTGTATGATCAGGGTGCACATGCTCATAACAGGCTTCCAATCACCGGCCACATGTTCTATCGTTTTCACTAACGCAGGTACCCGGCGTGTAACAGCCATCGACTTCGGCAGCAGTACCACCAGGTAATACTGCTTCCGTGGCACCAGTCTTAGTGCATGCTCTAGAAGTTTGCTGGCCTCAGACGAGGGTCGGGCGAGTAGATCTGCCGGTCCCACGGAGACACTAGGTTCTTGAAGAAACGGACCGGTCAACTAGAAGCAAGTAATGATATTCAATATGCCCTTGTCACCATGCCAGACACCCGTCGCACTGTACACCTATGTCCACTGCACGGCTCCCTTTACCGACACCGTCTCTCGACTCCATCCGGGGACTTCGCTTGTACAGTCGCCGATCGCGAGCCTCAGTGCTGCTGCGGTTTGCGTGACCAGAGCCATGTCCCTGCATCGTGTAGCGTCGTAGCCGCCGCCCAATCTGCGTTATCGGGGTTTGTACGCGCGAGGCTGCGCGGGCGCACAGTCGGGCTGCGGCCTGGAGATTAAAGTATGTATTCTGGGGTGGCGATACAAATATGGAGAGTTAAGGGGCTGAAACAGAGATATGTATTGTTGGGCGGGCTGTGTTGCCAGATGCCCAACCCATGAGTACAGATTAGATGTAGATGTTGATGAAATGGAATAATGTTTGTTGATGCAGGAGAGGGGGTTGGTTGCGAATGTTTCGAAGACGTTATTCGGATTCGGAGCCGTCTTCTGACGCTTCGACCTCTGCGTCGCTCACGAGGTCGCTCAACGCACTGCTTTCTGCATCGCTAAGCTCGCTGGCCTCTGCCTCGCTCTCATCCTCACTCTCGGCCTGCTTCGCCCTCTTCCCTCTGCCCTGCGTTTTCTTTCCGTTTGCGGCCTTGCCGTTAGCCTTGACAGGACTCGTTCCATCGCCCTTACGAGCCCCGCTCCTCCGTACAAGATGATCAATCGGGCACCCCTTCTCCCACCCGTCACTGCTCTCTCCTGTGATTGCCCTGCACCGCGGACAGCTCTTGCCATGCTTGATAAGCAGCTGGTGTAGCGGGTACTTTAGATGATCGGGCACCCTGACCTCACAGTGCGCATACGTCGAGTTGCGGTTCGGGCCTGTAAAGTTCCCTTTTGCACCAGGTGCCAGACCGCGCTCGTCACCCGCTTCAGGAACCCAGCCTAGCCACTTACAAAGCCGGAAGACGTGTGTGTCGACTGCGAACGAGGGGCGTTGCAGGCAGAATAGCAGCACGCATGATGCAGTCTTGGGGCCGATACCGGGGTAAGATGTCAGGTGGGCGAACGCGTCGTCGGTAGAGAGCAAGTGCAGATGATCCAGGGATACGATGTCTTGGTCTGCTTTCTGCATTTCCTTGTTCTTCTCTTCGGATGCCTCATTGGCTTCTCCCTGTGCTTCGTCTGTTGAGGACTTCAGGGCATCGCGGCGCGCTTGGTTCTCTTGCCACACCATTTGCAAAATCTTCTTGATATCTTTGCTCTTAACGTCTGCGAGGCCGCCAGACTTGATTGCTTCGAAGATCTCTTTCACGTCGGCCTTGCGTACAGAGTTCCAGTCGACGCTGCCTTTGCCGACGCCAGATTGCAGGATGCCGAAGCGTTTGACGAGACCCGCAAAGGCGCGAGATGAGTTTGTGCCGGATGTAGCGGCTGATAAGCGCGTGCGAATCAGAGCATCAAGCACGGATGGGACTTCGCCGCAGCCAGATACTTCGAGAGATGGTAATGGGATCTCTTTGGGCATCGTGACTTTACCATGAACCTTAGAGAGAATGCGTGTCACTTCCTCACATTCTTCAGGTGTAGGATGCGGATAGTTGGGATACGGCGTCTGGCCTGGTGTCAGGCCGTAACTGGATTTCTTCTTTGTTGTCTTCTTTTCAGTTGTTGTGGCTTTTTCGACAAGATCGTCAACATCTTCCTTCTTCGTCTTAGATAGCTTTTTCATTGTTGTTGCCTTCTTGGTCTTCTTCGCAGACGAAGTTGAGTCCACTTCTCCTGATTCAGGCGTGAGATCAGGTATAGCCCCCAAGTTGTGCGGCAGATCATCAACATCGACTTCCTTTTTTACTTTCTTGGCTCGTTTCGTACCCTTGGGTGTCGACAAGGCTTTATGTGGTGATACATCTTCCTCCTTGACAGCCTTCCTCTTGCGCGAAGAGGCAGGTTTTGGCGTCGCTGGTGGGCTTGATGGAGGACTTGAGAGCTGCACTGGTTCATCCTTCACATCTTTCAATGATGCTGCTGCTGCAATCCGAGTAGAGCCCCGCGTAGCTCGTGTCATCGTGGAGGGTGTCGATAAGGTCAATTGACGCAAAGAGCGACTCAGTGAGGTTTTGACAAAAAAGGAAGTGGACCACAGATTGGGCAATTGCGGTGCAGATGACCGAGTCGTACAGGTGACTTAGAAGTGGGAGCACACAAGAATATGACACAAATGCTAAATCGCAGAAGACAAATGTGACATCAGTGATAGAACAATAAATATTTCACAGGTGAAGGCTGGGGGCACGATGGATGGCGAAGGTACAGGACGTCATTGATTGGCGCTCAGACCCAGACCCTGCATGATTTTAGCGCGACACGCTTGCTCGGAACTAGACGCGGCTGCCCCGCGCAATACAAGTCTGTCGGATCGCGCCTCCCTTACTTTCTGCAGTCTATATCTATATATGTTCAAAAACATGGCCGGAAGAGTACCGCTCGTTGTGCCTGCTCTTAAGAAGCACACCGCGACTGTTATTGTTGCTCACGGTTTGGGCGACTCAGGCGCAGGATGGTAAGGCGTGTTGTCCAGGAGCACCGAGACATGCTAATAACACGCAGGATCTTTCTCGCGGAGAACTGGCGTCGCCGCAGCAAGTTTGAGGAAGTTTCATTCATCTTCCCTAACGCGCCTAGCATTCCCATCACTCTGGTCTGTTCTTTCGTATGGCGCGAAACACTCCTGGGACTGACGATGATAGAACATGGGCATGAGCATGCCGGGCTGGTACGATATCAAGTCGCTCAGCACCCTCACCGACCGCGAGGAGGACGAAGCCGGCATTATCAAATCCCGTGACTACTTCCATTCACTCATCGACGCCGAAGTCGAGAAGGGCATCCCCGCGGACCGAATCGTTATCGGTGGTTTCTCGCAAGGAGGCGCTATGTCTCTGCTGTCCGGCGTCACATACAAGAACCAGCTAGGAGGTATCTTCGGTCTCAGCTGCTATTTGCTGCTCCAGAAGAAGATCAAGGACCTGATCCCCACCGAGAACCCCAACCAGAGCACGCCTATCTTCATGGGACACGGCGACGCCGACCAAGTTGTTGCACACAAGTACGGCAAACTTAGTGCCGATGAGCTCAAAAACCACGGGTACAAGGTCGACTTCAGGACATACAAGGGTCTGGTGCACTCAGCAGACGCTGACGAGATTGACCATCTTGAGGCCTACCTGAAGCAGCAGATCCCGGCTCTTGGTGAGTCTGGGAACTCTCTCTGACTCGCTGAAAGCAGTCCCACGAGTCTCTCAACCGCGGTAACGACTTTCCTGGTGCTATTTGTCAGCTTGATCGTCGCGTGGTATGCCCTGCACAAGAAGCGCGATAGCGCTGCGATCGAGCCTGCAAAGCCAACTTGAGTGCCAGATTGCTGGCTCAGGTTGTTGATGGAGAGACTTCAGAATTCGCAGAGGCATTTCTTGTGACATTTTCTCCAATACCCACAGCTACTTTTTCTGTATTTCCAATATAGACCTTTCGACATTAGTCTCGTGCAGCAGCGTGGTGTGGGGCTGCGCGTCCATCGCGCAGCCCCACTAAAATGTCGTGTCTTCCAAACCCTGAATCTATCGTCACCAATTCTCAAGATCCTTCGCGCCGCCCATAGCACATAACCTCACAGCACAGCCTCCACCTCCAAGACATTACACCCTCATATCTCCCACTCGCCCCAGCGACCCCCACAATGCCCACAGTCACCCTCCACCCTCCCACCGCCCCGCCCTCCACCCCCGAGAACCCGCTCCCGCCCCTCCTCCACACGCCCAGCGGCCTCGCCCTCCTTGAAGTCCAAGGCACCATCCATTTCCCCCCGCCCGCACCCTCCGCCACGTCGACACGCGTCGGCAAGCTCGTGTTCCCGACGTACAACCCCGATATCCACGGCGCCGACGACACCAAGTGGATGAAGCGCGTGTACCTGTACGTGGGCGACAACCAGCGCATGGTCGGGGAGTGCAAGAAACTGGGCAAGCCGTTTGCGGTGGTGCGACGGCGGGGCGGGGACGAGGACGCGGAGGGGGATGTGGAGATGCAGGGTGAGGCGGGAGAGGAGGAGTTGCAGATTGTTGAGGTGGTGAGGCATAAGATTGTGTTTTCTGGGCGGCCAGAGCCGGTGGGTGGGGGTACGGAGGAGACGTGAGAGGCGAGCGGTGCATGATGACTCGCGAAGGGGCAGGGTGATAGGACGAGGCCAAATGTCCCACTCGGCGAAAACATCACAATCAGGTGCGCATGATGGGTGATGAGGCTTGTGAGAGATGCATTCGTCGCTCAAACGGTGGGGTCTACATCATACTCGACGTCGGTCCGGATCACATACTTCGCTCCCTCGACCACGCCCGTTCCCTCGTGCAGCAGCGCACCTGCCGCCTCGCCATGCGGGAACACCGCGACACTGCCCATGATCGGCTTCACTGGGTATGCATTGATGACGCCCTCCTTCACACTCGGAATAAAGAACGTGGTCTCGCCGCCGCGGAAGTCGTCGTTCAGGTAGATCAGGAATGTGAACAGACTCGACTGGCGGGCGTCCGAGGGCGAGGAATCGTACTGGTACGCGTCGGTCGCCGGATCGATGGCTGAGGGTGGCCATGCGCCGTCTACAAGCCCATTAGCAAACGTGAATATAAGTGTTACGGGGATCGGCAGGACTCACCGATGTGGCATCTGTATTCTGCTCCTGGCACATAGCGGTACACTCTGAATCTCCGGTTGATACCCCTCACCGCCCTGCCGCCGACAGACTCCGGCACAAACGCCTTCACACGATCCCACAGCTTATCGTGGAACGCCTGGTCGACGATCCAGTAGAAGTTGTGCGCGAGGATGCTTGTGTCCTCGCCTTGGGGTCGCATTGGCGCGTCAGGGATGAACTCGACGGTCTCACCTGCGCAGATGATCGATGAGCACTCTTCGGGAGTCAGGACGTCCCTGATAAGGCGGAGATTCGGCACTATTGGGTGGTGGTACACTTCTGTCTTGGGACCTTCGCCGAGGAGAACTGTGTCGTCTTGCGAGGCAAAGAGAACGGCAGGGTGCAGGTTCGGCGGCTTGCGGAGCGGACCGGGTGTTGTCTCGATGACGCGGAAGTTGTCCTTGTTGATTGGGGTGGATGTGAAGATGGACTTGTCTTTGATGGTGCGCCGCAGCTGGCGCGTGGGCTCTGTGGCAGGCCGTAAATTCCAGGTCTCTTGGAGCGAGATGGGGCTTGATGTTGCGTCAATGCCGTGGGATGTGGTGTCTGTTGGGCCAGTGACTCGGAGGATGGCATCCAGAACTCGAACAAGCTGCTCATTGCTGGCGTTTTTTCCAACGACAGTTTGGCTTGGTACTTGGACGTGAATAGAGAGTCCGGATATCACATCTAGTGTGCGCACCCAGCGACACAATGCTCCAAGTGATGGTGTCTCCTTCCGGATACGCATCTCTGCTAGGAGAATCATAGCGTCTGTGTATTTTCCATCCGTGAGCGCTGCAGAAATGCGGCCGGTGAGATTGCTGTTTTCTGTCTGTACTTAGCAGCTCATCTTCATCGTAGCAAACGCTGGGCATACCAGCTGCAGCCATTCCTGTGGTGCTCGCCTGGCGAAAGTTGTAGACGGCCGCCCTAAGGTCCTTACAGGCCTTCGATTTGATCAAAGCTGGGTGTTCTGACAAGGATTGCAAAGTCTCGACAGCAATATCCAGCTCTTCAGGTGATATGACTGCATGTATGCTTGGTGCTCCTAGTGCAGTGTCTTTCTCATGCGGTGGGCTTGGGAGGCTTGCCGTCGCCTGCTTCTTCACGGCGTTGTTCGAGGCATTGTTGCGCTTCCTCTTCGCCATGGCGACGATTGGTTACGAGACGCTGTGAGGGCTGTGTGATTGCAGGTATCCTAGAAAATTGTTCTTGAATCTTCTGTTCTCTCGTAGCCGCCAGGAGTTTTCTCAATTAATCCCAATGGGTTTGAAATGTCTCGTGAGATGTAAGTGGCGATAAAAGTTCATATCGATAACGCCAGTGCACGGTCCATCTTCCCCACATCAACCTTCTCCATCAGCCATGTCTCCAGCACCGTCCTCTGACACGGTCTAGCTACTGTTGCGCTTGATGGTCTTTCGGACGTCTTACTTCTAGAAATTTGCTAAGGGTAGTAGCACTCTCGCGTAGCGGGGGTACCGGGCCATGTCGCCTTTCGCGGCCACAGTATCGCCATAACGCTGCTTTGAAACTGCTAACAATCCGTGAGACGTGTTAGGGCTGACTTTTACGCACGATAGACTGCGTTGGTCTCAAGGATTGCGATACTCGCCATTGTCGAGTTTCCTGGGTCTTAAGTCATTGTAAAATCAACTTACGTGAGGGGTCAGCAGCCTCGAGACGATTAGTCAAAAAGCTGACAGTGCACCATATGTGCCACGTTTCACTTATCCATCAATGTGCAGAGAACGAAGACAGAGCTGCTACTTGATCACTTCATCACTGCATCAGACTGCGTTTAGAAAGGTGCAAATCGACGAGTACGCAGAATAGCCATGAACGACCATAATACTATCAATCACCAAGAGAAGCTTGTCGAGCACATCAAAAGATGCTATCACGCATACCGTCACACCCAAGATATCGACAGGAAGGGGTTGTTCTTCTCTCCGAGTTGCATGCAGATCTGCAGAACCACACCATCTTATTCTGCGACGAGTCGAGAGGAGATTGTGCAGTATCTAAAGGATGCTCAGAAAGGCGACATACCACTCGAGCAAGACTTGAATGGATCCGAAAACGTTGAGGACTCTTCGCAAACTGTGAGCAACGTCAAAGTAAGCCTGGGTGTGTATACAATCCGACCTTTGCGCGCATCTGAGTGCGACTTTGGTGATGGAGCCGTAACATCACCTGTCCATCTGACCCCAAATGAGTTGAAAGCAAGAGCGACGGAGCAGAATTGGGTTGGCATGCGGGTCGATCTCTGGGATGAGGGTGTTGGCCAGGGACTACTGGTCAAAGTTCAATACTGGTGGCGCCTGGAAACAATCCCCGATGATGAGCGTCTGGAATCTGATACCTCTGATAAGAACTGGAGGCAATGCCTCCACGACATCATGTACATTGGCCCTCGCGACGGGACCGAGGGTGCAGGAGGACTTCAGATCTTGCAATAATCATCGCAGGGCCGTGAGCAGCTAGAAAGAGGATCTTGTATTAGTCTCATTCTGTCATAAACCATGTGCTGAAAATTGTCTAAAGACCTTCTTTTAATGACCGACCTTCGAAATTCAGCAGCTTCCTCCAACTCGTTCCAAGCTCGCTCCGTACTACCCATCCGTACATTTATAAGTCTTAATTAAATAAATAACTAAATAGCAGCACCTCTACAAGTCTACTAACTTAAATAAACTGAATGCAACGTTGAAACACTATCGAATGAGTAACAAAGTTGCCTGATACTTCACTTGTTGTGTTTCTTGACATCTCTGGTCACAACATACTGTAATAATGTCAATACTCAGTCCACTCTAGATTGTTTCACTCAAGCTTTGCCTTTCGTCTTAATCACAACAAGTGTGCTCAAGCCTCGACCACGGCTCCGTGACTCTTCTGCCCGAGCCCTCGCTTACCATAGTGCAATTACTTTAGACGGCTGTTCCGGACCGGCGGCTCAATTCCCCAAGGTTGACATTATACCATGTATAAGACGAACATATAATTCCATTGTGAGAATACTGCAAGGGTTTTCAACAGATCAGTCACTCTTCAAATTTGGAAATGCGTTTTACAAGGATCAAAAGCTTTGCGCTCTTCGCGGGTTCAGTCTCTGCTGCAGTGGGAGATTGGCAGCAATGTAAGTAAACTCGTGCAGAGTATCTATCGTGTCTAATGTCTTCCAGGCGGCGGAGTGAACCACAGCGGAGACACCACATGTAACGCAGGATCTGGCTGTGTAAAGATCAAGTAAGCTCAGCAACCTCAGCGATGTATGTGCACTTTTGACAAAACCGAAGTGACTACTACTCGCAATGCCAACCCGGAGCCGCCGTCACAACTCTAGCCACCTCGACAAAGCCCACAACAACTGCTACCAAGACCACTGCAGGCAGCACCGCAACCACTCCAAGCCCACCTGCCGCAACAGGCACACCAATAGGCACCGGCCCCGGCACAACGCTCCAACCCGGCTACTACTGGATCCGTGCCGTCGCCGCACCCAACTTCCACAAATACATCCAAACCGACCCTCTGTACGCCACCGGCCCCGCACTCCTGGGCGACTACACCACCGCCGGCCAACTGCAAGTCGTCGACGGACAGCTTGTGCAACTCGTATCCGCGCCCGGCGCGGCCGTGAAGCTACTGTACGCCGTGGTGTCGGAGACGCGGTACATCAACGGCAACTCCTTGTCGGTGACTTTCTCGACCACGAAGAATACGTACGGGCAGTTTGCTTGGCAGGGCGATGGGCTCACGTGGAGTGTGGCGGGCGTCACGAGGCCGAATGCTGCGGCGTGGTATGTGTGTGCGGGGCAGCAGTTGTATATCAACTTGGGAAATTATCTGTATCAGACGCCGGCTGGGTGTGTGGATCAGACGATTCATTATTACAATGATAAGACGGCGAATGCTTGATCGGAGAGGATTAGATAGCTCATGAAGTACTATGGTTACCACTTCTCCTTCTATATGTTGATTGTGTCTTTGAAATTTGTAACTGATCGATCTGTGATGCCGGGGTGTGTGCTCGCATCAGCCATTTCAGATAATCGTGAGGGCTAGTGCGAGCTAACATCAATTACCAATTCTAATATCAGACCGAAGACGTACAATTGTAGAACATGATACAAAAAGAAAATCAATCAAACCAATAATGAATATGCTATCATACGAGGATGCGTGCAGC
Source organism: Boeremia exigua (assembly GCF_020726555.1). Taxonomy (NCBI): domain Eukaryota; kingdom Fungi; phylum Ascomycota; class Dothideomycetes; order Pleosporales; family Didymellaceae; genus Boeremia; species Boeremia exigua. The sequence goes on along the minus strand of NW_025763527.1, from coordinate 582,304 downwards.
GCAGAGCGAGGAGCGTTCCTTGCTTCAAGCAGACAGCATGAACGACCGCCAGATCGGTTCCAACTTTTTGCAGAGCATCTTCTCTGTCCTTACTCCTTGTCGTGAAGTATAGCACACGGAAAGAGAGTCGTAGCCCCTAATCCTCCACCAACAGCGCCAACGCCCTGTTCAACCCCTCCAGCCTCCTCCTCACCACCTCCTTCTCACACCTAATCACCTCCTCCTCCCTCATCCCCTCCACCCTCGCCTTCTCAGCCCGAACATCCTCCTTCTCAAACCGCTTCGCCCACATCCCCCGCCAATTGACCACGCACTGCCGCACCCACACCACCCACCACATCGCCTGCGCCCACTCCGCCAACTCTGCGTCACTGCTCCCAGCCTCCACGGCCTCGCGCCACTGCAGATCGAAGTCCTTAGCGTGCGGAGAGGTGAGGAGGTACGGCGATCCGGTGGCGCTGAAGGCGGTCCACCGCGCAAGGCAAGCTAGTCGGGCGGCTGCGGACATGGATTGCGGGGGCGGTGCGGGTTTGCAGGGATGGGGTGGTTGGCGGGGGAGGGCGTCGATGTAGAGAGTCGTGCTGGGGTGGTTTGGATCCAGGGCGATGGGTGCTGGTGCGGATTTGGGGGTGTTTTGGGGTCTGCTTGTTGGAGATGGTGGCGGTGTGAATTCACCGTGCTGCGGCAGTGCTGGATGGAGGCGTGGCGTGCTGGGAGGAGTCTGAATGGCTGGCTGTCGGATGACAATGTGCGGGATGTTGAAGTCGTCACGCCAGCCATCGGTGCCGGTTGGAATGGCGGCTGTGATCAGGTCTCGAAGTCGACGTTCTTCCACCTCGTTGACGTGATGGGAGCGTTTGGCGTAGTATCCCTCCGCGACATGTGGGAACATGGTGAAGATCTTCTCCTTGACTGTTAATCGGGTTCGCGCCGTCCACGCTTCCAGATCTCCTTCTCCATCGTCGTAAGACTTGTGCTCAGAGTAACGCTCGGGAATCCACTTCTTCAAGAAGTTTGACCTATGAGGGTGCTGTACCAAGTAGCTCTCGTCCTCGAGCTTGGCCTTGAAGTTCCCAGGGTGGAACAGCCAGCTACTGGTATACTCTTCATAGACTATCTGCGTCAGTATATTCACCCATACAGTTTCGTTCATTGCACTCACTCTCTTCTCCACTCTCAAACGCGCCGTCTACAACTTTTCGGCTGAGACCCAGCACCCTGCAAACCGTCCACGGGTCTTTCGAAACCCACACCATGCTACCAGCCCAGTCCGTACTTTCCATCTCCCTCACCCTCACGTGCAAGCCCTCGGGATCAAGCGTCAAGCCAAGCGGGTTGACCATACTGCCCAAGATACTGGACTGGCTGGCGTAATCAAGCTCAAATGTCGTCCACAAGAACGATTCAGGCTTGAAACAAACCTTGACATCGATCTGGACCCAAGTCTCTGGCTCTTCGTCGCTGCACTCACTGATATCACAGCCCTCGTTGTCATCAAGGCAGCAAGCCGACGAAGTGGCAGGCATCGGGATGGCGAAGTACATACAGTCGGGCGTCAGAAAGCCCCGGCGTCCATGAGGCGTGTCCAAGGCATATTTGATGGCCTGGACGACGCGTTGGAACGGGAAGGTACTAAGCGTGAGATCTGCTTCTCCCAGGGGCGCAGAAACGAGGAAATCGATGTCGCCATAGTCGGGTTTACCTGGGATCTCGAAGGGCACCGTGACGTGGGAGAAAACTGTCCGTAGAGCTGCTGTAGTGATGGACTTGACTTCGGCATAGACGTTGGGTGGTATGCGAGGGCAGTACAGGTCTTTGAAAGCGTGGCCACCCATATCTGCGCCAGCAAGATATTAGAGATATTTTGTACCTAGGGTTGCGAAAGACGGAGGTTGTAAAATCGACACGAAGATCGGTAGCTGACGCTAAATAGCAGGTGAAGCCGAAAGCCAGTTGTCTATAGGACCAGGTGAGAGAGTGAGCAAGCCTAGGTGGATTAGTTTGGTAACAGAGTACGAGCTTAGCAAGTTTGTAACGCTCACAGCTGCAGAGCGCAAGAGTGACAATGATAAACAGAGTAATTGTACTAAAAGCTGTGGAACTGGGCGTTCATACACTCATACCAACTCCATATCGAGCCACACCGAGGAAGAGACCGTCTATAGCCCACTGGACTGTATGCCTCCGAGAGCAAGTCTAAAGCTTGTATCAGAACCCCTCCGACGCCACCGATCCTTTCCCTAATTTTCGTGATTCATATTGCGTCTAAAAAAAGAAAGTTGAATGTGCTGAGACAACTGTTCATATCGAGGCCACCTAGTAGTCGTTGTGGTTGTGCAAGCTGATGTCCTGGCTGCTACCGTTCGTTGCTGGTGCAGGCTCCGGACCGGCATTGTTGAGGCCAGCGATGTCATCGGCAGGAACCTTCTGAATCCCGCTGTCGCTCACCGGTTGCCACTCAGGGCTGTTCTCACTCTCACCTGATGGAATGACGTTGCCGTGATGGTCAACCTCGACACCCTTAGCAGCCATACGAACTTGCTGTGGGTTCGCTGTGCCGTGCAACACGGCGGCCCTGGCGCTGTCCAATACCTTGGCTTGGCGTCTCTCGCCACGAATGCGGTCGATATGCTCAAAGTAGCCAGCGTCGACGGGCGTGACGTACTTGCCGCAGAAAACACCAACCTCGAAATTCTGTGTCTTGGGGTCACGCGGTGACAACGAGGCACATGCTCTTGTAAGGTCCTCGAGCGTCTGGTAGATGACACCGTCTGCGCCAATGTGCTCTGCGATAGCGGCGGCGTCTCGCTGATGTGCAATAAGCTCGGACGATGACGCAAGATCGATTCCGTAGATGTGAGCGTTGGTAATGGGGGGTGCGCAGGAGGCGAAGTAAACCTTGGTTGCGCCAGCTTCACGCGCCATAAGGACAATCTCGCGCGAAGTCGTACCGCGAACGATAGAGTCGTCCACTAACAGCACGTTCTTGCCCTTGAACTTCTGCACCATGGGGTTGAGCTTCGCGCGAACACCCTTCTGCCGCATCTTCTGGTTCGGCATGATGAACGTGCGGAAGATGTACCTGTTCTTGACGAAGCCGGCTACGTAGGGCTTTCCTAGTGCCTCAGCAACGCACACAGTAGATGTGATGCTGGTTTCTGGGATAGGCATGACCACGTCGATCTCATCAAGAATCTTCTGGCCCAGCTGCTTCTTGATGGTCTCGGCGAGTGTGTATCCCATGTTGCGCCGACTCTCATCAACGTCGATGCCGTCAATGACCGAATCGGGACGAGCGAAGTAGACGTACTCGAAGATGTCGGGTGTGTAGGTCTCTTGCTTGGCAACCTGCTTGAAAACGGGCTCCTTACCCTTCTCGAGAATCACAGCCTGACCAGGCAGGATGTCCTGGAATGTCTTGTATCCGCACTGAACAAGGGCTACGCTCTCGGAGGCCATCATGTAGTCAAATCCATGACCAGTCTCGGAGGGTCGCGAGCCAAGCACCATAGGACGGATGCCGTAGGGGTCGCGGAAGCCAATCAAACCAAAACCTGGGAACTGTCAGGATGTGTTTTGACCGATCGAGTGAAAATCTGCTTACCAGCAAGCATAGCTGTGCACGCCCAACCGCCAACACACAGCGCGTACATGCGCTCCAAGGCTGCAAAGCAGTCGCTGGCGTTGATACGGGCTTTGCCAGTCTCGTTAAGCTCATCGGCGAAGATGTTCAGCATGAGCTCGCTGTCGCTCTCGGTGTTGATGTGTCGGTGTGCGACCTGGTCAAGGCGCTCGCGGAGGGCAGGAGCGTTGATGAGGTTGCCGTTGTGGGTCATGCAGATACCGTACGGGCTGTTAACGTAGAACGGCTGGGCTTCCGAGTTGGCACTGCTGCCGGCGGTGGGGTAGCGAAGGTGGCCAAGGCCCATGTATCCGGGCAAGTCGGCGACACGTGCTCCGTCAGCGAAGACCTTGGAGGCCATGCCGTTGCCCTTGCACTGGTGAAAGCGTCCACCAGAGCTGCAGCTCACGATACCAGCAGCATCCTGGCCACGGTGCTGCAGCAGATACAGCGCATCGTGGATCTCGACGGATGCCGACGACGACTTCGGATCGCCGTGGATGACGGCAATAATTCCACACATGGTGAAGGTTGTGAAATATTAGGTGTTGAGAATACACGAATCTGATCAATCGCGTCAGTTGCGGTTTCGCTGCGGAAAAGCGGATACAGTAGTGGGGGTGGTGGCTACGATCAGAAAGTCTTTGTGCGCTCATTCGAATGTCGCAAGTCTAACATCTAAAAAATGACAAATTCATCATATAACGTGGGAGCAGGGTCTTAAATATTGGGAAAAGCTACACACCTAGTAGATGTACGCGCCTCTGGATATGTGAACGCGTTCAGCTGGGATGGAAGTTGGATGTAGGTGTGGAAACGCGACCAGCGGCTGTTAATTCGCAACGGCCATAAACTTGTGTCGTGAGGGTCCTCGGACAGCGCTGAGGCGTTCTTGCGTGCGGAGACATTTTGTGAAAGAGGAGCTCGTGGGGAGCAGAAATTTTGGTTAAGAGGGAACGCGTCAAATCGGACCGCCGGCCAGTGGCGGGTCGGCGCTTGGCTCCGAGGGCCGGCACCTCCACAATACGGAAGCTTTCACGAACAACATCCGAGCATGAGGAATTGCTTTTGCTGAGACTGTATACTGCATCGACATCACACAAGGGAGAATAGTGGACTAATACTGTAGAACTGCACTCTCGCCCAAGATCCACATAGCTCCATCATCGCCATGTTGCATGAGGGATGCTGTGTCGCTGTGCCTCTCAGCTAGCGTCTTCGGGACCGGAAGCCCTAGGGACTCCGATTAGAGTGCATGGGTGTGTTACCCAAGCCACGACCGATACGAACTCACCTTTTGTCGAGGTAAGGAGTAAACACTCGAGGCTCTGTGGGAGGCCTTGTGAGGGTGCAACTTCACCACTAGCGGCGGTAGCGCTAGCGCGGATGTGGTATCATCACCTCGCTGCTGCCTCCTCTGAATTCCATCTTACTTCGTCCTTCCAGCACACCGCACAAACCCATCCGATATCGTACTGATCCAGGCCTAGTTCGCCCTTCCAAGAGTTTCACGCTCGAGCATGCACATGAACAATGAGTGGACCCGCAATGGTGTGTGCGCCACCGAGCTGCAGCGTTAGTTGCACGAATCCTCCACACGACGATGCTACATCATCAGGCTCTAGCAAAGACTATCCGACCACTGTATCGACACCTCACACCTCAATCTCGTCTTGCGCGGAAGAAGAGGTCTTTGATGAACTGAAGCACTACATCGCCCTGGGTTGTGTTCATCTGGAGCACCCTGTACCCCTGCAAGTCAATGTGACACCAAATCTTGACTCTGCATGGAGTGAGGTTCTTCGATCCCAGTTACCAGAGGAAATCAGATCCATCATTGGCATTCAAGCCTCTCAATTGCTAGATGCACGATGGATACGGCTGTTCCTATTTTGCTCTCCATCTCAGACATTACGCAGCATTGCTCGCGTTTATCTGCTCCCTGAAGATTGGAGCCGCCGCTCGATAAGCCGTAGCGGTAGTACGTTGAAGAAAGCACTCCGCCACCTACTCCACCAGATTGATACTTCGCCCAATGCATGGAACGCGGATCTCTCGGACGCACAGGTACAGCCATTCGATCTATGGGCCGGTGGGCTAGATACTTCGTTGTACTATCTGTTCAACAAACTACCTTCGCCGGCACCAGATCCAGCCAAAATAAAGAATCGTTACACCAGAAGAGCCGCCTACGATTTACTGGGGTCTGCACAAGCCTCGGAATGGGAAGATGATGGACAACAACCTCTAAAAGGGTTGAGGACTAGGCTATACCCCTACCAAGCTAGATCAGCTAGCTTGATGTTAGAACGGGAGGCTGCGCCTCAGTTGCAACTTGATCCCCGCTTGGAGACTCGCATATCACCCAATGGAGATAAGTACCTGTACTGTGCGCGAGATGGCTCCTTTCTGCAAGATCAGAGATTCTACGAGTCAAACCGTGGCGGTATTCTAGCAGAGACCATGGGTTTGGGCAAGACAATCATCTGCCTGGCGTTGATCCTTGCGAGCCAAGGCCACTATCCTCAAATACCTGAGATGTTTCGACAGCCCTTGCCCATGCGTGCCCGTGTAGGCACTTTGAAGGAGATGGCAGCTAATGTACCTGGTCGTTACGCGATTCCTGACAAGGTATGTCTGGAAGATATGGCTCAGCATGCCGATGTCAATGTACCTCGATTACAGGCGGTTCTGGATAGCAACGTGCCATTTTACGAGATACCGCCAGAGCTGCCACGTATGAACCGTGCAACTAAGATCCCACCTCCAAGGCAATACGCCATGTGCTCTGGTACTCTACTAGTTGTCCCCAAAAATCTGCTACATCAATGGCAATCAGAGATTCGAAAGCACCTCCTCCCGCAAGCTCTCAAAATCCTTGTCGTGGATACAGTATCTAAGCGCAATCAGACGAAGATCCCCTCGTCTGATTCTGCTGGCTTCGACTTTACAAGTGAGCTACCAGCGCCCACAGAGCTTATGAAATACGATGTGATCCTCTTCACGCGCACTCGCTTTGAGCAAGAGATTCAGGATGGGACCGATAAGCAGGGCCGCCGTTATGCGGCAGGCGTCTCCCGTTCTTGTATCTGTCCATATATTGGCGCAACCCGTATACCAGATTGCAACTGCTTTGGCAGCGGAACAGTATACGAGTCACCTCTCCTGAAACTTCACTGGCTTCGCATCATAATCGACGAGGGACACAACTTCTCGTCCGCGACCTCAAATGCAGTGCTGGTCGCTAAACAAATACTGGTCGAACGGCGATGGGTCGTGTCTGGTACGCCAGCAAAGGATTTAGTTGGCGTTGAAGTGGACATGTCAACAATGGACGTCAACGATGAACATCCAACTTTGCTTCGCGATTCAGTAATTGAGCAGCGCAAAACATTCAACATTACAGATGAATCAAAGGCAGTTAAGGCACTAGGATCACTTGCATCGAATTACCTCATGGTGCGCCCTTGGTGTGCTTCGAGTGCCGAAGGTGGAATTGAATGGGATGAATACGTGTATCGACATGAGCATTCACATCGGAAGACCTATTCAAGCTTTTCGTCGTGCTTTCAACGTGCCCTAGAAGGACTCGTTGTAAAGACCAGACCAGAAGATGTTGAGAAGGACATCGTGCTTCCTCCACTCAAGCACAACGTCGTATACCTCCAACCATGTTGGTTTGACAAGATGACGGCGAATTTGTTCATCCAGGTTCTGCGCGCGAACGCCATCACCTCTGAGCGATCCGACGTCGACTACCTCTTCCATCCGAACAGCATCAAGCCAAGGCACACACTCATCCGAAACTTGCGTCAGTCCAACTTCACATGGACTGGCTTCAGCGTCAAACATGTCGTGGATACATTGGAAACAACAACCAAATATCTCTCCAAAGACGACAGAAAGTGTTCTCTGGAAGATGCTAGGTCGCTTTTGGAAAGCAGTCAGGCAGTAGCAAGCCTTCCAGCAACGCCAGATTGGGTAGCCTTGAGTACAGCGCATGAGGTTGGTTTTGCAGTCGAGGCCTGGCCAGTAGAAAGCGAGAAGTATTTTGCATTTGCCTACCCTGAAAAACCTACGATGGTCGGCTTGACGCAACTACTTGAGGGCCAGTTGCACATCGATAGCAATGTCAGATCGGATGATCCTGCCAAAGACTTGGCCTTGATCGGCGGAGCAGGAAAAGCAAGGATTTCTGCCATGACTGAAGCGGAACAGCAATTCAAACTGCCCGACAACGATGCATCGAACGATGAATCAATGCTCACAAAGTCAGGAATACCCAGGGACCTCATTCAGCCTCTTAGCAGTCGACGTACATCGATACTTGCCAGCAAAGCACCGCCGGCAAAGACCATCGACAGCGAATCTACCGATGCTCCAGAGCCAATGACTCCTCTGCCTGCTCGTCTAAGGAAACGTAAGATAACTCCCGACGATGAATTAGCGATGCTGCCTCCATGTTCACCACTGCTTGATACACGCATTGTTGGTACCACTTCAGCGAAACTCACATACCTCATCGACAAGGTGGTAGAGCACCAAGCCACCAAGAAGATTATCATATTCTATGATGGTGACAATGCTGCTTTCTACATCGCACAAAGCCTGGAAGCGCTTTACGTAAATCACCGTATCTACGCTCGACAGCTGGACAACACGAAGCGCTCGGAGTACGTCAGGCTGTTTAACGAAGATGATTCTGTGAGAGTCCTGCTCATCGATGTTGCCTGCGGTGCTCTGGGTCTCAACCTAAATGCGGCAAGCATCATTCTCATTGTCAATCCGATCAATCGTCCGGGACTTGAGGCTCAAGCAATCAAGCGAGCTCACCGGATTGGCCAGACAAAGGAAGTACTAGTCGAGACGTTGGTCCTTGAACATACCATTGAGCACGCAATCTTTGAACGTGCAAAGAAGATGAGTCGCGCTCAGCATTCGGAAGCGAAAGAGTTGGAAGATGACGCTGGCATCACCGAGATCATCCAGAACGCACAGATATTGCCTGCCTCAAGCAATGAACAAGGACTATCGAAGTTTGCGTTGCTGACGGCCCCACAGCAGCTCTTCGGTCGGCCGAACCGAGACAAGTACCACCGATTCCAGGTAAGCACACCAGAGAAATCGAGAAAAAGGGTAAAGACATCTAAACGCACAACACCCTCGAAAGGAAGTGGAGCCAGTACGCCGATCGTTATTGGAGATGGGGACGGAGCAACGTACCGGCCGGCGATCGCACAACCAAGTTCCGGTCTGCTGGGAGAGCATGTTTGAGCATGTTTGACGTGGAGTGAGAATTGGAGTATATATCGCTCGCGTCCACTGCCAATTCTTAGAAGTTCTGCTCCATACACAACGAATCTCCCTCACTAATACAGTTCCATTATCTGACTATCTTCATCTGCTTCCCCCAGATGTGACCAAGAAACATGCTGCGAACCACACGGATACTCACCTGCCCAGTTTACACAAATCTGCCAGGCTATGCCGCTTTGCTTCGGAACGCCGACGGCTAACCTCTGCCAAGTTCATCACTATCACTGGGCATAAGAGCGAGCAAACGTACTGGGAATCCGGGTTGACGTTATCGCTAGTGCCATGCGAGCCAAGTGCCAGTGATCGGGACGCGCGGAGACGGCGATTCCACGGTGAAAAGGCGGGCCTTGGACAAGAGCTCTTGGGCAGCGCTGCCAATATCCTTACACAGCAACCGACAAAACAAGCCCAGGGAGCTTCGATTTCGACACCCGCAACTGACGGAAATCCGCACGTCGCAACAAAGCACTGTGCGTGTGGAGGCGGGGAAGCCAAGAAACCCTCCGCCCAAGCCACCACTGCCAAGTCCGCTATCGCCTCGTCATCGGCCAAGCATCCACCGTTGGCGCCAGCCCCCGGCTTACAGATTTCCGCTTCCATGCCTGCCACGAGAAATCCAAGACCGACATGACGGCACCAGGCCTAGCTGCAATGGGAAGGTGATGCTGGGTGATAGTCAGGCACTTGATGAGCGTCGAGTATTTATACCAGGCGGGCGCGAGGGGAATGGTCGATCACGCGCAATTGCATCTCTCCTCTTTCCCTCAGAGGTAGACAGTCATCATGGTGAACATGCTCGGTCTTGCTGCGCTTTGCTCGTCCTTTGTGGGCTTGAGCAGGGCGGCTGCTCTTGGCACTGCTGAGGAGTACGCTGATGGCAGCGTGCATGCTAAGATCATGGGCATGAAGATGGTGAGATTACATCCAATTGAGTACCCAACAAGTCTGACGTCCTGGATAGGCTGAGTGGGACGCGGAGATGGCGTCGGGTGCCATGGATAGCTCCAAGTACCCGGAACTGGGCTACACTGCGTGCAAGGATGGTTTCGCGGCTGGGGTTCCCGGAGACAAGAACAACACGTTCAAGTGCAACAATGTACGTATTCTCCTTCTCGAGGTTTGATACAGATCTGACATGCGCAGGTTGACTTGTACCACTTCCTGCCTCACGCACAGCTCGGCAGTGTTGGTCAGGGTTCGTCTTCCTGGGGTTGGACCTCTGAAGACGGCCGTGAATTCGTAGCCATTGGCCAATTTGACGGTACCGCTTTCGCCGAGATCACGCATGAGGGCAAACTTTCTTACCTTGGCCGTTTACCTCCGTACGACCCTGTGGGCTCCCGTTGGCGCGAAATCCGCATCCTGCGCGACTACGCCGTCATTGGATCTGAGGCCATCAACTCGGGTGTCCAGGTCTTCGACATGAAGAAGATCCTGACCCTCGATCCCGCGAACCCGCACAACTTCACCCAGGATGACCTCACCGGCTACTGGAACGAGCTGCCCGTCGGCCGCACGCACAACATCGTCGTCAACCAGGAGCTCAACTACGCCATGGCGGTGGGTTCGGTCGGCGGCAACGAGACGATCCGCGTCCGCGGTGATCTGCCCTGCCGCGGCGGTCTCATCTTCCTCAACATGACCGACCCCTCCAACGTCTTCTCGCCCGGCTGCGCCGCCGGCGACGGCTACGTCCACGACGCCGAGTGCCTGGTCTACCGTGGTCCCGACAAGCGCTACTACGGCCGCGACATCTGCTACGGCTACAACGAGGACACGCTCACCATCTACGACGTCACCAACAAGAACGGCAACACCACAAACATCATCTCCATCACGTCGTACCCCGGCGCCGAGTACGTGCACCAGGGCGTCGTCAACAACGAACAGTGGCAGGAGTACATCTTCCTGGACGACGAGTTCGACGAGCGCGACGCCAAAGTCGGGCCCATGACGCAGGGCCTGCCGACGACGCACATCTTCGACATCCGCGACCTCGAGAACCCGCACTACTCGGGCAACTTCGAGGGCAAGCGCCGCGCCATCGACCACAACCAGTACGTCGTCGACGGCTACCTGTACCAGAGCAACTACGGCGCGGGCCTGACCGTGTACGACATCTCGAGCATCACCAAGGATCCGTCGGGCGACTCGATCTGCGAGGCGGGCTTCTTCGACATCCACCCCGAGGACGACGAGCTGGAGGGCGGCGGCACCGTGGCGTTCCTGGGCTCGTGGAGCAGCTACGCCAACTTCGCCTCGGGCTTTATTTTCGTGCACACGATCGAGCGCGGCTCGTTCGTGGTCAAAATGACATCTAAGACGTGTCCGAAGCCCGCCGTGTGCAAGTCGGACAGCTGCCTGGTGAGCATGCGGGCGAGCAGCATCGAGGGCCGGCTGGAGGAGAGCATTGGCTTCTGCGACGGGTACTTGCGCCGCGAGAACGAGGGCTTGCAGGGGATTCCGGATTTCGCGCGCCAGGGGTGTGGTGGTAATAGGACGGAGCAGGTTGTGGCGCGGGTTAGTAGTGCGTGTGCGTGTGTGCCGACGGTGGCGGTGCCGGAGCTGCCGCGGACGACGAGCAGGCCGCCGGTGCCGACTGTGCTGCCGCCCAGGAGGGTGTGATGGTTGATGTAATGATCAGTGATGACGGTCTATGAATGTAAATAGTAATGAACGCATCACACTATACCGACCTTTGCGCAATTCATGTCCACGGTCTTGTTTCGCACGCATCTAGCATAGCGTTGTTCGAAACATCTGGTGTTAGTTGCAGTTCGTTAGTCGCCCATGATTGTAGGAAGACTCTGCTGCCTATGCTGTGTCCGAGTGTTGTATGCAACTTACCAAGGACTAATCAGATACCTTCCACCAACGAGCTCGGGAGTCTCTCAGGAGTGTCAAAGAACAAGAACCAACACACAAGAACCATATTGACTTCACTCGCTAAATTCTTCTTTTTACCTTGTCTACTCCTGGATATACTTCTTCAGCCCCCTCAGCCTCTCCATGGCCGTCTCCAGCACATCGTCATTCTTGCACACCGCAAACCGCAGCCAATCCTCCACAATATGCGCGTTCTCGGGGGTGAAGAACTCGGTCGGCGGAATCGCCGCCACGCCCACCTCCTTGATCAGGAACCACGAGAGCTTGAAGTCGCGCGGGCGCTCGGCCACATGGGGCGGGAACTCGTAGCCCTCTGGCAGCTTGACCTTGCTCATGTTGACGAGGACAAAGTAGCCGCCCTCGGGGTCCGAGTAAGGGAGATCCAGCTCCTTGAAGACGGCGGTGAACTTGTCGATCTTGGCTTTCATCTCGGCCTTGCTCTCGTCCCAGAAATTGTGCGCGTCGGCCTGCTCAAAGCCGATGGCGGTGGCTTCCTGCAAGGGCGAGACGCTGCTGTAGCAGATGCGCGTGTGCGCTGCCGACACGTACTTGATCAGGTGCTCCGGCCCGATCAGCCAGCCGACGCGCCAGCCGGTCGCGTAGAAGTTCTTGCCGCCGGAGCCGACGGTCAGGGTCAGGCGGGCGATCTCGGGCGAGAGCGTGGCGACGCGCGTGAAGGGTACGTAGTACAGGCGGTCGTAGACCTCGTCGCTGAGGATGATGATGTTGTGTTTTACACACAGGTCGCCGATGGCAGTGAGTTCCTCCTTTGAGAAGACCTTGCCGATGGGGTTGTGCGGCGAGTTGAGGACGATCATGCGCGTCTTGGGGGTGATGGCGGCTTCCAGTTCCTTAATGTCGAGGCTCCACTCGGCGGCGGAGGTCGTCTTTGTGGCGCCGTCCTTGGGCGGGTGCATGGGCACGTACACGACCTTGCCGCCGGGCATCTCGATGTTGGAGATGTACTGGTCGAAGAACGGCTCGAAGACGATGACCTCGTCGTCCTTCTCCAGGAAGCCCATGAAGGCGCTCAGCATGCCCTCGTTCGCGCCCGTTGTGATGGTCACCTCGGTCTCGGGGTTGATCTCGCGGCCGAAGAAGGGCGAGTAGGCGTCCGCAATGGCCTTCTTTAGCCGCGGGCGCCCCTTGGTGGGCGAGTACTGGTTGCAGTCGACCTGGTCGAGGGCGGATTTGGCGGCATCGAGCACGAACTGCGGCGGGTTGTAGCCGAAGAAGCCCTGGCCCATGTTCACGATGGGCTTGATGGGCGAGGCCGCGGCCGCCTCGTTGACAATGGTCCACACATCCTGCTTCTGGCCGGCGACGCGGGCGGCGGGCTTGAAGGGGTCTTCGCGGCGCGTGGTTGCGGACATGGTGCGGAGGCAGAGGCGGGGGACGGTGGTGGGGCAGGTGGGAGCTCGGAGGAGCGCGGGGCTGGATGTCGTGAGTCTTGAAGCTGCAGTTGCGATGCCCCTCATGTCAGTCTACACGCTCGTCCAGGACTTGCTCGGAGTCAGACCGCAGACCGCTGCTTAGATTCATTGCGTGCTCGTCGTGCATGCAGCCAATGCCGTCATTTGCCGCAGCCGACGTTGTGGCCGAAGCTATGGCCGACACCGGCGGCGCGACGGGCGGCGCGTGGAATGTTACGCGACGGGCCTCAACATTCGCCATTGACCATGTTGGACTGCCCCATCTGCCAGAAATCCGTCCTCGACAGCAAAATCAACGAGCACCTCGACAGCAACTGCAAGGACCACCTCGCCGAGAATGAACACGTGAAAGCACAGCCGCACAGCTTCTTCACGGCCACCCAGCGCCAGCGACCGCCATCGCCGTCACCGCCGCCAGCTGCTGCACCGCGCGTCGACCGAGCGAAGACACCACCCAAGAGGTCACATGACGACGCGAACGAGGATGGAAAGAATGGCGAGTCACTGGCCGCGGTGAAGCGACAGCGCCGCCTGAAAGCTGTCGAAGATGCCATGCCGCTGGCTGAGCGCATGCGCCCGACCTCCCTTGATGATGTGTGCGGGCAGGATCTGGTCGGGCCCGGGGGTATCCTGCGGGGCATGGTCGAAGAGGGACGGCTGCCATCGATGGTGCTCTGGGGACGGCCGGGCACGGGAAAGACAACCATCGCCCGTCTCATCGCCAACACAGCCAACGCACGCTTCGTCGAAATCAACAGCACAAGCACGAAGCTGGAAGAAGTCCGCAAGATCTTCAACGAGGCTGCCAGAGACTTGCAGTTGACTGGCCGCAAGACCATTGTCTTCTGCGACGAGCTGCACCGCTTTTCGAAGACCCAGCAAGACGCCTTCCTCGGTCCTGTCGAGTCTGGGACCATCACCTTGATAGCGGCGACCACCGAGAACCCGTCCTTCAAGGTCATCTCCGCGCTCCTCAGCAGATGCAGAACATTCACCCTCGACGACCTGCGCGAGGAAGACCTCCTGCGCATCCTGCAGCGCGCAGTGGCCACGACGTCCACCACCTCGCCCCTCCTCGACGACGCCATGCTGACCTACTTCGCCCGCTTCTCCGACGGTGACGCCCGCACCGCGCTCAATCTGCTCGATCTAGCCATCAACCTGTCCAAGAACCCCGGCATGACCAAGGAGAAGATCCAGCAATCCCTCACCAAAACCTTAGTCTATGACAGAGCAGGCGACCAGCACTACGACACCATCTCGGCCCTGCACAAATCCATCCGCGGCTCCGACGCCGACGCCGCCCTCTACTATCTCGCGCGCATGCTGCAGTCGGGCGAGGACCCGCGCTACATCGCACGCCGCCTGCTGGTCGTCGCCAGCGAAGACGTCGGGATAGCCGACAACACCATGCTGGGCCTCGCGACCGCCACCTACGACGCGTGCGAGAAGATCGGCATGCCCGAGTGCCGCATCAACCTCGCGCACTGCGTTGTCGCGCTGAGCTTCGCGAAGAAGAGCACGCGCGTCTACCGCGGCTTGCACGCGGCCCTGGATAGTCTGGCCGAGCCGGGCGTCGCTGCGCTGCCCATCCCGAAGCACATCCGTAATGCGCCCACGCGCCTCATGAAGGACATGGGCTACGGCGACGGGTACAAGTACAACCCGGACTATCTGCACGGGAGGGTCAAGCAGGAGTATCTGCCCGAGGCGCTGCGCGGGCGGACGTTCCTGGACACGAGCGATTTCGGGAGCAAGCGCGATCCGGATCTCGAGGCGGAAGTGACGGCGGACGAGGACGAGGACGACGGGGAGTTGAGGCCCGAGGTGGATGATAGGATACCTACTAGTCCTGTGCTGGAATGAACGGGTCTTCACAGTACACAGCGTCTGTGTCAATTTTGATCTGTGAATCTTGATCTGTGAAACCACGAGTTGCTAGCCATCACAGCCCGCACACCTCCCCACCCCGCTTTCCTACCCCAGCCTAGAGCTGACACCCACCCCCCAACCCCTAGCAACGAGGCGCCCCGTCTGACACCCCCAACCCACCCCTGCCCATCGTCTCCAACCCCTACGCCCGACCCAGCACCAAACACCTGCACAAGCACCAAACACCCACCCAAGCACCCACCACCACCACCACCCCTCAACCACAGCATATTCTTGTCCCCAGATCCCACCGCCATGTTCGACACGCAAACGCTCGCCGTCGTGGCCTTCTTCCTCGTCAGCTCGGTGCTGGGACACGTGCTGCTGCATCGCGTTATTAGGACGCCGGCGCGGTATTATCGGCCTGGTTTGGATGAACAGGGGGGTGGGCTGTGAGGGACGGGCGGGGTTGTTTGTGATCTAGGACCTTGATTGCGGGGGGTGTTGAGTGAGGAGTGGGAGATTGTCTGCGGCGAGGTCGTGGCTGATGGGTGTGGTTTGGTTTGGTTTGGTTTGGTGACTGTGGCTTCTGGGGTGGAGCGGTGGATGGAGGTGGGTGGATGCTACTTGGGTGATTAAGAGAAGAAAGGGATGTGAACGGGTGGTAGACGGTGGAAGGTAGTTGTTGCTATCAAGTCTGGGTGGTTACATTGAGTGCACGCTGTCGTGAACCTGCGTCCCGATCTCGACCCCCGGACTTCCTCTCCCATCCCACCTGCTCCATCTCCGCCTCAGCATCCCCATCCCGACCCTTCACACACCACTCCACCCTCCACCCTCCACCCTCTTCCTCCCCACCACCACTCACTCCCCACCCTTCCTCCTCTTCACCCCCTTCCCCCCACTCCCCTTCCCACCACCCTCCCCCCTCTCCCCCCGATGCAACCCACAAACCCACTCCCCCTTCACCTTTCCCCTCCCCCTCCCCCTCCCCCCCCTCAACCCCACACACCCAAAATGAAACCACTCAACCCGGCACCCCGGCGCATCACACGCGATCATGCGCCCCCGCGCCGGCTGCCGGCATACGCACCACAATTTCGCGGGGTCCGAGTCGGGGAGCGCGTCGTTGGAGGGCGTCGGGGAGGGGAGCGGGGGAGGGGGGTTTCGCGGTTGTTTCTTTGCGGCGGGGGCGCGGGGGCGGGTGCGCGGGCGGGTTTTTATGGGGGCGTAGGAGGGGGGGGCGTTGGACATTGGTGGTGGGGCTGGGGCGGATGGAGGCGGGAGGGCTTGGTGCTGGGGTGATGGGGGAGGGGGTAGGGGTGCGGCTTGGGTGGTGTTGGTGTTGGCGGAGTGAGGGAGGTCGGTAGTGTCGTCGTCTTCGTGCTTCCGCTTGGTGCCTGTCGTGTTCGGTGGTGCGTTGATGGGTGGGACTGCGTCGATGCTGTTCACCTGAGATGTTGGTGTATCGCCTCCCGGCTCGTGACCTTGGTGCTGCTCTTCGTCTGGATCGTTAAAAAGGTAGTCGAACTCGTCGTCTTGTTCGAGCGTCTCTGGCGTGTGAACCGGTGTAAGTAGCCCATCCATGCTGTCTGGGTCGAACATATCATCGGCTATGGCCTGTCGGTGGCTTTCCAGTATCTGCTCTGGAGTTGACTGTGCTGACATGTAGAGCTAGGTCACAGGTGATCGAGGTCCCGCTTATATATTGGTTGGGGACCGCAGTAGCAAACACGCCGTTTCACTGTTCTTTGTGTCGCGGCGTGAAAGTGAGTGAGCTGCTCAGGATGTGTCGGTCTTTGTCAATGTCAGTGAATGCTCGACGAGCGCAAAGGAGCAGCATACAAGCCATGGTATAGTGAAGAACGCTGGCGGGAGACCACGAACATAAGTATGTGCATATTTGTGAGGCTGGGGCCAAACCATGCAAGATTTTGAACCGCTGTCAAACAATAACGGCTTTTCCTTTGCTCGATTTCGTTCTCATTTGGTAACCTTACAACTAAATAGCGTAGCGAGGACAAATTCAAGCGAATTTCCACTTTCGATGATAGCCCAACGTTCAAATCCAGTCTGCGATAGACTTGTAACAGTCAGTCAAGAAACTTTGTGACTGACTTGACCGTAGAGAGCAACGACAATAACTGATTCTGCATGAAGGAATATTTGAATGTAACCAGATCCAAAGAGATCCAACTTGGTTCGCTCTAAGCAGCATCTGATGCCAGTTATCATCGGTGTGCTCGTGGAAATAACCTGTGTCCGCTCTCATTTCCCTCCGCCGTTGTCAGTTCGCAAAGTGCTGCTCAGATGACCTTTATCAAGTACTTTCCGTCCTTGTATTCTTCGCATGGAAACAGGGACCCGTCGTCTTCGCGACACTGTTGTAGCTCCCATACCTCCTCTTTCTGAATACGGGCGACACCGGCGCGCCGATAGACTCCTTTCTCTCTATCCACCACCTCAAAGAGCAACGTGTTGAAGTTTAAGTCCGTCTCACGACTTGCGCGAACACAGTACAGTGTCGTTGGTGGAGTATCCTGCCACTCAGAATCTCTCTGTGGAGGGTCGAGCAATACACGGGACGCTTCCGACAAGATTTCGCTTTGACCTCCTCGAATACACAGCTCCCTGTTTTTGTAGCTGCTTTGAACTGATTCGTCATGCTTACACACAAGCATAACTTTCCTCAATGCACCAAGTAGACGCATCGAGCCACTTCGTACGGGGCCAGTATTATCATCTGTCACGTATTGTATCTCCAGATCCATGATGTTGAATGGCGACGTTATGGGGGGAGGATTAGGTACCCATCCTGGGTATACAAAGCCATCCAGAGACGTCCATGACCAGCTTGGAGCTCGATATTCGTCGGGTCTTGTGTTAACATATTCTGAGGGGAGAGTCTTCCAAAGTAGCTCATATCCCAGAGTCCGACGCCACATTCCCACAACGTACTCATCTCGGCGTCTGAGTCTCATGTGTTTTGCAACAGCGGATAGAGCAGTGAACTTATCATGGGGAAACGAAAGCTGGCACCTCGAGTAGGCAAAAACTATCGAATCCCAGGCTGCTACCTCTGAGTCCGAGGTTGGCAGGGATTTTGGAGATGCAGTATCAATATCATCGGTGAAAGGTAGTTTTTCGGGGTATATCTCTGCAGCAGCTTTCTCGTTACACTCCCAGAGAACCTGGCTGTCGCCGAAGTACAAGACCCGTGGAGAGAGGAGTCGTTCTTGGAGTACCCAGCCTCTTGTGTTAATCAACGCTTGAGAAACTTGTGTATGCCATATAGTGTTTGCCTCAATGAGGTAGGAGCCCACAACACCATCTACGTTTAGGATACTGGTAGGCGGGCAGACGAGTTCCGGACGCCGTGAAGAGAACATGGTACAATGGCCATTCGGTGCGTTTGCTGCGGATATGTTGCACAAGGAGTTTAGATAGATCTGATCCATAATTTTGACCTGCTGGAACCAGTCTTTGAGCTGATCTCCCTCCTGTACAATGCATAAGGAGTCTATCCACAAATATCGGACGCCAAAAGTTCGTGTGACCAGGACTGCGTCTTGATATAGTTGAGGCAAGTTTGGCAGCGGCATGAATCTCTTCATTTGGGCATGATTCTCAGTGGTCAACTTTAGGCAATCCGCATCTCCCCAACAGTGACTGAGAGTCATGTAGGGCCCTTGTATATCAGCATCGAGAGTTTCGATTAATCGACAGTATGCTTCAGGGCCATCGCTGGTACTGCAGTCAAGAAGACGACTTGGGTACCAACTCTTGGCCCCGCCGGCTTTCTTGCATGCGCTATGGTTAGTCATACAATCTCGCACCCAACCTCTCGCAAGAGACAACGTCGCCGTTGACCTAGTGTTGTCGGACAACTCTGGCGTAACATTGGCCGGCGAGATCTCTGCCACTATCAGCCTCAGATAAACAGCGTTTCTAACAAAGTTTTGGAGCTACCTTCAACTGGGCGAACGGCGAGTACGCACTCTGTTTCCTCGAAATCAGAAACACGACAAATACGCACGTGCAGTTCAAGATGCCGCGAATCCGAATAAAAGAACCAGAGAGCATAGGTCACATCGCTCTGATCGTGATCAGAGTAAGTTCCATGGCTGATCAGATCTGTTGGCGGACTGTCTCCGTTGCAAGTCCATTCAGCCGAGTTAGAAATGCATTGCTGTTTGTCGATATCGAGAGACTCCCAGACCTGATTACAAACATAACAGCCAAGAAAATTAGATCGCCGTAGGGTGCTCCACGTCAGATGATGAGGCATCATTTCGCAATTTGTGATGGGCTCAGCCTTCCCGTCAACAGCCAAGCCGATTTTCCTGCACACATCACAGAGCATGGCGAAATGAACTCAAGAGGAGTGAAGCGAACCACGATATGAGAACGAAGCGTTCTATAGGCGGGCAGTTATAGAAGTGGACAGTGAAATAAGCGGAGAGTGGTAGGTGTCGAGGTGAGGAAGTCGGTTGAGAAGAAAGATTGAAGTGCCCCGCTATCAAGGACTCACCGTGGTTGCCTCAGCCTGATGCCCAAAGCAGGCATGACTGCGTGCCCCAATATCATTTTGAAATCGGCTGGCAACGGGTGAATGTACTGCATTCTTTGTAGCTGTGTTGGCAGAGGCGGAATATATACACACTAGTACATACGTCTAGTCAGGTCCTACAGGTAGGCCTTTGTTCGTGCTGCGACAGTACACAACATATTTAAAGTGCAGAATCTCAGCCTCTTCCGGTGGTATGCCACTAGAATATGAGGAACAACTTCCTTGTACTGCACTAGTATGTACTTGCGCTCACTTGTAACAGCGTTGTATTTTTCGAGCCAATAGCTTTGATTGAAAGCCGCTCTACGAAGTACTACAAGACTGCAAGACTACCCAATTGGGCCAGATTGGCACATCCTGCAGCGCTGCTCACAGAAATGGCAACACCCATGCAGCTTTCAAGCATCATCTCGCACATTATAAGCTCACGCCCGGATGCTCGTGAGGTCTTGCCGTAAAAGCGCCGATGCTTGCGCCATGATTATCGTCAGATCGATTAACCAGTAACTGCAACTGACCATGAACGAATTATGCAAGATCTGTCAAATCAACACAAAAGCCACCTGAATGTGTAGACCCCGACGTAGTCGACATCAAGTGACGTCCCCCCTCATTACTAACGATAGCCTCATCTCGCATACTAAGACCGGGCGCGACAAGCTAGAACGCTTGACCTCGGGAGCAACCAACAGCCCGCCCATATCTAAGCCAGTGCAGAGCGCGTCATCTATCGCATTCTCATCCATTGCGACCACAGCGAGATCCCAACCCCGCATCACCACGCGTCGCCGCGGGAAGCGTGGGTTATCTCGTATGAGCGGAAGTAACAGCCAATAGCCAGGTGACTTGCAAAGCTCCGTTTGGTGGTTAGCGGAGGGCACTTGCGGTGGAGATACGGGGCAGTTGTGCGACCAGCAGGCAAGGGCGGGGAAGATCGGGAATGCAGCTGGGGCCATGCAGACGCGGGCTCCCGTTCCTCGCAGCACAACCGACCGACGAGTCACCACTCTCGGGCTGCACATGCCGATCGGTCAAGGGCACTCGCGCGGCCGCCAGACCTCGATGATATCAAGATGGTGGTGGGAATCAAGGCGTTGCGTCAGCCCATGCGGGCCAGGTTGCAAGCTTGGTGATGGTCGCGACGGAGCGACTTGCTCTCGTCATGCGCGACCTGTCAGCCAACGGTGCCTCTGGCGGTCTCCACGCGGGGCCCGATCGGCCGCAGTAGCAGGCTGCAGGCGGGCTCGGAAATGTCGCGGATAGGGAGCCTCGACACAGAGCTGCAGACGAAACGGTCACTGCATATAATGTAGGCGAAAATGGCCGTCCCCGGAGCACGACGTATCGCTAGGCGGGTCAGCACAAGCATTGGGATGCTGTGTCACTGCAGGTGTCCTGATATAGGTATATGCAATCAATGCGACGTGCGTGTGTGGTTAAACACAAGCAGTCGTTGACCGGCGTGCATGTGTACTGGTGCTCCGATCTTGCAACAAAAGTACTGGCGCCGCTGCAATCGCCCAGGCCTTCTAAGCCCAGGCAATGTGTTTGAGCCTTTGTGGAAAAGGCTGCGGAACACGATGTGGCGGCGCCAAATCTTAAAACTGGGTGGGTGCGGACATGCCAAGAGTTCCAGCCGGCTGCTCGTCAGCCACTGCCCGACTTGAAATGCGCCAAGACGAGGCTGAACGTCGGGCATGTCTGATCTGGCATGTGTTGTGTCGCGGGACATTTGTTTCCTGCAACACGCGGCAGGAACTTGCTCATGGGGATGGAATGCATCGGTCGTGGTGCATCACAAAGCCTTGCATGGGCCGATCTGCCATGAGACAATCCAGGGTCCAGACATTCTGCGCAGCCCAGGGGAGACTCATTTATTTGAAGACCGGCAGCATCACGGTGTCAACCACTGTAGACTAGGTTCGGTCCTTGAAAGAAGCCTTGATGCCCAGTACTGTGGCATTGTTGTGGTTGCCTTGATGCGAAAGCGACGATGGTGTGTTTCGGCCTAATGCACGCTGCCGTCTATTGACGGAGACGTGCTCCATGGCATCATGCCTGAGTCGAGCATGTCAACCAGAACGATCACCCTGAATCAGCGCAGTCACTGAGCGTCACGGATCGCTGGCAGATCTAACAGACGGTTCGATGGGTTTGATCGTTACTACTTCACGACCGCCTCTCAAACATATCAATGCGACCCTTTCCGGTTACTTTGCCGATGACGCGCAGACCCCTGCCCCCACCGGTGATGTGGCGGAAGGCCACTCACGTGGCTGCGGTTCCAAAAGGGACCCTAACGCCCAGATTCTTTGTGGCAGCGGCGGCGGTGTGGGCGGGACGTGTTTTCGGTAAAACGCCGCCTCCTCAAGCCATTGCCCAATGCGGCATCGACAGATGTGTGTCGCTCACAAAGCCGGTCACGGTGAGGCACCAGAGGGGCAGGGGGGCTTGGTGTAGCCGTGGCCGACCATGGTTCAGACTTGGAGTGGACGAATGCAACCGCCAGAAGCCAGGTACGTAGCTGCAAGCGTGGGTAGCACACAGTCGCGGCTGCACGCTCATGCAGCAAATGACGGGCTGTTTAGCAGGGTTGGAATGGGGTGGTGACACGAGTCTCTGCCGCGGGACGACTGCGTCACAGTGCTCGCACATCCTGGACGGCGCCAAGCCGACGCTAAATAGACGACCGAGAGCTTTGCTGGGCTGTGTGGAGAAGATCAGCCATCGCCCATCACGTCCCGGCGCTCCTCGTGCGCTCAGCCGGTGCAACCTGCCTGGGTGGGCTGCGGCGAGCCGTCTGCTGCACAGCGTCAGCACCGCAGCGCCGTAAGATCAGAGCATGCAGTGCAGCATCCATAGTACAGTCTCTGTCATGTTCCTGCGACACGTCGGGCAGGCTCGAGGCCGGCGCGCAGCTGCAGTGAAGCCTGGCAGCGCTGGCAGCGTGCTGCGTCTCCGTTTCTGTGCAGGGCAGAGTTCAGAAGCAGAACTCTGATTTCAGGTGGCTGGGACCGCGCCCGTCAGAAGCGCCTCCACCTTTGGGGTCCAGGCAGGATCAACGACGGCTGCGCCACGGAGAAATGTCGCTGGCGGCGCGATGATCTCACAGGAAAACTCGGGTCGTGGTGGCCGACCTGTTGTGGTGAGGGCGCCTCCCTGACTCTGGCCCAGCGGTAACATCGATGGTCGCACTGCCGGCTGATTCAGCGCGCGAACTTTGCAAACCGCGCTGTCAGTCCAGGAACACTGTTTCATCCATGGCGCATGGCTGGTGGGTGCGGAGCTTAAATTTAAAGGCGAATGTGTCCTTTCTGGACAAGGCGGCAGGGCCAGGCGTGGGTGGAGCCGACACGAACATGGGACGAACGGTGCCGAATCGCCATGTTCGTTCCGATGACAGACCCGCGCCAAACACGATAGAGTTTGGAGCCCATCAGGGCGTCGGCGTCAACAGAGCACGCCGGCTGCGGGCGCTGGTTGGCCGGCGCGGGCGAGCAGGCAATCAGACACGGTCGACGTCGAGCAGGCCGGCGGCGGCGCAGACACATACACGTCCACATGCCACGGTCCCGCAGGCATGGTTTCCAGGCGCGCAGCGGGAGAGTGCTCGCGGGCCAGCGCGCCAGGAGGTGCAATTTGCTGTCAAACGGGTCGCACCAAACTGGCATGCACCCGGTGTGGCTTGCTTTTGGCGTTAGCTCCACGAGCAGGGGTGCTTTCCGCGTTGACCCATGGCGCTGCACGGTGCTTTAGTGCTCTAGCGCGGTGTGGGACTTTGCTTCTGGATACCTCTTGGCCTGGGTTAGGGTTATGCTGCGAGCAAAGACGTTGTTCGAGCTCTCCCGCCCTTCTTGCCCTCCTCCGCGCTTCCAGCTTCCTCACGCTCCCTCGGCCCCAGCGAGCATCCGGCGCGCGCCATCCATCGCAACGCCGCCCACGCCCATCACCACTGCCCTGCCGCCCCGTCTCGCGTGCATCCACACTGCCCGTCGCTGCTGTGTCTGATTGGCCTGCCCGCCGCGCACCCTCCTGTCGTTCTCCGCGACGCCTGTGCCAGACGCGACTCGTCGACGCGGTCCCCTGGGAAGAAGCAACCACAGTACGCACCGCCGCCCGCGCCATGCCCACGCCTGATGCTCTGAATGCTAACACGCACAGCCCGGCCTGTTCTGCTGGCGCATTGCTGCCATTGCTGCCGCTGCTGCCGTTGCTGCCCCCTCGCTGTCGTGTAGCGCGTTGACTCCGCTGCCTCTGCCGGCCCCAGCTGTCCCCGCCCCCCATGGCGAGCCACCAGCAGCCCTCGCCCACTGCAGGCCTACCGCCGCACCATGGCGGCCCGCACCCCGCGCACGCCCAGGTCAACGGCCACCCGCCGCACGTCACGCAGCCCAAGACGCCGTCGCAGTACTTGAGCCAATTGACCGAGGCCGTCTGGACGCAGATGGGTATGTAGCATGCACTGCCGCGCCGACGTGACTGACCGCCCCAGGCTCGCTGTCGGAGCAGATGCAGGACTTCGAGAGCGCCATGGAGTGCTACCAGCTGGCGCTCAAGTATAACCAGTGGTCTGTGCCCGCCATGCAAGGCATAGCGTGCATTCTGCGCACCAAGGACCTGTTCCCGCAGGCCGTCGAGTATCTGCGTACTATTCTTAAGGTCGACCCTGCCAACGGCGACGTGTGGGGCAGCCTCGGCCACTGCTACCTGATGATGGACGACCTCCAGCAGGCGTACTCGGCGTACCAGCAGGCGCTCTACCATCTGTCCGACCCCAAGGTATGCCCCTCACCAAGGGACCACGTCACAGCCCACTAACAGCTGCGCAGGAACCCAAGCTCTGGTACGGCATCGGCATCCTGTACGACCGCTATGGCTCCCTCGAGCACGCCGAAGAAGCCTTCTCGCAGGTCATGCGTATGGAGCCTAACTTCGAGAAGGCCAACGAGATCTACTTCCGCCTGGGCATAATCTACAAGCAGCAGCAGAAGTTCAATCAGAGTTTGGACGTAAGTGCGCGCAGCCACCTCTCCAGACCAGACCCTAACACAGCAACAGTGCTTCAAGTACATCGTCACCAATCCGCCTCGCCCGCTTACAGAGGAGGACATCTGGTTCCAGATCGGTCACGTCTACGAGCAGCAGAAGGAATTCGAAGCCGCCAAGGGCGCCTATCGTCGCGTCCTGGAACGCGACCCCAACCACGCCAAGGTCCTGCAGCAGCTAGGATGGCTGCACCACCAGCAGAGCACCAACTACACCAGCCAAGAGCAGGCTATCGAGTATCTGGAGAAATCAGTCGCTTCAGATCAAACTGATGCACAGAGTTGGTACCTCCTTGGTCGATGCTATATGTCCCAGCAGAAGTACCCCAAGGCTTACGAGGCCTACCAGCAGGCTGTCTACCGCGATGGGCGTAATCCCACGTTCTGGTGCAGCATCGGTGTGTTGTACTACCAGATTAACCAGTACCGTGATGCACTGGATGCCTACTCGCGTGCCATTCGGCTCAACCCGAACATTTCCGAGGTCTGGTACGACCTTGGAACCCTGTACGAGTCTTGTAACAACCAGACTGCTGATGCGCTTGATGCGTACCAGCGTGCGGCCGACCTCGACCCATCCAATGTTCACATCAAGGCTCGTCTGCAACTGCTCCAGAACGGTCAAGGCTCAGCCGGCGCGCCCAACCAGGGCAATGCCCCCGTGCCTCAAGATGTTCATCCTCAAGCTTATCAGCCTGCCTCTGTTCACGGTCCTGCTGCTCCTCAGTGGGGCTCTCAACCTGCGCAGCCGCCTCAGGGACCTGCGCCACCAGCTCTTGGAACTGCTGGCTGGGATCGTCCTTTGGCTCAGATTAGGGATCCGGGCCTGCCGCCTCAGTCTCTCAATCCATATGAGCAGCGCGAGGGCATTCGCCCACCAACCCAGCATACCGCTCAGCGTCCAGTGAGCCCGCGTCAAGAGGCTCCGAGGACCTACGGTGAGCCTCCACGACCTCCCACCAATGGTCCTGGCCCATCTGGTCCAGCCGGTCCTCCCCCACCAGGCCCAGGATCTCTGCGCCGCGGCATGTCGCCGTCGCCAAAGACACACCATGCTGCCCCCAGCCCATACCACCCTCAGCCGCCGCAGCTCACACCTCAGCCAAACCAGGCACAGCAGCCGCCGCCTCCTCACCAATCGCAGCAAGCTCAACAGCCTCCCCAGCCAACTCGTATTTCTAACCCGAACTACGGTCCACACGCTGGTGCTGGCAGCGTCCCGCCACCTCCACCTCCACCACCGGCTGCACTGGCTGGACCACCAGGTCAGACGACCCCTGGGCCTCTCCCACCCTACGGACGTCCCGGTAGCCCACTACCGGAGGTGCGACCTATTGTTGAGAACCGTGCTGGTTCTCCACGTAACGGATACCAGGGGCCATATCAGGCTCAACATCACGCTGACCCATCTGCCAGCGGTGGCATTGCTAGCGGTGCGCCACCGCCAGCTGCTGCTCTTGCCGCCGCTGAAGCAGCCGCACGCGATCGTGAAGAGCGCCCACCGACTGCTCCGCCAAAACGACACAGGGAGTGGGAAGAGAGTCCGAAGCCACAGAGCAATGAGGAGAAGCGCCAGAAGATCGAAGAGTCTCACAGCCGCCGGCCATCTCCTCCTCACCACGTCTCTTCGCCACAAATTCCGCGACAGAGCCCTCAGGTCGCGTCTGATGCTCGGCGTATCAACGACGGGTATCATCCCTCAGAAGCTGCTCATCACCCGCCATCGCTGGCACCGATTGGGGCTCCTCAACCGCCGACGCCGCTGCCTCGGATGTCAGAGACGCCGGCGCCTGCAAAAGAGACACCTCGACCCGAACACCACGAGCCAGCTGCTCGCCATGTAGACGTTGACGAGAACTACGATGATGAGGCCGATGAGCCAAAGACCAACGGCACAAAGTCTGAGCGCAATAGCCCACGTACCGCGCCCACAAATGGGGTCCCACACCCTGCCACTCCCGCTGAACAGAAGGCTTGAGAAGGGCCACTGGTGGATCCCAATAAGTTTTTGGACGTCTGTCAACACACGAGGCATATATCATCCCTTGTCTAAGTCTCCAGCGACTAGAAGTCTTAGAGGCATAATGTTTGCGTCTGACCAGGATCTTGCGAGGTCATATTTTCGTATATAGTTCCTATCACTCGCTTTATCTTCATTTGTAGATCCTCAAGATCTGGAACGGAGGCTTTGTAGATGGTGTTCAGGTGGGGATACCCTCGACTCGCTGTATGCTTGTATGATCAACAAAAGCAAAACTGCGACTTAGGCTTTGTATTTATTATTATTCAGAATAGTATTCAGAATGACCCACACAAAGTAAAGACTATACTCTTATCTTCAATGGGCGCTGTTGTTGTCTGGGTGCTAGCAGAGTGGCCTTCGCGATCATGGTGGGGCAATCGCCCGTGTGCCGCCTCGCACATGCAGCTCCTCTGCGTTGCGTCATCGGCTGTCGCGAAACCATGAACAAGCTCCAACGTGTCGCACGCGCTCTCCCACTATCCAAACCGCACCGTCACCTTCCTCAACCCAACGTCTTACCTACCACGCGTCTTACAAACAGCCTTCTCTCCTCGACCGCCCCAAATCGCGCACGCGCACACCCCTCACACACCACGCGCAACATGTCGTCCGACGCCGCCTACGCCGCCTTCCTCGACAAGGCAAACCAGGACTCCGCGCCCGCCGAGCAGCAGAGTGCAGACACGAAATCATACGGCTCGAAGAGCGTGAACACGGCGGTCCCGAAGGCGCTCGAGGCCGTGGAGGAGTACTACGTCAGCGACGCGGACGAGCCGTTTGAGCCCGTGGCGCTGGAATACAAGGGCGACTCTTTGTCTGCAGGTATGTTTACGGAGTCCATGGGTCTGGTGTAGGTGGGCTTGGCTGATCTGATGCGCGATAGGGGATTTGGGCAAGTTGCTGGGGAAAGACGGGGTGCAGGATGTTGGGGCCGAGGGGTTCGAGAAGCAGTATAAGAGTGTTGTTGATGCGGTTAAGAAGGCGGGGAATGGGGAGGTGAAGGCTTTTAAGGTGGATTTGGAGGGGGCTAGGGCCGAGTATTTTGTTCTGTCGGTTGATCGCGAGGGGGGGAGGGTGGTGGGGTTGAAGGCGTTGAGTGTTGAGTCGTAGATATCTGCAGGTGAACTGCGATGGTTCGCGGCGAATTAAAAGCCCTGGGACGGAGAACTGTGTCCTGCACGTGTGAACGAATAGTTCGGCATTTGCCTCAGGTTTCGAGAAAACCGTTTCAAGTCAATCATTGCCTTCATGGAGGCATCACACAAGGCCGTTCCACAGCGCTTTTGGGCGGGGATTTAGAAGCGCCGCCGGTTAACTCCGAAATGGCTCGTTGTTAATCCACAGCTGTCCGTTTCTCCATGGCACAACAGTGGACCTTCTTAGACCACCAGAGCACACGAGCTTCAAACAACCGACGTCACCTCATGTGTGTGTGCCTGGCTTCAGGTACGCCCCACTCTCATTCCTTTCTCAAACATGTCTATCGAAATCTCCCTCAGCTTCATTGCTCGCACCAAACTCCGGTACGCAACGCTCATTTGCTGCAGCGATCTGTCGACGTAGCCAATCATGCACTAGCCGCGGCTGAGCGCTCTTCCAGAACAGCGCCATGGGCAATTCCCTCCTTCTTCCCGCAGCCTTTCCCGTGCCATGCAGCTACGGCTGTCAATGAAGTTTTCACGCCCCTTTCTTTGGCAAAACCTGGGCATTCTTCGCCTACTGCATATGTGAAGTATTGACGTATCGTTAAAGGTAGGGATTACTACAGCCTCGACCACAGGATTCAGCCTCGCAATCTTACCAATGCCACGAAGGATCAGTAGAGTGCTTGGTATGAGCGTTGATCCCCGTTTAATAGCCGCTCCCGCGCACCGATACGCATGTCGAGCGTGAACGTGAGATTGGGATCGCGCTGCAGTCGCAACCTCTGAGCTAAAATCGGGGCTGTGTTGCGCAGATTCACCGGCACGTTTGGTTGGCTTTGCGCGGGGGGGAACATTATATGTGGTGCGACGCGTCACCTCGGCATCGTAGATCGCAGCGCTAGAGAACCAGCACGCACCTCTTTCTCCAGCATCGCAGCGTGAGCAGTCGGCAGTGAGCAGTGAGCAATGAGCAGCCTGCGATGCTGTTCTCTGTCTTGTGCAACGGGTTCGAGGACAAAAGCACGGCGAGGATGCGCCATAGGCCGATGTTTCAGCACAGCAGGGACTGCGGACGCATGACGACTCAACGAGAACAGGGCGCTGATCACCTGGATAGGGGCAGGGGAGGCTGGGACTGGACAGCGCATGACAGTAATATCAGCCTCGCCGGGCATAATGTTTGCAATTCCTACTATCGATTGGCAGGCGGCGATGGGGGTCGCACAGGGTAAGGCTATTGAAGGTTGAAACATGTTGTTGAATCGACTGCTGTGGTTGAGATTCTAGGCCGAGTAAATTTAGCCTGGGCGTAGTTGGTGGGTGCAAGCGGCTGCGCAAAGAGTCGCCGCCATGCAAGCGCCTTGTCAAGTTGCTTGGAGGCTGTCAAGGGTGATTGGTCGCTCCTTGATCGGTTCCTTGTTCGAGCTTCGAGATCTTCGTCCCTGAGCTTCAGGCCGTGCTCGCCACCGCGTGAATCTTGGTTATCTTGTTTCTGCATGCCAACTCGACCATTTCCTGAACCTCTGCATTAGTGTTCCTGCGCAGCGTCTACCTGCGTCGACTCGAGGTCGCTTACCACACTCCATTCAACGTCGACGTTGCTCTCGTGCTCGCTACCTTCAGCCCCACGAGTAGGTACCTGGACTGACATAGTGTGCCAAGTCGTACCTGCCTAACCTGCCCACCCTGGACGCCTCCGTCGTTTAGACCAGGAGCAAGATACCACCCCCGTGCGCCTGCACTCCATTTTCGCTCCTCGCGGCGTCCCTTCTTCTGCTCTTCACCAACAGCGATACCGAGCAGTCTTCCGCCCTTTGCCTGTTTTCGGACCGCCTACCACGAGGCTTCGATTGCGCAGTTAGGTGTTGCTGTTGCCCTGGCATCCACCTGCAGGGCGCTACGCACTTCGTTCCCTTCCCCGGCATTCCAATTGCATGCCGCGCACATAGCCAACAACAACACTCGTTTGTCGCCGACCGCCGCCCTTTCTAGGACCACTATAGCAACTACAGGACACGATCATTAACACCTTTGCCGCATACGCTCTTTAACCATGTCGGCGCCACTGTCCCCTCGAGGGGAGAATCCGCCTCACCTGCGCCTCAACTCAGGCTCGCATGACATAATAACTGACGATAACTCGGCGCGACCTACCACCGCACGAACCACCTCGGCGCGATCACTGACGACATCCCGACCCGGCACGGCATCAAACCCTGGCCTGCGATCAGCGACAAATGTGCCGAACATCTATTCCAATGTCGGCTTGGCCGACTCTGGGGACTTGTTGCTCCCACCGCAAAAGTCCAAGCTGAAGGCTTTCCGAGACGAGTCGCCGCTGGGCTCACCGTCAGGCATGTCCTCGCGGCGCACAAGTTGGGACTCTGACATGTCGTCGAGAGGGCCCTTTGCCTCGCCATTCGATGATTCGAGAGCACCATCGCGGGCGGGCAGTGAGGAGGACCTCAACACACAGACCGTATCAGAGAAGTTCAACATCCACCCTTCGGCAGGGTTGCTGCTGTTCCCAGAAGACGTCGAGGCGGACGATGCGCTGCACAACCCTGAGCCGGGCGAGAAGGAAACGCGCGACTGCGACATCTTCACAAAA
This sequence comes from Boeremia exigua, assembly GCF_020726555.1. Taxonomy (NCBI): domain Eukaryota; kingdom Fungi; phylum Ascomycota; class Dothideomycetes; order Pleosporales; family Didymellaceae; genus Boeremia; species Boeremia exigua. Next base: position 551,781 of record NW_025763527.1, on the reverse strand, counting down.
AGAGGAATGATGAATCTGGGAGGTCTTGGAATCATGATGCTTGGCCTGCTCTTCCTGTTCATTGGCTACCCCATCCTGTACGTTCGCATTCAGCGCCGGCGCGTGATTTACGACTACTGACAGAGCTGCAGTACTTTCGTTGATAAGTTGACGCAGAAGGAAGTAGGTCCTTGCACGAACAACCCGCTGTGTATCAAGGGCAAAGAGAGCGAACCGCTACTAACAAACCTGCGACACGGCCTAATCGATCCAGATACGCCGCAATCCGCCATGACACGCAAGTCGTACGATGGCTCAACGCAGAACCTAGTTTTCTCCGACGAATTCAACACCGATGGACGTACTTTCTACGATGGCGATGACCCGTATTTCCAGGCTGTCGACATCTGGTATGGCGCGACGCAGGATTTGGAGGTATGCGACACACGAGAAGATTTGTGATTTAGTGCTGACTTGTAGTAGTGGTATGACCCCGATGCGGCTTACACGGAAAACGGCACACTCAACTTGAAGTTCGATCTTTTCAAGAACCACGGTCTTAACTACCGATCAGGCATGATTCAATCTTGGAACAAGCTGTGCTACAAGGGTGGTCATCTGGAGGCCAGTATTTCGTTGCCTGGAAAGGGCGACGTCAGTGGTTTCTGGCCCGGTTTCTGGACCATGGGCAACTTGGCTCGCCCTGGTTACCTGGGTTCGACTGAAGGATTATGGCCATACAGCTACCATGACGAGTGCGATATCGGTATCACTCCAAACCAGAGTTCGTATGATGGTCTCAGCTACCTGCCGGGTATGAGGCTCCCAGCCTGCACTTGCAAGGGCGAAGACCACCCCACTCCTGGCAAATCTCGCAGCGCCCCTGAGATCGATGCTCTGGAAGGCTCAGTGCACTTCCTAGGACCCGGCGAGAGCAACGCTGTAGGCGTGGTATCTCAGTCTTTCCAAGCCGCGCCTTTCGACACCTGGTATATGCCAGACTATGGTAAGCATCAGGCAATTAAGCTACTGGAGTCGACTAACACCGAACAGAGCAGATGGAGGTCTACGACAACACAATCACCATGATGAACGCATACAAGGGTGGACCCTATCAGCAGGCCATCTCAGGTCTAACCAACTTGAATACCGACTGGTACGACGGCAAGCAATACCAGAAGTACGCCTTTGAGTACAAGACAGGTGGCAAGGGTTTCATCACCTGGTACGTGGGTGATGACAAGACCTGGACCATGAAAGCACCGGCTACACGCCCCACCGGCAACATTGGTACTCGAGTCATTCCAGAGGAACCGTTGACTATCATTGCCAACTTTGGCATGTCCAACAGTTTCGCAGCTATCGATTTCGCCCAAATCGCGGCCATGCTCCCCGCCGTCATGCGCATCGACTACATCCGCATTTACCAGGCAGAGGGTGAAGAGAACATCACTTGTGATCCTGAAGGATACGAGACCACCGACTACATCAGGAAGCACCCCGATGCTTACCAGAACCCCAATCACACAGACTGGTATGTATCTCTACTATTAAATCCACACTGTGCTTGTGCTAATGAATGAGCAGGAAATCGACTGGTTATTCTTGGCCAGAGAACTCTTTCATGTCCGACTGCAAGGCATAAGCCATTCGGACGCTTTTCGACGCCTTTCTTTCTTTCTAGATCACAGAGGACTGCCGGATGGTCCTTTAGTGCGATCCATCTTCGTGGGCGGTCACATTTGCTTACGATGAACGACAATACCCCATACCGACCCCCGCAACGCACGTAATTATAGACGTTTCCTTCTTCGACTTGTACGGCATTTTCCTGGCGGCATTTCTCGCAAGACGCATTTGCATTCGGATCCGACAGCTAGCTTATTGCGACTTCGGATCTTGCGGCTGGCCACCCGGCCTAAGAATCCGCAGGTGTCGAGCTCCAAAATGCAACATTTCGACTGTCCGTTGAGGCTGGAGTTCTCAACACTTCACCTCAAGCCGCGCCGCCGGCGCCGCTTACTGTTAATCTGAATCTTCGCTTGAGCATCAACATCTTTGCATTTTGCAGCCTCGGCTCGTACAAATCATGGCATATATGGCGCTTTTGTATAGCATGGCAGCCCTTACTTGATTGCATTTGCATCACTGTACAAACCCTTGGGCATTTACCGCATCTGGCCTCTGGGGCTGGACACCCCGGTTTACCTCAGCATTTCCTGTGCGCTCGTTGTTTTCTTTCCCACTCGTTTCTTGGTGTTTGTCTAGACAAAACGCTGTCTTGGAGTTTGCGCCGGGGTAAATCACGAAGATCCGAATTACTACCACATTGACGGGCGTTTTTTGTAATATTGAGCGGCGACAGAAGGAGATCGCAGCTCGGGGACGAGAGATTGAATAGGGAAGAGTGGTTAAACCCCAATATCTGAAAACATGTTCAAACAGAGTACTTCAATGTCTTGCTCCATGTGATTTTCGCATCCTCAAAGTGCAAAGTATCCTGCCTTGGGTTACGTCTACAGGTCGAGCATGGACAAACTCACTTCATGAGCATGTCCTCCAGCATAAGACGCCTCGTCCTGCTCGCAGCGATGCAAGTGCAGCCGCAGACGTCGAGCCAAGCCATCAAAGTGGACTCAGTGGCTCCACACGACCGCACTGCCGTCCTCGACGTCGATGTTGTAAACCACATGACTCGGCCGCAGGATTGCAATGTGGCAGCTGTCGAGTTCGCAACGTTCGCTCTCCGCGTCTCTGCATCCGGGTGGCGAAGTGCAGTCCTTTGATAGACATACATCTTAAAAACACGTTCTTCTGGTGTAGACCTCGTTCTTGCATACGATAGCGTTCGTTCTCGTATAGACGTCGTTCTGATACGGATCTGCGCGCTGCGCTCGTGCCGCTTGCTGTCTTGAACGTACGTGTATACGCAATCCCGGCTGCGGAACGGCTTGCTCACTCCCCGCCGTGCTTTGTCAGTGGGGACGACACGGATTCTGGGCTGATGTCTAAGGTGAATTATTTATTCATGCTATGTGGCTCTGCAGGGGGTACAGTGCTAGATAGTGTAGGATTCACTACAACTAAATAGTAAACCTGAACGTCGGATCATCATTGATAACCCTCTCGCCACGGTCTGCCTGCGCATTGCACCTCCTAAAGTACAGCGTCAGCACGCCCGTAGTCAGAATAACGAGCACATTGCACGCCATACACGCCGCGAAACCGGGGACGTAGGACGGCGCATCCGCGGTCCTGAAAATCAGCGCGCCAGCCACGCCGCCAATGCCGCCCAGGCCCGTCAGCGTCGCAGAGCAGAACGCGCGCCGCCACTGGCCGCGGATGTTGTTGGCCTGGTACGCCATGATGGCCGGGATCGCGCTGTTGGTGCCGCTGACTGTGATGAAGACGCCGACGTACTGGCCCCACGGGTTCTCGACGAAGCCCATGATGGGCAGCCCGATTAATGAGATCAGGCACAGGAAGCAGACGACGGGGCCCCGGGTCTTGTATTTGTCGCTGAACCACGCCGCGCCGTACATCATGAAGCCGCTGGCTGCGTAGGGGGGCGCGCCCATACATTGCGCCATGGCAACGCTGAATTTGAGCTTTGTGCTGAGGATGATTGGGAGGAAAAATGCGAAACCATATGCGATGGTGGTTACACAGAAAAATATGAAGGCGAAGCCGTAAATGTACCATTGTGTGGCTGGTGCGAGGAACCTCTTCCAGGAGAACGCCTCAGGTGTGGCGTCGCCGCGGTCGGCGTTGAGTTTGTCGATGACAAGGTCGATGTCGCCCGGTTTCTTCAGGAAGCCCCACGAGGGCTTGATTCTCTCCTGGTCGGGGAATTTGACAATGAAGACGAAGGCAAAGAGGGCGACACCACACGTGATCACGCCTTCCATGATGAAGATCCTGGACAAGGTCAGTGTCGGTATGAAGTTTGAAGGGTTGGGGCAAAGCGTACCACCGCCATCCACGGATACCGTTCACGCCTTCCATCTGCTGTAGTCCATAGGCTAGAATGCCGGAGAGGGCTGATGCAATGCTACCGATGAAGTAGAAAACGCTGTACCGCTTCCCGATCTCGACTGTTCGATGTTATCATCTGATCTCTGATGGAATGGAACAACCTACACTTTGTATACCAGCAGCTAAGCAAAAAAACACATCCTGGGAAGTATCCGCTCTCAAGTAGGCCTAGCACTAGGCGTAAGGGAACCAAGCTTGGCCAGTTGTTCGTGAAGCCGAAGCCAACTATAACAGCTCCCCAGGCAAGACAGATACCTATAGAATGTCAGACAAGCTTCATTCACGTGCGGGTCGATACGTGCCTGGCAAAAAGAAACGCGGCCCGAGTTTCCTACATAGGATGACCATGAAGGGCTGGCAAAGGACGTAGGTGATGAAGAAGCACAGGTTGACCAGATTGTACCCCATGCCTCTGTTCATCTTCAGGTCCACCAGCATACCGGCAATGGCAGCGTTAGAGACGTTCTTGCGGTCCATCAAAGAGATGCCATACATGGCGCCCAGGGCGGGGATGAGTCTCCAGTCGATGGCATGCCGCAGACGAGCCGAGACCTTTGGGTCGATGGTAAATGGTGCGTCACTCTGGGACGACGACGATGGTGTTGCGAACCCCTTCTCGTTCTCAACGTTCTCGAGATGTGTGCCCCCCTGGTTCTTGAAAGCGATCTCCTTCACCATGATGTTGGCTGAGGTCACAAGCTAGATTGGGTGTTCAGATACAAGGAGTGGTAGCGGATAACCCTGGGGACGATCAGTTATACATGCATTGCTCCTGATTCTGGAGAAGGAATTCCGCCCATTTACCGACATCTGCCATGAAATACAAGACCCACGCTTGGCTCAGCCCATCGCGAGGGAGGCGAGGCATCAGTGGTAGTTCATACGGGCTTGCGCTGCAGTGAAACGCCACGTAGTCATATTTCCACGATACAGAATCAACCAAACACAGTAATGCTCGGCTACATGTACGTGGGGTGCATGTCATACCCACAATGTTGAACGTTGGAAGTCGATGTCATGGGTAAACTTTGCGGGGAAGTGGTCTTGGAGTCTTGGACGTTGTCTTGGGCCGCGGCAATTGCAAGCGAGCATCGTTACTTTAAATCGATGAGGAAGGTGCAATCATTCGAAGGCGGCGGTAGTCGCGGTACCAAGAACTCTAGTCGAACTTGGCTGCTTGTCATTGATATTTACTAGAGTTGCCGCTGCGGAAAAGTAAGAGGAAAGGCTGCGGCCGACTGCCGTGCTGTAGCCGATCGACGCCCCGCCACCCGACTATCGGATCTGACAGCAGCTCACTTTTGCCTGACGTTTGACTTCGCCTCCTTGATCAAAGTTGGTTCCAGTACAGAAGCATTCCCGAGGCAGACCGAGGAGCGCACATCGGCGTAGACGCCGTGTTGTCAAGGTCATCTCTCCTGGAAAGCGTCTGACCAAACCAGCATATCATTTGTTGAACCTACGAGTTAGGCATTGGCAAGATGATGGTCTACTGATTTGAGTTCAATGATGAACACTTTCATGCACACTCAGTGACCCGCTTCTGGTTCCCCAGTCTCATTTTTCCCGCCATATACACCACCGTCTAGAATCCACTGCTCGTTGTCATCATTGTCGTCTTGAACCCTTCTCCAGGTTTGTTTCTTCTCGGCTTGTTTGTCTTTGCCTTTGTTTTCGATCGTAATTGTGGGGCGGATCAGGGCGCCGAGAAGTGGGTTCCTGCTGAAAGCACCGCTTCCCTTCGATATAGCACCAGTCTCGTAATGCTGTGTAGGCCCAGATGGCTCATCTTCGCTCTCGGGTGTCTTTGGTCGCTCTGCGGCAGCCATGCGCTTCACGATCCTCCCCCCTGCTAGATCAATACTTGCAACAACCTTCCGCTTCTCGTATTCGGGCTGTGCATTCCATTCTTGTTCTCTCAGGGCTTTTTGTTGACGCTTGAGTTGCATCGCACGTTCCTGTGGAGATGCCCACATGCTCAGGCCAGCAGTGGTTGTTTCGAAATCAGCTGCTTCGTCATGAACTTGTGTTCGCTTCGCGTTCTGTGCTTGAAAAGCCAAGAGCTTGTCGCGGTGCTGCTTAGCCTTCGCCAGCTTCTCGTTCTCGGAGTCGATGTCGGAGTTCGGCGCAGACGATTTCGGTGTTGAGAACGGCCGAGGGGCATGTGCAACCTCTGCGCGCTTTTGACCTGCATTGTTCGCAGCCATCTTTTCCTTTCCTCGCTCTTCACGTAGAATACGAATCATTGATTGAGTCTCGTCGGCGCTGAGCAGCGGCGTGTTGCAGAATGTGCATGGTCCGATACCCTCTTTCACGCAGATGACTTTGCCACAGTTTAGACAATTTGGTGCTGCCCCAAGAAGCGGATGTCGCGTAGCCATGCAGTTGCACTTCCGTTTACTGCTGTCTTGGGCAGATAATGAAGGATTTGTCTGGATCTCAAGGGTTCTGATCGCACTCTCAAGGTCACTCAGTGCTGTAGATGCGCCATGCATGGGAGTACCTCCAGCCACGGTGATCTTTGCTTTCGGTTTCGGCGATGAGTTTCGAGTAGATTTGACCTCAGAGATAAGCTGGCCTGCGGCTGATGGTGGGAGTCTATTTGCCTGAGGTGCCGGTGAGACTCCGCGTGATTTTGGCGTCGCCGTTCCAGACGATGTAGCCGTTGGCAACTGCAGAGCGTCCGGCTTTTGTGACAACCCGAAGGCATTTGACTTTGGAGCTTTTTGTCTCGAAGCCCCAGCCATGTAGTCGTCCTCATCTTTCTTCATGTATGCACCCGCTAGATTGCCTGCATCGTCAACCCGTCGCGCCGGTAACGGCTTGCCCAGGCCAGCCTGTTTCTTCTTTCGCGGCTTGGGCTTAGGCACTTCAGAGGAATTTGAAGACGCAGGCTGTGCTGTCGCAGCCGGCCCGTTCGGTCTCCTCCTGTTGTTAAAGGATGTGATAAATTCCAGCGCCTGAGGGCTGTCACCTAGCATGTTCTGCAGGTGATCCGCCGCTTCTCTGTTTGGTAACGATTCGGTGTAGGAGATGATCTGCCCCAAGGAATCGTTGTCCAGAGGAAGCAGCTTCGAGAGCTGCGGAAGCGCCCATTCTGCGAGACTCATCTTTGCAACCGCGTGGTGATGTTGTTTGTGAGAAAAGGCGAGTCAAACGGTAGTGACGATGTCATCACGCGCTAGTGACGCCACAGCTGTGGCTGCCTCATCTGTGCGCAACTTTTGAAGGGCAGCGAGCCGGCCAACATTGTACTCCACCCGCATATTCTCTTGCCCCCCAGACGCCATGGCTACTGAAGTCGCACTCGAAACCACTGTCGTATGTCTCGAAATTGTACAAAAACAACGATCGCTGACGTTTCTAGGGCCTCATCACCGTCGAACTCTACAATGACCATGCGCCCAAGACGTGCAAGAACTTCGCTACACTTGCCCAGCGCAACTACTTCAACGACTTAATATTCCATCGTATCATACCAAACTTCATGATTCAGGGTGGTGACCCTACCGGTACTGGTCGCGGCGGCGAGTCGATCTACGGCGAGAAGTTCGAGGACGAGATTTCCTCGGCTCTGAAGCACACTGGCGCTGGCATTCTCAGTATGGCCAACTCCGGCCCCAACACCAACGGATCGCAATTCTTCATTACGCTGGCGCCGACGCCTTGGTTGGACGGCAAGCACACGATCTTTGGGCGCGTCAAGAGTGGCATGCAGGCGGTCAAGAAGCTCGGGCTTGTTAGAACAGACCGCGAAGACAAGCCGGTGGAGGAAGTTAAGATATTGAAGGCATACATCATCAAGGAGTAGAGTTGAAGAGACGGCTACATGCTATTTGCAATATATTGCAAGAATAGAACGATACCCAACGGTGAGAACATGTTCCAAATTGACACACTTGAAGTGAGTTTTCAAGCTGCTTGCTATATACAATTGCTAAAGCTAATCAGTTCAGTGGCCCATTGGGGTGTATTAGCACCTTCGTGTACCCGTCGATCCGTTGGTCAAACTTCTGGTACGCTTCCGGCGCGTTATCGATCTCGATCTCATGTGAAACGACGAAGCTTGGCTTTGCCTTGCCAGAGATGATCATGTCACGTAAATACCTGTTGTAAGCCTTGACGTTGCACTGTCCCGTGCCTAGCGAAAGTCCCTAGCAACGTCAGCACCTAGGCATTGGACTACGCTTTCGACCTTGCCTTCTCGAAAAGCTTTCCGAACGAAATCAGAATCTGTCCCTTCTTGCTCTGCTCGTCTGGCGCACCTGGGTCCGCTGGCACGTACAGCCCTGGAATGCCCAGACCTCCTGTTGGTCTTCGAACTGCGTCAGTCTGGATCGGTCATTGTGAGGCCAGGGCTTACCTAGTTACCATGATCAACTGATCAAGAACGATGTTCGGCTTCTCTTTTGATCCGGAGGAGTCGACAGCCTGGTAGCCCACAGCATCAACTGCCCTGTCAACCATACCTCCGTTGGCTTTTGTGATCTGCTCAACGGGATCGCTTTTCCTGAAGTCGATGGGTATACAGCCGATCTTTTCTGCGGCCTTCAGTCGCTCGGGCACGGTATCGACAACAAATACCCTGCTGGCCCCACGCAAGACGCCGCTATATGCTGCCATGAGACCGACAGGACCAGCTCCGAACACCGCAACGCTTTCGCCACTCTTGAACCCAGAGAGGACCAAGCCATGCCAGCCTGTGGGAAAGATGTCTGCCAACAAGATGAAGTCGGCCTCGTGCTCTGTACCCTTCGGCAACTTGAGCGCATTGAAATCTGCGAATGGTACCCGGACATACTGCGCTTGACCGCCCTGATAAGGTCCCATAGCGACGTACCCGTATGCTGCGCCGGCGAATCCAGGGTTGACTCTGTGCAATCGTCAGCTTCTACCACAAACATATCCTCTCACATCCTGTGCTCACCCTGTGCAGAAAGCCGTCTTCCCCTCCTCGCAGTTCTGGCACCTTCCATCTGCAACGTTGAACGGCATGACTATGCGGTCGCCTTTCTCTAGTAGAGTCACGCCTGCTCCAGCTTCGACTACGACTCCCATGTTCTCGTGGCCGAAAACTAGCCCAGACTCCGCCGCAGTCCGACCTTGGTACATGTGCAAGTCTGATCCGCAGATAGCCGCAGTTGTCACCTTAACAATCACGTCATCCGGATGCTCGATCTTTGGTATTCCAACTTCCTTAACAGAGACCTTGAATGGCCCCTCGTAATGTACTGCCTTCATTTTGTCGCCAGCCATATTCGTTGAGTTCTCCGATGTACCTTCCGCCGGTACCTGCCCTGGGTCGTGATCGGGATCTAGGAGGGGAATGATATTTCCGGTGTCTTGCGGAGCGCGCGCCATGAGGGGTACTGGTCTGTTATATCCCGTGTCTAACAGGGTCGAACTGGTGGTGCAATGCAAAGGTCTTGTGGAATGCAAGTCCTGGATGGAGACAAAAAGTCCCTACTTCGGATTTTATACATGCTCCAAGCTCCACAAGTGAACGTCATTGTTGTGAGGGGTGCTGGAGGGGCACTTGCGGATGCTGGCGATCCACTGTGGGGTAGTCTGTTTCCAAGCCGCAGCCGGAGCTAGGAACCGCTCGACCGTCGCTCCGCAGACCTCCCTTTGGCTGGACGAGCATTCAAGAGCCTTGCACTGCGCGGAAATGTGTATGATTTCAAGATGCTCGCCTATCTTGTATGTAGCCGTGAGCCATCATACTAATACCCACCAACGCGATTTGTATTATCAGAGGCCACCCCGCACAACAGCTAGGAGGTCTTCAGCCAATCTTGAGGCACATCTCGGTTGAGGTAAATTGTAACATAACCTTCAACTGTGGTTCTTCAAGTCCGCAACCATGGGTTCTCTCACTCGAAGCTGTCTATGGGGCCGGACTGAAATCTCCTAAGACGGTCTATGCCACCATTCCCCGCTCTCAGAGGTTGTCCCGCCATTCGTCATGGATGTCTTTGAGGATGAGACTATGCCACAGGAATGGCAAGCAGCAAGAGTAGAGCGAACAAAGATAGGCAAAGAAAATAAATGCATTCGAAAAGCGACGGTCGAGGCTGGAGAGACGAGGGCGAAGTATGCATTGACAGACAAGGGTAAAGAGGTGCGCAGAGGGGCAGTGAAGAAATGCAAGGGTTCAGATAAGGAAAAGAGCGAATGAAGGCACGGGGAAAGACAGATATAGGTAAAGCGCATCATCAGAGGGCGGTGGCAGCAGCTTATGAGGAGTATGGGGTGGGTGGTTCAGCGCGGGACCAATACTGCGAAGAATTTCCAACGAACTTCACGACCAAGCGGACATACAGCTTGAACCGCCACAAAAAGATATGCCCAGCCCACATGTAAGGGCAGAGGAGTACGGAGGAAAAGCTAACTGGGACAACTAAGAAATAACATTGCCACGACACAAAATCGTACATACCACCGCAACTCTAACCGCTGACTCTAACACATATATGTAAACCAGCGCTTTTACCTTTCCGCAGCCCAAGGAACCCCTCACGCAACCTCGCACTCAACTAACACATCACAGAGTCCCGCCCGACAGTCGAAATCTCGGCTTAGAATTGGCCCTAAGCATTCGATAGCTATCCTGTCACCAAAGCATTCTTTGCGGAGCCTGAATTCAGAATGAAGGCCAAAGCTCTACGTGCTGCTGTTGTGGCAGCGACACTCACCCACATAACCTCGGCGGCACCCCAGGCCAGTGAATCGAAGCTGCAGGCTCGCCAAAGCATCAAATTCGATCTTGTCGACTCCACTACAGACCCGACTGTGCAGCCTGAAGACACCTCGTACTTCGACCCTGCAGCTCAACAAGAAAGCAGGATGTTTGTTGGTAGACAGTCAGGGAGTGTCTTTAATTCAATGACAATGACATATTCAGATCTCATCTAAGTTACATTCATGACTGGCACTGTCACTACCCCATTCTTCCATAATGTGCCACAAAAGACCAAGGTCTGCATAAACAGACCATACCTTACTCTGCGCCTGCATGAGCTTCTAGAATCTGCACAGTATGTTTCCAGATCGCCTCCTGCGCACCCGACCCCTGCAGTTCATTGAGTAGCGTATCCGGCTGAAGAAACACCAGCTTATCGTCGACACAGAAAAGCGCGCCTTTGCTCCCATGTTCTACAGTCTCAGCACTCTGCCTTCCGTTCTGCACCGCAACACCCTCGCCACCGTACTCTGCGCTCGTGGCCAGATACAGACTGCGCTCACCCGCTTCCTCAGGCGTATACTTCGCGAAGTTCCTCGCAGGCATCGGGGAGGGAGAAGCAGGGTCGAATTTGCCGGCCCAGCTCTTCATGAACAGATCGGTGCTGACTACGCCCGGATGTGCGTGGATGAAGACAATCCCGCTGTTGTCCTTGTCCTCGGCGATGCGCTTCAGCGTCACGGTCACAAAAGTGGCGGCATGTCTGGCGTAGGCAGGCACACTGAAGTTTCCGGGATCGTTGAGGCCCAGGTCGTTGAGAAGCAGATCGGTCGACTCCTGTCCGGCAGCCAGAATGTTCACAACGCGCGCAGGCTTTGTTGCGCTGGCTCGGCGCAGCTGGGGAAGGAGCCGCAGGGTGAAGGCTATGTGGCTGTAGTACGATACTACGAGGGAGGTCTCGAGGCCTTCAGATGTCGCTGTGATAATCTTCAGCTTGCTGGGCTTGTAGTTACCAAGACGCGGCACTCACCTTGAGGTCCCGTGAACGGCAGATAGCCAGATGACATGAAGAGCAGATCCACGCTGTCTTCCTGGGCGGCAATCAGGCTAGCAAGGCGCTGTGCTTCAGCCACTAGCGATATCTGACCTTCGAGGAAGACGATTGTTGCGAAGGGGTTGGATTTGGTGAGATCTTCCAGCATGGGTCGGTGTGAGGCTTCGTTGCGGCCCACCACGTAGATCTTGATTGGAGACCTCTTGAGAACAAGAGCTTTCAGCGTAGCTTTGCCAATACCATCGGTAGCTCCCACGAATACAGCTATCTTTGGCACATCTTTCGACTCGATAAGTGCGTTTGAGGCAAGAATTGGCTGGAGGAATGCCATGATGGTGATTTAGCTAGTGCAATGTGTAAGAAGCGTAGAACTGTCTGTTGTAGATTGCCTGTGGCCAACGCGGTCCAAGCCCATATTATCTTCACACATGGACGCACTTCGCGTTTACTTGTCGGAGATACCAACGAGGGATTATAAAGCTCCCCGAGCTAGCGATGGCTGAGGACCGGTGGCATGGTGTCACGGACGAAAGTTGCGACCGCTCCAAGAAGCACACAGATATTAACATCGGTGTACTTGACAAATGTAGACTCGAGCTGAATGACAAAGCATGAGAGATTTGCAATCATCCGGATCTTCTCCAGTGCTCCAGCATCGTGGGCAGAGCGCACTTTGGGCGTCTGGAACCTGTTATGCAGGTCCTAGCCCTAGACGCCGACAAGAAGACTCTCAGCCGACATGCGATTGTAACAGACAGTGACAAATCACCAAGCAAAAGCTGGATCAAGAAATGGCGGTGTCAGAGCCTGGACTCAAGCTTCATGTAACCCTGAGGTACTGAGTTTCTATTCCGTTTCCATAAAGCTGCCGTCTGGTAAGTACGATTCTGATCAGACACGATCAACCGTTCTTCTAAGCCTACAAATACGCTACAAAATCCGTTCACCCAGTCAACATGTCCTCTGAAGTCGATCTGGTCCACTACATCACCGTGACGCGCGAAATCGACGCTCCCATCGGCGAAGTCTGGGGCCTGGTAGCCGGCTTCGGAGCAGAGAAAGCATGGTATCCGGACGCAAAATCCGTGTCTCTGACAGGATTCGGCGTGGGCAGCATCCGCACTTTCCACTTTGCATATCCCGCCGGCCCGAACAAGGGCGAAGAGTACATCTTCTCGGAAGATCAAGAGCTTACAGAGTGCGACGCGCCAAACTACTCCTTGACCTTCCGCGTCCGTCGCCCGGACTACCCCGACATGGTCGCTTTCGGGACCACCGCCCTGACCTCGCTCGCGCCTGGCAAGACCCGCTTCGATTGGCATGCTAAAGGTTCGCGTCTGCCCGATGAGTACGCCGACGTCCTGAAGACGGACCTGCATGGGCGTTTCAATGGCCTCATCACCGCTATGGCCAAGCAGCTCGTCTAGAACAAGGAAGAGCATAGTTTGGAAAGCTTGTGGTCGTTGGACGGGTTACGGGGAGAAGAAGATGGAAAGGGGGAGACGAAGACGGTTGTAAATGCAATACCAGCATTACCAATCCTAGACCTATCTCTATTGCTAAGCGTCTCGTCATTCATGTCATTCATGTAAAAGAGGACGTGTATATTGGACTAGATTGACACCTGAAGCACCAATGGGAAGGCTTCATTGAACGATGGTGGACACTCCGGAACGCTAGCCCTCTCCAGCTAGCGTTCCGTCGGCATTATATCAACACCGAGACACTCACAATGCTTTCGACATCCCTCAGAGAGAGCTTAGCAATCGTACTCATGGACTGATCGAGCCAGTAGGGCCGATGTGTGACACTTGCAAAATCGAGCTCCGGCGATCGTCCTTTCAACAGCATAACAGTCTGAGACATTTATACATTTGCCGCACTCTGGACAAAGACAAGCCTCTATGCCGTGATTCCGCAGCTGCCCACCGTCGAAAACACAGCCCAATAGTCTGTTTCGGGAGAATGTATCAGAGTATTGCGGACATATCGAGCCATTTGAATTCCGCTGTCGATCATGTACGCGAGGATCTGCAGGATCCATTCTCGCACACGGGCATCCGTTGTAGTTTGCGCCGCGACGTAGAGCGGTGTGAGAACACCATGACATTGCAGTCTCTGTAGCGGAGATGGAGGGACCGTATTTCCTGGGTTTGTTGTCTGCAGCAGGAACTGCGGCACGGACGCGCAGATGTCCCGTGCGAGTCGTGCAACCTCTTGTGGGGTGTAGTTGGGCACGCTTGTCTCTCGAATGATAGCGCTCATGACCAGACGTTGGATGCGGAAGGCGTTGAAGACCTGGGTCGAGTAGTGATCGGGATAGCGGTCGTAGTAGCCGCCAAGCACCAACGGGCTGTCACTCTTCACCACTTGCGGCCTCCAGGAGCCAGGTATGCTGCTCTCAACAAGTGCAAGTTGCATATCCAACTCTTCCGCTCGCAGCACGATAGCTTCTGGGCTAAGCATTGCCTCTCTTATGTCGGCATGCAGGTTGATGCTTGCCGATAGCAGGCCCATGTACGTCAACTTTGGACTCTGCACATGAGAGGCCAAGTCACTATGAAGCTCCGTCAACGCTTCAGGCACACGAATGCCAGCAGCCCCGCAGCTTATTGTCAGCGCGATCACAATTCTACTTGCTAGGTGACGGGTGCTAGGGTCAGAAAACTGGGTTTGTGGGCGGGCCTTGACCATGGCCAAGGCACCGGAAGCGTGGCTCAGCCATGAGCTCGAAGACCTAGGCGCAGTGTTGCGGTGATGATGTCTGTCAAGCTTCTCGTAGAGATCGAGAAGGAGCACGGACTGGAGGAATGCATTACTAATGGGGGACATGTTGCAATCTGTGTTGTGCAGCCGCAGTATCTCTGTCCGGAGGCTTCGAATAGCCACCAGGTATCGACGGTTTGCTTGAACGGCCAGTTCTGGACGACCTTCTTGGTACGCCATGAAAGCCAGGCTCACGGCATCAACACTGGCGCGCAGGTATCCAGAGGTGGGGGAGGTAGCCAAAAGAGGTGCCAGAGCGTCGAACCCATGCGAGTAGCGATCGATATACAGAGACAAGAAGGCATCTCGAGACAACGCATCACAGTCAGAATGCGGATTGGATAGCAACGTGACCGAGCTCTGGCGCGCCAAGACTTTATTAGCCACACTCCACGTTTCGTCGCGGAAGGCCAATTCATTCAGGTTGCGGTAGCCATGGCAGGCCAGCTTCGCTCTGCGACATTGTGAGCAGCCCAGGGGATCGAGATTGCACTGCATAACGCTCAAAATGTTAATTGTTTTCCGCTGGAGACTCAGCTGCTCGTACGGGAAGCCTTACCCTGAGTTTCCTTTTTCTGCATGGCAAACAGTCTTTCGAGGGACGGCCGTAATTGACCATTGCCTTTATTAGCTAGCGACCGTATCATCTGATCGAAACGTGAGGTTCTCGACCCTGATCATGTGAAGTCGTGAAAGAACCAGGTTGGCCCAAAAGACGCGATGCCAGTCTGCATCGGCAGGAAAGGACCGAGTACCTACAGGCGTTGATGTAGGTTTTGTGCTAAAAGCAACCTGTGAAATTACCAAAGATGTGGTGGTTTGGAAGTGGCTTGCGTTAGAAAGGGGAAGCGCGGGAGATGTGGATCATTTCCTAACTCGGACTGACTCGATTGGATCACACGGTCGCTACTTCTTTCCTTTTTCGTCACTAACCAGACGACCGCCCAGCACTGGGACCATCAAGTGCACCCTGTGTTCAATACTCTATACCTTCGCGTAAGTCGATTTCAGCCTCGTGCTAGAAAGATCGGTCGTGGCGCATCTTGAGTGAGCTGCACCTCGCGTGCTCCGAGAAGCTTTACGAAGCGTCGCGCCGCAGTACAGTATGGTAGGGGTAAGTATTCAACGCTCCACAGCCTGTGCTTAGCGACAGTACCTGAATTGCACATTTGTATGTATCTTACAGATATCATTGGCCGAGATCTGATTTGTTACAGGTTCAAGTCTCCTCGTTGAATTGTGACAACAGCACAGACTGTGGAGCGTTGAATACTTACCCCTACCATACTGTACTGCGGCGCGAAGCCTCGTAAAGCTTCTCGGAGTACAGAGCCACGCTGCTCCGCAACAATGGAGTACATAAGTGAGGCCCTTCCCTCTTGATGATCGACACAGCAACCTTGCCTGAGCATCACGCACCTTTGAGCTCGCTTGAGTCTCGTCCTTTCTTTACATCGTTCTGCATTTAGTCACTCATTAGCAAGATCATCTCGATCAGCATGGTCACTTTCTCTTTCGCCGCGTCTGCGTTGGCTGTTGCAGTCACTGTGCGTGGAGCTGCTCTGCCGCAAACCGCCCCACTAGGCGATGCTCCATCCTGCCTTGACAAAGCTCAAGGCACGACTTTCCAATGGCCGACGAACACTGAAGATGCGTCCAGTATCTTCCAGATCACGTGTGGCACGGATTACTGGGGCGGTGATCTTCGCTCGCTCCAGAGCGACACTTTCCAAGGCTGCTTGGCTGCCTGCAAGAGTGATGCCGAGTGTGTTTCGGTCGCGTATGGGGGCACTTCGTGCTATCTCAAGAACAAGTTGACTACTGGGCAATCCAATAGCGGCGTTTGGTCGGCGAAGAAGATGGTCATAAACAAGGGCCTCACATGTGACGCAGACGGTTCCAGCGATGGCAAGACGTACACTTCGTCCAAGGGCGACTTCAAGATAGTCTGCGGCAAGGACTACGTCGGCAACGACCTGCCCTCAACCAGCACCAAGACCTTCGAAGCTTGCATCGAGACCTGTGCTACGACTGATCGATGCGTCGACGTCTCGTAAGTGACCACATCTGTTCGCACCAATGACACTAACTCAAGCGCGCAGCTATGTTGGAAACACCTGCTATCTCAAACATACAGTCGTCACCGCCAGTGATTCTGCGCAAGTCTGGACTGCTGTCCGCGTTAACGCCCAGCCCTTCGTCTACGGTCTTACCTGCGATAACAACAAGGATGACAAGAAAACCTACAGCGCCAAGACCGGGGGATCATACACCATCCAGTGCGGCGTTGACTACTGGGGCGGCGACCTCTCGTCAGTGCAAACCGCCACATTCGAGGCCTGCATGGACACTTGCGATGCCACGACTGGCTGCCTCGACGTCTCCTACTCCTCCGGCACTTGCTACATGAAAAGCGTACTCAACACCGCAATGACCGCGTCCTGGGTCTGGACCGGCCGCAAGGTCGTCAAGCCGGCCGAGATCCCCCTCGACCTCACCAACACACAAATCTTCAGCAACAGCCGCCCAGCCGACACCCACATCACCAAGGAAACCAACCTGTTCTCGCAAACCATGACCGGCAACGACAACAGCTTCGCCATCTCCACCATGCTCTGGTTCCCGACAGTCCCGTACACCGTGTACGAGATCTCCTTCGAATACTACCAAGAAGCCGGGCGCGCGCAGGTCTCTTTCATCGAAGTCGGCGACTCCCTGGGCTACCTCGCCACGCTGGCATGGTACCAGACGGCGCAGGGCACAAAAGTGCTGGGCGGCCCCGAGTACGGAAACGCCATCTCGCGGCGCCCGGCTGGGAGCCAAGTCAACACGTGCTGGAACAACAAGATCGAGCCCAAGGTAGCTCCTGCGAGCGGCACCTGGCAGACGGGCACAGTGCTCTTGTATTCGAGGACTGCGCAGGGGTATTTCCGCCGCGATCAGGGTGGTCTGGGTACCCAGTCGTGGCGGAACGTGTACGTGCGACAGAAGACTGACGATTACTGCGGCATTACGCAGTAGGCATCGCGCTTGGAGAGGTTGGACGCGTTGACGGGCAGGGTGGAGTGTTGTGGGTAGAAATTATAATCTAATAACTTTTATAACGTAAATATAATAGGTGTCTATCAGCTTACTGCTGCTGTAGCTGTAAAGATTAATACAAAGATGTAAAAGCCTTGTATCAGTGCTTGTTATAATATGTGCTGCCCACCCCCTATCTTGGTACAGTATACCGTCACACTCACAGTCACAGGTCAGGTACCCACGCGTCCTAATTCGCTGAACAGCTATAGAATGTGTGTGTAGGATGCAAGAGAGGACTAGACTCTCCATATAATAGTAGTGCGGGCACCTGTAAGGGGTGAGAGAGACCAGACTTCTCTATACAGTACACCCACGGTACTACTCTAAGCCATACAGTCTCTACCTAGGTACTAGCTACCTACCTAGACAGCCACTCACAGAGGTGACAGAAGTCCTAACACTGTAAACCAATACTCCTAAAAGTAAATAGTCGTTACAACGTCGCAGACCTAGGCTAGGCAAAAATACGTAGAAGCACGCCCGCCTATAGGTAGTCTACCCAGGTAGCACTTTTACGTACAGTATGCACAAGACCTTCTAGCAGCGGGGCTTCCCGCATTGTGTATAGTGTACTCAAACAGGAGTAGTCTTTACATTTCGGCCAGTGTTATATAATATACTAACCAAGTCTCCCAAGACGCATACCACTCTTCCCCCCGTCCATCCCTACTTCCTCGCGCCCTAATTCTCCACACCTCCACGACATTACAATACCCAGAGACTACGACCAACTGACCCGACTATCGTAAACCAACCAGCCAAAAAAAAGGGAACACAGTACCCGCGTGAATTACTCAAATCCCCAGCCTTCTCCAAGCCGCTGCTACTCCTCAAACACCCCAGTCCCTTGACTTTGTTCCGGAACAGCGTCGGGCGAGACACCCGAGTCGAGCGGAGATTAACCTCCTGCAGGTGTGCGAGTGCAGGTGTGCTCGCGCAGGTTAACAAGCAACAGCACGATCCCGTGGAGTCGCTCGTTCTCTGCGACCATGGTAGTGTCGTAGGGGTTGGGGAGGGTTGGGGAGGGAGTTGCTGCAGCAAGATGTACGAGAGGCCGTGGTAGACGGGCCTAGGGGGTCTAAGAGTATATAAAGACGGACACTAGCACTTGTTGTTCATCATATCACACCTATCCCGTATTCCGTCCCTCCGTTTCTCGAGCCACGCTCCTCTCTACCTAAGCCACCTTACCTTAGGTATCGATATACGACCCGATGTCTGCATTACAGTTTTACGACAAACGCAACGCAGGCACCAAAGGCCGCCAACAAAGCCCTCCTACAGTACCTACGGTTCCGAGTTCCCAACCCCACAGCATCCTTGCGTGTACACAGTACACGCGCACCAGCAACCCACACCCCCAGCCCGCGTCGCCACCCCCCTATAGCTAGGTCGTGCGCGTACGGAGAATACTCAATCCTGCCTGTGCTGGACATGTAGACCTGCCACCGCGCTCTACACCCAGACGCTTCGGTTGGCCACAGAGGAGGTATCGTAGCTACGGGGTACCAACGGGGCCGCGTCAGAACCGAGTCAGAGCCGCGTGTGAAGCAGTCATGATCAGCGACAGACCGGCGTGAGTTCGTGCGAGCTCATCTCAGCTCAGCTCCGAGTCGGATGCGGAGTCGGCGTCAGAACCGAGTCCGAGGGTATACAATCTATCTAATTAGGTACGTA
Organism: Boeremia exigua; assembly: GCF_020726555.1. Taxonomy (NCBI): domain Eukaryota; kingdom Fungi; phylum Ascomycota; class Dothideomycetes; order Pleosporales; family Didymellaceae; genus Boeremia; species Boeremia exigua. Next base: position 532,504 of record NW_025763527.1, on the reverse strand, counting down.
TACACTTGCAAGATCCGAGCCTCCATGCTCGATTCGCACAGCATCTACTACATACCTAAGCTTAATGCTACTGTAGCCGTAACGATACAGATTGATATGAAGACGTAGAGATGTGGAAGCCTTGCACTAACGAAGTTTCCAAAGACGAATGCTACTCTCCCACCTCGTTTATTTCTTCTTCCACGAGCGGTGGTTCGCGGTGGGCATAGGTATACTACCCCGTAGCCGATTTATCGTATAAGTTATACCCAGTATACAAACATCTCTTACAAACTCTCTGAGTATACAACACAGCCGAGGACTGCGACATGTAGATTTGCCTTTGTATTTGCCTTTGACTTTGAATTTGAATTTGAATTTGGATGTAGATGTAAACGGAGACGTAAGAGTAGACGTAGCTACAGACCACGGGTATTCCAAGCGAAACTGTAGACAGATACAAGGCGCGCGATCGTATCGTATCGTATCGTATCGTACACACGGGCGGCGGTGCTTTGACCGCGCCGCACAAACACCCACAAACACCCCCGCACCCCCAAGCTTTTAAATCACCCCGTCATAAACAGTACCTCTAAGCAACCCCCCCCTCAACCAAAACATCCCCCAACCCCAGCCCCGCCAGCCCGCCCACCGGCAGTCCGCCTCCGCGCCTGGGCCCCACAAACCCCTGCCGCTGCCGCCCCGTGCGCCCGCGCCCGAGCCAATTGTACTTCAACTCCTTCCCGAGCCTGACACTGCGCTCCTGGCGCTCATCCCCGCTCTGCAGCGACACGAGGACGCTGACGCACTGCAGCATTCTGCCGACTGTTTCTGTGACTTTCGCGGAGTCCATGGCAGCGGGGGCGGACGCGTGGGCGTGTGCGGGGGCGGAGGCGGAGGAGGGCGTGAAGGAGCCCGCGCTCGCGGCGGAGGTAGCGCGGGAGCGCGCGGGCAGGGCGTCGTGCGCGGGGGGGTCCGGGCCGGGATTCAGCGTGTCGAGTGCGAGGCGGGAGAAGACCGCCATCAGCGCGTCGTAGCGGGGCAGAATCACCGCGTCGCGGAACGCAAGCAGCGTGATACGTCTTACATCCAATTCGCCGAGCAACGGGACGTTCTTGTGTGTGGGTGACCGGCTGGACATTTCGTCGGGCAGCACGACGCCCCAGAACTCGCTGGCCTGGGTGCTGGACATGATTCCCGTGCCGCGGAACTCGAGGTCGAGCGGTAAGAAGACGGCTTGCAGGAAGGGCAGGATGGAGGTGAAGACGACGAGCCAGATCTCGACGAGCGGCGGGATCAGGCGCTCGTCTGGGATGTGGCGCAGGGTCTGGTCGAGCGAGGAGAAGCCGGTGGCGAGCAGCTCGTTGAGGTCCTCGATGAGCAGGATGGGCGAGCGCTTCTGGATGCAGCGCTTGACGTGGACGGAGACGAGGGCGTTGAAGTCCTCGACGGGGGGCCGGGGGTCCTCGCCCTCGAAGATCTGGAGCACGCGGGCTTTGAGCAGCGGCCAGGCGTCGTCGGGCGAGAGCCCGTTGATGCCGAACGACGAGCCCAGGTTCAGCATCTCGGCGGTGTGCGGGATCGAGGTGCCCGAGGCCGAGGCGCCGGGGGTGTTGCTCAGACTGCTGGCGAGGGATGGCCACTCGGAGCGGTCGGTGCTGAACGAGGGGCGCTGGGTGTAGCTGGGGTCGAGGTTGTCGCCGAGGTATGCCGCGGCTTTGGCGTTCTTCTTGGCCTCGCGCAGCCCACGGCCGGCGTGGCGCAGGTCGAGCCCGGTCACGGAGCTCGGGAACGAGCTGCCCGGCAGCGGCGACGACGGGGCGAAGTTGTACAGCGACTCGGGGGCGTTGGGATTCGTCGGCCGCGAGGTGCTGTTCACCGACGACAACGGCAGTGCATGGTCGTCCTTGTCTTTCAGCTTCGCCTTTGTCCGCGACAGGAAGTGGTGCTTGTGCTTCTCCTTCTCGCTCTTGGGGACCAGGGTCGAGGTGGAGACGTTGGCCGACGAGTACAGCGACGCGGCGCTGCTGGTGGCGGGCGACTCCAGCAAACTAGTCGTCGACGGGTTCATGACGCGGTTGAGGGCGTGCGAGCTGTGGATGCCGATGCCGATCTTGCCGGGCGACGGCAGCGGCTGGTGCTTCTTGTCGAGCGGCTTCTCGTCCGTCTTGGGCTTGGACGAGAACAGCTTCATCTTGCTCTTCTCCTTGGGGGCCTTCTGCAGCACCAGCTCGGGGGTGGCGGCGGCCAGGCGCGGCGAGGCCTGGACGGAGGCGGGCGGCGGGTCCGCGTAGCCCGGCGACATCAGCGGGCTGGTGGGGAAGGCCTGGGTGGCGGCCGAGGCGGCGGCGCGCGGCAGCCCCTGGGTGTAGGTCATGCCGTTGGTGCGGAAGGTCATGGGCAGCGGCGGCGGGCTCTGCGGGGTTGCGCGGGCGGGGGCCGGGTCGGCGGGGGCGGGGATGGTGGTGGAGCGCTTGCGCATGTGGGCGCTCTGCTGGTAGGCGGCCTGGGCGGCCAGCTGGCTCGCGCTCAGCAGCGGCGGCGGCGAGGCGAGGGCGTCGGGGCGCATGGACGACAGGCTGGGCTCGAAGTAGCCCTGCGAGCGCTGGCGCGGGCGGTGGCCCAGGTGGCGGTCGATCAGCGACGTCTGGCTCTGGGCGTGGGCCATGGCCGGGCGCGAGTAGTTGGGCGCGGGCTCGCCGGGCGACTGCAGCGCGCGCGGGTGGCGCGGCGAGCGGCGCGGCGGCTGCGACTGCGAGTCCGAGTCGTACTCGTCGAGCGACGGGCGCTGGCCGGGCGTCTGCGGGGGGGGCGACGTGGGCTGCATGGTGTCGTTACCACGGGGCGGCGCTCACGTTGGGGTGGTATTCGGGTGGTCGGGGTGGTTGACGCGCTCACGTCGTTGCAGTCATGGCCAGCACGACAAATCAGCAGTGGGCAGTCTCGCAGCCTCACACCATGGCTGCCGTGGAGTCGGAGTCGGAGTCGTGTCGTCGTGAGGCGCGGGCGACGTCCGAGGGCGATCCATGCATGCGGCTGAAAGCCGCTGAACTAAGCCCTGCGACCCCACCAAACCAGCGCCAGCGCCAGCACCAACACCACCAGCACCATCATCCCCCACCGTCACCGTCACCCTCCCTCCACCATCTTCCCCACCACCATGACATCCCTCACCGCCACCGCCACCTACGCCTCCCCCCACACGACCCACACCCTCTCCGCCCCCCTCCCGCCCACCCCCTCCTCAACCGCGTCCCGCGTCGCCTACCTCGGCGCCATGCACACCGCGCTCAAGACGCTGCAGGCCGACACCAACGCCCTGCTGACGCAGAAGATGGCCGACGACGCAGCGGGTGCGAGGGACGACAAGGAGGAGGCCAACTATGGGGAGGAGGTTGTGGAGGAGGATTGAGTGCGAGGAGTGAAGGCGGGGTTAGAGGGGCGCGTGGGCGAGGAGCTTGGGGGGGGCTTTGGGCGAGGCGCTGGGCGAGGCACTGTGCAGATGATTGAGTTTGCGGAGTTTAATGTGTGGAGGGGCGAGTGGGAGATAGGATAGGACAGGACAGGAGAGCTCAGTACGCCAGCCCCACCACCGCCGTGTTCCCCCAGCACCTCCTGCCCGTCACGAGCAAAGAAGCTTAGAACCGCATCGGATATCACGTCCACCTAGAACGCCCCTCCACACGCCAGCACTGCACACGGCGAAACCCCATGACTGGAAGAGAGTCATAACGTCATATCGGTCTATCCACCGCCTGCACTACAATACACGCACCACTACACGCTCCAGCACGCCGGGTATATACACTCCCCCCCTCACAAACCTAAAAATCTACAAAAAGCGAAAAAAAAAACCCCCCCCCCAACGCTTCCGTCCTATCTACACCGCATAATTCTCCGCATGCAAAAACACCTCCCCGACCCCCCCACCCCTCCAAACGCCCCTCTGCAACCCGACCACGGCCCGCGCAACACCCTCCCGCATCCCCGGCGGCCCGCACACGAACACACACGCGCGGTTCCCGAACCCCTTGCCCAACCCCTTCAGTAGGAAAGCGATGTCGGGGCGTCCGTACTCGGTGCTCCAGCCGTCCTTTTTTTTCGCCGCGGGGAGGAAGGCGAAGCGCATTAGGTTCTTTTGGAATTCGGTGGGCGTCGAGGGGAAGCCGAAGTCGAAGCCGGAGACGGGGGCGGAGGGGTCGGTGGACAGGTCGGGGGCGAGGGCGGAGGGGTGGGCGCGTAGGGCCGTGGTGATGTCGAGGGAGAGGTTGCGCTGCGGGCGGCGCGGGGCGGGGGCGATGTCGTCTGGGTCTGCGGCGCTGTGGGCGCTGTGGTACGAGGCGCGTGGCGGCGCGAGGTGGCGCAGGTGCGCCTGCGGGAGCGCGGAGACGTGGTCTTCGTTCTCGGCGCGCAGGGCGAATTCCTTCTCGGGGTCGCCCTGGGCCTCGTCGCGGATGAGCGCGGAGTGGCGCTTGGACGAGATGGCGCTTATCCCGGACAGGCGGTGGTCGGCGATGTTCTGGAACGCGTCGTTGACTTTATCGTGGAAGAACATGGAGACCGGGCGCGTGGGCGTTTTGGCGCTGACCAGGCCGCCGCCGACGACGCGCTTGGCCGCGGTGATGTAGAACTGGCACTCGACTGTCTCCGGGGGCGCGAATTCGCGGCAGATGCGCAGTTCTTCTTTGAACCACTCCATGGTTTCCGGGCGCTTCATGGCCCAGATGACGTGGATTTTGCGCGTGGCGGCTTTGCCGTCGCGCATCTTCTTGACTAGCAGGAGCAGCTGCGAGATGATGGCCGTGATGCCACTGCCTCCAGCAATGAGAACAACGTCGTCGAACGCCTCGATGCGGCGCTGCATGCCGCCGTACGGGCCGTCCACGAATGCGCGGTATGTGTGCCACGGACCGTGGGTCAGCGCGCTCTCGACAACCTTCTTCGTGAAGCCGCCGAATGGCCTAAACACAAGAACCATGTCCCTGTACCCCTCGCCGTACTCGGACGGGAAGTCGTCGTCGCACAGCGACGCGATGGTGAAGGGGTGGTTCTCGAACACGGAAATCCCCGGCATGCGGAGGTACACATATTGCCCGGGCCTCCACTTGGTCTGCGTGGGGATCGTGATCTTGACCGCGTTCTCTGGCATGAGCGTCACGGCAGCCTCGTCGCCGATCAGCCACGACATGCGGAACGGGTTGGTCCAGTTCAGGTAGAACAGCCGCATGGCGTACGACAGCAGCCAGATGGCGAGCGTCGAGAAGAGGTAGTTCCAGGAGGTGAGGTAGTTGTTGCAGTGCCAGAACATCATGCCCAGGAAGACCATAGACACAGGCACGTGGAGCGTGACAAACAGCTCGTACATGCGGTGTCGGAGAGGAGCGATGGAGTGTGTGCACAGAAAGCAGAGCGGTGCGAGAGCAGCGATACCTTAAAAATTAGCTTGCATCTCGTGCATGATAGACCGACTCACCAGTTCCGTAGGCGTAGAAGCCCTCCTGCGCAAAGAAGCTCTCGAACACCTTCCGGGCCCCCTTCTCCCAGATCGGAGTGACGTAAAACGGCACCGTGTGCAGGATGCTCAACACAAGACACAAGTACGCGGCCCACCTGTGCAGCACATTCAACCGCTCGTGGCTGATGCCCGTCAACATGGTGATCAGGTTCGCCTTCATCGCCAGCGCCACGATCCACGGCATCAGGGCCACCGCCATCATGCCCGAGCGAATCGCAAGCGGCGGCGACCCGTACGCAATGCTGCTCCAGAACAGCGGCTGGGGGACACAACTATACAATATCCCCACCGCAAACGCGAGAAACACGACAACAATAACGCTCAGCGAGGGAAACACCAACGGCCTCCAGCCCTTGCGGATGGTAAACTGCGGCACGGGGCGGTAGAAGACGAAACGGAACAGGGCCACCAGGTTGTTGATCGGCCCTACAGACGACACGCTCGACTGGGTCTTGGGCCCACTCGGCAACGGGCCTTCGCGAGGGAAGAACTTCATAGTAGACTTGTCAGTATAGAGCACCGACATTTCGTAGTCTGTGTCGGGGGAGGACGTCGCGGAGGACTGCAGTACCTCTTCTTGGTGGAGTGCGGTCCGGATCTTGTCCGTGAACAGGTGGTAGTAGCGCATCAGCGCCGTGATGACCAGCAGCGGGATGCAGAAGTAGACGTATGCGAGCGCGTATTTGCCGCTCTTCTTCCAGGGGTCCACCGTGTTGGCTTCGATCAGCCCCGGCGGGCTGGTGCTGTTGAAGGGAATGTTTATCCGTCGCACGAGCGAGGCGACCATGTCGGCCACCTGGTGGGTTCCAAACTGTGCCAGCCCGTGGCCCAGCACGGCCTCTGATATCGCGGGCATGTTGGCGTGGTGCGTGGTAAAAGCTCGTGGAACCTGCTGCCAGCAAAGCTGGGTCACAGAAGAATTTGGCCAGATCCAGTGGAGAGTCCAGCAGACGGCGGTCGGGACAGCGAGTGCTTATGAGAAACCGACGACTCGTTTCTACATGGGTACGGGTGTGGAGTAGCGTCCGTTGTGTTCATGCGGTGCTGGGGCACGGCAGCGCGAACCAGACTCGTCGTCTGTGCTACCGGTTGATACGTGCGTGGCGTCCGTGGTGCAGTGCGGCCTTCATCTGTGACCGTGTACCGACGAGAGATGGTTACCAGATTGAGCAGCACGACGCAGAAACCGAAAACCGTTTTCTGACAACAGCGATCAGACGCGTGCGTCAGCCGGCCTTATGTGACCGTGGGTTCGTGCTGAGTGGAGAAAGCGTCACACGCCGAGTTCAGACGTCCGTATCGTGGCAGCAAATAGCGGATCTTACTCAACCGCTCGCGAGCCCGCGCTATTGGGCCAAGGTGTGATAGCGATATCTAACAGGGGTACCAAAGAGAGACGGACGTAGTGAGGCACTATCACGCTCGCGGACCGCACTGGCGATTCATACCTCAAATGCCCGTCGAGCGTATGCATCATGCGTGATGGCCGCTGTGACTGGCTGGAGGGCCGTGGATCCGGCCAATGGGGCTAGAACGGACGCCAGGGCAGTGCGACGAGAGGTAGACTCCTAAGCGGTGGCGTTCGGCTGCAGCGGGACGACAACCTCGATCCGTGCCCGCTCTCTGCTGCGCTGTCCACGCAAGGGGCGGCGATTGAGACAGCACACTGCGAGCTTGTTCGTTGCGCATCCGTCGCACGCCACGATCAATCGCTCAGCAATCACATTCTACGCAGAGTCTTCAAGCCGTCGCAGCGATGGCGGTCTGGGCGAGAAGGCGACTCAGACGGATCAGCCACCTCGTGGGCGCGCAGTCGAATCACAGCCGTTAGATGCACGTTGCCTTGGGCTCAGGGCCGCGCTGCGGAGCCCCCAAATGGGCCGCCTCCGGTTCGCATGACTTGACGGCAGGCGAATTGGAGAATTGGGATCGCAGGCACTGGCTGGAGTGCAGATGCATGCATGGGAGCAGACATGTGGAGCGGGGTGCTGGCCGTTCGAGTGGCTGACAATGGCCGTGTAAGCGCCCACTATCCGACTCGAGACTAGCCTGCAATCAAGCTTTGGCTGGCCCGCTGATGTGCGCTCGTAGGCTGAGAGCTTCCATCAATCTCCTGTCGCTGCGATTCGGATCCGGGAGCCGACGCTCGTCGATTCCAACTGGAGATCACAACTTGGTCGACGGCTCACCCGTCCCGTGCACGGAAAGGCACGAAGCGACGGCGCAGCAATGCACTTGCGAAGAGTGGACAGCAGGTGCAGATGGAGCTGTCCGTCGACTGCTGTCACTTGCATTCGTCCGCTATGAATGGTCCCGCACCGCACGACGCTCCCCATCGGCCCACCAGCGTGCGCTCGATGCCATCACACCGCATTGCCCCACCACAACGCCGCTTTTGACATGTTTCTTCACATTAGCACCTAGAATTCCCCTTCTGGGCCATATCTCAGGCGCCCAGCGACCGCTTTCGAGACCGCAGTCCTGTAAGCGCCAGCCCTACATATGTAGTACATCACGTGCGCCCCACGACACCCACATGGCTCCAGGACCCTGGATCAGGCACGGTCTGGCTGCTGGACTGTACGCGCTCGACGGCCTGGTGGCTGCTACTCTGATTGCATGTGCCGACGAGCTGAGTGCCGGACTACATCCTTGTGGACGGGCACGTCGCAATAGGTAAGTCGAGCGGTTGGGTAATGTGTACCTGCAGGAGACGGCGTTGCGGTGGAGATGTATTGGAGACATGGTTGTCGTCGAGTATTTGGATACAGACAACAGCGAATATGATTCGCCAAGTTCAGCTTTGAGCTTGATGATTCTTTCCTTCACCATTGCCAGGATATCCGGCTTGCACTTAGTAGCTGCGATCGACGTCCTCACCAAATAAGATCTCGTTGGCCTCTTCTGTGTCGAACCATTCCTCTCCAAGACCGAGGGCATCCACCACTTTCATTGGCAATGCGAGTCCCTTTGGCTCACCAAGGAACCCGATTCGCGACGCCATCTGCACTCCTGGAGGGCCCGCTGTGGCCAAGAGTAGGATCAGCTCTTTGAGTATGCTTTTTTTCTCACGCTCCTCACCATAGCCTGTTCACATGTCAGTGGATAACCTCTGGGTTCCGTGGCGCCCGTTCACTTACCAAGGGCACCATAGGCGAGGTGAATCTCGTAGACGAAGTTGCGGCCAAGCTTCTGAAAGGCATTTTGGACTCGCCAAAGGTGCAGGGACGAAACCTCGTGGACAGGCACGCCAGTCCAATCGAAGTCGATGCTTTCCAGTAGAAGCACGTCGTCTTCCGTTTTCTCTGCGGGCAGCGTACCGCACAAGGCTTTCTCGACACCGTCGTAGCTAGACATACTTTTGCTGCTCATGCTGATGGTCAGATGAACAATATTTTAGGGCAATATGCTGCGCATTGCAGAGTATTGCCAATCACCTGCAGGTTCCCAGTCGCCCTCGCTCGTTTGTAAGCTTGCTCGAGACCCCATCAGAACATGCCAAGGGACGTGGAGGGATTTCAGAGCGACGAGTGTTTGGAATCCTTCAACACGTTCATACTCCCAGGCCCGCTGTGTCAGAAATCTGCTCAGAGGATTGAGGTTTAGATATATCAGTGTTTCCCCGTGTTGCGGTAAACCGTCCAAGATAGCACTATACAATGTTCTCTCCTGCCCGTTATGTATAAGCTCTTCACTGTATGAGTGGGTACAAGTGAAGGATTCGAGGGCTTTGCAACAGTCGATCATCTTGCGAACGATATGGGCAGGAACATTGAGGAACGGAAGGCGGAGTTGCCGTACACCAGACGTCGCTTTCGCTTCTGGCCAGATCAAAGTACGCGTCCAATCTTGACGCGAATGTCTTCCCACGCCCCACAGGCACACGGAGCGAAGGCCTGGTAGGGAGAAGAGGTGGATCAGGTATGGACCCCACCGACCAGTCAGAGCGAGGTCCAAAGAACGCAGTTGCCGAAACCAGCCGTTGTAATGTGGGCTGGTCGGGACGTTTTGAGCTGCCACGACAATGGGAACCAGCCATAAAGGTGGACCGCCGTCCCAGCGACGATTCCGAAGTTCCTCCATGGTCAGATTCGCCCTCAGCGATTCCAAGTTCGGTGCTCGAGAAAGCAATCGCCAGAGCTCAACTTCTCCTGCATACATCTCTCTACTTCTTAATTGCTCAAAAAAGCTCGATGCATTGGCCTCACTCCAGGCACGGTACTCTTCTAGTCGCTCTTTTGTAGGGAGATACTTGGTTTCGTCGCGAGTGATGTCTGTTGCGTAGATGACAACATGCTTCAAGCGTTGGAGAGCATGATCGGCGTTTACAGGATCGATGAGAGGGATGATTGGACGGTGGATTGAAGCTTCATACCCATGGTACAGTAGCGGCACAGCGATATCATGTAGAAAGCGGCATGTTCGTGCGACAAAGGCAATGGTGCGAAGCCAGTGTCGGAAGTCCCATCTATGCTTCTTATGCTCCTCGTACTCCTCATCCTCATCATCTTCATCATCTTCATCATCTTCATCATCTTCATCATCTTCATCATCTTCATCATCTTCATCATCTTCATCATCTTCATCATCTTCATCATCTTCATCATCTTCATCATCCTCCTCATCCTCATCCTCCTCACTCTCCTCATCCTCCTCACTCTCCTCATCCTCCTCATCCTCCTCATCCTCCTCATCCTCCTCAAGGAGAGTGCCTTCGTCAAGTCGGTGGATGGGCTCGAGGTGATGTAGGATCTGACAAACGAGCTCGACTGGGATCGAAGTGAGGGATGGCATTGCAGCGGTGTCTGTTCAGTGCTGGTGAGAGCAGCTGACAGCACCACGGTCTCGAGGTAAGTACTTATTCTTGTTGAGTTGTGTAACCCCAAGGAAGGCACGCTATGTCTAACAGGTGATGGTGGGCTGTAGGTTCATCAAAATAAGGCAGCTACGTCTCTGCTTGACAGGCTCTCAAGTTTCACAAAAGCAATGGCGGACAAGCGACCTTCAAGCTGGCCAACTTCGATACAGAAATCGTAGCTATCGTAATACCTAAAGCTAAGATTTAGTTAAGCATCGTCTATGTTGTAGGCAAGAAAGTACTCTATAGGGTTTTTGTGTGTTCTCTCTACGTTACCTACTGTCGCGTAGTAGAATATCTGGCTCATGTCCTTATGTAGTCCGCCATTTATCTTGCAATCTGAGAGACAGGCACTTGTGGCGTGTTGATGGTAGCACAACATGCACACGAAATGAGGCGGTTCAGTGGATTCTTCTACGCTATGCCGCGCCTACAGATACGGGCTCCTTAAACGAGCCAACAATGGGCCAACGACGGGCCAACAATGGGCCAACAATGGGACAACAGTGGGCCAACAATGGGCCTAACAAAAAGCAAGTGCAAAAATGGGCGTCTCTCCAGAAATGTGTCTTCGTTGATTAAAATGATACGGCGTCCGGTCAGACTGGCTCTCTTTGCCGCTGCGCGCGTCTGGGGTATGTCGGACTACACTACAAGGCGGCGGCCGTCTAGGCGGTGACGCTGGCGCGCGAGTGGGCCGAGTGCGGTCGCTCTGCAGCAGTTAGCGTGACAGCGGGGGGGGGGGGGGGGGGGGTGTCACGGGTAGCATACCCGGGATGTCCATGGTCTGCGGGTGTCTGGCGGCCAGCGGGCTGTTTGCAGCAGCCGTGGCAGGCTGCGAGTCTTTTGGCTTGAGCGGCGAGCCGGTTGCTTGGCTGAGGCGCTCCTCGGCCTCGCGCAGCCGCCTCTGCAGGGCCTCGAGCTCCTGTGCTTGTGTGTTGACGGCCTGCTTCCTGCGACGGTTAGCGGGGCGTTGGGCGGCAGGGGCGGCAACATGCTTCTCGTGGATGGTCTTGTCCAGGGTGTCGAGGCTGTTGTCGAGGTTGAACAGCGTGTCGAGCTCGTCCATGAAGTTGAGGGCCACGGTGCTGCAGGTGTCAGAACGGGCGGGGGCAGCGCTAGCGGGGGATCCTACGACTGAGGGCGGTTGCTGGGCTTCCAGCCGGCGTCAGGGTCCTGCGCGGTCTGGCGCTGCACGGAGGCCTGGTTCTGCATGGTGAGACGTGGAGCGGGCTTGGGCGGATTGGGAAGTGAGGCGGCGCGGGCGATGGCGGAGGCACGGATGAGAGACAAACAGGACGGCGTCGAGCAGCGGGTTATATGTTTGCAAGCGGGCTGAGGGCTGTGGGATGTTTCAAAGGGTGGGACAGCAGCAGGGCATGAAGAGGCGTCCTGTCATGGAACGGAAACGGGCTGGTGATTACGAAGTAACGTGCGAAAGGGGGCGGCCAAAGCGCGCTGCTCCGCACTGATCGCCGCAGTGGAGCTGGGGAGCAACCACCGGGAGATGGCAGGAGCATGGCGTCGGCGCGCGACACGGTGAGAGCATTATTGCGCTTGTGATGCGGAGGGATGGGGCTTGCAGCGGTCCGCAACGGCAATGCGTTGTGCTAGCACCCATTCCGCTTAATCGAGCGCTTCTCAGTCCCGCCTCACGCTCGACGCGTCTGCACGCCGATTGGCAGACCCGCTAGCGGCCACTGCACGCACAGCCAACACCACGCAAAGCCAACACCTCACAGTCGCCGCCGCACCGCCATCGCCGTCGCCCTCACCACCACCCATCGCGCACGTGACGCCTCTTCCGCCCCGCCGCCGCGCTGGCTCCCATTCCGCCCGCCCGCTCGCCGCGCGCCCCCGCCGTGCACCAGTCGCGGGGCATGCCGGCCAGCGTCTCGGCCTACACCACGCTCGAGTCGCTGCTCGTGTTCCAGTGCCTCAAGAACTATGGCGTGACCCCGGCCGCCTTCAGCCGCACGTCGGAGCTGCTGCAGGCCAACCCGGACGTCACCGCCCACAAGTTCTTCCAGCGCGGCCGCCTGAGCCCCGACGCCCTGCGCAGCTTCTACCTGGAGCGCCTGCGCCGCGAGATCGAGCTCGAGCTGGAGCCGCCGCCCGACAGTCCGCATGGCGACAACCCGCGCAAGCGCAAGGCCGCCGCGCCCGTGCTGCCCAGCGTGCAGGAGTCGCTGCAGTACAAGCACCTGATGCCGCGCCTGGTCGAGAAGCTGTACGCCACCTACCGCCGCGAGCTCGTCGACCAGATCCGCGCCGAGGAGGCCCGCTTCGAGCGTCTGCAGCGCGAGGTCGGGGACATTGAGCGCGGCGACTGGGACGAGCAGCTGCGCGACCGCGCCCGCGCACAGCCGTCGGAGCGCAGCCCCAGCGTGCCCAAGAAGTCGCCCCGCGTCGCCCAGAGCCCGTTGCCCGCGTCCGCGCCCGCGAAGGGTCCTGACGGCCAGGACGCCCCGTCGCCAGCCGTGCCCAAGACGTCGCCCCGGAAGAAGAAGGACCGCCCGACGCCGCGTGCAGCCCAGCCCATTGCTGCGTCGCCCGGTCCGCCGAGCCAGGCCCCGCCGCCCTTCCAGCCGCCCCCGCCAAACGCCGCGTACAACGGCCCGCCGTACCCTGCGCTCTCGCCCTTCCCGCCCGGCCAGCAGCCGCTGCAGCCCAGCCCGCAGCAGACCCATGCGCGTCCACACCCCCAGTCGCCCGTAGGCCCGCAGTACCAGCCCCAGATACAGCCCTATGGAGCCAACGGCGTGCCCCCGTATGGCCCGCCAGGTCCCCCGCCGTTCTCTCCCAGCCAGCGCTTTGCCCAGCCAGTGCCAGGGCCGCATTCGCCGAGCGTGCACCCGCCGCAGCAGAAGGGCTTCTTCCCACATCCTGCCCCTCCACAGCACGCAAGCCAGCCACCCCCGCCCCAGGCCGGCTTCATGCTGCCACCGTTCCAGGTCTCGCCTCAGGATCCCTCCCGCGTCCACCACCCTCCCCCGTCGACGCCGCAGTATCCACAGGTCTCCACGCCCATCAACAAGCGGTCGGCCTCTCAGCATCAGCACACCCCTGGCGCCAAACCTGGTGCGCCCACGCATCCGCTCGTCACTCAAGCTCGACAGCCGCTCTCAACTCCTCTCAGCAACCGATCGCCGCAGAGCGCCTTGAGCACGCCGCAGTCAGCGAAGAGTCTTTGGAAGCCACGCCTTCTCGCCACTCCTGCGGTCGCAGCCGGAACACCACGTCCTGTGCCGGAGCCTCTTGACGACGTTCCGCCGATGCCCGCCTCGAAACCAAGCCCGACCAAGACCAAAGTGCAACGGAAACCGCGAGGAAGAGGCAAGGCGAAGGAGAAGGAGACAGAAAAGACAGAGGAGAAGACCGCGCTGGACGTGGACGTGCAACCAGAAACACCACTACCGACTGGTTCATTGGAAGTACCGGCGCCTGACTCTGCAACGCGGCAAGGCCGGTCACGACGCACAGCAACTGCAAAGCGCGGGAGACCCGGCAGCGTCGCTTCTTCGCGAGCAGGCGGCTCGGTTCGAGGTCGCAGCAGGAGTCGATCCGTCCTATCTCACACAGAGACAATAGCCGACACCGACTCCCAAGCCGGCCACAAAATCAAGACCGAGCGCCGAGGCTCCCTGACCGACGGCATGGACGAGGAGCCCATCAACACGCCCTCGCAAATGACCACACGGCGCCGCGGCGCCGCCCCTGCAACCACCCACTCCGCACGTCGCAAACGCACCGCCCGCGAAGCCTCCCTCGCCGAGTCCGACGACCCCGGCACCCCCAGCCCGAACCGTACCGTCGTCGCCTACCGCAACTTCCACCGCATCTGCCAGACCATCCTCGACGAGATCACCTCGCACAAACACGCCTCCATCTTCGCCCACGCCGTCAAGCTCAAAGACGCAGAGGGCTACTACGACCTGATCAAGCGCCCCACCGACCTCTCCACAATCAAAAAAGCCCTCTCCACAGGCGCCAAACACGTCACCGCCAGCGCCTCCGACACCCCGCTCGGCAGCCCCGGCGGGCCCGGCGCCACCGTCGAGCTCCCCCTCGCCCCGGACCTCGTCCCGCCCCGCGCCATTGTCAACCCCGCTCAGCTCGAGAAAGAACTCATGCGCATGTTTGTGAACGCGATGATGTTCAACCCGGGCGATGCAGGTGTCGTCGAGGACGCGAGCGAGATGTTCGAGTCCGTGCAGCGCAGCGTGAGTACCTGGCGCAACGTGCATGGGCGCGGGGGCGGGCGCGATGGCGGGGAGGGGACGCCGGTGGACGGCGAGGAGGAGGTGGGGAGTAAGCGGCGGAAGGTGTAGGGTTTTGTGGTCTGCCGGAGACGGGAAGGGAGGCGGTTAGCGGGTTAATGAGATGACGATTCACGGATTTGCTGCGAGTGAGTGTGGGTGCTCACTGGCATGCTGCTTTGGCTATCTTCGCTGCATAGTCGCTCATCGCCATGCCCGCGCCAGAGCTTGTGCAAATGCGGAGTTGGCTTGCGTCTCGAGTATAGACACGACAGTAATCAAAACCACTTCACACCCCCACCGCACCCGGGCATTTCCCACATACCACCCACAGTGCTCACCCAAGCCAGTGATCGATATCGCACGCCACTCATCACACGGCACCTCACTCCCCGTCTCGCGCCTGACAAGCTGCCACAACGGAGAAAAGGCCCAGGTTTGATGTCTACGGTGTGTAGCTAGTAAGTACGTGTTTCCATTGACGCGGGTATCCAACCCCCAGAGCATACGTCTGGATTACTACAGCACGCGTCCGTGTTATTACAGCACCGAGCCCAAGCCCAAGACCATCCTGCGCCGTGTATGGCCCATGTACACCGGGTATACCGCTCCCTCCTGCGCTCCCTCTCTCCCTCTCTTCTTCTCGCTTACATCACCCTGCAGCTCCGTTCCGCCCTGCAGTTCGCTTCCGCCCTGCAGTTCGCTTCCGCCCTGCAGTTCGCTTCCGCTCACATCACACTACAGTTCTCCTCCTGCTGCTTCTGGTTACTGCGACTGTGCCTTTCGCGCTTCATCTGGGCCTTTGACCCGCCGCGCTTGAGTTCCTCGAGGCGCTCCTGCGCTTTGGGGAACTTGTATGCTGGGGACACGGGTTAGCAGGTACTACACACAAGAGTGGGATAGTTAATTGGGACTCACCAGCAGCGCGCCCGTACCAGCGCTTCGCCTCCTCCAAACTCTTCGGACACCCGATGCCAACCTCGGTGAAGTAGCCCATGGCGAACAGCGCCTTGGGCAGCGGCGGCTCGGCGCACGCGGCCTTGCGCGCCCACAGATACGCCTCTGTGTCGGACTGCTGCAGCACGGCGTCGATACCCGTGAGGTACCAACCCGACAGGGCGAGCTCGGACTGGTGCTCCTCCTGCGCGGCGGCCTTGGTGTACCAGGCGATGCTCTTGCGCGGGTCGACGGGGCAGCCGAGCAGCCCGTACTCGAACGCCTGGCCGAGGCGGAACTGGGAGAATTTGTAGCCGAGGTCGGCGGCCTGCATGAAGAGCTGCAGCGCGTAGGCTTCGTCGGGGATCAGGCGCTCGTTGCCGGACGCGGGCTGTTCGTAGATGAGGGCGAGTTCGTGGAGGGCGTGCGGGTTGTCGCGGTCGGCTTGGTTGGCGGCGCGCTGGAGCATGTTGATGGCTTCGCCTTGGTTTTTGGGCTGCCCGAGCAGGCCCTTGAGCAGGATCATGCCCATTTTGTAGAGCGCGGGGGTGTCGCCCAGGGCCGCGGAGCGCCGGTACCATTGCACGGCTTTCAGCGGGTCGCGCTTTGTGCCGCCGCCTTCTTCGTGGCCCATTTCGCAGCAGACGGCTGTGCGGTACGCGCTTGCAGCGTGGCCTGCTTTTGCAGCGCCCTGGTACAGCGTGAAGGCTTCTTTGGTGTCGACCTGCAGCCCAAGTTGCCCCTGGCCGTAGCAGTCCGCAAGGTAGAACATAGCATCGCCGTACTGATGTTGAGCAAGCTTCTTGACGATCTTGTGGGCCTCGAGCACGAACTTCTCCTTGTTCTTGTCGCGTGTACGCTTGTCTGCGGTGCCATTCTCGTCTGCTAGCACGCTTGCAGCCTCCACCAGCTTTTTCGCGAGTAACAGACCTGTAGCATCATCTGTGGGTTTGTCTTTCCAAGTTCTGCGGAGGCGGTTGAGTTCGTCAAATGTGACAGGATGCGGTACCGAGCTACGTCGTTGACCCGCAGATTGCTGTGCAATAGAGTGCTGACTTTCGAGGCTGATGCGCGACTGGTCGCTGTTGTACTGTCGAACGGGAGGCGGTCTCTGCGCATTGGTTGGCTGACGCTGCGGCTGCTGCTGCTGTACGAGCCCAGCCCTGACAGGGACTGGGTGTGCAGGCAGAGCATCTGGATTCGTCTGTGGCTGGGTTGTTCCTGGCCGTCGGCCAAGAGGGTCGCTCGGTGTACGCCCAGGTGCAGGTGCAGCTGTCCCAGGTCGCACCATAGGCGGTCCTGGCATCGGTGAGGAGACGTTCCTCATCGTATTCGGTGGTGGCTCTGAATAGGCGGAGTCGTCTGAGTAACCTCGTTGAACAGGCGGTGGATTCCTCCCGTATCGCGGATCGAAGTTCGGTTGTTGCCCTCCACCATAGCCCAGGCCAGGCGGTCCTCGTTGCATGCCGGGGTCAGTGGTCATGCTGCGTGGAGGCGGCCCTCGTCCTCGGGGTCCATTCGGCAGTCCGGTAGGCTCTGCAAAGCCAGTATTCGCCCTCACGGGCAGTGGCATAGGAGGCGCGTCTGCAGCCATCTCGTATGCGCCATTGTATTGCGCATTCAGGTCAGGTTGCGATCTACTGCGCAGTGAATGTTGCTGGAAGTTACTCGGCTGGGGAACACCATTCACTGGGCGGACTGCCTGTCGCTGGCCACCCAAGTTGTTTGGCGCTAGGTGGTTGTCTATCGAGTCACCTCGCCGGTGTCCACGACTTGTCTCTGGTATTGCATCGAAGTCCGGCATATCTATTGTTTCAGCTATGCTTGTCCGGCCGTTGCCCTGTTGATAGTAGTCGTCATAGAAATTGCCAAGGGTAGGGTTGTGATCGTCTGGTGACGGCAATAGCTGATTCGGTGTGACACGCTGCGGCTGCTGAGTAGTCTGCACCCGCGGCATCGGCGGCTGCTGTTGTGGTAGTCGAGGAGGTCCGTTGTGCCTGTTGCCACCAGGCTGTGGCCCAGGGGGGATGTACGATGGTGATTCAGGGCCGTGGTAGCTGTCAAGGGCACCGGGGTCAGCCCACTGCTGCTGGTTCATGTCTGTGCGATGGGGCATGGTCGCTGCCCGCTGCGTGCCAGGCCCGAACATCTGCTGCGAAGGTGACATTGGATCTTGTTGCCGCTGAGGTGGACCTCTCCCACCCCCCATTTCTATGGGCGGCGGTCGCTGTCCAGGAGGCATGTTGTTAGGCGGTGGCCGACGCTGTCCTTGCGCATTCCCTTCGAACTGGCCCGAGTCTGCTCTGACATTCGGCGCACTTCTTCCCGGACCGCGGCCATCTGGGTGCATGCCTCGCGCCGAGGGTCGCCGCTGCCTCTCAGCCGGCCGGCCACCACTGATGTCCATATTGGACATGGCCTGGTCCAGGCTGTCTTTCTTGGGCGCCTGCCCTGGGTGTTGCACGGGAAAGGTGGGGAATGGGTTATCCTGTGGAATGGCTTTGGGAGACTTCTGCTGTAGGAGCGAGCGATCCAAGCCTACATGCAGCGGTTAGCCTGCTGGTAGTGTCCACAAGGCTCGAGGCAGCTTACCTGGTGGCCTCAGTGCTCCGCGACCCTGCAGCGGAGCTGGCGGAGGCGCATTGCCGCGACCCGTTGGCCGCCGCGGGTCCTGCCCCTGCTCTTGCCGTGGTCGACGGGACTGCTGCGCGCCGCGACCGGCGTCCGGCGCATATTGCGCCTGCTGTGGTGGTGGACGGCGTCCCTGTGGCTGTGGCTGCTGCTGCTGCTGCGGCCTCCCGTATGCGCCGCCGTCGTTGTACCGTTGCTGCTGCTGCTGTACATTACCGTAGCCGGCCTGCGGGTCGTTGTAGTAGCCGTCGTCCCAGCCGTGCTGCTCGTGTCCGTGCTGCTCGTATCCGTGCGGGTCGTATCCGTGCTGATCGTAGCCATAGTCGTAGTGTTGCTGGTCGTACTGATTGTCGTAGCCGGCATATTGCGGCTGTCCCTGCGGCTGTCCCTGCGGCGCATATCCCCGGTCGTAAGATTGCGGTTGCTGCTGTCGCGGCTGCGCGCGGCTGTCGTACTGGTGCTGGTAGGCCATGGCAACGCAGGTGCTTATCGTAGATCGGGTTCAGCAAAGCGCGCGCACCGGGCGCGTTCTATCGTGGAGTAGTGCGGATCGCGCCCCTCAGCGGCGGGACTCGCAGCCTTTAAATCAGAGCTTGGACGTGTCTCTCGTCGAGACCGAAACAACAGACTGCGGAGCTCTGGGCCGGGTGTCGGCGTTGCCAGCAAGGTTGCGCGGTACTGGACAGGGGTCTTCAATTTAAAGTCGCTGGAGAACGGCAGCCGGAAGCTTTCTGCTGGGTGGATTCTGCAGGTCAAATTGCATGTGTTTGCTGACAGCGAACAGCGTGGCAAGGCCTCAATGCTGTGCTCTCCGGCGCAGTTTCAGACCACGGCTGTGCTTGAGACGCGAGGTGGATGCGTCCGCGCCTTGAAGCAAGTGGAAGGACAGTCAATCTCGCTACCGTGGGTGCCCTGGGACCAAAAACCCCACAATCATCAAGCCCGGTGCAACCTCAGCGCTGGCAGGCGAGGAGAATATAAATGAGGAATGTGGACCGCCTTAAAGGAATACGTTGTTTATACGATCCAATGTTCAAGTGACCTCCTGGCTATGCCTCGTCTTCCCCATGCACGCGTTACACTATGACGCTCGCCTGGCGGCTGCAAACACAGACCATGAGAGATGTGCCAATGATATGGTGCGAGGCCCTGAGACCGCGAATGCTGATCCGCTTCGGATCCATCCTCAGGCCCCGTAACGCTCATGGTCTCATGCAGCAGGGGTACAAGCGTGCGGGTGGGGCGGGCAGCACGCTCCAACGGCAATGCTTCTGATAAGCGTGGCGGTGCTGCGCCACAGTGCCACAGCTAACTCTTCCAAGCCGATGAAATGGATCATCGAGTTCTCGAAGGCTAGGGCATCAACAACGATAACCTTGACATCGAGCCCTCGCAAGCTACCATTCCTCTGACGCATCAATATTGAACACGCTCTTAAACCGGCTGTGCTGATAATAGCTCGCAATAACCGCAACCATGGCTGCTATGAGGACATACATCAAGGCCATCTCGGCGTGCGTACCTGTTTCCTCTCGGTCACCCCGATTCGCTCGCTGACATGTCATAGAGGCGCAGTGCTTTGCATCGGCGGTCCAGCTTTGGTCATGTGGGTGACGCCGACCGAGGAAGAGATATTCAAGGTAAGCAGGTCGCCACGTGCATTACGACGCTTCTAACGCCCTCAGGCCTACAGCCCTGAGCTCCAGAAGAAGGCGCTTGCAAACAGGGAACAGCGCCAGAAGGACTTTGATGGGTTTGTGACCCAGCTCAAGGACCTATCCAAGTCAGACAAGCCAAGTAAGTGCCGGATACCAGGTTATCCATCGATGAGCGTGTGAACTGACGCCATCAGTCTGGATTGCACAGAAGGAGAGCGATGCAAAGAAATCAGCCGCAGAGCAGCAGCGCTTGAGGGAAGAGCGCGATGCGTATGCTGCCGACAGCAGGAAACTCCAGCAGGATATCAGGAATGCTTCGCAATAAGCACGTTTCTGATCTTGCTATTGCCGACGTTTCTTTCTTCATGTGTATATTGCATCTGTATGACTATGAGAATAACCAAATCTTCGCTTTGCTTTGAAATGGATCAAGAGCATTTACATGGCATCGTTCCCTACTGAATAGCTGGAAGGTCTGCCGTCTCCAGTCTGTGAACTCTACTCCAAAGACATTCTCAGAGCAGCTTGTAGCAGTTCTATACGAATGTCCGTTTTGATCTACTCGTCGCTTTGCTCCTGACTGATGCTCAAGCGACAGGCGTGGAGGTGGTGATAACCTCGTGACCACGCGATCAAGCGCAATTCGGCCTTCGACGCGCTCTCGGTCCCGCATTCATACTCTCCACCCCACTACCGCCCTCACAGCTGCACCCAATGCCCAGCGATGCACAAGCCCCCGTGAAGCTCTCGTTGCCTCTTGTACATGACCCTCGCCCTCCTCGGTCGAATATGACTAATGACATCATAGGAATTCCAGCAAGACATCTTCAAGGAGCTACGCGAAGAGGATGAGCTCGTCATCCTTGCGCGCGGCCTCGGCTTGCTGCGCATAGTCACGAATCTCCTTCATTCCTACGATGCGGCCGGCAATAACCTCATCCTGCTTGTGGGCGCAGATGAGCGCGAGAATGTATGGATCGGCGAGGCGCTCGCTGAGCACGCGGCTGTCAGCCAGGCGCCGAAGTGCAGGGGATTGAGTTTGGTTAATACGGACTTGATGACCGTGGGTACACGCGAGAAGATGTACGCGCAGGGCGGCCTCTTCAGCATCACATCGCGCATTCTCATCGTAGACTTCTTGTCAGGGCTGCTGAACCCAGAGACGGTGACCGGCATGGTAGTCCTGCATGCCGAAAAGGTGGTCGCAACGTCGCTGGAGGCCTTCATATTGAGGATCTACCGGCAGAAGAACAAGTCGGGCTTTCTGAAGGCTTTCTCAGACACACCGGAGCCGTTTACGATGGGCTACTCGCCGCTTACGAACATGATGAAGAACCTCTTCCTGCAGAAGCCAGCTCTGTACCCGCGCTTCCATGTCTCGGTCGCCAACTCTCTAGAAGGGCGTAAGAAGGCGGAAGTCATCGAGCTGGAAGTGCCCATGACCGACGCCATGCAGGATATACAGAATGCGGTGCTCGAATGTGTGGAAGCTAGCATCAGTGAGCTCAAGAAGGCGAACCCAGGCCTCGAGGTAGAAGACTGGACGCTGGACAGTGCGCTGCATAAAAACTTTGACCAGATCATCAGGCGTCAGCTTGATCCTGTCTGGCATCGCACCACGTTCAAGACGCGACAAGTCGTTCGCGATCTGTCGCTGCTACGCACGATTTTACATGCTCTGCTCACCTACGATGCCGTGAGCTTTAACAAGTATCTCGATACTGTCTTAGCGGCTTCACAACCACCGCCAGGTTCTACCAGGCAAAATCAGTCGCCGTGGCTGTTTCTCGACGCCGCCGACACGATATTCAGCACCGCGAAACGGAGGGTATACACGGGCAAGGTTACTAACGCAGAACTCGCAGGAGACGCCAACATCGCTCCAGAAGCCCTGGAGCCTGTGCTAGAAGAATTCCCAAAGTGGACGCAGCTTGCAGAGATACTTCAGGAGATCGAGCAAGATGCGTACTTCAACCCTACGCCACAAGACAGTTCCAACAGCTCTATCTTGATCATGTGCGGCGATCATGGTACTTGTTCACAGCTGAGAGAGTATCTACAGACCATGTATATCAAGCCTGAGGAAAGCACAGGTGAGGACGAGGATGAAGACGAGCCTTCTGCAAAGCTCATGATGAGACGAAAGCTTCGCAACTACCTATCCTGGAAGCGCGATTTCAGTAAAGTCAGCTCCACTCTTTTCCAGGAGAACCAGAAAGCCATCAACGGCAGCACCGACCAGAAGGTTCAAAGTAGCAAGTCCTCAGGCAGACCACCACCTAATAAGCGGCGGCGCATCCGGGGAGGCGGTAACGCTGGAAACTCCACACGAAACGACTTCGGCGCTGTGCGCACAGCAGGTGACAAAGATGCACATATTGCAAGCCTCATGGCCGAACTCCAGCCGACCGAGCTGGAAGCCGCTCAGAAGCCAGGCGATGTAGGCTTTGATCCTCTTGACAACATGGAGAATTACTATGAACTGTTCTCGATGGACTCAACCGTCATCATCCACCCCTACTCCGGTGACCTTGACGAGCACATTCTCGAGGAGACCAAGCCACGCTACGTTATTATGTACGAGCCTGACGCTGCGTTCATTCGGCGCATCGAAGTCTATCGCTCCTCTCACACGGATCGTACGGTCAAAGTGTTCTTCATGTACTATGGCGGCAGCGTAGAGGAACAACGCTACCTGTCCGCCGTACGCCGCGAAAAAGATGCATTCACACGTCTGATCAAAGAGCGTGCAAACATGGCTCTGACTCTGAACACAAACGCCAACCTCGCCCCCGAAGAGAGCTTCCTCCGCACAATCAACAGCCGCATCGCAGGCGGCGGCCGACTGACCGCAACCGCCGAGCCCCCCCGCGTCGTCGTCGACGTCCGCGAGTTCCGCTCCTCGCTCCCCTCGCTACTCCACGGCCGCGCCATGGTCATTGTCCCCTGCATGCTAACCGTCGGCGACTACGTCCTGTCGCCCCAGATCTGCATTGAGCGCAAGTCCGTCCGCGATCTCATCGGCTCCTTCGCCAATGGCCGCCTGTACAATCAAGTCGAGTCCATGACCGAGCACTACAAGCACCCGATGCTGCTGATCGAGTTCGACGCCAACAAGTCGTTTACGCTCGAGCCATTCGCCGACTTTAGCACTGCCAGCAACGCGTCAGGCCTCGCTGCGACCCCGGATCTGCAGAGCAAGTTGGTCATGCTGACGATTGCTTTTCCAAGACTGCGCATCGTGTGGTCGAGTAGCCCGTATCAGACGGCGGAGATCTTTGCCGAGCTGAAGAAGCAGCAGGACGAGCCGGATCCGATGAAGGCGGTTTCGCTGGGACTGGATCCGAGTATGGGTGGCGACGAGATGCGTTCGTTCAATCAGACGACGCAGGATATGCTCAGGACGCTGCCGGGTGTGAATGAGAGCATTGTCACGACGCTGATGCTGAGGGTGGAGAATCTGGAGGAGCTGGCGAATATGCTGGAGAGGGAGATCTGCTGGCTGATTGGAACAGATGTGGGACGGAGGGTGTATCGGTTCTTCAATCGGAGCGTGTATGAGGACGTGCAGGTGCCGACGTTCAGCTAGCGTCAGTAACGAGTAATACGAGGATAATAAGTGCATGTAGGAAGGGTATGTCTGTATTCGTCTATCCCACATAATCTCATCCCCTCGTCAGTGACTTTTCCACCATCCATCCGCCCGCTCGCAAGAAGCAGCATTTGAGCAGCTCAGCCCCGTGTACTCGCACAGCAGCCGAGACAGCATGGCGGAACGCGACGTCCTCCATCCGCACACTGCCAACCGTTTAGATGTCGTCAATGTCAATCTCCTTCTTGCCCGTGCCGTCGACGTCCTCCTCGTCCTCGGAGTCGCGGTCCTCGTCGAACTCGAAGCCGATGCCCTCGTCGCCCTGGTCGCCGTACGTGTCGGTCTCGTTGATCTTTGCGTTCTCGGGCAGCTCGCCGTAGGCCTTTAATGAACGGGCTTCGTCGGCTAGGAGCGGCAGCGTCAGCACACCGGCACGCATACACGTTGCTAATACTCGGTACTTACCAGAGTACTTCATGATGACGTCGCCCTTCTCGTCCTGGTAGTCTCGCAGCGACAGCAGGATGATGTCGCCCTGGTTGATCCAGACCTTCTTCCTCAGCTTGCCGCGGATATGCGCGAGGCGGCGCGCGCCGTCGAAGCACTGCGCCTCCAGGCGGCCGTTGCCCAGCATCTTGACGACCTGTGCGTACTCCTGGCCCTCCTCCTTGAACACGAGCTCGCGCTTCTCGTTGTCGTTCTCGTTCTTTCCACGTCTCCTGTTCTTACCACCCTGCGGCGCGTTAGTTGCGGGCTGCTTGGAGGCGGCCGGGCGAGCGCGTCTGCACGCACGCAGGCGAGCGCTGGGCGGTCCCGCCACGCAGGACTTGCAGCGTCATCGCATGTGCGCGCGGCTCAGCGGGGCAAGGCTGCCCCTCGACGGCGGGCGCAGCAAAAAGAAGAGAGCACGCACCTTTCCCTTGTTCTTAGGCATGTTGGCGACTGTTCGGGGGGCTTGGCGAAGAAGTCGGGTGTTTGTTGTCGAAGCCTGCGGGGCGGCAGCGGGTTTGGTATTATTATACTAATGTTGGGTGTCATTCTTGGTCCATCGATGTGTGCCCTAGCGCGCGCTTCGGGCTAGCGCGCCTCCCGACAAATAATCCAGCAGCCAGCGTCATTGCACACCGCACGCCCGAGCATTCACCGCCGACCGCCGACCGCACGCGCTCTTTCCGCCCGATACTATCTGGAGAACGGATGGCGGTATGAAGGCTGCAGTCCTCGGCCTCTCGAAGCTGCACTTGACCACGTTCAAAGTCAGCTACTCGCCTGCATATACCAACTTCATTCTGAATCACATCGCAATAAACCCGTCGCACCCACTGTACATTTCGCAGGCGCGCCGCCAGGGGGAGCACAAGAAGGAGGGGCTGTGGTGGCATGCGACAAACGGCACGGACATCTCCAAGTCGGGATGCGTACGGACGTGGGCGCGACGCAGGCTGCGCAGGGCGTTTGTGGAAGCGCTGAAGGCGCGGGGGTACGATGAGACGGGCAAACTGGTCGACGCAACCGCTATGCAGCACAGAAGGGACGTGATGAATGTGGTGCGGCTAGGCCGCAGTGTCGACCTGACCGGCAGTCTAAGAATGCACGGCGTAGGGCCTTTGATCGCTGCGAAGTTTGAGACGGTAAAGGAAGAGATGAGTAGCGTTATCGAGACAATACTACGGTCCATGGTCAACACTGCCCTGGGTGTTCCAGGCGGAGACAGAAGGAGGAGCGGAGTCGATCAACCTTCTGCGCGTAACGGCGCGCTACCTCGACCTCGCAATACACAAAGGGGCAGACCGGTGGCGGCACCAGCAACGCGATCTGCATACAAGGCGAACCCAAACTCTGCGGTAGTCGAAGCTGCGAAATCTCTATTCCAGGCAGAAGTGCAGGCAGCTCCTCAACCTCCACCTGCTATCAAAGCCACGCCGGCTGGGCCCAAGAATACTGGAGCGACATACGTACCGCCGCCGATGGAACCACGGTCGGAAGGCCGGAAGCCTGCATTTCGCATCCGACGCTTTGTTGTGGACACCAGCTGAACGGCGTCATGTTGTTACATCATATAATTCGAAGTGGATTTGTAGGATGAAGAGTCTACAACTTCATGCGGAGGACAAGAAGTGTGACAGCAGAGGTTCCCTTTCATATCCTGTCACGGGAGAAGCACTATGGCAGGCCAGTCATCGTCAACTCTAGAACTTCTCCGCCGCCGGCCGCATATCGAGCTCATGCGTCCACAAACACGGCTTCTGATTATGCAGCCACAGATACGTCTCGCCGACCGCATCAGCGCTCATCTTCTTCCCGATCTTCTGGTCCTCGCCGTCCTTGTCCTCGATCGCGCCATTCGCAATCGTATGCACGACGTGCACGCCCTTCTCGCTGAGCTCCCGCGCCAGCGTCTGCGCCAGCTGTCGGACCGAAGCGCGCCCCGCACCGTACGCAGCGAACTGCGCGCTGCATCGCAGCGCACCAAGCGTGCCGGTGAAGATGAGAGTCTTTGGGATGTTAGCCACTATCCACTCGCACGCACACGCCCACTTACGCCCTTCTTCTCCCCGCCCTCCGCCAGCGCCTCCTCGCCGTGATCAGCGTAGAACCGCTTCACGCTCTCCTGCGCAAACGTAAAAGCCCCGCCCACATACTCCTCCAGACTGCCTTCAAACTCCTCTCTCGTCTCCTCCAAGAACGGCTTCTTGGACGAGTGCTTCACGCTGTACACCGCGATCCTGGCCTTCAGCCCCGCGAAGCTCGCGTGCGCTTTGATATCCCGGAACGCTTTTTCGATCGCCGCTTTCGACGTGTCGGAGGGGAAGGCTTCGAGAACGGCGTCGGGCGCCGTCTGTCGGATCGTGGCGATCACAGACTGCAAGCTCTCGGGGCGGCGCGCGAGGAGCGCGACGGCGAGGTTACCGTGCGACGGCGAAGAGAGTATGCGTGCGATTCCTGTGCCCTGCAGGACGGTTGGTCGTCAACTACATCATAGAATTTGCTGCTGCGCCGCATACCGTGTTCGGCCCCGCGCCGATGAGAATCGCAAGTCCGTTTGGTGCCATTGCTATACCTATTGTGGGTTCTTCTTGCTATGCCTGTATACCGTGACACCGAATACAACGTGTGATGCTGCAGAGGCGATCTCAAGCGTCGCACCGCGGGGGTATTTCAACACCGCCGTCGATCAATACACGGGCATTGCATCATCGACGCTGCACTGCAGTGCGCTGACCGCTAGCGGACATACCCTGCGTATCTCCGCACGCTGGGTCTCCAGACACCGCGTCATTCGAACAAGAACCCACTACACCCGCTCTCAACTCCTCACGCGTGTTCTCGACTCGCGTCCGCGAGACCACGCGCTTCCGTTCCGTCTCGGGACGCAGTAGAGCTAGACACAGATGGGCAAGGTCCACGGACCGGGCCCTTGGGTCGCGCTTGGGGTCCTCGCGCAACGGCCCGTGGTCAAGGGGATTTGTGGGCGATGCGAGACGGCGGTCGGGGTTGGGGGGTTGTGTGAGATGCCGGGTGAGCGCGTTCGTGGTGCGCCGGCGACACGTCGTGGTACGCTATGCGGACAGCTTGGGTGCTGCCACACGTGTCCTAGACGCTGGCTCGGCTGGAGGTTTTGGCTTGTTGGCCTCGAGATGTTAGGGTCTGTGGTCTTGGGGTGTTGCTTCGGATTGGGTTAGCAGAGGAGCGGAATTGGCTGGTGGAGGTGAGTGTGTCGTCCTATATCCCCGTTTCCAATGTCTCATGCAAACGGTCTTAGAGTGCTGAAACAGTGATTACTTGTGCGTAGAATCCGCGTCAATTCTTCGTGGACCTGCCTGTGCAGATTTCATAAGCCTCTGGGTCTGTAGTAGCGGAATGCTGGAACCGGTCTCTGGCCAAGAAGGTTGACTGCAACTCTCGTTCGTCCAAAATGCCGTACATCAGTCATGTTGACTAGCCGCCGTACTCGATACGCAGGAGCGCTTCGGTTACTAGCATCTGTCTCTGAGGGGTACACGTTCCGAGATCAATCAATCGCTCAGGGGTGTAACTTGTAAGTACCATCGTGGAGTATAAAAGTATGTAAAGTTCTCTCAAAGGATTCGTCACGCACCAGCAAAGATGTGGTTCGTCTTTACTTGGCTAGTATTTGCTAGCACGGTCTTTGCTCTCCCTCTACTGGAATACGAACGAGAACTCCTATACGAACTCTTCAGAAGGTAGGGGTGATAGCTCATCCGGATCATGTCTACGGATGCTGCTTCTGTTACTACAGCACCGAGGGCCAACATATGGGCCCAGATATCAGTCGAGGACAACTTAGCTGTGTAGAACCTTCTACGTGGTCCTACAAGTGATTTGAATTTCACTCGTGCAGGCAGTGCCTGGGCTGGTGACGACTACGCGTGCATCTCTCGTTCACGATGTCAAGACGAGAATTATTCAATCGCAATAAGTAACAGTTCTTAGATTCTGCTCTACCCCCTGCAGCTGATAAGGCGGATGTAACGCCCTGCCTGGAGGGAAACGCCACAGCACCCGCTTGATAGGCTTGTGCGGTTCTCTTCGGAGGCGGTTAAGAGTTTTCTAGTCGAAGGCTACGATGGTCCGTGGGGTCCGACCTGTTAGAATCTGTACGACCAGTCGGATACGAAACTCCCACTCTCCCGTCACCGCTCTGTAAGGTGGAACGACTGCAGCTTCGACACTCTCAGAACAGTGAAGGGAACCCGGCTGATCATTCGTGCAGTTGCAACTGTCGGTAACTACGACTACATGTTTGACTGCAGGTTTCCATTTGGATGGGTCACTGGAAATGAGCGTACGAGCTTTTGGTCGGCCCCAAACCTTCTTCTATCGTCCAAACAAGGCACATGGAGTCCACGGATCCAGTACGCAACCCACGATTCACTCCACGGCCACATCGTCACCTTCAAAGCTGGCTTCAAAATCGTGGGAACCAGCAACTCAATTCAAGGCTCGGAGCTGAAAGTAGTGGAGCAGTCACAAATCTGATACGCAGAGCTGGGTGTTTTCGAGCGAATGGAAATGGATGTGTCCATCATGCAGACCAGGCAGCAGTTCAACTGAGCGGTCAACATCCAAGTCATGTATGTCATGGTGGATCAGAGCGAGACAAACGCGTGGGGCGAGCCTCGAGGCTATCGAATCGTGCTAGGAGGTCGAATATCTACCTCATATCACTGAGGTTACCGTTCTCCTGGAGAACTTCCGAGTTTGCCAAGACACATCCTGCTGTTTCACGGCAGCACGACACAGAGGTCCATGCAAACAGAGTCCAGAACACGAATCTCCCGGTAAGCCTCCAACAGGACTTCAGCAAGTTTACGTCTGTGAAAGTATCGGAAACGAAGATCTGGTCGTGTGGTTCAATCTGGGCATCCAATGTTCCCCTCGCAGTGGAGACGTACCGACAAGTCACTCGGCTCCCCATATACTACGATATCCACTGAAGTTGTTCTAGGTGGCGTTGTACTCAGAAGCGTATGACAGCATAATGCCAGCGCTTCAGAATTTCTTTGACCAAGCTCAAGACGGCAACTTGTTGAACAGAGGATATTAGGTATGGAGGTCAATGACACCAGTGGGCAGCTTTCTTGGAAAGACTACGGTGTCACTGTAGACACATGCCCGATAGTTCTGGAGGATCCTGCGACGAGTATAACAGGCGTCATATGGTAAGATCATCACCTCTTACTACCTAGTGGTTGGCCTCCCAAGAGGAATGTAAGAACTAGTATATAATGGCGGAAACCGCGTCTAAGTAGCGAAGCTACTCGTCCGCCAATGCTGTCCAAAATCTGTTCAGATGGTGTGATTCAGGTCACGAGCTCTGGCGTCCCACATCCAAGCCACTTCCTAATCACTGTTCTATTTTAAGTGAAGATAGGCGACATATGCCGAATTAACGTATCGATCGACCCACCACGTCATGGTTTCGCACTCGCTCTCTCATACTATTATATGACGTTGTTCAAAAACGGGAATTTGAATCGAGATCTCAGACATGTAGTGCAGGGGGCCGGTGGTGGGACCTGACTAAAGTTGAAGCCGACCGTGTCTTGGTAACCTTCGGTCCTACTTTATGTGGGATATAGGCTATTAATGTTATACGATTCAGCCACATGCAATTCGAGACTAGATCAAGGCGTCCATTTGTTGGTGGTGTTGGATCACCTCGAGAGGATTCTGGAGACGCAACTACCGAGGCACTTCCATGTGATTCCATCTTGATGTAAGAACAGAGCTGACGGGTAAGAACTATGTTGTCTCCAGATTGCGAAACGGACTTCGGCGATCGGTAGGGCTGATCTAGTCTGCTTGTGGGAAAGTGCGAGGTACCTTTGTATCTTTCCTGCCAGCTAACTTTCTACACTGTAGTCTTCACTTCTTCAACGACTACATGCTCACGAACCATCAAATGAACGACTACCTTTCACGGATCTTGGCCGGCTCTTTTGGGCGGAACGCGAGGCTGTGTTAAAGGAGTCCTTCTTACCCTGGTCTGCGGGCTTCGCTTGCGCTTACTGATGACAGAATGCGTGCTTTAAACGGCATCAGAACTGGGCAGAGAGCACGCTTCGCATGTAAGTTGCCGATTCCGTAAAAGGCATACCGCCTCTTATCTGACACTAACCCAATATAGAGCTTCTTCGTCGAGAGTGCGTTCATAGCATCAAGGTTTCCATCGATGTTGGTGACATGCCACAATACAGCGTTTTAATGCCATGAAGACTGCGACGTATCTCATTCGTGGATTCACAGAAGAGGGTGCGACTTTCGGCTCGCATACCCGGACAAATAAGACATTAAAGCAGCCAAGATCATCAACATCAAAAAGCATCATGCAGCCAGTCGGATCCGGTACCAACTCAGCTTCGAGCCTTGATGGGGGCGGTGGTACAGGGAAGTTCACGAAAGATTCACTCCGTTTCATGATCGGCCAGCTTTGGGCCAACCCTTGCAATCGATCGAAGCCTGCAGTTCACGTGGCCATCCTTCATCCTTCGTGAACGGAGCTCGACCAAGTCCATCCGACTACATGTTACCAAGACTACTACGCCGTATTTATACAGCTGGGCCTTCCTTTATACCAATTCAGGACGAGTGAGAGACGGCTCTCTCGGCAATTGCGCCGCCCGCACCCCGATGAGGGCTCGAAGGCCTCTAAACTAGCAATTTACGCGATGCTGATCCTACATGAAGGTTCTGGAAGACTGCGCCGGGCCACAGAGACTCACACCGCATCGCTATTCTGAGACTCAGATGGAGACTTACGACATACGAAGCGGGCCTGCAGGCTGCAATACGGTCTGCATCGATCCTCCAGAGCGCCGTCCTCCTACTGGCTGCCAGGCGAAAGCAACGTACGCGCAATCAAGTTGTTAATCGACGATGCCAGTTGGTGGGCGAGTCCTGTGGCAAGAGAGCATGTGAGCGTGACACGTAAGGTGTGGGTTCGAGGGAAAGGCGAGGAAAGAGAAAACAAGAAACCGTCCAGGGTCGACACCGCCTCGACGTGCAAATAGACAGGTTCGGTTGAGATGCGATGCTGCAGATATGCATGAGTCGGTAGGCCCGCCGAAGTGGGGTGACGACGTTCCGGTTCCCTCGATCAGACCTGAGACACAAAACATGATCACCCACCAGAAGGGCCTGGCTACAAGCACAGACTCAATTTCTGGCCATTGCAACAATGAGCGAAGCTCTGATCTTGGCACACTGAATGCAATCGGCATCACAGAGGAGATCCTTTCCACCCAGGATTATTACGGAACTTTCCAGCCAGGGCAGAGTCGTGTCGTTCCGCTGTGGGTGGGGTTCTCACTTGCTTGACCTCCGCTAGGTGATAGCGTGGCTTAATGCAATATACATACCATTATGCCTTAGGCTTCCCATGCGGTTCGCTCGATATGGACGACTCCTTTGGTGAACGCGCCACGTCTCTACTACGTTGAGGCAGTTCCTTGAACAGGACCCTGCCAGGATACCAGAATCCCTCAGTGGACTGCAAGACTGTAGTTGCCCAGTTCGATGATCCGCTGACCCGAATCTTCCACGCGAAGCCTTCGTCATGGGTTTGGCTCTTACCAGCACAACGGGCCATTCTGTACCGTACCGTACCGTCATCACCAGCCTTCTTACAAAGCTAACAAGCCACCTGAAACGCTCAGCTGCAACGCCTCAATTCCGCAATGGGTGAACGCTTAAACGAAGGCAAGCCACATATATATTGTACTAGGTGCTGGCCCACAGCAGTGGCGCCAGTAGCGATAGCATTTGCGCCAACAGTGATAGCACTCGCGCCATGCGGCAGGTTCGCTCCAACCGTTACTGAACGCCATCCGATTCATGGCATGCTGTCCCGCCTCGTGGGCCTCCAAGCCGTTCCACACTAACACACATAAGGCTTCGCCAATGACAGACAAAGAAACAGGCGAGCTAAGAAATCGGCCGCTACTCCTCATAGTCTGACCAATCAAACAGAGGCATGTTCTACACCCTGTTGTTGTTAGCTAAACGCGGCTGTATATCCTCGCAATCGAGTGGTAGGAATTCATATGCGCAGAGTCATTTCGATCACTGTCACAGTTACTATACTTGTCACCTTGCCTTATCGCGTGCATACCGGTGAACTGTGGCTAGACCAAAGCAATGCCCATCGCGGCGTTTTCCGCTACACATGGTGGCCAATGCGGTAAGCTGCTCGTCACAGGAAGGCTATGGCCACGGCGTCGCTCCGCATGAGAAGCGTGCCGCGTGATTATACGATTCGCGACGTTACTTGAGCATAAGCCAGATACTTAGAAATCCCTTTCACCGCCTGTCTGCGCCCTGACCATGCTGACTGTACGGGCACCGGAAATCCTTCCTGTCGTTATATCCCTAAGGCTGAAGGCTCTAGTGCATGGCATATGCAGGGCCATCGACCCATATGACTGCGGTGGCCTGCTCAAGAGCACGAGTAGGAAGCAGTGGAAGGAATTAGCTCTCCGTCGAGCGTAGGGCTGACGCGTGCTTCTGATCGTCGTCATGTACGATCGCATGCACCGAGGAGTCAGAACAAAGAAACCCCTGCAATACTCAAACGCCCGGCAAGAGTTTCGTAGGCACCCATGCCGGCACTCTCAACAGTGTTTCGCGAGATATGCGATGGGATTCTGCTCCGATTCCGCGGGTGAAGTGGGCACGGCAGATCCAAGGGCCCACATAACCCTTCGCGCCTGGCTGGCCGTGTGGAGACACCGAGAGATCGGATGAGGGACTAGCCATAGCGATTCGAAAGAGGGGAAGGCTAGTCTGGCACGTGTGGCGAAGCTTTGAAGGCGTTCTGCGCGCTGACCCGCATAGCGGTTTCTGGGCTTGCGATGGGATTCAGGATGCGTTCACACTGGAGCTGTTTAGCATGCTGACCGGCAGGCATTAGCGTGCGGTGGGCATCAGGTGACGACGTGAGGCGAAGACTGGGACTTGGCTAGAATACGAGGGGATGCTGCAGCCAGTAAGTGCGGCTCGTTTGTTGAGTGGGTTGAGTGGCCCTCCAACGGCGGGCTGAGACAGGTGACAAGGGGCCAAGTGATATCTGCGGCTCTGTCAGCTCCAGTTCGGCTGAGCACTGAAGGCTTCCTTTCACATACCATCGCGTCACTCATTTTCACAGCCCGGAACATCGTGGATGAGCAGAGCTCAAGCTTATAAGACCTCGCTGGATCAGCTTTCCATCTCATCATCCACAGCTCAACAGCTTTTCTCTTCATCCTCGACTTCAAACGGCATTCAATCACATTTGCCGCAACGAACTGAGTCGACAGCTCTACCAATTACACATCGGCAACCATGTCAATGCATTCGTTGAGTCCCAGGTCATCCTCGGAGAGCCTGCATAGCACACACAGTAGCTCTTCCACGGCCTCCGCTCCCGACCAATACACTCCAGCTCTTACCGGCCGCATGGTGTGGGAAGGCGCCGAACTGCGCCCTGCCGAGTACATCGTGAAGCTGTCTAGTTCCGAGGTCGAAAGCATCCGGGCCGCTGTAGTTGGCTTCAAGCTCCAGGGGCTCCCACGTAGCGCGATATCCAAGAGCACGTTCTCGTTGCCAGCGGATCTAGCGCGCAAGCTCGCGGCCGCCAGTAGGGAGATCCATGAAGGGCTCGGTGTGGTAGTGCTACGTGGCTTGGATGCGGCCAGGCTCAATGACGAGGAGGCTGTGATCGCATTCGCGGGTGTATGCTCATACGTTGCAGCACAGCGTGCGACAGACTCGTACGCCAATCAGACTTTGAGTCACATCCGTGATGCGACCAAGGAGGCCGTTCCAGAGTGGGCGAAGGATATCGGACTTGCCGGTTCGAAGATTACGGCCGCGATGGACTTCCACAGCGATCGATTTTCGGGAGACATCCTCGCTCTTCATGTGAGGAACGATGGTGGCGCAGGTTTGGGTGGTGGCCAGTATTTTGCAAGCTTCTGGAGAATCTATAATGAGCTGTTGCAGACTGAGCCTGAGGTCTTGGACACCATGGCGGAGGCTGACTGGCCATTCGAGCTGAAGCAGAAGTAAGTGTCGTGTGCCATGCATGTGATTTCGAGATAGACTGACCAAAGAGCAGAGACCAAGCGCCATACCTTGAACCTGGTCCAACCCTTTTCTTCTCGAGGGGCAGACCCATATGTCAGCTCGTTAAGGCACCGCTCCTCGGAAGTCCTCGTATTCAGCGGCATCCGAGCATGCCGAAGGTGTCAGACAAGCAGATGTATGC
This sequence comes from Boeremia exigua, assembly GCF_020726555.1. NCBI lineage: Eukaryota > Fungi > Ascomycota > Dothideomycetes > Pleosporales > Didymellaceae > Boeremia > Boeremia exigua. The sequence goes on along the minus strand of NW_025763527.1, from coordinate 498,308 downwards.
CATGCATGTTGTCCAGACTCTAGCGACACGATTCAGTACGAAGCTCGATCGTAAGCAGGGCGACATACAGTTCATCAACAACTTGAGCATCATGCATGCTCGCGAAGCGTACAAGGGAACCAATGGGAAGGCGAGCACTCGCCACTTGCTGCGCATGTTCCTTCGGGATCCCGAGAATTCCTGGGACAAGCCGGCCCGCTCCCGCAGCAACTTTGACGATCCATTCATGCCCGGTAGGCCACAAGAGCTGCCCATTATTGATATGGACCCATGGCGTGCTATTAGTGGCCGTGAGAGCCACGGTTGATTGCATTTTCTGCGACATGGGTGGTAATTCTGACAGCATGGGAGCACGCGTTCGTTTCGGGCATTTACCACGTTTCATGGGCAAGTAAGGAGTATAGTTTGTGCACTTGGGAGGCAGTCCTGACTTTTATCATTCAATCGCTCATGGTCTCTGGCTGCATATACAGGTTAATTACATGATACTTCATCGTACAGGAGTCTGATTCTTGACATACTGAAATGGACCCGGCTTTTGACAGTCTTGCTCAACATATGGAAACCGAACTGAGAATCATTCCTTTCTTGTTTGCTGAGATGCGGTCTTTGTGGCATGGTTCAGATGATGCTAGGCCCCAGCTTCCTTGAACAACTGAGTGATCCATTCGCTTGAGAACGAATGGTGGGTTGCAGAAAATCCAGTAAGCGGTGGCTGAAACCGATCTGCACCTGTTAGTGATCATCCGCATCCGAAGAGGAGCAAGCTTACCAGGGCTCTGTCTATCGAAGATCCTTGCGATTTCCGTGACATATGCAAACCCTTCTGCATCGATGTGTCCACGCTCGCGCAACTCTTCTGGGTTGTCACGTGCGAGTTTGAAGGGCGAGTAACCGCGAAGAGTACAACGCCAATGATACAGCAAGACTGGAAACGCAAACTCCCACTTCTTGACTTGGTTGCTGACGACGTTGTTGACTGAGTGTTCGATGAGCTGCAAAGGTCAGCTGTTGTAACTGTAATAGACACATGTGGACTCACGGTGCCATTCTTCGACTTCATGTAGCCTTTCGCTCCCTGGTTGATGTATTCGAGGTTCCAAAAGATGATGTAGAAAGTCAAAAAAAGCTCATACCACGGCTTGATCTTCGGTTTAAAGATAAGAGATGCCAACTCTTTGACAAACAACTTCTCCAGCTTGCGTAGGTACTTGACAGCAGCAACATCCATCTGGTGCGTGATTGCGCCAGGCAATGGTCTATCGCGGGAATCTCGGTCATACGCTTCGTAGCCGCTTCGTCCAAGACGACGGTAGTCATACTCGCGTATCCCCGGAATGTCGTTTGACCATACCGTTCCGTAGCCTTGAGACACGACCGATAGACATTGCAAGCGCATAGCAAGATCAAGAGCCCGGGAGCCATGCACACTCCGCATTCGAAACACTTCTCGGTACGTCTGGGTGGCGATCTTGTCGTTTTGAATACGATCAAAGATCCAGGCCTCGATGGCAGGTTGTAAACTTGAGAAGTATCGCTCGAATGCAGTGACCAAGCTCGCCGTGTCGTATATGGCGTATGCTGGCTGCTCGATGGCGTAAACATCGCCCTCTTTAGTAGTCCATACCGAGCTCGCCGTGTCAAGACGGCCTCGTCTTGGAGAGTAGGGCCGAAAGGCGACACGCATGGGCATAGCATTCGGTATACGGCCATAGCCTGGCAGATTCCACAGGATGTCCATATCCCAGAGCTGACTTCCCGGTTTCCAGTCGTAGCCTAGAAACTCGGCTTCTTCTTGCTGCTCGCGACCATTGCATCGACGGATGATACTCGTGTCTTCCAAGTGCTCCCTGTAGCACGGCTCACGGAAAGACCGGGCATGTCCTTCAATCTTGCTACACTTCTGACATGGGTCGCCCTCATCACAGCCTGATTTGTAGAATCTGCAACGGACGCATATCCTCTTTGTTTTACGCATCGTGTGGGTCTTCTCTCGCTGCTTCTCCGGTAGCGGGCCTTTGCGCTTTGACACCTTCATCTTTTCCTGTCTCTCGACATATGATGACGGCACCTTTGCAGGCTTCTTCTTGCTACCAGGCCGACGGTTAATGTGCGCATAGACCTCTGATGATGGGTCTGCTTGAGTGCTTTCGAGCTCGAAAGTCCTCTGTTCCGGGATTGCAGCTATCAGAGGCCATTCCTGCGCCTCGGCCTGGATGTGGCCGTAGAATGGAGGAGCAGGAGGCATGCCGCTGGTGTGCGCGGTCGTCCATTGCGTACTCTGGACATTGGCCGGCCTGCTGGTAATCACGGTCGATGATAGTGCACTGTTGGCATGGGAGGCGTAGTGTTGGTGTTCGGTGGGCGCTAATGTGGTCGCGGTTCCCCACGGCGTTGAGGCCTGCAACACAGCGTGAGTCTGCTCTGCGCTCGGTTCTGACACGGCATGGTGTGCTGGATGCGGGATCGAATGCACCCTCCGCCCATGGGTCGCAAAAGGTGGATCGATGGGCGTGGCAGGTGATTCCTGGGCTGGTTAGTCACGGCTTAAGTAACGTGCGCCACTTCGCACTCACAGAGGTGATGCGCAACGCGGTGAAGCGCTCTGTGTCCCTGAACGCATCGTCGGGCGAGGTCAGGGGCTGGTCGTGCTCCGCCGTCGACGCCTGCTGAGGGTGCTGATGTGGGTACGGCCGCGCAGCGTTAGAGGTGTGTTGCACAGAGGCGCCTCCCTCAGCGGTGTCATAGGAGCCACCTAAGCGCGGCTCGAAGCTCTGCTCGTTCACACGGTCGCTCACCGAAGCGTTCCACGGCTGCTCACTTGGTTGCGCATAGGCAGCATTCCACGTCTGTGGAGTGGGAGGCTGCGACGGCCTGGCAAAGTCGGAGCTCAGTCCGGCGTGCGGGTATTGCAGCAGCGGGACCGACGACGGGCCGGTGTACGAGCCGTGGTTGCTGTCCTGCCATGGCTCTGTATAATTAGTGTATGCTTGATCGTGGTTGCTGTGGTAGTGCTGGTAGTGCGAGTGAGGGTTGGCGCTTCTGTATTGCTGCGAACTGGTAGACATGGAGGCGGACAGAGGCTGACTGCGTGCGACTTCAGAACAGGCGTTAGGCGTCTGCGCGTGGCTCATCCAGAGAGTTGCGACAAGCGATCCAAAGAGCAGGAAGCGCGGTGGCCTCAGGCCTTAGAGCGGTGCTCCACGCGTTAAACCGTCGTTTGCTGGCTCCGAGGGGAGATGGCTCCACGACGCACAAAATGCGGGTCAGGAAACGAGCTGGTGGCTCGCAATGCAATGTCGGGTACGCTGCATGGGGTAGCTCCCGTGTGGCCTGAGCTGCATCGTCCCGTAAGCGCGCTGTCTGAGCAATGGACCGCGTCGATCATGATCGCTTCGGCGATTTGCACATTCACATGTCTTTTACGAGCGTGGCCCTGCTAAATGCATCCTTTGCAGTGCCATTCAGGGTCTTGCTCAGGGCTGTTGCAGCGCAGTACGGATTGCACCATCGATATCGAGCGTAGTACAGTCAATGCAGCCCCTGGCTACTTTTGAGGTCAGTGCCCCCGGCCCTTCGAGCCGCTGGCATGCTCGCGGAACGATGGATCCTGTTGAGGCTTCGCAAGCGTTGAGGAGCAAAGTCGTGGCGAAGCTCGTCTCTTTGTCTAAGCCAGGTTCTTTCGTCAGTAGTTGCTGCATCTGGTCCGGAAGCCGGCTTTGAGTCCGCGGCTCCACACATGCTGGATGTTGTGTGGGTCATTCGATGCCGTTCTGGTGACAAATGTCGGCATCAGGCCACCCGCGAGGCACGCATGTCAAGTGCGGGAGCGCCTCCAAAGTTCATGTCCACAAAGCTTGGGCGACGTGGTGGGCGGCAACGCTACTGAAGTACCTCTCACGGCAAAGTCGGCTAGCATTGGTGATCGGCCCACAGGGGAAGCCAGCAGTCCCTTGCTTTGAAGCTGTTGTGGATATGACCGCGCAATGACATGGAGCATTCAGAGGGCATTGCGTTTAATGGGTCGCACTGGCACGGCTCTCCAGCCGCGTTCTGCGAGTGACGCACCAGCAGGCAGTTGTAGTATAAGAATATCATTACGACTCAGCTAAATCACTATCAAAAACCGACCCGCTCTCCGCACTAGGACCTGTGGCGCTGGCACCGCGCCGCGCGAACGTAGGAGCTCGGTTGCGTTTGAGACCCAGCCTCTGGCTAACCAACCACCAATAAACCAATGAAGCAGCCGTCGTTGAGATACACTAGGATTTGGACTTCTTGGACTTCTTCTTCTTCGGTGCCTCATCCTCGTCATCATCGGCGTCAGTGTCGACCTCCTTGATTGGGGAGTTCCTCTTAGCCGCTGTTCGAGTGCTCCGCCTGGTGCCCTCCTGAGGTACTTTCTTCTCCTTCTTGGGCGCCGCTGCCTTCTTCGGTGCTGCCTTTTTCTTGGATTCGGCTTTCCCATCGCTCTCCTTCTCATCGCTCGCCTTCTCGTCGGCCTTCTTATCAGCCTTCTTTCCTACATTGGCTTTCGGCTTCTGTGCGCTTGCGGGAGCCTCTTGCTCCTCTTCACTGTCTTTCTTCGCGTCTGCTTTCTTTTCCTCGGCCTTTTTCTTGCTGTCGGACTTCGCCTCTGGTTCACCCTTCTTGGGCTCATTCTTGCTGCCAGCCTCGTTCTCGTAACCACCACCTTGCTTCTCATACTCCTTCGAGATTTCGGCAGCCTACGCGCGTCAATATGAGCTCTGAAGCAATAATCGCGTAAATAACGCGATTTCTCACCTTCCATGCCGCCATTTGGCCCTTGCCGCTGCCGTCCTTGTTGGGCTTCGCCTTCACGTCCTCCTTGACCTTCTCACGAAGCTTGGGGTCTGTTGGCTTTCCCTTGGATGAAGGCATCGTTGCGGTCTTAATGCGCACGCGACGAAGGTGGGTCTGGAAAATTGGCCGGAGTTCGAAGGTTGAGGTAAAGCGTTCGTCGCGTGGAGGGTGTACCTGCAGATCAGTTTGTTTTGATGTAATATCGGATGACATCATCACGTACTATTGGCGCGTAACATGTACCAGCCTCCTCATTTCCTTTACGCCAGTGCTGCAGTGGTGCACCCAAACTTTATCGACGAGCGCCATGATTGGAACCTCGTGATCTGGATGTCACCTCTGCTTTGCGCCAGACTGACTGCCGAACCCAATACGGTCGTATCTTCCATCTTATGGTAAGTCTCGGTAAGCTATAGATTGATCATACCACGTTGGACTTTTCTAAACGCATCGCTGGTCGCCAATTCGGAACGGACGTCGAGGCACTCTGAGACCAGACTCGCTTCAATATCAGCATTACGCGTCTGGCCCAAATTTACCACAACATTCAGCATTAAAGCTCATCGCGACATGGACAAAGATAATGTTCGCAAGGTAGGTGTCTTTCGTAAGGTAGGAATTTTTCGCAAGGTAAGAATCTTTCGCAGAGTAGGTATCTTCATCGAGGCATCTTTCGCAAGGCATCTTTCGCACGGCCGTATTCAGCTCGATGAAACCAACCAGAAGGAGCATGTCAGACCCATCTTCCCCCAATGCCTTCGTCTTCAACCACCGTCACAGCCACTTCTCAAACCACGCAACAACCTGGGCCAACGCCTCATCAGCCGCACTGGCCTCCTTCTCCTTCCCCGGCGTAGCCCTAACCGCAAACCCATGCGCACACCCCTCGTAAACCCTCACCTCCAGCGCCTCACTTCCCTCAAGCACCTTTCTCAGTTCCTCCACCTTCCCCCCGGGCAGCGACATATCGTCTCCCGCATGCGCGAACCCCACTTTCACCCCGTTCCCCACGGCACCCACCACCTGCTCGACCTCGAACCGCGCCGGATGCGCCACAAACACGGCGTCCACCAAGCCCCCCTGCCGCGCAACATGCAACGCCTCGTACCCGCCCCAGCAGTACCCCGCGACGCCCAGCTTCGCGCCCGCGCCCAGCGCGCCCCGCACCGCCCGCACATACGCCTCGCAGGCTGTCGTGCACGCGGTGCTCTGCGGACTCGCGCGCACGAAGAACGGGATCACGTGCCGCATGGCGCGCGCCAGGGCCCAGGATTTCGCGAGCGCGCTGGCGGACGCCGAGGCGAAGGTGTCCATTAGTGGTAGGATGGACGGGCTCATGCCGCCGCCGGGGATGATGTCGGGGACCAACACGGTGAGGTGGGTGCGTGCGGCGAGGGCGTCAGCGAGGAGGAGGTTGTTGGGCAGGAGGTGGCCGAAGGCGTCGGTGAAGAGGACGATGGTCGAGGCGGGGGTGGGATTGGCTGGGGATGCCGACGGGGGGTTTGCGATGTAGGTGGGTATGCCGTGTAGGGACTCCATAGTGCCGCTGGGCGTGCCGGTTGCAGCGCCGCCGCGGAAGCAGTCGGGGCAGGACATGATAGGGTGCGAGTGCGAGGGTGTGGTGTTGGCGGTGCTCGCTCGGACTTGTTGGGAAGCACAGCGCTCGAGATGGCGGACTCGAGCGTCAGCTCCGGAAATAAGTACCGATGCGGTTCTAGAGATGCTTACTGAGATGTGTCGCGCAGGCACGCTTTATGTGCGTGCTGCAGTGACATGCGCGTGCTACACAGCATACCCAGAGCACCACCCTCCGATCCTCCATCCGTACAGTATCTACGTTATCACACCCGAAAAGGTGCAGAATATCAGGCCTCGATTGAGAAAGAGTCACCGCGCGTATGACTCTTCTAGGCAGCAAGTAAGCTGCAGCGTAAGTATGGCGATTAACCGGGGTCGACGTTCTGCGGTCAGCCTCGTTACGCCATGGTACACCGAAAAGGGCGCCGCACGCCCTTCCCTTCGCACATTGAAATGCATGTAACAGAGAGATACAGATGGCGTGGAAGAATGACGTGCAACAGAGAACTATACGCGCAGCAGAGAGAAACGCGTGTGCAGCAGAGGAAATCACCTTCATTCCCACCCTCTAGACTCCACTTCCCACCCCCTCATCCTAACCTCCCCTTTCCCGTTCCCTATCTCTTGCAGGACTACTTGTGCACCCACCCCAAAGACACACAGCCCCCAAACCCACCAGCCACCAACAACCCCCCTCCAACGCTGCTACCGCGAACAAGCAAGATGCCAGCGCGAACACGGCTAAAAGCGGGCCTTCCCTCCCGAGCCCCGCCAACCCTTACTCGGAAAGCTCTAGGCGCCGTAGAGATTAGCGTGCGTAAGCAGCTCGATGTTGATTCGCTGGTGAGAGTGAGGCTAGCATTTTGCTGTGAGGTAGGTGTAGAGTGGAGGGGTGAGTGTGGGTGGTGTTAGTTGCGGGGGTAGATATATGTCCGTTGTCCCGCCTGTGCGACCGTGATCAGGTTCGTTTGGGTAGCCACGTGTAGACGTAGTGTTAGGCAACGACTCACGAGACCTTGGTCTCAACGGGGCAAGTGCGCTTGAACGGAGGTGCAATTGCAGATGTGCGGCGTAATGGCTACAGCAGAGAAGCTTTGGAGACTACAAAAGATCTCGGTGGGTGGGTGGACGTGCATGAGTATCATATTCGTCCATCATGCCGCCCTGAGCTACTGTTCAGCAACACAGGCAGGGTTTAGGGTATGCAAGTTACTATATACTATTACAACGCTCATATGTCACAACGCTAAGTTCCCTCAACTGCCCTCCCGCTACTGCACTCATTGACCGCCGCTCTCGCTCCCCCCTTGTTCCCCATTCTGTTCTCTCTTGCTGAATCCTTGATGATCTTCTCCGCCTCAGCGATGGCATCCGTCCCCACTCTCCAACTCCTCAGAACAACGCCCTGCTCGCTGAGAATCTGCTCCGCGCGCGCCCACCGCTGGCGCCACAGCTGCTCGCGCTTATTGACGTACTGGCCATCGGCGGTTTGGTTGACGCCGGCGCCGTTGAGGCCGAGCGTAGAGCCGGTGCCCGTGCGGTTCAGCTTCTCGCGTTGGGACGTGGTAGAGAAAGGCGCGGAGGTCTGCGCGGAGGTCACCTGCGGGCGGTGCGGGAGCGAGGGCGCGTGTTGCCACGCCGAGGACGCTTTGTTGCCGACGAAGGATGCGGCGACGCCGGCGGGGTTGCGGCGGGGTGGGGGAGGTGGGGGGGCGGTCTTGCGGGTGCTACTTTTGGAGGAGCCGGAGCGGATGCTGGCGGTGTCTGAGGTGTCTTGGTCTTCGGGCGACCAGGCGGGCAGACTGTTGTACACGGAGTAGAGCTTGTCGCGGGCCATTCCTGCGTAGCTTTGATTACTATTGTCGTACTGAGGTTTTGTGCTGTAGTTGGGCTGTGGTGGTGCAGGGCGATTTGAAGGTGGTGATGTGGGTGCGTTGCTCTGTTGTGATAATGGACTGGGTTGGCCAACCATGCGGATTGTAGACGAAGGCCGTCGGGGACTGGGCGGTGGCGGCGCCCTCGAGCCGGTCGTTGGCAAAGATGGCATCTGAGAGCTTTCCGTCGTTGAACTTCGAAGGGCAGTGGGCTTCTTCGGTGGTGGAGGTGCCGCTTTCCCAACGTTCAAACTCGTCGAGGTCCGTTGCGGTTCTCTGAAAACGTCCATGTCTGTCTTCATGCGTCGTAGTGGCCGGGCGCTCTCTGGTTCGTCGTCTGAAGAAAGGTCTATCAGATTTGCTACAGGCTCTTCTTGGGTTGTTTGGAACGACTTCCGTGTCGGCAGCCCAGGCCTGTTATTTGGGTGGTCTTGCGGCAGGTGCGGCATTGGGCGCTTCTGTTCCTCTTCCTCAAACTCGCGCAACGAGGCAGCTATCGCGGCCTTGAGCTCAGGATCATGCTCTTCAGAAAGAGCACGTGTCGCGCTCGCCGGACTAGGTCCTTCTGGGATATTGAAGCCACCGCCACGTCGAGGTGAAGATGATCCTGACGCTGGCCCAACCGAAGGGTCAAAGAAGCCACCAGTCTCAGTAGTCGTCACATCGCGGATAAAAACAGCTGCGACGCGTCCTGGATTCTCAAGGACAAAGTCAGTGTAGACTTCCAGGTCGGCCTCTCCACTGTCACCAATCAACATGAAGCGTCTCTCTGGAAAGTCTCGAGCAATCTTGTCCAAAGTAACCTTCTTTCGCTCTGCGACAGGCTCAAAGATACCTTGCATCATACCACTGTACTGCTTCAAATGGAATGAGCCGGGTGGCAATCCAGCCATGGAGAAGTACGCGGAAATGACCGGGTACAATTGCCAGGGTGAGTTCGAGACGTAGTGGAACTTGACACCCTGTTCAGACATCTTGTTATACCACTCCTTGACGCCATCAATAGTGAGATCGCTCAAGTCACGGATGAAGACATTACGGAAGATCTCTCGCGCACCACTGCTGATGGCTGAGTGTTTAATCGTGTCATCAATGTCGCTGATGACACTGATTCCCGTAGAATCAGTGACTAAGACCTCTTCCGTAGCCGACAGCTGCTCGGAGGCCAAGATTCGTACATGGGTTGGTACAAAGTCTAGTGCGGCCGTCATGCTGAAGTGGCCTGCCGTGTTGGTGTAAATAGTCCTCTGTTTTGAGATCTTGTCATTGTAGAAGAATACGCTGATCGGAGTATTCGCCATAGGCATGGCGAGGAAGTGCCGTAGTCGAGCCATCAGGCGCGCATTAGCCTCTGCAAGCTCAGCCGGGCTCATGTCTGCTGGCTGATTCCATGATGCTCGCCTCTGCAAAGGGGTGATGTACTCATCGTCGCTTCGTAGTGAACTCTTCGACTGACTGTGAGCCAGCTGATGTGGGACTTTGCTTCCTGTAGTGCGGACACTGTCGCTGCTCTGCGTGCGGTATACCTGTGTCTCATCCTGGTTGCTGCGATTGGGTCGCTCACTGTATGCGCCCTTTGCGGCCGCTGCAGCTTCGCGTTCGCCTTTCCTCAAGATCTCTTCTGCCTCTCTTGCCGCGATGTCCTCATCACGCTGTGATTGGAGCATCTGCGCTCGCTCGCGAAATCCGACGTGGTTCGGGCTCGGGTCGCGGCTGTTCGCGGTCGAGTTCGAGGTAGACGCTCCGGCAGGCGGTGCTGACACACCCACCAGCTGGCGTGCCAGGCCAATGAATAGTCGCTGCTTCCTGCTCATCGGTCCCTTGTGCGGCGAGTAAATCCACCCACGGACATCAACATCCACAACGGCGTTGTCGTCTTCGTAGTTGTCCCACTGCTGCTTCCAAAACTCGGCATCGCCGGCGCCTATCGAGTCCCGTACATCTCGACCATCACCAGATGTCTCCTGTATAGTGCCCGGCGCTGCCTCCGGCTTCCGCTTGATGTGCTTGCGGGCATAGCTAGGGAAGAGGATCATCTCCTCCTCACCGCTGCGGACGATGGCAGCGTCAGGGAAGCTGCCCGGGGTATCGTCCTCGTAGTCATAGTTGGCTTCACGGCTGCTCCAGCCAGGCGCATATTGCTGCGTGTACGTCTGCCGGATCTCGTTCGCGGCCTTCAGATAGCCCGCCAGCTTACGCCGGCGACTGCCTGACTCGGCGCCCTGGTAGCTGCTCATGCTACCGTCGGTGCTCTTTGCCAGGTTCCTGCGTCTCAGCCGCGCCTCATTTTCGAGGTAGCCGTTACCGAGGAGTTTGCGAGCGTGGCCGCGCAGGCGCTGGAGGAGCCCCGCCTTCTTGCCGAGTTTCTTCGCCTGGCGGTAGACGATGTACTTGTAGATGCGGGACTGCGCGCGGTGCTTGAGCGAGGGAAGCGTCTTCTGGCGTAGTTTCGAGAGCTCGGCGCGTGCGCGTGCGCGGGTGTGGGGGAAGAAGAGGCGCAGGAGGGAGGCAGCGCCTTGGACGGACGGGGCTTTGCGGCGGAAGGGTGATCGCATTCAGGCAGCTCGGGCGGCCGCAGCTTTCTGTGGAGAACCACGAAACACAGAGGCAAATGGGATGCGGTGCGCTGTTCCGACCTGATGCGAAAGCTTGAATGCCATCCCTCAGACGTCATGTCCCATGTCCGTGCCACTAGTGCTCGTGGTCCAGAACATCCACAGGGCTGCGCTTGTCCGTCACCCGAGTCTCAACTGTGCTTGCACTGAATACGACATGTGAATTCAAGTAAGATTAATTATTGTGACACTAAAAGAGTGCTGCATCAAGAGACTTGGAAAAGGTGGGCACATCCTTCTTCAGCGCCTCGACAATCTCGTCCCAGATCCTCGACCCCAGCTCCTTCATCTCTTCCCCTGCAAGCGCAGGTGGTATTGGCTGGATCTGATCACTCTTCCAAAACCTCCCGTGGACTGACTCGCCTTGCGTTGTTCCACTCAGAATAGGATTCGCTCCCTGTGACGGCGACATCATCAGCAGGAAGATCAAGGCAGCGGCCACAATGTAGATGCCGGGAAAGTAGTGATCTCGCCCGAGATCAGTCATGACAGCTCCAGGACAGATTGATGTGATGATGACATCCGCAGAAGATACCTCGCTGGCGAGCTTGTTGGCGGCATACATCAGGAAAACCTTGGTGAACTTGTACTGGCTGCCTTCCTTGAAGTTCTCGCGACTGTTGTAGTGCTCCAGCACACTTGGCTGCTTTCGCACTTCAGTGGGCACGACTGCGCTTCGGTGGAGACCAGAGTTGACGAACTCTAGCACGGGTATCTTGCCGGTATAATGCTTTGACTGCTTCAGTTTGGGCAAAAGAAGGACGCCCAGAAGTACACTGGAGAGCGTGTTGACTTGCAAGTCCTCTTCCCAGCCGTGCTCGCCCGTCTGGTAGGATGACCTGTGCAGGCCAGCGTTCAGAATAGCGATGTCGAGATGTTCGAGCATCTGTGCACGCTCTGCGAACGCAACGACACTATCGTAGGACATCATGTCCAGCTCCCATACTTCCAGCTGATCATCGCGACCGAGTCGTTTTGCTAACTCGTCTTTAGTCGACGCGCCCTTCTTCAAGTCACGCGCGGCGATGATGACCTTGGAAGCTCCCAACGTAGCAAACTTGTAGACAGCTTCTTTGCCAATGCCTGAAGTCGCTCCTGTGACAATGATGATTCGGCCGCTGTAGTCTTCAGTCGTGACCTTGGGCGGCGTGATCCATTTAGTCTTGAACATGCGAAAGAGACCTGCCATGGTGGAGATGTAGAATGTGGATCGTGAGGAGCCTGGGTGGAGAATGAGAAGAGATGATCAAGATGTGAGCTGCTGTTCCATTGCAAGAGTATATGGCCCTTGCGATACGTCACTTAAATAGTTTCAGCTCCCACAAAGCACTGGTCCGCCGTCGAACGTTCGTCCGTTCGCGGACCGCGCGTAACGTCGTTGATCGGGAAGCTGCACGGCAGGATGAAGCTCGACAATCGCTGCTAGCCCTGGCTCGTATACGAAGCAGGAAGCGAGGGTTGGAAACGGAAGTGACGAAGGCCTCCAGCATGCCAAGCAATTTTAGCTTCGAGGTGCGTCAACGACCAGCGAACAGCAGCGGCGGAGACGAACAACAACGCGCGCAAGCCTCGCCATGCTGGCAGCACCTCCACACACATTCCGAAGCCGCTGAAGATCCCCCACGTACACGCCCCAAACACTGCGACACGCCACTGCGCCATGTCTTTCCCCAACCAACCCCACGGTGGCCCCGCCGGTGCTCCCCCGAACATGGCTCAGAACTTCAACGCCATGCTTCAGCGCTCCGTAGACTCTCCGCAGCCCGAAAATGCAGTGGATATCCCGGGGCAAGCGTCCTCAGGTCCAGGTACGCCTCAATGCCTGCAGGCGCACACACGAGCATGCGATTAACGAGCGCGAACAGGCTATGGAGGCGTATACAGCACCAGCGGGCCGCCGCCCTCAGGCCCCCCCGCCCTGGGCGGAGGAAGACCGTCGGGGCCGCCAGTGATTCTGCCCATCGATCTCCCACCACAGGCGTTCCTGACCTCGGCGATGCTGCTGGATATGGTTGACAGTAAGGGACTCCGCGCGGACACACTGGCCGCAACAACTGGCTGACACAGCTACAGAGAAAGTTGACGTCCTGCTCCGCGATGAGAAGGAGTACATTGGCATCCTCCGCTCCTACGACCAGTTCGGTATGCAACCGCCCGCCCGCACTTGTCCTACATGCACGCACTAACACCCCCCAGCAAACCTTGTTCTCACAGAATGCTACGAGCGGATAGCAGCGCGCAATCCCGACTTCGGTACCGATCCCACAGAACCGGCATGGCTAATACACGACGTCAAGCTTCCTGGCCTTATGACCGTACGCGGTGAGAACGTTACAATTTGCGCGACAGTAGACCTCGACCGCGAAGACACACCGCGCGGCGTCAAGTTCGCGCCCGTAGAGCAGGTTAGGACACTGGCCGCCCAGCAGAAGGCGGACAAGAAATCGGCGGATTCACGGAAAGCAAAGGCGCTGAAACAGGCAGGCATTGAGCCTGGGTTCGGCATGGCAGCATAGAGATGAGGGCACGAGGGTAGGGGCGAGCAATGGCAATGACGAGCAGAGCAGAGTTGAGGGACGAGCAAAAGCTCAGTAGCACGCGCGTAGCGCAGCTGTCTGGCACGAGTTATGAACTAAAAGCTTTGGTGTGGACCGCACAGCAAGGCCAGAGAAAAGGGAAAGAGCTTGGATAGCTACGCGGCTTGTCATATACATCAATGATACCAGGACCCAGATGTCCAACTGCGATGCAACTTCACCTCTCAACACCTGCCGTGCCGTTCTTCTTACCTTGCAGTAGCTACACATCACCATGCTGAATCTGTGCGTCTAGGCGAAATGTTCGCAAATCGCCAGTGGCCGGGGAACGGCTGTGCTCATAACAGGGCAGCAGAACTCAAACTCTCCGCAGAAACACCGACCATGCATCGACTTCCGTCTCTCTAGACCTCGCCACCCTGATACCGCATATCCCGCGGACCCCGACAACCCAGTCCTCTACCCCCCGACTGGCTCTAACCCTGGCTCTGGCCCTATCCCTGGCCCTGCTGCATCGGAGCCAGGCGTGCAGCTGTGCGTTCCTGCATGCATGGCATCCCGGAGGCTCGACCGGCGGGTGTGTAGCGAGCGGGCGGGAGCGTTGCGGCTCCTCAGTACCTTGCCGCAGCGGGCTGGCGGGGTGGCGCCGCCGGCGAGCATGGAGTCTGTCTGTGCGCTGCTGCGTGCCTGCGGGTGCTTGCTGCAATGAGTCGCGGCCGGGGGCGGCGCTGGGCCAATGGCGACAGGTATGGTGTGTCTGTGCCTGTGACTGCTGTGATGGTGTAGCAGTGTGCTGCAGGGCAGCTCTATGACATATGTGTACGGTGTGGAAGTAGCGGTAAGCTCGCGGCGCGGTGGCTTGTTGCGGAGATCGCTGCCCAGCGGTGTGGGTATGGCAGGTCGTATTCAGGGCGGAGGGGGTCCGGAGGTGTGGACCGGGTCGCTGGGTGGCCTGTCGTAGCGGGCGGATGGGGCCGCGTAGGGTCGTGCCGGGGCGCAGGTGAAGGACGAGGAATCTGGGGGGCTATATGAATCAGGCTGTTAGTGCTGCGGACTGGTATCTGTCTCGCTTGCTCTTGTTTTGTGTGCTGTCTGCAGAGCTTGCTGGGCGGCACACCCATGCCAACGACACAGAGCTCTGAAGCTGTGCGGGCCTCCTATACTGTATTTTCAAGCGTAGTGTTCTTTTGCTCTTCCATTTGACCGCGGTTTGGAAGCCTCGATGTAGTCCTGATTGTGTAGAGAGCTCACGGTCCAGGAGACTGGCGACTGCATTCGCTCCACCGATCAGGGCCCTTGCAGTGTCGATTCTAGCGCAAGCCTCCATGTGTCTTGACTAGCAGAACGCGTCGAGGCGGACGACAGCATTGAGGAGTAAGCGCACCAATGTACTGAGACTCCCAATAACTTCGGCTCAATGATCTTGTTCTTGGAAGGAGCGGCGCGCCCCTGGTGGCCGCTCGAGCGATCGAGCTGCCATGAGATCAAAGAAGCGCATCATCGATATAGCCTTTCGTTGGCTGGAGACGGCGCGCTGGATGCAAAAGCGCGTGAACAGGGTTCGAGCATCTACAATATAGGGAGGAGGTGCCGAGCAGATGGCGTGCGGGCTTGTCCTTTGCCGTTGCTGGACGAACACATAGTGGACTTCTCCATTGGCCTGCTAGAGATAGCAGAGGAATATAGGTACGAGTTACTATCCAGCACAGTAAGAGAAGGTCCGACGCGTCCCTGACTCCAGCGTGGCTGCTTTACTGGGATTAGGCCGTAACTAAACTCTAGGGTACCAGTGTTTGGTCGCGGTCTTGTCCCAGCAGCGAACGTCAGTCCATCACACTCCTTCATCGTGCTTCGGCCTTCCCTCATCTATCCGTCCTCACTGAGCCTATCTATGTACTTTGAAGGCCATCCACTGCACCAACGTATTCGAAGTCACGGCATATGGCATGTGTAGGCCTCTGCCACTGAGCACAGCCACCGCTACAGATTGCCTCGGAGCGAGGATTCAGGCGGCCAAATCCTTCTGGCAGACTCTGTCCGGCCCTACGACTTCGTTGCCGATGGCCTCAGATGCCAACATAATACCTTCGAGACTTGATCGAC
Source organism: Boeremia exigua (assembly GCF_020726555.1). Lineage (NCBI taxonomy): Eukaryota > Fungi > Ascomycota > Dothideomycetes > Pleosporales > Didymellaceae > Boeremia > Boeremia exigua. Next base: position 482,777 of record NW_025763527.1, on the reverse strand, counting down.
ACACTACGAGGGGACACCAGGAACTAGGCCAAGAAGAGGCAGGAGCCGCTCAAGATCGCTCTTGTCTGCAAAGCAGGGATCACATGCATCGGTCCCTAGGCGTTCAAGACATATACTGGTCATCTGGAACACCCATATCACGGACCGCCACCGTAGTTGTGAGAGTGGCTGAGAGCTCAACGAGTAGTTGTAAGTTCGGACAAGTGCTGACAGGGTTCAAGTGAGAACAACAGTATCTTCAACCGGGAGGTGGCGCTGATTGCAGACTGGATCGCCAGCGATTAAACGATGAAAGTAATGGAACGACGACGATCGATAAATGATGCTCGGTTTCCCGAAGGGAAGACATTTGAAAGATGCTATGCAGCACAGGAATATTGCTACCTTACACGCGTTATGTATGGAGACCGAGGTCACACCCAGCTACGTACCATATGTTCCGAAAGAGGACGAATCTTGGGCCACCCTGTGTAACCGAAAACCTTCGCTTCCGCGTCACTGTGGGTTTGCTCCACCAGCTTCCCGCGATACGTGCAATCTGCCGCCGAACTATCGATCTTAATTCATATCCCTTTCTCAAGACGCAGACATCTTTAGCGATATTGTCTCCATCCTGATGGGCTCAAAAACGCCCTTCAGCATACACCCACAACATAGTATGTTCTCTGCTTACTGTCGCTCTAGGGTATCTCTTTCGAACGCCATGGAATCCTTTCACTCGCTGTCTCGTTTCGTAACCATACGGACACTATTGCGCAATCATGCGACACAACGTGCTGTCGTGGCTTTTACACATCCCGGATCGGATCATACGGGCGGGTCTCGCTTGGCGAATATTCCGAACGCTGAGGGCTGGACGACTGCTGCGTGCTGCTTTCCGGTGACTGTGTTTGAACTTGCATCGGCGACCCGGACGACGAGCCCTGCATTCCCTTTGTCATACTTCCTTCAGCTAAGCGTCCATCATTAGCCAGCGTTCCACGTGCAACCACCATGTCTCCCGGTACACCATGGCATGCATATACAAAGCAGGGTGTTCGCACGTACTGTATTTGCGTTGGATGTCGCGTAAGAGCTGCGAGACTCGCCACTTAAGAATGATCATCTCGACTGGCGGTATGCCCTCAGCTTGCAACCTTCTGTTGATCCTCTCCAGCAATCGGTGCTTCTCATCTGAGGGTATCAGGATCCATCTTGTCCACTCTTCGTGAGCGTCGGCGAGCTGCTTCGCTTCGTCCTTCGTTATGAACTATTCTCGTCAACCCCACGCGTTGGTCCGGAACGACACCCTGCAACTCACGTAGAACCGGTCCCATTGCTCTCTATTGTGCCCTGCGGCAGCCCTGGCCTCATTTACAGTTGCATTAATCCGAATACTCATGTTGGGTTGGGTACCCTAGGTCGGCAGTACCGATTGAGGGGAGGCCGTAAGATTCTGGAACCACGAGAAGCCTGAGGAGCAAGAGATTTTAGGGCACAGCGGTCGACTCCCCGCTTCCGCCTAGTCTTGGCGGGATTTGTTTTTAGGGAAAGCCGATGTAAGTGACAATGACGGTCTTCGCAGTGTTTGGGCCTGAGGTGGTGGCAATCGGCGGTGGCTGAAATGCTTGTGCGTTGTGTCCGAGTGGTTGTTATTGGCAGGTCCATTGGTGGTAAGAACGGCAATTCCACGACTACATTGTTTTTCTACGTTTCTTATGCGAGACGTTGCATCTCGTGTCATATTGCTCCGGTCATGAGCACGCATCTAGGCTCGATATAGCTTCCAGATTCGACGGTCAAGCAATGCCGCCTGTAGAATCGCCTCGGCACGGACGCAGCCTCTTCGGCTTTGCTCCTTCCTTCCTGCTTAGAAGACGATCAAGCTTGCTTTTCAGCTAGCGTCTGCCCTGGAACCGACAGGCGTGGCACAAATACATAACACTTGGGGTCCTGTCCACGCCTTTGCGACATTGCCTGATCTCGCTTGTCCGCCAAATACCGATCGTTCGCGGCAGCCAGGAAGATGATTCGTATGGTCACCATTGATGCCCAAGGACGGGGAATTCAGTAGGCGCATCCGGTTACGGTCAGGTAGATCAGCCGCCTCATCGGGGCTCGGACGAACACGCATTGCACCCCGGCCCGATCCTTTAACGTGCGGCAACTTCAAGGGCCATCCTTGGGCGTAAGTCGTAACACCAAACACCAAAAGCCTTTGACGAGGGCCGATGCGCATCAATCTCTTTTCTTTCAACCAATGTCTCACTTTCTTTTTATGAATATCAGACGTCCGAGTGTACAGCGCGAAACAAGTTACGTTCCTTGCTTCGTTTGGTGGAACATCATGCATGAATTGTAGCCAAATTCTGTATACGACACATGCGGCCTCATTCACTCGGTCTCATTATCCGGTTTGCATACGATGAAATTATCACGGAGTCAATATTGACATTACTCACAGCCACTGTCCCAACATTGGTGCTAACTAACTTAGTCCATTGCCTCAGGGGAACGCAAGGCCCGTGAGCCTCAGATTACCTACCGCTTACAACAGCCACCCGCAACGGGCTTTCTGATGTAGCACGCGCGAGCCAGATCCCACGTCTGATGACATACAGTTTTGATCCCATGGCGTGCATACGTGAGATCCCGTAACACTGCATGAGAAAGGCTGAGAGGATTTTTCTTGTGACCAGATCATCGACGCAGCAGCAGCACATGGTACCAGAAATGGCAAAGCGCCGGCTTCGAACTCCAGGGACTTTACTTTTGGAATATTGATCGAACCATCAAGAGTCCTGGAAGCCATATACGGGAGTCGGGGCCGCTCGACTAGCGCTATTGAGGTTTCGCAGCATGGTAGCACACCCGGTTCTGCGGTTCAGCTGGCTGCATTCCATGCGCATACGATCCTGTGATAGCCCAACATGACCAGGTTACGGGGTCGTGGAGCATCAAAGACTCTTCCACAAACAGCATAAAGTTCGCTCCGCAATTGCTCCAGCGTGTGGAGCAACTCCGTTGGGTGGGATTCACTGTACATCATATCCCCATGTGGCAATTGCTCGTCAGACCCACGTTCGCACCTAATTCTGGCTGTGTGATCCTCACCGGATCACTGCAATTAATCGCATCTTTGCGAGCCTTCCTGCCTGCGAGCCGCTCGTTCGAAACATACTACAGCCGTCAAGCGCGGTAGGCGTCAACGCCTCCGGTAAAAGAAACACACATCCGCCCTCTCATCAACGAACCTGCGCACATAATCTCTTCAGTCTGCTGTGGACATTAGGGCGCGCCTTATTCCATCACTGCTTCGCCGTTGTAGTCGTTGTGCATGCTCCCACCGGCCGGCCTAGAATCGCATCCCTTTGTAATCCCCTCGACATGGACTCCTCCGCAGACCCGCGAGATCGGAAATACTGCCGTCGAAGGAGCATGTTGATTCTATAATCGGCGGCCGCAGATTATTCGGGAGCGATCCCTCGTCGATACAAATCTCCGAAGCGCCGTCAGCCTTGCATTGCTGCCTTACCTGCGTGCTCTTCTCCGCAGCCTCGCATCTCGATCACGATAGTTCCAGGGGCTGGGTTGTGCAGATGGCCGTACATTTGGCGATGTATCGGGAAAGCAGTGACGCTCTGCACAGGCATGTTCGACCGGCTCCTTGGCAGCGCACGGGTCTGCCGGTAAATGGAAACGATCGAAACCGCATCGGTACTGCGTATGATTTGCCAATCACACGCATTTAGGCCGAGTTGTGCCCTGATTGGCCGTGTTAGTAGGAAGGAGATCCCTCAGATGTGTGCCAAGGGGAAGTGTCTGGGTGCAGTACACGGTAGGGCCTGAGTCGCGTATCCGGCTGCCGACCACCCGTCCTCTTTTCGGCATCCCGGAAGCATCGTCAACTCCCTATGCACGGCCGTGGAAGATTACAGTGGCACGCAAAAGTCGCCGCCCATGGGCAAATTGAGCACGTTGTAGCAAGGGTTAAATATCAGGGCCATGGGCGATGCGATTTGTGAACTGCCGTGGTTTGATTCAAGGTATATGTACATGAACTACAATGTCTTCGTCCGCCAATCCTCCCCCTCCACTGTCTGGTTCCAAGCGAATGTAACGAATGGTCTGCACAGGCGCCATTCAAGTCTAAGATCATGATCTAACATCTCACCATCGTTCCTGCGTTCTCCCAACACAAAGCATCTAGAACTTGTACCCGCTGGCGCTGGCCTTGACGGTCTGCACCACGGTGACGGTGCTGGTTAGAGTGAGGACCGAGGTGCTGTTGACGGCCGCAGTCTGCGCAGTCACCGTGATGGTGGGCGTGAAGGTCACAGTAACGGGAGCCTGAGTCGAGCAGCTCGGCTTCTCCGCCTCGGCATCGACATCGTCGCCAGAGTTGCTGGGGGCGGTGGGGTAGCCGGTGTTGCCAGCAGGCACAGCAGTGGTCTTGGAAGAGTGGTGGAACTTGCTGTGGTTGTGGCCGTGGGGCTTCCTGCTTGCCGAGCCGGTAGGGTAGGAGGAGTAGGAGCCAGTGGCAGTGGCAGCAACGGTGGAGTTGCCGCTGGGGAAGGGGAAGGGGGCAGAGATGGACTCGACGGCTGCGGGGGTGCTGCTGGCGTCGCTGCCAGTGGGGTAGGCATCCTCGGCGCCGACGACGCCCTTGTTGACGAAGCTGATGCTGGCGGCCGCGGCACTGGTGCTGCTGCGGACACGACGAGTGCGGCTGGAGGAGGGAGTGACTACCGAGCTAGCAGGGGCAGAGGTAGAGACAGCGTCAGGCTTGACGGAAGAGACGGCAGATGCGACGTCCGAGGCAGCAGAGGAGGCAGCAGATGCAACAGAGGAGGCTGCGGAGGCGGGAGCGCTGGTAGCGCCGGCGACGGGAGCAGCGTTGCAGCCCGCACCAGAAATAGCGGTAGCACGAGCAGGGCCAGACTGGATGGGGTTGCATCCAGGGAGCTTGTCGACCTTGGTAGTGGCAGAGTTGTCAGTGCCAGCAGAGCACTCGGCGAAGCCAGCGTCCTTCTCATCGTTGACCTTGTCATCGCCGAAGCACTGCTTCATCTGATCGTTGCCGCAGCCGCAACCGCAGTTGCAGCCACCGGTCTCCTGAGTAGCCTTGCCAAGAACACCCTTCTCCCAACCGTTGAGGAAGTCAGCGTGCATGGCGTAACCGGTGGGGTCACCGTTGGACAGGACCCAAGGAGAGGAGCTGGAGCTGTACTGGCCGTTGAACGAAGAGATGTCGTACCAGAACTCGATAAAGATGGTAGGGAAGCGAGCAGCACGGTGAGTGGTAGGGCAGTTCTCGATACCGACGCCCTGGCCGTTGGTAGGGTAAGCCATGTGAGCACTGGGGCTGCTGGGGTTCAGCTTCTGGCCGTTCCAGCACGAAGGGAAGGTGACCTCGGAAGCGAAGCCGTAGTTGCAGGACTGGAAGCCAGTAGGGAAACCGTTGGTGAAGATCTTGTCATCGCGGCCGTCAGGCTGGTGGCACGCCCAGCGGACGCCAGCCGGGTTGTCACCGTCAGAGCGCTTGAATGGGTCACCAGCGATCATGTTGAAGTCCTCTGGGAACTCAGTGACGTTGGCCCAAGCACCCGACTCGCCGAACTTGTAGTAAATCTTCGCGGCCTGCTCAGGAACACGGTAGAAACCAGTGTTGTTACCGTTCCAGAAAAGGGTAGGGCGCCAGTAGAGGGACTTGTCGGGCTTTATGCGGGCAGTGGTGCAGGTGGATCCCATCTGGCCATCGAAGTTCGAGGACGCAGCGAGCGCGTTACCGCCATCGAAGGAGTGAAGATGAGGACTCTCGGTTCCGGGGAAGAGAGCAGGGTCAAGACGCTGGTAGGACATAGGTCCAGCGCGGTTAAAGAAGCTGAAGTAGTGGCCACTGCAGTCAAAGGCAGAGGCGGTGGCGGCCATGGCCGCCGTAACAGCAAAGATGTTGGTGAGCATAATGTCGTTATTTGAAGGGGTATCAGGATATCAGATCGTTGGAATGAACCGGTAAAGGATTGCTTTTTGGTGTTTGAAATGAGGGTTATCGAGTCTCGGACTCTAGATCAATGAGTGTGGGTGAAAGAAAGAATGAGTGGAAGGTATTCCTGTACCGGAGGCCGAAGAGTGTGCAGAACAGCGACAAAGATCTCTTATCTGAAGGGGCGCATTGTGTAGATATATGTGAGCGCGCTGTCTCAGCACACTGCAGGTTGCCTAGGCGTGGTAGCCACCTCGATAAAGGGCCAGCCAGTTTTGGGTTTAGTTTGGGTGACAGAGTTTCCTAGATCCGCCTAGGTGCATCTCTACGGATGTGGATCACAGCCCCGGCGAGCCGCGCGCTGATAGAGACGGAGTCCATGTCTTGTCAGGGGCTGGGCGCTGAGATCCGATGACTCGTGAAGATCTCAGTGCCTCATCAGCCGCCAATGTCTACAGCGACGTCCATCACCGCAGACTTCGGATTGGCTTGCAGACTCGGCGCATGCGTGTTTGCAAACAACGGCACTGTAAGGTATCGACAAGAACGAAACGTCGACATGTGTTGGTCCCTGACTAGAAGCGCCTAGTGGCACCTCCGTCGCACGCGAGAACCGACAAGTGGCTGATCTTCAAACATTGCTGCATGCCCCTGCCTAAAATTGCAGCCAGCGGATCTTCGTTGCGCGCTCTTATTTGTCGAAGATTTACTTAAAGCTGCATTTCTTTTGTAATGTGGAAATTAACTGAACAAACATGTGGATGTTTCGCACACTCCAGCACAGACGAGAACGGATCTTCGCAAGGTGTCCCCGCTGCCGGCAGTCAAGGAAGAAGAAAATCATGACGCTGACAGCGATCGTAGGTGCGGCTCTCAAACCCTGCAACTTGCAACCGGTTCGGCGACGGCTTTGGCGTTGATAATCGGGGTTGACCAGGACTTGAAAGGTACATAAACGCCTCCCCTGAGAGCTGCGTTATGACGCGCGAACAACGCCTCTCGGTCACAGTCAGTGCCTGCAAGTCAGAAACGAGACACCATCATTTACCAGTCTTTGTTAGCTTGCAGGCGCAAAACCTCCGCTGCTCAGCTTTCGCGACTCAGATGCTCGGTCGAGCACGGCCAGCGACCACCGGGTACCTGACGTCGGCCCGCTTCCAGCGTCGATGACCTTCTGTACCTGACTGATTGCCCAATAGCTGCAAGTTGACAGGTCAGTATCGATAAGGAGGTCGTTGACCCACATCGGGTTCGAAACTTAGCTTGGGGTTGCGACAACGTGCAGGTGTCTAGAACCCGCAGATCAGAACTTGGACAGCGCCGTTGGGAGCATGTGGCGCTCGTCAGCGAGCTGGCGAAATCCCACTTGCAGACTCTGAGCCTAAACATGTCAACAGCATGTGAAGGCTTGCTTATCGTGCATATACTTTTCGGGGCGCTCCTTTCAGGGCTAATCGTCCACTGGCAAGCGACCCGAACCGCCCGTATGCCCGGTTTTGCCAGCACAGTCACTTCGAGGTCTAACGCAGTCAGAGTCCATCTCCGATACCTGTACTTTGGCATCGTCGAGTATACATCAGCCATGTCACCATTTGCCGATTCGCTATGAAGGAATACCATGATGAGAAAACAGCACAGTGGTCTCGATCGAGGACTTACGCTTACAGCTTCTCCACACCACCTCTACGACACAGGAAGCCGGTTGGAGGGCCCGGCATTAGTCGCTGCACTGTCGGGCCTTCGATCAAAACCGATTCGTCAACAGCACTTCTCACCGGACGTCCGTGGAGTCGCTTTGCGCGCGAGTAGCCGAGATGTTGACGCGCGGTTGCTCGTCAACGATCGTCTAAAGCTCAAAACTCTGCGCTTCCAGGTCATCCGTTTCTGCAGTCGAACGGGGCGGCACAGTCTGGCGCACTCTGGGCCACTGCATGACCCATTGCGATCGCTAACCGCAAACCATGCGTCACTGGAGTCGGAGCCTAGCACACTCATGCCGTCTTTACGCCAGGCTCTGGCCGAGGTTGACTTGACGATTCATGACTACCGCCACCTCACGTGCACCAGGAAGATTGTCCCATCTTCGACGTCATTTTATCGCCGCTCAAGTGAACTTAGACAAGAAGGGACTGAAGGGTGTATGGCTTCGACTCCGGCCGAGGCGAAGCAAGCTGCGCCGTAGAAGAGTCACCTCAGGCCATCGTAAGTACAATCATCGTAAGTACAGCGCTCGACAAAAGAGTGTCATTGCGGAACGAACGTTGGCAGGAGCTACACACGATGCCAATCAAAGCAAGTATCGTTTAGAAAGTACGATACTTATCAGGCAACTCCAAGACGCCGAATTAACTGAACGACAAGATTGACACCTTCGTATTGATGCAGGTACGACAGCGGCAGCTATCGAATGTGGGCCACGCTAGTAACAACACTTGACCACTCACAAGACATCCAGCCCGGACTTGGGATGATAGAATGCTGTATGGATCTATTTTTTCTATCTTAATGTGTAGCTCTTTGATTTTGATTCTTGCGATACCTTTCCCTCAACGCACCTCGGCCTCCACTGTGCAACATCTTACACTTCATCCAGGCACATCTTGTTATACCTACTCATTACATACATTTCAACGGAGTCATTCAGCTACATCTAGGTGACTTATTGGCTGTCAAGTGGCTGGCCAGACGTGCCTGCGGGCAGAGTGGCTACAAGTTCGCTCTGTTGACCTTGTTGTCTGAATAAACAATATTAGCAGACCTGTATTATGTTCATACAACATGCAACGCAATAATGAGGTAAGACTTCGACTTCATTGTAGTCTACAAGTCACGCTTTCTCACCTAACAACACACCCTGAAGCTCGCTAGCAGACGACAGAGTCCTAGATTAATGTCTCTCTATTCTGCTTGTAGGCCATGTCCAATCTAGCTTCAAACATTCCCTTAATTACTTAAAAGGTTTGACAGAGTAAACAAAGTAGCTCTACGACTCTCTCTAGGATCTAGCTAATACCGTGATCCGCGTTCTTGCCTCGGTTTGGGAGGCGAAACGGTCTTCATCATGTGCCATTTACCCAATCAGCGTTCTGCTATCCGGTTCTATTACCATTATCTACATACATGTTAGTATCTAGAGTGTTTCTAGAGCAAGTAGGACACCTAGTATTACTATTTACAAAACGTATATGCACCCTCTCTTCTAGCATACAGCGTAGGAAGAAGTGATGTTAGGGACTTCCTATGTAGGTTGAAGTGTTAGATTACACGGAGTCATCTAGGTATAGACAGATGGCTTCATGGCCGTGATAGGTATATTTTGTATCCTACAAAAATGTCAAGTAGCTAGTTAGGCTTGCTTAGGTGCATATATAGTGGCTACAACCTCTCCACCTTGAGCTATATTATCTTAGCACGATGTACGACGACTCTTTGCTGAACATACTCCGAAAAGTATGTCACACCCTGAGATCGAAAAAATCGAGAACACTTCTCAATTACCGCTGTAAGGACCGGCAGTCTCGTATGTCTTGCGTGTCGCGTTCTTGACAACATTAGCTGGTGCCAAATGGATCGCATTTCTGTTGCCAACACAGCCGAAAGTCCTCCACGAGAGGTATCTGACCAACCGCATCATGCTTGTGGTTGGTACCTTTGAGTTCATGGGGAGGTTCTGTTACGCAGGATCTACTGGAGTAAAGCTAAACCAGCCAGGGGGGTCGGGGATTGCATCAAGTGCTTCTCTCGGGAGCGACGACTCATCCATCTGAACCTTCAGCCAAAGCTGAGCGTCTCTGTCCACGCAGTCTAATACGAATTCTGGTAGCTTTACAGCCCATTTTGTACCACCGCGCATGTCATGGCTAAGACCAGGCGTTGGTGACAGACAGTAAAAGCCGTATGTCATGTCATTGTGTTGGAAGACGTGACGTAGAGTGCGAAAGTCAAAATTAGGTATCGCTCGGGTAAGAGCTAGCATCTCCAACAGTGTGCGAAAGCCGGAGAAGGGGCTTCTGTACACTACCGGGTCGGGGAATTCAGTTTCGCTGATAGGCAGTAGGTACTTGTTGAGGAGCCGACAAGCTGCAGTGCCAACTCTATCTGCATCCATCTGAGTTGGACAGACGTCATCGGTGGTTGTGAAATTGTGCGGACCACCCCAAGCCTGGCACAGGGGTATATATACTGGTAGTCTGTTAGTCCATATATAATGGACAGTATTTTAAGTGGTTCCTGCTTATAGTTGCAGCCTGCATGCTATCAAACCAGTATTAAATAGCTAGGGTGGTCCGCACATTTTTACAACGACTGTAATGTGGAGAGGTCCACCAACGACAATCTCCTGACCTTATGGATGGGGCGGGGCTGGTGGCCTTTGCTGGGTAACACGTTTTCGTAGATAACCTCGGTGAGCCTTTGAGTTGGTGGGCGACACTTTGGGGAAGGAGAAGGATGACGCGATTATTGCCAGGTAGGACGGTATTCCATATGAATAGTCTCCACGTCTTGATGGTCTTACGGTAAGCCTGAAACTTCGGTGTCTGTCGGTTTGGTGTTTTCGATAAACTTGGTGTCATCACATCCCCCGGCTGTGGGTCCCAGTTGATGTCTACTGAGGCTAACACTGCCACGTGCCTGAAGTCTCTTCCAGGAACATCGGCAAGGTCAGCCAATGGTTGGATATTTGTGTGTGTGAAGCCCATGCGAAAAGGTTTGACAACATTGTCCTCGTCGATTGACAGGCCGGCAACAGATTCGAGCCACACGTTGATGTTAAACATTTCCGCAGACGAAACTAGCCGGAGTGAGTGACCTGTAGGAGCTGAACGTGCTTTTGCTGTCGACGAGACTGTGTGCGGTTGTGCTGTTGACGGAGCTGCGTGTGGCTGCTTTGTTGGCGCGTCGAATTTCCGGGCGGTCCTACGCTTCTTGAACCCTCTCTTGTATGTGGTTCGTCGCGCAAATGGTGAGAGTTTGGATCCTGTTTCAGCGTCATCTGTGGAGAGCTCATCCCTGGTAGGCGAGTTGATGTGCGGGTGCGATTGGTTTCCTGTATCGGAATCCTCCTCGCTTCTTATTTATAATTTATAGTCCTCGTCCAACATACTTGCATTGGCTCGGAGCTTGCAAATGCTACGCAGGCTTTCTTGTAGCTTGTCGTGCAACGTCAGTGGGACTGTGGTGGTAGGCAATGAGGCTGACATGAGCAAGAAAGCGGCGAAATCGGTGAGGAGAAGGTGAGAGACAGCCGTATCAAGACAGATAGAAACCCGGACAGAAAAGTTTTCAAGCAAACGGGGTGGAAGTCACGCTGAACAGGCAACAAACGGTCTTAGCGCGGCGCGCGCCCTCGAGACCTTCGCAACTTCACTACACCAACTACAACGACATTCGCAAAAGGTTTATACAAGATGGCAGACAACCCGTACGAGGAGAAGCTTCAAGCTGCAGAGCTGATGTTCGATGACGATTCAGAGGAGTGTGTTCGACTGGCCAAGCTTAATCTGATGTCAGTAACTAAGCAGGCAGCGTGAAATGATTCTCACATGTTACAGCGAACCCGGCCTCCCTGCCTACTACGACATCCAGAACCGCATTCTCATCTCGACTGCGTCTGAGTACTGGAATGAGGCCCACGAGTGGAGGCAAGATGCTCATCGAGCATATCAGAAATTTCATACGAGGGCTTTACGTGCGCAAGATATAGCCACGCTGGAGGTAGTCATGGCATCGAGCCATCGCGGGTATTTTGGCTAACACCCTACAGTCACTGAAGCACCTCCCAGAGGAGTTGGAGGAGTTGGAAGAGATAGTCGAGGGATACCTCACTGAGATCATAGACAAGGAGTATGAGGGCATGCCGCAAACGCCTCCAGAGGAGAGGTTGAGGATTTTCTACGACGGTGAAGCATCCGATGTATCCAACGACGAAGCAGAAGACGAACCTGTTGTCGAGACCGAACAGAAGGAATTCATCCTCTCGTTTCGCGGAGGCTAATCTCGCGGAGGCCTGTCTCGTGCATCTCCATCTCGCGCAGCCCCATCTCGCGCGGCCACCGCCGCCCTGGACGTCACTGCAACATCCACTCCAGGTTTCTTACGAGGCACGGCTTCTTCTGTGGCAAAGAAGCGTGGTACTCCGACCGAATTTGACACACGAGTTCAGAAGAAACAGGGCAAGAAGGAGGATGGTGGAAAGTAACGTATCATGGACGTCTAGATTCTTGGAGGCGACTTACCCACAGTGGGGGTAACCATTGAGACTTTGATCAATGAAGAACAGCTACACTACTCTCCTGGAGCTTCAAACTTGCTGAATGCATGCCGCGTCAGCACCATGTATCAGCCCAACACGTCTACCCATGGCCACTGTAGTTAAGTCCTGCTCGTGCACATGAGTTAGTCCATAGTTCTGGGTCGTCAAATCAACGTAAGCTCAATCTAAAGCGTAAGACTTGCCAACCCCATATCCTTCTGATTTCCTCATCTTTAACCACTGTCGACATGCCTTGCTAGAAAATTTTGAATGATGTATTCACTGTATCGGTGCTTGTCGACATGTGCTGACCACCCCCTAGCTTGGTACAGTATACTGTCACAGTCACAGGACAGATAACTACGCATCCCAATTAGCTGAACAGCTATAGAATGCGTGTGTAGGATGTAAGGGAGGACTAGACTCTATATACAATAGTAGTATAGGGCACCTGTAGGGGGTAAGAGAGACTAGACTTCTCTATACCTATAGTACTACCCTATAGATAGTCTACCTAGGTAGTAGCACTTTTACTCATGCACGAGACCTTCTGGCAAGGCTTCCCACTTTGTATACCAAAACAGGGGTGGTCTGCACATTTCGGCCAGCAGTATACTAAACATTTGACACAAGTTACTCTAATATCAAGCCAGTAATAAGACTACCAAGTCTTCAAAGCAAGTCATCCGTGAACAATGCAAGAGCACTCTAGTAGTAACTTAGCGAGTCATCGTTCATGAGCACAAAGACTGAAATCAAGGAAGAAGCAAGCCAAAGTATCAAGATCTGAACACATCATCCTTTCTTTGCTCTGTAAGTTGTTCTTGTACCTTCTTTCCTGCCACCATTCTCATACCCCAAGTTTGACCTCGTTCATACTGACCACATCCAGGTAAAGAAACACCCAGAATACTTACAAGACAGCAATGATAGGCGCCGGCACAGTGTTAGGCAGTAATATATATCAGAGATAGTCCAGGGTGTGTAACATAATCTACGAAGCTTCCACGAGAGTCCCATGTTTCCAAAGGATGTTTCAGATGATGCATTTGAGCACAAACTCGGAAGGAGGAGAGGGACCTCGCTGGTTCGATAAAGCTACTTGTGATATCATAAGCCGCTATAATTTGAAGCTCGTCACTGATAATATTTGCAACGGTACGTACGTAGCATGTGGGATCGAGATTCATTTGCAGCGGCCATTTGTTACTAATGCGCGTGGGTGACACTTTGGCTCCATACTGTCATAGCCCGTGCAAGAGACGACTTATCTGGATACCCAAAGGCACCAACTGCATGGGGTGTTCTTGCAGTGGCAGCTGAGTGTTAGTGCTTTTCCAAAGCTAAGCCCGTTTACGAGGGCAGTTTTTGTTCGCAACGCCGACCTGCAGCAATGCATGCCACGCTAGCGTATTGATAAAGCCAATGTACCGGGATAGCATAACTTATATGATGATCGGAGGCCGAGCCGTGGTCGGTCAGTGACGCTGTCGGAGATTTGGCTGACACTACTCAGCCCATGTGATCGGAGGTCCAACTATCCAACCTCCAATCAGAACTAGTCAAGACCTGAGCATTGGGGGTCTGGATGTCGGAGTTTCATTGATTTGTATGCATGCATACACTATCGTCACTTCTCAGTGCAGAACGGGCTGTGATCCAAGAACAATGATTCGACATAGCCAACGTATCTGCTGTCGTAAAGCCAGCCGTTCCCTTGTCTAGAGTGAATCAGCGGGATTTTCAGTAAGCACGCCTGCCTTATCGAGGACATCGTCAGATAGTATAGTACAAGCTGAAGCGAAGTATACGCAAGGTTGCGTTTTCAAGCCCCCGAGCACTCGACTCATGTGATCGGAGTTTCGCTAACCCTTGCCTGGCCTCAAGCTTGAGGTCCGACTCCCAATTGTGCTGCTATCGTTCGCCGGTACGAGCCTGAATACGATATTCTAGCGGCCTTCTCGCTGTTCTAGTGTACTTCACGCTCAGGCCACCAGTGAATGTCGGAGCTCCTTTCTCGCCTATCATTGGCCGATATAGTGCCGCCTGCTCAGTCAGCTTCCCCGCGCCTTCCATGCGTTTTCTAGCGTATTTCCTGGTTTGACGCCTCCGGCCGAGAGGCACCAAGCTACCCCAAGTTTTGCCCAGAAGCCACTTTCATGGCGGGGTCAAAGTGTGGAGGCTTGGGTTGCATATGTGTTCGTGATGCACGCGGGCTGATCGCGCCGCTGACGCTTGGACCAGCATTGAGGATGCGAGTGAGGCATCTCGAATGCTGATCGGTGACGCGCTGTGATGTGTGGAAACGTTGTGAGTGAGACGGATGAAGGGCGACGCAAGGGACCCAAGGTGCGGGGCTGAGCAATGGCGTGATCGATACTCTCGATGGCATCGATGGAAGCCGCGACAAGCATCGTGACTTGCCTGAGAGTGTGCTGACGTTGTTACTGTAGAGTGCGTGACGCTGTGACCGCGTATGCAGAAGTGTTAGATGAGATTAGGATGAACTATTTACCGAGAGAAAGAAAGAATGGCTTGCAGCTTGTCGAACACCAATCTCACTGTACTGCATGCACCCACTTGGCAAACTGCAGCATCAGGCATCACGGATCAATGATCTTATCAGAATCTTTTTTTCTTAGGGCATGTGCGTTTGACCGGAGTTGCTTGGTGATGGTTCTGCAGCTCATCAGTGTCAAGTGTTTGGTCAGACTTGCCTAGATGCAGCAGGTGTTTTGACGAGATAACATTAGCATGCGCATACAAGAAGTGGCACGGTTTTTTGAGTATTAACAGATATCATATCGGCATTGCTCTTAAAGTAGAAGCGTTCTAATAAAGAACCAGCGCTCTAATTCGCTTTCTCATAAATCGTAAATCAATCGTAGCCGACCAAATCCAGCGCCACCAACTTGCAAAGTGCTCGCGCATGTAGTGAACAGATCTTGCACACATTTAGTAGACGAAGAAGGTCTGTACCTCCTCGCCCGACTCGCGCATCGCCTTGTTGCGGCGCATGAAGATGATCTTGGCGACCCACGCAGTGAGGAATGTGGCGATGGAGAAGGCAGCGGACGACGAGAGCGCAATAACGTAGCGGGGAGCATCGGATGTGGGCCACAAGTATGGGGTCCAGATGAAGGAGGCGTTCATGACAGTCGTGACAATGCCAATTGCGACAGCCTTCTTCTCAGGAGTCTGACCGCAGGTGGAACCGCACCAACCCAGGATAAGAGAGTTGACACCGTAGGTACCAATGGTAAAGATAATCATGGCAACATAGCGGCCTGCAACACCGAGGGGCGCGCATGCGACGAGGAAACCGACAGTGGCAACGATCTTGGAGATGGTGATATGCCATGTGCGCTCGTTGAACTTTCCAGACGACCAAGAGACGGCGATCGTAACGGCACCAGCGATGAGGTAAGGAGGGCAGGTGAGGACAAGAGTGATGGTTCGGTTGAATCCAAGGGTCTTGACTACAGTGGGGAACTAATATCGTTGTTAGCGTTGCTTTCACCACCACCACGACCACCACCATGACCAGGGCATTGCCCCAACCACCAACACAACCAGAGGAGACTTACGAAGTTCTTGAAGCCGTTGGCAGCTAAATGCATATGAGCCATGAAAGCGAAGATCCAGACCATGGGATCCTTTGCAGCCTGGCGGAAACCAGTCCAGACGGATGTGTCCTCGCTCTTGCCAACAGTATCGATGGCCATGCGAGATACAGCGAGGTCGCGCTCAGCCTGAGTAAGCCACCAAGTGTTGTGAGGGAAGTCGGGAAGAAGGAAAAATCCGACGATGGCGATCAAGAAGGTGACGATACCCTGGAGGATGAAGAGCCATTGCCATCCAGAGATACCAGCGACACCACCAAGACCCTCAAAGATACCAGCAGCGATCAGACCAGCGAAGGCAGTGGCAAGGATGTTTCCAGTGTAGAGGATAGCAATGCGAGTGGCGACCTCCTTACGGTTGTAGAACATGGAGAGGAGGTAGACAGCACCAGGGTAGTAAGGAGCCTCAGTGACACCCAAGAAGAAGCGGGTGAGCAGAAGGCCCTTGAAGTCCTTGGACAGAGCAGTGACAGCGGAGACGACAGCCCAGAGCATCATGCAGATACCCATGTAGCGGGAGGGACGAGTTCGGTTCAAGAACATGTTGCTGGGAATTTGGCCAAGCAGGTAACCGACAAACAGAATAGACACACAGGTCTGGTACTGTGTGCTGGTGAGGTTGAGATCCGCCTCAAGGTCGTCCAGACGAGCGAGAGCGATAGCGTTGCGGTCAAGGTAGTTGAGCCAGTACATGGACCACAACATGGGCATGATCCATCGGTCCAGCTTCTTCACAAGGGCAATTTCCCTAGGGTCGGTTTTCTGGACAATGTCAGTAGGAGTTGGTCAATAGCGAAAGTGTAGACATACCTCGTAGGCACCTGAGTAATCGACCTTTGCGATGGCCGGAATGGACTTCTCTGGGTAATCATTGGTTCTCTGCTGCTCGAGCATGACAACCTCGTTGTCCTTCTTATCGGAGGAAACCATATTGAGTGTTGTTTCAGTGGAGAGTGATGAAGAGAAACAAGTCGATCTCGAGATACTAGATCTTGAGTGTGAAGTGGAGTGATGGAGAGGACCAGTCAATCTGCAGAGAGCACTGATGATCTGGGGAAGCAAAACCTGGGGATGCGGAGTAGATCTTTATACAACCACGATACCCAGGGCACCCTTCGTGATACATACACATCAGTTCCCGTATCGGGTTGGCGACAGCCCGAAGGATCTCGACGACTCCAGGGATCCGTTTCAACGCATACCAAGACACTTGTTGGCGCTTCTCCCGGCCGCCTTGGAGTTTGAGGCCGCTGCTGCATGGCTCCTAGGTTTTAGCGGAAGCTCCGATGGCAATTGCCCGACTCAGCCTCAGGCTTAAACACGGAATACTCTAAGAGGCGTTTGGATCGGAGGGATGGGCCACTCAGACAGTTTCTGGGCATTACTAGCGGTCTGCGCCAATAGCTCGTGATGTTTACTGGTCCCTACCCAGCGAAGGTCCGATGTTTCGCTTAACCTCTTTTGCTACCACCGATCGAACGCACTTTTCTAGAGCTCGGTGGTCACCACGATACGGGAGCCACGCATGCAGCCAGTGGCAAGCGTCTCGTTTTCATTCCTGCGCATTTGACATCATTCGTGACTACCTATTGTCATACCCCAGTCTCTTGACTTTTGATCTCTTTGCGCCGATCTCAGTAGCCAAACAGTGATTTGACCGCGAGCGACCAGCGGAATACTTCTCTGGGAAGGACGAGCGCATACCAAGGCCTTTGCCACCCCATCAAACATCAAAATTTCGCGTTTGGAGACACGTTCACCGGCAGATGCATTACTCGTTACAAGGTCCGGTGACGAGCCCAGAGACCAGCCTGACGCTTTGCGCTCTTGTCGCCATCGAAGAGACACCAACTGGCCATGGCAAGCCACAAGTTTCTTGGAGGTGGACAGGGTGATGGTTTTGAGTGCAGAGGTTGGCACAGAGGCGTCCCACTACGTGCTAGGCCAAGCAGGGCCCAGACTTCCCCAAGATTTATCTGGGGCTTTAATGCGGGGAAGCAACCGGGCGCTCTCAGCACGCTGCATGCGGGACGCGCTCGTGTGAAGCGGGCATGGTCCATGTGCGGCTTAAACTATTAGGCTTAGAACTTCTAGCGTGTCGCCTTCGTCTCGAGTCCGTTGTTGAGGACTGAACGGAACCAGGGACATTCACACCTTGTGCAGCCTATCACAGCGTCGCCAAGTCGAGTCTCTCTCTTGGCCAGCAGCGGAATGCAACACCAAAGGCCTGCCCCACGGGGGGTTTCGGAACGTGACTGAATACTTGCGGTAAATATACCTTGTCTTGGTGCCTTAAGTCCACGGAGATGTTTTGCCCGTGCGCTTCCCAAACAGCTGGTAGCCATCATGACTGGAGCGCGCGTCGATAATCACCCAGTAGTGGTCGAATAGCGCAACCTCAGGCCGCCCGTCTACTCAAAATACCGGCGATAGAGACTTTTACGGCTCACGTGTGTCGAAAAAGAGTCGGAGGCGGAGACAGGACCGTGGCGATTGTTGTGGATTTGTTGGCTTGTGTGCGCTTGGCACCCTCGTGGAGTCGTGGAGTCGTGGAGTCGTGGGGACCCGACCCATCAACAAATTGCAAATTGTCAACCACACGGACAGTGCTCATTGACAGCAGCGCACGGGCATCCCCATGGGGTAGATGGACTACGCCAACGTCAACGGTCGACGTCGACCAGGACTCCGGGTGGACTCGCGTGCTCTGCCGATCGGTGCTGTTCAAGGAGTGACAGTTCCTGCAACATGGTCGAAGACAGAGTGTCGGAAATCGATCGATACGGTACATACACGAAACGTAGGAGTCGAATGCAACGAAACAATGACAGGAATTGACAAGAGGCGGCTGCCTCCATATGTCCACAACGCGAAACATATGTAGTACGGAAAAGTACCCGGACGGCTGCAGATTCGCTTCATCCGCGTGGACCAGCCGGGCATCTCAAACGGAAGGTACCACGGAGGCAACAATAATCCTTTCTCCAATTATCACTGGGTGGAATCGCTGTGCGTGCGGCAGCCCATCTGCCATGCCGAACGAGGTCTTGGAGCATGACCTCCCGCTATGTTACAATGAAGACGGGACAGCGCATATCCATCGAGATTTGCGACACCCATGACCCACTTGGGTAGTAAATAATCTGGACGGTGCATCAAATCCAAATGATAGTGTGCGTCGTCAAAGTAGACGATCGTGCATGGCCTACTGACGAGTAACTCTGACGAGTAACTATATTTCCTTTGCCTTGGTGACAGTACTAGGTACATATCCGTGGTGGTGCAGATCTCCTTATCCGAGATAAGTCAACCGCAAACATTTCCGGAGCTTCATGTACACCAACGACAGCAATGAATAAGGAAAGACCTAAGACTAGCCTTGACTACCTTTAAGTAGACGTTAGAGGTTTGTAGACTAATGTCCAAAAAACTTACAGTACATCAGCACAACCGAGCTTCTTCACGTATGCAAACGGGTTCGACACAACATCAATACTGTATTACTCGCTTGTGCACAGAAGTGTAGGGGTTTGGAATGGAAAACCCTGAAGGTTTTCAGGGAGTTCGAACTGGAAAGAGCAGGCTGTTTGTGTCGTCTTCGTCCTCCTCCCAAAGCCTATCCGATGGATCTCTGAATGGATCTTGCAGGCTCTGGATCGTCATCTGGTGCGACTGCTGATAGAATGTGGCAGACTCTGCCTGTGTAGGTACAAGGATTTACTATAACAGCTGCTGGGCACCCTTTTGTATGTGAATACCCCTGTTCACACTGTCTATATTCATACCCTTCTTACAGTGCTTCTTGCTGAAGTCTGTAATGATCCGTCCAGGCAGAGCTTCCAGTTGTTCACTCGAGGCGTTTTCTATGAGAACGCAATCGTTCAAAAGATGACATTTCGCAAGGTGCATCAGAGCTTCTTTGCTCTCTCACTTGCGGGTTGAATCCATTCCCTTTTAAGCATGTGTTGTATCACCCCTCCACTTGGAACTCATGTTCAGTGCAACACATGAGTTGATCGCAGATGTACTCAGAGTTGAATGGAGATGCTTCGCTGGCAGAAGGATATCTCCAAGGATTCTTGTGCGATGGCTTACCGCGCAGACAGGAAGCTGCCGTGCGGAATGGCACGGTCAAATTTGACACGAACGCAGCAGCAGCTATGACAGGCTTTGTGACTGGAAGGTTCGACGTAGACGGGGGTACTTTAGAGAGGGTGAACATGGATGAATCATATCGGGACTGGCGGCGTGAATCTCGATGTGATGGCGACCGCATAGGTGTTCCCCTGAAACGCAATTTATTCATGACTGGGTTCGGAGAAGCTCATAAGCTCGAAGCCGAAGACGAACATGCGCAAGGCGTTTCAAAACACTTTTTCAAAATAGGCACTCATGGAGAGTGGGGGCCAGACGAGGTAGGAGAAAGTCGTTGAAGGATGTAACAGCTGAAACGGACATTGAGAAGGGGACGATGGACGACTGCGTACGCAGATACACCGATTCGATATAGAATCACGAGTTGGAAAGCTGACGCTTACGTTGTACCTTAATACCAGCGAATCACTCGCGCAAAAGTGGTTGAAAGCTTACTGTAAGTTTAAGACTTCTCTGAAGTGGTTGCTGAGCGACACTGCGTAAAACATTTGCTCCTTTGAGTGACGAGCCAGCTCATGCAGGGTGACTGTCTGGTATTGATAATGCACACACATCACAAGGTCAACGAATACTAAATCCTGGGAATGATTGGAAACCTTTTGTCACATGCAAGTGACAATGATGGAAGTCGATGAAACTGGATGATCGCTGTGGTGTTCTACCCAAGTGCCAAGAGTGCGTGACTGACCGCCCGGCAGAAATTAATTTGTAGGTATGAAGTTGCGGCAAAGACGAGCACATTTGCGCAACACTGTTGTCGAGCCTCAACAAACCTTCCGCAACCTAATTTCTCGTTCGTCGGCCAAGATTTTAGATCATAGGACTGGTCGTATTGCGCAACCGCCAGAATGGCCGCCGACCGAGGCTCGAAGCCTACATCCACCGAAGTTCAGCGCAAATCGCAAAAAAGCGCACCTGTAAACGATGAAGACGCACGAGCAATGGCACGATTCGCTGAAGAGGCAACAAAGCAATATGGGCGCGGCGACAGAATTAGGCCAAAATCCGTGAAGGACAAAAAGCTCAGGTCGAATTTGCGGTTACTGGAAAATAAGACAAAACAGGCAGTGTTGGAAGCAAAAAACGTTGAAATCCTGCTAGAGAACAACGAAGGACTGCTGGAAACCGAACACGAGCTTGAAAGGACATATAAGGTTCGACAAGACGAGATCAAGGCTGCAGTCGCGACAGAGACTGCGAAGAAAGGGTTCGAGCTGCGCCTTGACGGACTGGGACCATACGATGTATGCGAGTACAGCAGGAACGGGCGCGACCTACTGATTGCAGGGAGGAAAGGTCACGTCGCCACATTCGACTGGAGGGACGGCAAGCTGGGGTGCGAGCTGCAACTGAACGAGACAGTACGAGACGCAAGATGGCTGCACGTCAGCAACCAGAAAAACTTCGCGGTTGCGCAGAAGAAGTGCGTGTATATCTACGGCAACGACGGCGTGGAATTGCATCAGCTCAAAAACCATTCGGAAGCGACACATCTCGAATACCTCCCCTACCATTTCCTCCTCTCCTCGATATCGACAGCCGGTATTATCAGATACACAGACGTTTCGACAGGACAGTCACTAGGAGAAATGTACACAAAGCTCGGTCCGCCAACCGCGTTCGTACAGAATCCACATAACGCCATCCTGCACGTCGGACACCAGAAGGGTCTTGTCACATTATGGTCGCCCAACAGTGCAACACCACTCGTCAAACTGCTCCCCCACCACGGACCCGTCCGCAGTCTTGCAGTTGACAAGTCCGGCACGTACATGGTCAGCACGTCGCAAGATCGCCGCATGTCCGTCTGGGACATCCGCATGTTCAAGGAGATCCATACGCACCACCTGCGCGTCCCCGGCACCTCACTCTCCATCTCCGACCGCAACCTGACAGCCGTCGGCTACGGCACTCAGGTCAACATTTACAAGCCCGAAATCTTCACCCACAACCCCGACCTTGTCCTGCCCACACCATACATGGCCTGGGGCGGCGAGGGCAACAGCACCGGCCGCGTGCGCTTCTGCCCCTTCGAGGACGTCCTCGGCATCGGGCACGCGAACGGCTTCACCTCGATCATCGTGCCCGGCGCCGGCGAAGCCAACCCAGACACCCTCGAGCAAGGCACCAACCCCTTCGAGACGTCGAAGCAGCGCCGCGAGACCGAAGTCCACGCCCTGCTCGAAAAGATCCAGCCCGAGATGATCGCCATCGACCCCAACTTCGTCGGCAACCTCGACTTGACCAGCCACGACCAGCGCGTCAAGGAGCGCGATCTCGACCGCAAGGACGAGGACAAGATCGCGAAGCTGAAGAAGAGGGGCCGTGGACGCAACAGTGCGCTGAGGAGGTACCTGCGCAAGAGCGGCAGCAAGAACGTTATCGACGAGGAGAAGGAGCGCGCCAGGGAGATTGTGGAGAGGCGCAAGGAGCGCAACATCGAGAAGCAGAAGCAGCTCAAGCAGGCGTACGGCCCGGCGCTGGAGCGCTTCGCCAAGAAGGGCGTGTAGGTGTGCGAGGGGCGGCAATTCAAAAGCACGATATATCACAGCATTTACGGCGTTTTTTGCAGAGGGTGGTTCGGTAGCATATACCCTCGGACTGGCAGATTAGACCTCCTGAGCCAATGGAATCATGTCTTGAAAGCCGTTTGACAGCACTGTGAACGCGTGTGAAGAGAACAAGAACGCCGTGCCCATTTTGTCTACCTAGGTATCTACCATCATGCAAGTCATATCATCGCGGCCCTTAGTTCTCCACCAGCATGGGCGCCGCTCCCTCGGCCGCCGCGTCATCCGCCGCGCTCCACGCCCGCGCCGTGCGCGGCCACACGCGCTTGTACAGACTAACCGCGACGGCATCCATGGGGTTGATCTTGCCGTCAAAGGTCGCCTTGAAATATCCATGCGTACCCAGGCTCTCCTTGACGAAGCCGCTCCTGCCCCTGCGCGTCCACAGCGGCAGGCTCTTGAACCACCTGACGTCGCCGTCGTTGAAGAACATGTAGCGCACGGTGACGACGCGCTTGTTGATCTTGTAGGGGTGGCCGGTGAGGATGACGCGTTTAGCGATGATGCGGTTCATGGAAGGCGGGAGCGAGGTGCCGGTGCCGATGAGCTGCAGACCAGAGGAGGACACGGCGTCGGGAGAGGTGCTGCGCTGGAAGTAGAGCAGCGGCACGTTGCCCCAGGTCAGCGGGCCCATGAAGGAGGCGATTGCGTTCTGGCCGGGGTGCAGGAAGCGGTCGAACTTGTGGACATTATTGGGCGTGTTGCCTGCTGCTGAGAAGAGCTGAATTCATGTTAGTATATTTGTGTTTGCTGGGTCGAGTGCAACTTACAGGGTTGATGACCATGCGGCGGGCACCGCACTGGACAATCATCTCGGTCTTGGACTTGATGGTGTTGCCGTAGTCAGAGCTTAGCAGGATGCTGTAGTTACAAGCTGTGCGCTTGTGTTCGTGCCTGAGTAACGAGAACATAGCCACTGGGCTTGATTGTGACTGCTGGAAGTGTAGGGGAACGCCACGGATGTGGACGTTGACCCGTGTGCCAGGCTTGACGCCGCCAGCCCAGGCTTCGCGCATGAACTTTGTTGCTGTGCGCTTGTAATCGGAGATCTCGAGCAGGCGCTGCCACTCCTCGGGCTCGTATGGTCGGTCCTCATCAGTCTCCCAGACACTCTGCCTCAAGCTCTTCAATCCACGGTACTTCATGAGACGCTCCCGTGCGTTCATGTTCGGGTGCAGTTCAATCTCATCCGGGAACTCGAGATCCTGTTCAGCGTCCGTTTTTCTCGATTTCCGGTAGGCTTCGATTTGTTCGGCCTCGTCTTCTGGCGAGGGATCCAGGAACATCTCAGACTGCGGGTATTCTGAAGGACCACCCTCAGTCATCGCCTTTCCGTCGATATCCATGCCCTCCTCGCCGTCCGCCGGGTGAGCAACAGCACTCTGAGGCTCATCGGCGTCCTCCATGTCGAAATCCTCGAGGTCAGAGTCTGAGTCGGAGAAGTCCTCCAGGTACCACGCAGCCTGGTATTTGCTGGTACCCCGTGGCATCCTCTTGGGTTGTGGGCGGGCCTCCTCGTCTTCCTCGTCTGAGAAGTAGTGGTGGTCGTCAAGCAGTACTCCCTTGCGCTCAGTAGGCGCAATAGAAGCAGCGTATTGTGTGACGTCGTCCATGAGCGTCTCCTCAGGCGCGAGAGCAGCAAGCTCATCCTGGTCCTCTGTCGGGCGCTCCAGCACGACCTCTTCTTCCGCATCAACCATCATGTCGCCGTCCTTCTTCTTTCGTGTCTCCAAAGGAGCGGCTACAATCTGATCAACCTGGAAGTCGCCCCAGTCGCCGACCTGAACCAGCCTGTCGGCCTTCAATCCTAACCCACGGACTACACCAGTCAAGACAACGTCTCCAGTGCCATCTTCGTTGACTGCGGACTTGCCAGAGGGCCACGCAACGTCCTCAATGAACATATAGCTCCTTTGGTCCCTCCATCTTATGCCCTTTGTGTGGGTTGTGCATATCGATCGTACAAGGTTCGAGGCTTCCTGTCGGTTGTCGAGCGAGTATACGCGCTCGATGGTCGGCAGCCAATGTGTAATGTACGACTTCAGCGACCCAACGACCTGCGGCTTGCGCTTTGCGGGTTCGACTTTGTCCAGCGCCTGTACAACCGTGAAGGTATTCGTGAGACCCTGGCTCTCGACAGCCTTTAGGATCAGCTCGCCCTCCTCGTCAACCTCCTCCTCAGCGGACAGCACAAAGACGACAAAGTCCGCTACTCTGCAAGCATCGAGTGCTGCCAGGAGGTCTCTTTGCATAGTCACATACTGGATCTTCTGCTTGAAGCGGTCCACGTTTGTGCGCACCCATCCCGCCTCAGGAACGTCCTGCTCAATATCCAGCGCCGCATTCAAGCTTCGCACTGCCGAGGCAGAAGAAATGTCGGCGCACAGTGGCACAATGGCAACAACGCGCGGTGCGCTGTCTCGCCCGGCAAAGACATTCGTGGCTTTGGCGTGCTCGTGGTCTTTGTTGACGCGGATCTGCTTCGCGCGGTTGCGACGGTCGAATTTCGACATGACCTGCTGGTGGGGCGTCTTGCGGCTGCCGCGTTCGAATCCCACGGCCTCGACTTTGCCTATGCGGTTGTCAGCGCGCTGGCCTGGCACATATGCAGACACCCGTACCCTTGCTGACCTCCTTCAGCGCACTTTTGGTGGCATGGCGAGACTTGAAGCCCTTCTTGTGCTGCTTCGTCGTGCTGCGGTGGTGGTGACCGTCTGCGACTGAGGGAGCCATGTTGCCGCTGCTGCCCGCCTTGAATCTGAAGGGAATCGACGACGCCACTTTGAATGCGATGCGTCAGAAATGTTGCGCCTCTGCTCCAAGTGCGGGACAAATTCGTGGATCCACTTATCCACTTCACATTTTTGGTGGCTACGAGTGGCCCGCTAACTTTATCTGCTATCGATAGCCGCTATCAACGACGTCGGTACTCGGTACTGTATTAACCCTCCTGCACTTGAATAGGCCAATACAATTCTACGTTCGAGCCAGCTCCTGGAGATCTTGAATGCATCCAGAGTAGACGAATCCATCTCGCCAGTCCGTTCTTTACTGCGGCTCGCTTAATTGTCTCCAGGTACCGTCACGTCACCAGCACCAAAAAAGGAGAACTTGTAGTCAATTGCATCTATGTGAAATCCACAATGTGCTCAGCCGGAGCAAGTGCATACTCTGAATTGTATATTAGGAGTAGCAAAGGCAAGTAAACTAGCACCTGATAACAGTTGGTCCAAAAGACATCACACACGTTCAACTCGAGCGGAACCAAAGTTGCCTGAGGTAAACGTCTGCTTCACTCCAGGACGTACACTGGCAGCAACGGGATGGCAGCATCACAAAGCAATGCATGCCTAGTCACTAGGCGGCATCGCAAGCTCACCGGAGCCGCTCACCAGTATGATCTAGGTGAGCCTGGGCTTCACGTCGTTCAATGTGCACTTGTATCTTTAAACTCGCTTCGATAGTAGGTCTGTGACAGATGAGCGTACGTCTTTCTGCAGGCTTCTGCATCTTGCCACTATTTGCACTAGATGCCGACCGTTCCTGCCCTCCCAAGACAAACCACAAACGCCAGCTGGGACTCCCGCTCTCTCACCGCTGGAGCCTCGCTCTCACCGTCTCATTCACCTCATCTTTGCTGTCAGCATATAAACCCGTCTTCTCGCTCACTCTCGCTTTTCACTCGCACACCCCACAACCCACAATCCACACCACGCACACCATACGCCAGAGCCGCGAACAATGGCCAACAAGAACCGGAAGCAGGTGCATGCATACAACCCCGATGAGATTGAGCGGTATGACTGCCCGCATCTAGCGCAATGTTAGCTACTGATCAACCGTAGGCTGCGCCAGGTGCCTCTGCCTGCGAAGCTCAAATGCGCCATGTGTTTGAGGAACTACAACCAAGCCAACTTCAGCCAGAAGCAGCTCACCGACGTCCGCTACCAGGTCTCCAAGGCAGGAAGGATCAACACTAATCCAAAGTGTTTCAAGTGCACCGGTGGCCAGCTGGTCGAGCTCGATTGCGTCATGTGCCATAAGACGAAGGGCCTGGAGGAGTTCGCAAAGACCCAGCGCAAGAACACAGATAGTGCTGTACGTACCCAAGCTGATTGTAGTAAACAATGCTAACGCCGATGAAGAGGTGCTACGACTGCACCAGTATCCAACTTGAGCGCGAGCCAGTCGAGGAGCAAACCTACGATGATCCCAGGAAGGCTTTCACCAGGCAGGAGAGCTCGAGTGGCAACTACCCAGACTACTTCAACTCGTCTGCATCATCTCGCGACACTGACTCCAATGCTGTAAGTGCCATCCGGCCCTCTTCCGCGTATGGCACTGACTTCAAAGGGTGAATGGCAGGATCTCGCATCTACTGACGGAAGCCGCCATAGACACGAAGGGGGCGGTATTAACCTATCTGAGCAGTTCCAGCGGTCTATGTCTTTCAGTGGTCAAGTGACTGACACACTGATCGATTCCGAGTTCTCTCTTGGACCCGCCGAGACAGCAACGTGGAGCGATGTCGCACGTACTCAGTCATGGCACACTGACACCGCGCGCTCTTCCAGTGCTCGCACGGGGTTTGATCCGAACCGCTACGGTAGGCCAGGCACTCAGTCCGGCTCTGGGTCTATGCACTCGTTCGACTCCAGCATTGCTGAGCGGTCCCAATCCTGCAGCGACCGCGTTGAGATGAGGAACGGATTCGCGAAGATCAAGGCTTATGTAAGTGCACCTTGTCACCAATGCATCCGTTGTCGTAGCAGAATTGAGCTAACTTTGAATAGAAACCTCCTCCAAAAGAGGAGGATAATCCCTGGCGCAAGGACGAGGAGGAGAAGGTAGAGTCTTCATCCTCCGACGATGACACCGATGACGAATTGGTGATTTGAAGGGCAGCTGAGCCGGATCTGGAGACATGTTATGTCCTGATGCGAGGGCAGCGGGTTCACAGCCATGCATGGAATCTGGATATGGAGGTTTTGATACTGCACTTCAGTCGATTTCGGAGTGCTGGTATCAAAACCGGGTCTATTCGGGACGGTAGTTTGGGTCTTTCTTCTATTTTCAAGGATTTTAATTGCAATGGAGCTACTGATTGGTCAATACTTTCAACTGAGAATGAAAAAGGAGCATCAAAATTGCGTTAGGTGCTTCTCGCCACACACGTGATGGCGCGATGGCGCTAGTGACCCTAGACGCGCCTCCCCCGGTCCCACTCACCGACCACTGTATGACTTCCGGGGTTCCACCACCCGTTCCTTCACACTAACCATTCGTCTTTCTCTTTCGCAAGCTTGGAGACAGTTTGCAGGCAGAAAACGCAATGTGAGTCCCTGTTGAAAGTTGTGTGGCAAACAAAGCTGATGTGTGGCAATAGGGCAGGACGACGACCAAGAGGGACCGGAATTCGCGGACCACACTCAGCGTTGACAGATTTCCTAGCTGTAAGCAGACTGCCCAGGCTTTCAACGATTTTGCGCTGCAGTCACTCAAATCTCGACTCTGTCAGCTCGGATATCGTCCGTGAGCTGATAGCTGACGCATCCTCAGGCCAACAACATCTCTGCCCAAGAAATCCGCGATTCTTACCGTGACCGAGTGCAACGAGCCGAGCAAGATGCTGCTGCTGCAGATGATAACGGTGAAGGGCCCTCGAACGCTGGCGACGATGTAGAGGCAGACTTGCAGGCTGAGTCGTCTGCCATGGCTGCCGAGCGATCTCGCAAGCGCAAGCGCAATCAAGACGATGCCATCGCAAAGATCAAGAAAGGAAAAGAAGCGAAGAAGAAGTCTAAGAAGAAGAAGAAGGGGCCAAACGATGAGTCAGACGAAGATTTCATGGACATGTACCAGAAGGTGAAGAAGCTGCCGGGACAGCTGGAGCGCTGCGAGACCTGCGACAAACAGTTCACAGTCACGCCCTACAGCCAGGCAGGTGCTCAAGGCGGCCTATTGTGCACACCCTGTGGAAAGGAGCTGAAGAAAGAGGCGAAGGCTCAAGAAAAGGCGAAGCAGAAGCCTGTGGTTCGCAAGGGCCGCAGAAAGCTCGAGAGCAACCGTTTGGACGGACTGACAGTGCGAGGCCCCAAGTCACTTCAACAGTTGTGCATTGAGAAGCTTGCTATGCACTCTGAAGATATCGATGAACTTGGGGAGATGCCTGAGAGCATCATGAACAGGATCAGCGAGATCTTCTCAAAGAAGCGCGCGATGACCTCGTCAACCATGAAGCTATTTCTTCAGCCGGACATGGACACCGTAGCCATTCACGAGGCAGCCTATCTCGAGACAGAAGATTACAACCAGATCTTCGCCATCTGTCCTACCGTCAAGAAGCTGAGTCTCCGAAATAGTTGTCAGTTCAAGGACGCCAACATCGATTACTTGATTGAGAAGGCAAAATCACTGGTGGATATACAGCTACTAGGCGCCAACCTCGTTTCGAACGATAAATGGATCGAGCTGTTCATCGCACGCGGTCAGGATCTCAAGTCTTTGAAAGTCGAGTGGCTAGATGCTGCCTTTGACGATCAGGCTGTCGAAGCACTGACAACCTTCTGCCCGAATATCGAGCGCCTTAAGCTTGAGCGATGCAAGAAACTCGGCGCTGACAGCATTGATGCAATCGCTCGGTTGCAACAGCTCGAGCACCTCACCCTGCGCTTCTACGAGCAGGTTCCCCACGAGAAGCTCATCCACATGATCACATCCGTCGGCGCCCACCTACGCACGCTATGTCTGGAGCACTTCCTCGACAACGACAGCGAGCCCACTGACGCCGTCCTCGAAGCCATCCACAACACCTGCCGTCACATCAGCAAATTCCGCTTCAGCGAGAACACCGAGTGCACCGACGCCGGCTACGTCCACCTCTTCACTGACTGGCCCAACCCGCCCCTCCGCTACATCGACGTGAACAGTCTGCGCGACATGGACAACACCAACCCGGACGGCCCCACAGATTACCCCGTCGGCCTCGCCTCCGGCGGCTTCCAGGCCCTCATGGCGCACTCCGGCCAGCGACTCGAGTACCTCGACATCTCGTCCTGCCGCCACATCACCCACGCAACGTTCACCGACCTCTTCGACGGCGTGAAGCAGTACCCGCACCTGCGCGAGATCAACCTATCGTTCTGCCCCGTCGTCGACACCGCGGTCGTGGCGGGCATCTTCCGCTCGTGCCCGCGGCTACTCAAGCTGGTCACATTCGGCTGCTTCGAGGTCGCGGATGTGGCGGTGCCGAAGGGGATTGTGCTCATTGGGGCGCCGCGCGCGCAGGATCAGATCGAGCAGTTTGGCGACACGGTGATGCAGTTCCAGCAGGAGATGTGGGATGAGATGGAGGGCATGCGGGCGGCGGGGCGGCTGGTGCCGATGGTGGCTTAGTCGAAGCCGGGCAAGGAGTTTACGGTGTTTGGTCAGATACCACGGTCACGGTCCGGGTCTGCGGGTTATGCGAGGCGCTTCGATGGCGGTAGAAATGACTTATTTACAGTACATGTACAACGCGAAGTGACCGTCGTGCTTCCCCAAAGCTCCCCGCGCATTAAACATTCAGCCCTCCCCTACGACATCAGCAACCGCGTGATAACCCCGACATTCAAGTTCCGCAAATCGCTATAGTGCTGCCCCGTCCCCAGAAACACCACCGGGATCCCCGTCGCATGCACCATACTCACCAGCGTGCCCACCATATCCCCCACGGTATCCGTCTTGCTGATAATAAACCCATCCAGATTCCTCCCGGGCCCAAACGACGCATTAAAGTTCCTCGCCTGCGCGACGCTATCGGTACCCACCAGCGCCTCCCCGACCATGAGAATCTTATCCGGCGCCGCCATCTGCCCGAACTTCTCCAGCGAGCTCATCAGCCGCGCGTCGTTGTGCCGCCGCCCCGCGGTGTCGATCAGCACGACGCCGTAGCCCTCGCGCTGCGCGTGCGCGACCGCGTCGGCCGCGATGTGCGCCGCATCTTTGCCATACCCTTTCTCGAAAAGCGCGACGCTGCCGCCCTCGCGGCGGCTCAGCTCGTGCAGGTTGCGCACGTGGACGCGCAGTTGCTCGACGGCGCCCGAGCGGAAGGTGTCGGCGGCGGCGATGAGCACCTTGTGGTGGTTTTGCAGCAGGAAAAAAGCGATTTTCGACAGGTTTGTGGATTTGCCGACGCCGTTTACGCCGACGATGGAGAGTACGTAGGGTCGGGCGCGGGATTTTTGGACGCTGGCGATTTCGCGGAGGAGGTCGAGCGAGGAGGTGGGGGTGAGGATGCGGGTTAGTGCTTTTTCCATGGAGGTGCGGAGGGTGGATTCGATGGCTGGGGGTTGTGTTAGTACGGG
This sequence comes from Boeremia exigua, assembly GCF_020726555.1. Classification (NCBI taxonomy): domain Eukaryota; kingdom Fungi; phylum Ascomycota; class Dothideomycetes; order Pleosporales; family Didymellaceae; genus Boeremia; species Boeremia exigua. The sequence goes on along the minus strand of NW_025763527.1, from coordinate 451,866 downwards.
GGCTTGAGAGGGAGGTGACGGGACGTACTTGTGAAGGAGGGCGTCTTCATGCCGACGAGGTCGCGCTCGACGGATTCGCACAGCCGGACGGCGGCTTCGCGGGCGACGTTTTTCTTGAGGAGGTGCTCCTCCATGGCCTTGAGGGACTTGGCGAGGTCCTCCTTTGTAAGCGTCTTGCCGCCCACGACACTCCGGAAGTATCCTCCGATCGCGCCCAGACTTGACCCGACAATGCCGCCTGCTGCTGCGGTCGCGGCCTTGTCCTTCTTCGCGTTCTGCTCCTGGATGATGGCGTCCATCTCCTCGTCGAGGTCCTTGAGCACGAACTCGCCCTTGGTGGTCTTGCGGCCCCATGTGTCCTGGTGGATCTCGTCCAGCTCGGCGTCGGCGGCGCTGTCGCGGATGTCTGACTGCGAGTAGTCGAGCACCATGTCGCCGTCCTCCTCTTCCGCGCCTAGCTCGCCCCACGTGCGGTTCTTCTTGGTGCTCTTGCCCTTGCGCTTCGCCGAGGCTTCGTCACCTGACGAGACTGGCGCCGGGCTGCCGGACGCCTTCTTGCGGTCTCTGCGCGACATCTTTGCGCCGGCGGGCCGCCCCTTCGCGGCGAGGAGGTGGCTTGCGGGGGTGCCGGGCCGCGAGGTGTCGGGGGTCTGCACGGGGGTCGAGTCGGCGCTCGTGTCGAACAGGGCGCGCTGCGGGGTCTTGTGCAGATTGACGGGCGGCGCGCTCTCCTCGGCGCTGTCGTTGTCGATGCTGGAGTCGGGGGTGGTGATCTTGATGCCCGGGGCGCTCGAGTCGCTCTGACCCTCAAGCTCCTGCATCTGGCGGTCGAAGTAGGGCCCGAACTTGTCGCAATTGACGACGCTGCTCAGCTCCGTCTGCAGCTGCTCGCCGTACAGGCCGACGAACAGCGCGCGCACATTGTCGAGCAGCTTGTCGATCCAGGTCAGGTGCACCAGGCTCTGGTAGACGGCGACGAATATGAGCCCCAGATCTTTCGCCTGCGTCCATTTGACCGTGTAGCCCTCCTTCTTGTACGTCGGCTTCGACCCGCTGTCCTCGGACTGCGGCAGTGTGCGCTCCTCGATGAAGACCTCGCGAATTAAACTGTTGATGACGTTGGCGCCGACGGGGACGTATGTGCGCGACCACAGCACGACGCCGGACGTGGTGACGATCTCGAAGGTGTCGAGCATGGCTGCGTCTAGGGCGTGGTGGGGTGAGGCGTGCGGTGGTCAAGGTGGCGGCCGTCTTTGACGGGGCACCAATGACGAAGTTGGCGCGGCTGTGGCCAGATGGTCGGAGAGCTGCACTTATGCGCGCAGGCAGACGGCCGTGAATTAATATCACCACCACCCCCTGGCCGACTCAATCCTGCCCCCGCCGCCTCCAGCTCGCCGGCGCAGTCACCCGTTCCTCACTCCACCCGCAAGCCACGGCCGCCAGCATGCAGCGCTCCAGCTACCCGCAGCAGCCGCCGGCGCATTCACCACCGCGTACGTGCCCGAGTCCCAGCGCCGTCATGGCAGCGCCGTCGAGTCGCAGCCACGCGAGGAGCTCTGTATAACTGGGCACAATACTGACTCGCCCAGTGCACCACCCGATCCCCCAGCACGTCTCGACGGTCCCACAGCTGCGCTCCCCGCCGCCGCCCCCCTCACAACCCCAGAGCGGCTATGGCTACGGCTCGCAGGGCGGCGGCATGCCCCAGCAGCAGGGCAGCGGCTTCGGCCAGCACCCGGCCTTTGGCGGCTTCATCAACGACCCCAGCGCCCAGCTGGGGCTGCAGATGGGCCAGACGGCCTTCAACGCCGGCCAGCAGTACATTGACCAGAACGTGCGTCTACCCGCTACGAGCAGAGCACACAACCCCCGTGGCTAGCAGTATAGGAGACCTTCTTTGCTGACATGCCCAGATCGGCAAATACGTCTCCGTCGGCGCCCTCAAACACTACTTCAACGTCTCCAACTCGTACGTCCTCGCCAAGCTGCGCATCATCCTGTTCCCCTGGTGGCACAAGCCGTGGTCGCGCCAGCAGCAGCACACCACCGACCCGACCGCCGCGGGCGCCACTCTGTACCTGCCGCCGCGCGAGGACCCAAACTCGCCCGACATGTACATCCCCACCATGGCGCTCGTAACGTACATCCTGCTGTCGACGCTCCTCGCGGGGCTGCGCGGCGCCTTCCACCCAGAGCTGCTGGGCTACACGGCCTCGGTCGCAGTCGCCGTCATGGGCGCCGAGGTGCTGGTCCTCAAGACGGGGACGTACCTGCTCGCCATCACCTCGTCGTCGCAGCTGCTCGACCTGGTGGCCTACAGCGGCTACAAGTTCGTCCACGTCATCGTGTCGCTGCTGCTGTCGCACACCTGCGCGTCGCTCGGCATCGGCGGCTCCTGGCTCGCATGGGCCATCTTCGCGTATTTCTTCAGCGCGAACGCGTTTTTCCTGCTGCGCAGTCTGAGGTACGTCCTGCTGCCGGACCAGAGCGCGCAGGCGGGCTTCGGCGCCGCGCCGGGCGGGTTCACGGGCGCAAAGGCGCAGCGGAATCGCCGCACGCAGTTCTTGTTCGTGTATAGCTATTTGGTGCAGGCTGGGTTTATGCTGTGGTTGAGCAAGGTGTGAGGGGGGGCGTGACAGGGGCTTCAGCGGCGACAGGAGTCCCAGCGACAGGAGAGTCTCAGCAACGATGACAAAAGCGCAGAGATACCAGAAGCGCAGGAGAAGCATTGGGAGCGCAGGCGAAGACACCGCGGGAGACTCGTGGAGAGCGTAGGACTCCATGACAAGTGCATACGCATCCACGCCAGCGCGCATCTTCTTTCACGCATACAAGCGCGGCGCACAAGCATGCAGATTACAATACAATACAAATACAACCACAAATTCTACGATAAACACACTCGTTCAAAAACCACACTCATCCACCCCTCTGCCCGCCCTGAGCAGTGGACTGCCTGCACCACGTGTCCTACTTCCACTCCCCCTGCCATGCCATGCCACGCCACATTGTACCAACCCCCCAAAAAAGCAGACAAACACCGCACACTCTCAAGTCAAGTCAAGAGAACCCCGTCAAGACGCATGTGAGCTGGATGCGCTGTACGTACTGAACTCGCTGGCGTGCGATGGACTTCCAGAGCTACAGGACAGTGGTGCCTCGAGACAACACCGTGGAGGAACCGTGGGAGCCGTGGCCGCGTGGCTAGCTGTACGTCACGGCCTGCAGGACCCTCCAGGCAGCAAGTGTGCTCGCGGGGCTAAAAGAACGGGCGCAGCGGTACTTATCACCAGGGCGCAGAAACGCGAACAAAGAAGACGGTGGGAACGGAAAAGACTAGAATCGTGATAAAAGGTGGAATGGGTATAAATTTCCTCATCAACCACTACTACTATCTGCACTACCGCTACGACTACCACTACGTCCCGTCCTGTCGCGCACACGACTAAACATACACGCTCGCAACTAACTCCCAGCAGGCTCCTTGTGCCGTGCCATGCCTATGCCGATGCAGCCAGGCGCGCACGCCAATCCGATCCATACCACACGCGCCGCTGTGCCAGAAGCCTTGCTACTCCGAGCAGTCATTACCCTGAAGCAGAAGGCCCGCCCACCAAAAGCCCTGTCGAGCCGTGCACAATAACGCCAAACAGAGAACGCCAGGAAAAGACTCGCTTGCCGGAATATAGATGTTGAATATCTCGTACAGAGGTAGAGACATAGGGAGATGTATACACATGCGGGTGTAAGAGATTGCAAAAGGGGATGGGTGCCAAGGCAATGTAGGCCGGCTCTTTCTTCGATGCCCTCTTTGGGGCTCTGCTTTGTCGGTGAAAGCCGATCTTGTCGACTTTACAAGAGAACGCCGTCCCACATACCAGGTCCTGATCGGTGGTATGCATGCGCGGCCTCGGTGGAGCAGCAAGTCCGCTTCTTCCCAAAATCCTTCTGCACTGGCAGACGGGAGCAATCGGGAGCGAAGGTCTTGGGCGGCTGCAGCCCCTTCAACTCGCTCTCAAATGTTGAGAACGATGGCTGGGCGATGGATCGATCAGGCAGGACGGTGGGTTGACTGTGGAGTTGGAAGCTGGGGCGCGAGCTGGTCAACAAGTGACGCACGCTGTGCTGGAGGTCGATCGTAGACGAACGGCCACGCTTGCGCGAGGGGCTGATAGACTTGGTAGACGCAGGGCTGTCAACGCGCATAGGGGTCGCGTCCGCATCATCGATCTGGTAGCGGTCCATAGACTCAGGCGAGGAGGTGGGGTCGCTGGGGGCATACTCGTTGCACTTCGAGAGCACTGGGTAAGGCAGCTTCGCATTGCGGCAGGTCGCCAGCCGGGCCAAACTGGCCTGGCTTGGAGGCGCCCATGACACAGACGAGACTGAGGAGATTGACGAAGCGCGCGAAGAGCGTGAGTTGTCTGTAATCATCGATTCGGGTGACGAGGAGATCGAGGACACAGATGAAACAGACGGTGCCAGCGAAGGCCTGCGGCTCGGGAAGTGATAAGCCTCAAGTCCGTTCCTGACGCTTGGGTTGAACTGGTCAACACAGGAGCGCGCCAAAGACGAGCACTGTGCTTGCTGCATTGCGGTGCACATCGAAGAACGACGAGAGTTCATAGCCAAGACACTCGCTGCAGGAGTAGAGCTGGCAATGGACTGGGGTGTCAACGAAGGCGTAGGCAGAGGACCCAAGCGCATGGGCGTAGGAGGAAGCAGATCAGGCTTCGGCTCGAGGAAGCGAGGAGCCTGGTAGAGAGCGGGAGTTGGGGTGCTCTCTTGCGAGCCGTAGCCAGCCGAGGTAGGCAGACGAGACGCGCTGAGACTGAGTGCCGACGTGAAGACAGGACGCACAGGTGTGGCTGGTGCCTTTGGCTTGATGGTGATGATCTCCAACTCGGGGGTCAACATAGGGATGACATCCTTCCAGGTGTTTGGAAGGCTGGCTCCCGGTGATGCCGGGGGGTTGGTAGGAGTGTGTCGCAGAACAACTTCCTGCCACTTCTCCCAAATGGGGTCGGTGATGTGGAGTTTCCAGTTAACAGCCTCCAAAAAGGCCATCTCGTTGGTGTTGATCTCGAAAACCTTCAAACCAGAGATCTTGCTCCATGCGCGAGCGGAGTAGTTGCGGTCCTGCAGATACTTTGAGGCAAGAATGAGTGCCGCAAGAAACATGCGACGTCCGCACTGCAAAGCACGCATGGAAGCCTCTTCAGATTGCTGCTGCATAGTGAAGTCATGCTGGGGCAGGTGCGACTTGATGAGGATCAAGTAGTACAAAGCAACCTGCAAAGTGGAGTAGCTGGTGCGAGATCGGCGAAGAGTCTCTTGGATGAAGGTGCGCAGAGGAAGCACACCACGTCCAGCAGCGGTCTCACAACGGCTCTTGGGCTCAGAAAGCTGCCAGATAACCTCAACCATTTGGGTGGCGGAATCTTCGGTGACAAGTCAGTGGAGGAACGGAATTCGAGTATCGATGGAACTAACCGACGAGGCAGTCGACGAAGTTGACCTTGCGGTCGCTTTGTCGAACCAACTGAGGAGGAGCGCGCTGATTGATCGTGGTTGATGATCGTCGCGGGTTTTGTCGCTGATCCACCGGGGCAATAAGCTCAGCCTGGCGCAGCGATGGCAGCCTCTCCTGGGCAGTCTCCCGGCAAGCTGAGGCCTGGTACTGAGGGAAGGTGCTCACGCGGCTGATGGGCTGAAGGGCAGCTATGTTTGAAAAGTTAACGGCAGTTGCCGTGGCAATCTGTCCATTGCTGGAGCTCCATTCGTCCGACTCCCAGTTGGAGGGACACGATGTTGAGCTTGTGCTGGATGCTTGTGACGCGGCATCCGAGAACACGGAGGAGGTAGAGGAAGAAGCTGATGAAGAAAGAGCAGAAGCGTAGGGGAGACTCCCTGGCGAGATGCCAGAGATACGAGAGTAGAAGTCGAGGCTCATGTTGACTAAAAGGAAACAGAAGCAACGCTCTTATAACAAATGAACTAGTAGGGAGTGAGGTGTGACTCGGCGTTGACGTTACGTCTCGAAGTGCTGACCGTAAAGTAGACCTCGGGGTGTGGCGCAAGGCGTGATCGGGTGGTCGTGGGGTGACCGAGAAGTTACCGATTAGACAAACCGTACGGAATAACCTTAGATTCCGTCGTGTGATTTCGAAGCGTCTTGAGCACTTTCGAGTTCTTGATATCTTTCCGGGTCGCAAATTCAAACGTATAGGACTAAGAAAAGTCGTGATATAGTCGAAGTGATGTGACGGTCTTCAAGAGCTGGAAATAGAGGAGAGCGAAGTCGAGATTTTACACGTCGAAGGTCGAGGTTGATATCGAGTTTGCAGTTGAGGATGGCCTCGAACAGGTGTTACGTGATCGAAGATGCCCAGTTGCAGAACCGGAGGGTACTCCAGTCACTGTCAGCTGCAGAAGTTACCGTAAACAAGACCTGCGAGAGAGACCGGCGGCAGAACACTCCGAGTGGATAGCTTCTGTAACAGCTGGTGCTGTCGCAAAGGCTAAGGATCGAGGTGGTGCGGGGGCTCTAGCAGGCGAAACCTCCGGTGAAGAAGGCCTTGTTTTGAAAAGTGGTAGATTCTGAGCGACGAGTGACTGGAGTAATAGTGTGGACCGTGATAAGCATTGCAATGTTCTGGTTGTCGATGCAAGAGTATTCGAGTTGGCGACGACCGTGTAGAGGTTATCACCGAGCTAGAACTTCGAGAATCGGCGGTATAGAACCGGGAATGCGTGTGCTATGTTGAGATATTATTATTGGCGGGGGTGCATAGATGGGTCGAGATGCTGTCCGATGTTGATGTTGGGTGACGTGGACAGGGAAGTAGCGGTGGGCGAGTGGAGAGTGGCAGGTACTATGCGCGGAGTCGGGTGGATATGTGGCGGGTGTGAGGTTTATGAGGCAGCCTCGTCGTCAGGCGAGCGACGATAGGTTGCGAAGAGAGTCCTTGCGGTAGGCGGCAGCGTGGCGGCGACGGGGTCGATGCTGGCTGTTACCTGGACAAAGGCGGAATGGAGGATAGTCGGTGGGCGAATAGTCAGCGATGGATTTGACGATAGCAGAGACGGCAACAGGGTGTTGCTTTCTCTATTGGGGGCCCGAGGGCTCGCTGTAAGGTATCGTGAAGTCCATTGCTGCTGTTCTGATGAGGGAGAGCGGAAGCGCGGCGACAGCCAGTTAATAGGCAGCCCCCGACTCACAGCCTTCCCAGTCATCGCGGCAGCCGCGCACGGGCCATCTTGCCACCACTCTCAGACTCATCGCGCCTCTTGGGCTACATTGGGTGAGAATTTGCCATCTTCCACACATGGCCTCGGGTCGCGTTGCCATGATTTGAGGCAGCCATGTCACCGAAGTTGCCGCTGTGTTGATCGCATTTGCCTTCACGATGAAGCGCTGTCGCTGCGTCTACGGCGAGCCGTCCAAGCGTTGGGTGAGACGCTCGATGCTCGATGCACTTCCATCACCGCCGCTTCAGGCTGCCCTGCCAGCGTGCAGCGGACACTGCCCGCGCCTGCGCCTGCGCCTGCGAGTGACCGCGTCCAAGCCTGCCAGCAAGCAGGGCTGGTCTGGCCGGTGCGCGTCCAAGCCTCGCTGCAACACACGGCGACTCCTGTTTCCATGCCCTGAATACACCAAACGTCTGGAACACGCGTTCGCATCATCGCACAGCCAGGCTGTCCTCTCCCTTTCGTCGATACCCGTGGACCAACATTCAGCAGCAGCTGAGCCCTCGGCTGCTTCGAGTCCAAGGGCATGGATCGCCAAGTGATGCACTCCTCACTACACGCCGATCCTCATTGGCCCGCGGTCTGCGTTAGCTGAGCCTGGCGAATTAACGCACAATGCCTCATCCTGGGGCGGCGTCAACATGCCTAATGTGGCGTAATTAGGGGCTAAGACCCAGACAACCCCTCGTTCACAGCTGGGTCGCGCCAGGCAGATGCGACATTCTTCATTTGCATCTCCGTTTGCTGTGTGGCCGCTGCGCGAATGCCTTCATCTCGCATGTCACCGTGCGGTCGGTGATGACGCAAACGGCCTCGAAAATGACCTGTTTGCTGCCACCTCACTGTTCTGCTCGGCGCGCCCGGCAAACATGTTCCGTCGAACGACAGGCTGTTGGTGCCGGACATGAACCTCAAAAACAAGCCATGCATGGCCCTGTCCCTCACCGATACACTGTGCCTCCTCGAAGGGTGGGTGATTGGATGCCGACCCCGGGGATCGAGGGTTAGCCCGAAAATTCTCCAGCGAGCAGTCGTTTGCGCCTCTTGCGTGCACAAGTGCAGACTTTGCGCTTGTTGGAGGGCCGCAAATGGCCTTGAGTCGTCACACGCTCGGCCTCGCGTTTCTGGAATGATCGCGGAAGCCGACTTGTTCCGGTTTACGGGGGCTTGGCCCAGGCTGAGTCACCTCCACACCATCGCGCTGCGAAGACGGCAGTTCCGTTAGCTAGCCAGCCAAGGATCGCCAGTCAAGGCAGGCGACACATCACGCCGCCACACATTCAGCTTTCAGCCCCCGATACAACGTAAATCCTGCGTCACCCGCGTGACTTGCTCCACCCAAGGCAGCGCGAAGTCTGCTGACACCGTGACCAAAGTTGCAACGTGTTGTGAGCGGCGGCGCGATGCGATGAGCTAGAGTGATTCGAGTTTGATCACGTTGAAGGGGTCGAGGAGCCATGACTCACTGCTGCCTGGACAGCTTCCAAATAAACGCATGGTCGCCGCCAACGTGAAGCGGCGTCACAGAGGCAAGATGAGGATGGATGGTGAGGTGGGTCGTTGATACAGCGTGACCATTGCGCTCCACGAGGCGGGTGGCGGGTTCGCCATCCGCATTACCGACCATCGTCAGTCCTTAGGCCCATCTGACCCTCACCCACGGTACGCTCTCGTTCATGTGGAATAGCAGCAGCCAACCTCATCGTTCTCGACCCATTTAGAACTCAGGCAACCGTCAACAGTTTGTGAGCGATACGCCGTAATTGTTCGTCAGCCTACTACCTGCAATCTTCGTCAGAAAAAGGATCGATATGAATGTATCTGACCCACTCAACCATACGTATTAGAGGAGCATATCACTCATCAGTTATGACACATGAGAAGGGGGGTGTCTAGATCCAACAAAGACCTTACTGTACCTTGTTACGTTAGGTTATAGTCAGTTACCATCGTGTAATCGCTCCGCGGTCGAAATGCTTGTGTGTAATCCTTCGTAGGCAACAGCGATAAGTGACGCTCTAGGAGCCCGATCGATGATGGCAACGTTACGCGACTCGTTCCGTTGGTCAATTTGAAAGCAGTCTGCAGCAGTGTTTTGGCTGTCTGGTGCATCAAGGCACCGTGTTGAATGCTCGTGACAGTGGATATCTAGAGGATTGGATGGGGGAGGCGCGACGATATTGTGTCTTCAGTGTCGGAGCAGTGGGTTAAGGCCAGCGACCGGTGTCTCCTCAGTATTGCTGGAAGTGAAATTAGCCATAAGCCAGGTAACATTCAAGTGAGCCGGGCTGGCCGAGATGAGCTTCCTTTCCAATACTTATGCCACTTTCTCAATTATTCTAGTGACAAGCTTCCATCGCTGTCAGTTCTATCCCCACAGGTGCGAAAGCATTGCATACTCTGCTCAAGCCGCTCGATTTGTGGACAACATAGTCATTGAAAGTAGACGTTTGACTTGACTGTAAGTGCTGCAGAGCCATATCAGAACTTGCCACTACCTGCGAGGCGTGAACACACTGCTTGAAACGATTCTCTCCAGTGCGCACCCTCGCACGTCCACCAGCCTGACATCCACTTACCACGTGCCTAGGCTAGGTAAGAGGCGCCACAGTGCTATCCCCTGCAACTGGCGTGGTGCTGCAACTTTTGCACCGACACTACGTACCTGCACATCGCACTTCTCCAAATCGTCTTCCCAATCGAAATATACCGTCGTTTCATGATGGACGAGTAGGTACACGGCCTGGTGGAGACAACACTGCAAGAGCCGTCGCCACACTGAATATGGCAGGTGAGTGGTCGGTATGAGTGCCCGTACAGCACAACACAAACACAAATCTTGGTACTGCGGCGAGTGAAGCGATGATCCTAGGTTGGTATTTCCTCTTGTTGTGCGCCACCATGTCCTATGGAGCTGTTGTGATACACACTAGACTGGCCGTGTAATGGCCATATATGGACTCGCAACGATGGCTTGAGGAGCGTGTTGCACTCGAGATGCATCTGGTGAGATCGAGCGCTTACACATGGAAGAAAGGTTTGGCGAGAGCGCTGGGCCGGGGAGTTGCGACTGAGCGGTTGTTGCATAGTGTGTATTGAACGGAATAGTCCTGGAGTAGTGCTGGGCTGCATGTGTTTTCTGGCGTAACCAAGTGGAACGATGAGAGGCTGTGCGCCTGCATCTTTTAGGATGGTGTTGTGTCTGTTGTTCGGCAGTGAATCCTAGCCATGATCGCCTGAAGTGTACTCGATCAGCGGCGATTGTACGCACGCTCGCAGGTCTTTCAGTCCAGCCTCCGTCGTTCTCCCAGTAAGGCACGGTCTTCGTGCAGCAGCGTCTGCTGGAGACAACTTCTTGCACCGCTCGTGGTACGCCTTGTCCCAGTTTGCTCGCAGCCACCGGGTTTACAGACGACGCATCTTCTAAGAGAACAGGCTCAGTTTGAAGCGCAAACTAGAGGTGTTGGAGTCGACTATAGAAGAAGCGGGCGATAATTGATGGACACTCCTGTCAGTGTTGCTAGAGTAGAATCCGCGACGGGGGTGAGCTTGGAGTACCTCTTGAAGGAATCTCAGAGACTGCATATGTGGGCAGGAGCCGAAGGTATTCGAAAGTACTCATATCCAATCAAGCTATTGACCCAAGAAAATTAATCAATCGCCAGGCAAGCAGACCTGATTAAAACGAGAAATCGCCACGAATAGGCCTAGGGTAGCCCGTACTATTACGATAGCAGACGACGCTGTAAACGCAGCTACCAGAGCTGGGCAACTTGGGTGTCACGTGATGTCCGTCTTGCCTTGTTCTGCGTTTACGATGAATAAGTGTGAATGGAGGACGAACAGATCTAGAATGGGTTGAGTGAATAGTCTTGGTGAATCTGAGGGTGGCTGTTTCCCTGCTGCTCAGCGTGGCGATTGATGTCTTGTTGACGAATGCAAGACAGTTTCATATCCGTGGGTGATGACGCAGTGTAGGTTGAAGAAAGTAGAATAGAGCCCGAATTGGATTGGCTGCTGTTTTGATCATCCTGTTGATCTGGTGCCGAGGTCATGTACTTAGCATGCAAACTGCGGATTGTGAGACTATACTGCGTCCCTTCTGGCTTTTAGTGAATATTTGTTAGATCAAAGGTCATGTTCAATGCGGAAGGGTGTGAATCAAAGCTGCATTGTGTCGATCGATATGGTACAAGTACTGAGGTGCATGTGCCAGACTGTGATCCACTCTTCCCCAACTCTTTACATGTTTGCGCGCAGGCTTCGGCGCAGCGAGCAATTTACTGGTTGAGGTTGACGGGGAAGTTGCCAGCATCACGCTGGTCGTCCCATCGCGAGGTCCAGCCGCTGGGGCAGAGCGACTTGTAGGCCAGCATGAACTGCAGTGGATTAGCAGCCGTCTCCTGTGGCAATGGGTCCAGTGGAAGCGCACCTGGCGGCAGGGGGCAAAGTCCTCGCCCTTGGCGATGATGCACTTGTGGTAGTCGACGTAGTTCTGCCAGCAGTGCTTGGTCTGGTTCTGGTTGGGGAAACGGGCGTCGAAGCCTGTGGCGCGCAAAGCTAGTCAGCATACCGTGTGGCCTAGCGCGGGCAGGGAGCTTGTGTGCAGTGCGATTGTGCACGTGCGGGGCGCCGCGGGAGCTCGGGGGTTGTCCTACCAGCTGTGGAGTGAGGTTAGCTGGGGGTGTCATAGACGCTGTGCGGGCGGGCGGGTGGCGTACCAGTTACGAACTTGAAGGGCTTCGTGACCATCTCATCGCCATTCTCGTTGTCGGACATGATTGCGGTGGTTGCGGTGGAGTGGAGAGTGCGGGGCGGCGGCAATGGCTGGTGAAAGACGTCAGGTCGTCTGTGAAGTTGTGAGGATGGCGATGGGCTGACTGCGCTTGGGCTCCACACAGCCAATTAGCGACTCGGCGATTGCCGGGCATGGAACGCCGACTTGACGGCTGCCAGGCGTGAAGCTCCTGTGACGGCGAACCAGCAACACCACGACTCTCCACTCTCCACTCCACCGCCCACGATGTTTAAAGCTACCCGCGCCATGGCCATGCGCCCGTCGGCCATGATGATGATGCGCCAGACTCCCCGCATGACGATGCGTCAGAGCCCCCAGCTCTTCGTGCGCCAGACACTGCAGATGCGCAGTCCCGTTCCCGTACGGCCTCCATACCTCTCCACACGCCTGTAGAACACGTGCTAATGATTTCAATAGAAGCAGGAGCAGGGCGGTAAGCCATTGGCCCGGCCACGACACTACTGAACCCGAATTGACCATGCACCAGCCCACACTGCCTCGCAGCGCCTGCGCCAGCTCAAGAACATCCCCACTGAGATTTGGCCCTTGAGTACGTCACGCCGCTCCCCAAAATACAATTGAGTGTCTGCTAACATGATCTGCAGTTGTGGTCCTCGGGTAAGTCACCTTTCCGCGATATGCGGGGTGTGGAGTTAGTGGTCTGACCCATTTCACAGCGTTGCCGTCTTGATGGCCATCTTCTCCCTCGGCAGGAAACTCTGGGTCGACAAGACCCTCCGCCTCAAGAGGCAGGGTAAGGAGCAGTAGACTCCTGGAATCCCGAACTGGTTACCTCTGGGCGAAAGAGCTCTGTGTATACAACAGCTGGACATGTAGACTGACCGAAAACCAAAATCAAACACGGAGTTCCCTTTGTGCTGCATACAATGATATACATCCATTGGCTTGTAGGAGCCGTCGCAATATTGTCGAGACGTCTCTTAGTCCCAAATGTGTGCATCTGATGCGGTACGTCATACGGCTTGCACGGGCACAGTAATCCCAGAACCCTAGCCTAGAATAGCCAAGAAATACCCAGCCGTGAACAGTGAAATGACAGTCCTGCGCGTTCTCGTTATACGCCCAAACGCCGTGCCTGCAATGACCGAGTAAAATCCAAAACCTCCTCGACGTACTCTTAGGCGGCTTTTGGGCCTGCTTCGTCGAGTCCCTCTAACCCTTGCATGGGATCTACCGGGCCGTTCTCTTCCTCCTTTTGTTGCTCCATAGCTTGACGGTCCTCTTCGCTCACAGCATGTTTGGCCAACCAGCCCTCCTATGTACTGTCAGCAAGATAATCACAAAAGATATGGGTACACAATCCTACCTGCTCCCAAACGGCTGTCTTGCTCCCCAACCCTTCCGTGTGATCCTTCTGCGGTTTGGCAGCTGCAACTTTGATGACCTGCCCGAACAACTCGCTGCGGTCCATGTTGTCGATGGCATCTACAGCGTCCGACGCTGTCTCAAACTCAACATAACCGAAGCCTCGATGTGTTTCGTTCGAATTTGGCAGATCTGGTTTCGGCAAGTTGACTTCGACGATGTCTCCAAATGGTAGAAAGGCCTGGAAAAGTATTTGCTGGGTGACCGCCTGATCGAGACCACCGACGAACACTGTGGCCTTTAGGCGCGACGCGTCTGCTAGATTCGACATGTTGGCTGTATTTTGTAACTATGGTACGGGCGCGAAGTCGAATGCTTGTTCGTGCTCGTTGTAAGAAAATCGATATCACGTGGATACTTCAAGGGTCGGTGGCCCATGCGCACTAGCCCCCGATGATGGAAGGGACAGGTGGTGGATGCTCGAAGGGCAATATGCCGTTGCCTTGCTAACAGCTTCGCTTGCACACAGTTCGAGACGTTTCCTCCACGTGTACCTCTCTGCATAGCGTCTTATCAAGTCTCACTTTCCGATTGATTCGTTTTTCCTTTTCCAGTTCGCTGTTCAGCCGCCTCGGTGCGACCACAGCCCACCATGGTCCGCCTTCGAGAAATACCCCGGACGGCAACATTTGCTTGGTCGCCAGGACCAACTCAGCCTTTAATCGCTACCGGCACCAAGTCTGGAGCCGTCGATGCCGATTTCTCAGGCGACACACAATTGGAGCTCTGGGAGCTCAAGCTCGATGATACCGAGCACGGCGCGGAGCTCGAGCCTGTTGCTACGGTCAATGTGGATTCGAGGTATATTTCAGGACTGTCTGCGCGAGCCAATCAGAAACTGAGTGTGTTGTAGATTCAACGACATTGCCTGGAGCCAGCCGAGCGAACAATACCCCAGAGGGATAATAGCGGGGGCTCTCGACAGCGGCGCATTGGTTCTTTGGGACGCGGAGAAGCTGCGGACAGGTGCAAGGTGAGAGAATCTAGTATTTGACAGCTAGCATCGTCGCTGACATCCTATAGCGACGCCCAGATCGAGCAGATCGACAAGCACACCGGTCCCATCCAGGCCCTCCAATTCAATCCCTACCGACCGAACATTCTCGCCACCGCAGGCGCGAAGGGCGAGCTTTACATCCACGATCTCGATGACCAATCGAAGACTTTTCGCTTGGGCAAGCCTGGAGCGAACCCCGATGAATACACAACATTAGATTGGAACAAGAAGGTTGCCCACATTTTGGCAACCGGAAGCAGCGGAGGCTTTGTCACTGTTTGGGATGTCCGAGCGAAGAAGGAGACGCTCACATTGAATCATTTCGGCAGGAAGAGCGTCAGTGCTGTGTCATGGGATCCCGAAGTCCCCACAAGGCTGGTCACTGCCATTCCCAACGACCAGAATCCCCTTGTTCTGGTCTGGGACCTCCGCAACACGAATGCGCCCGAAAAGACACTCGAAGCGCACGATCAGGGTGTACTCTCCCTCTCGTGGTGTACACAAGACAGCGACATCCTACTGTCTTGCGGCAAGGACAACCGCACAATTGCATGGAACCCACACAGTGGCGAACAACTCGGCGAGTTCCCAGTTGTCACAAACTGGACGTTCCAGACTCGATTCAACCCTTCGAACCCCAATCTGCTCGCTACAGCATCGTTTGACGGCAAGATTGCTGTTCAGACCCTCCAAAACACTGGTGCTGCGACGGAGCAAACCAAGGCAGCTGCGCAGGTCCCTGAAGGCGAGGACTTCTTCTCGCAACCACGAGTGGAACCTCAGGGCGCATCGTTCTCGCTCAAAACACCCCCGAAGTGGCTGAAGAGGAGGGCTGGTGTGGCTTTTGGTTTCGGCGGAAAGCTTGTACAATTTGGTATTCATGATTCCAAGTCGAAGGTCACTATTTCTACATTTGCTGTAGACTCGCAGATCGGCGTCGCCAGCCAGGAATTTGACAAGGCCCTGGAGCAAGGAGACCTCTCAGCCATCTGCGAGAACAAGATTTCCAAAGCAGCTACCGAGGAGGAGAAGGCCGACTGGACAGTCATTAAGACCTTGACATCAGACAGCCCCCGGTCTAAGCTTGTTGAGTACCTTGGGTTTGCGGACGTGAAAGAGGAAGAACCCGTCGAGGAGAGAAAAGAGGCCGAGACGAATGGTGTTGATGACGGCGCGTCGTTCTTCGACCAATCTGGCTCAGACGAGGGCAACTTCTTATCTGACCTTGCAGCATCGAAGGGTGCAAAGACAAACAACCCCTTCCAAGTCTACACGGGCGAGGAGTCTGACGCTGATAAAAAGATTACCCGGGCTCTTATGCTTGGTAACTTTGAAGCCGCTCTTGACGTCTGCCTAAAGGAGAACCGTCTTTCAGATGCTTTCATGATTGCGATCTGCGGTGGAGAAAAATGTGTCGCAAAGACTCAAGCAGCGTACTTCAAGAAGCAGTCTGACGCTCCAAACTACCTCAGGCTGCTTGCCTCAGTAGTTGGCAAGAACCTCTGGGATCTTGTATACAATGCCGATCTTAAAGATTGGAAAGAGGTCATGGCTACTCTTGCGACTTTCGCGGACCAGTCCGAGTTCCCCGATCTCTGTGAAGCGCTGGGTGATCGTCTGGAGGAAGCCATTTCGGACGATGGTTCTTATCGCAAGGACGCATCCTTCTGTTACTTGGCTGGCTCCAAGCTCGAGAAGGTCGTTGTTAACTGGGCGCAAGAGCTTAAAGAGAATGAAGCAGCTGGTCTGGAGAAATCTGACGAGGACAACAGCTTCTCGATTCACGCCAGATCGCTGCAAGACTTTATCGAGAAGGTCACAGTTTTCCGCAAGGTGACTAACTTTAAGGATGCTGAGCAGCAGAAGGACACGGATTGGAAGCTTGAGCCCCTGTACGCGAAGTATGTCGAGTATGCGGACATCGCCTCCTCTCATGGACAGCTTGCTATCGCAGAGAAGTACCTCGACTTGTTACCCGCGAAGTACCCTGAAGCAGATGTTGCCAAAGACCGGGTCAAGCGCGCTACACAGAAGGCTACATCACAGCCGTCTGCTCAGCGCCAAGCTCAGCCTGCCGTGGGTGGTCGCAATACACGCGTAGTCCCTACACCAACACCAGCTCAAACAACCGCCTCACCGTACGCGCCATCTAACCCACTGTCGGCACCCGCACCAGCTGCGTCGCCTTACGCGCCTGTCAATCCGCTTGGAGCGCAAGCTCAAGCTCATGTACAGTCGCAAGGGCCAGCGCGCAACCCCTACCTTCCCACACCCCAGCCTTTCGCTCAACAGCAACCTTCTCAGCCTGCTACCCCGTATGGCGGTTATGGTCAGCCTCAGCAAACCTCGCTGCCCCCTCCTCCAAAGAGTTTCGGCCAGATGCCTGCCACTTCCACCGTTCCCGCTGCCATTCGTGGGCATATTCCTGCCTGGAATGATACCCCGGACTTTGGGATGCCAAAGCCAGCGTCTCGCCGTAGCACACCTCTCAATACCGTAGGCTCACCCTTCCCTAACCAGCAGGCAGCGTATGGCGCGCCTCAGCAAGGCCCGCCGCAGGGACGACCGACGCCTCCTCCCCCACCGAAAGGTCCTCCTCAGGGCCCTCCTAGGATGATGTCGCCACTCCAGTCGGGCAGTTCTCCATCTGCACCGAACCCTTACGCCCCAGTGCAACCTGCAGGCTTTGCATCCCCTCCGCAACCGCCAGTACCACGTGGGACTTCACCGTACGTCCCACCTAGCTCGGCAGCACCGGCTTCGAACCGCTATGCCCCTGCACCAGGTTCTCAGCCATCTCCTGTGCCAGCATATGGAGGAATGCCACCACCTCGGAATATTGCACCTCCACCTTCCCAGTTTACTCCTGCAGCTTCACCGTACGCTCCTGCTGCTTCGCCCTACGCTCCACCGATGGCTCACCAAGCACCTCCGACAGCTACACCACCGCCACCCAGAGGTCCTCCCCAAGGTCCCCCCCAAGGTCCCCCTCAAGGCCCCCCCCGTCAAGGCCCCCCACCAGGCGGCCCGCCCCAGGCCGGACCACCGAGGCCGGATTCCCGCTCTAGTCCCGCTCCGCCGCCAGCCGCTGCACCTGCAGCGGCCAAGCACCGTAAGCTACTTCCTATTATGCAATGTATTCCCTCTGCTAACTCAGAACAGCTCGTGGTGACCGATCGCACATTCCCGCAAGTTCGCAGCCCGTTTTCGATATTTTGAATGCGGACATGCAGCGTGTCAAGGCGAAGGCCCCTGAGAAGTTTAAGGCGCATGTGATTGATACAGAGAAGCGCCTGAACATTCTGTTCGACCACCTCAACAACGATGATGTTAAGCCTGATACCATCCAACAGCTGACCGAGTTGGCAAACAACATTCAAGCACGCCAATATGATCAAGCTGGTGTGATCTTCTCAGACATCATGACAAATAAGACAGATGAGGGCAGCGACTGGATTGTAAGCACACGCATTTGGATCGACTCACGCATTCGCTAACCGTACTCCAGGTCGGTATCAAGAGGCTGTTGCAATTCAGCAAGTCTACACCGCAGTAGAAGTCGAAGATAGATACACGAGTTACGGCCTGCGCCTAACGAAGTTTACATGCTGGCACAGTGTATGACGTAGACAGTATCGAAATATATTATGAGTGTCCTTTCCACCAAATCGCGAGTTATTTCGCAGAATGGCTTGCCGCAAGCGCTGGATTCTCTCGGTAGCGGCGAGTTACGCATGTTTGAAGGTTTGATGCCGCTTTGCAAACTCCTCAGTAAGGAAGGTGGGACTGGTCGGCTGCAGAGTCGGGCAGACGGCCAAAGTCCCGTGGCCGCAGCAATGGCACAGACTGCTGCCCAACTTAAATCTAAACATATCGAGCTTTCAGCGAGCAAGCTCGAGTCACTTGCCAGAAATATGCCGACTCTTTCGAGACTTTCGCACCTGAGCTAATACTTTTGATGTGACTCAATGAGAAGAGAATGAGACTTGTCGTGTCGTGTGCCAGAAACCCAGGTATCTGGTAAGCTAGCGGCTGTTAGAGCAGGATCGCCGCTCCTCCACCGGCTAAGTGAGGCTGTCAACACCAATTGCCAATACCACAAACCACCTACCTGGCGGAGATTCGACTATTGAATCCAGACGACAAGTCTGCCTGGCTGTGCAAGGCAACCATGGTGTCAGTGAGTGCACATTGTGGCCGTAAAATGTCCGACTGGAGCGGCACAGCCGTTGATGGCGCTGCAGCCTGGGCAATGACACCGCGGACAGCAGCACAAGCGAGATGCAGTGTACAACGCTTGTATACAAGTACAACCTGCGACGCATGGAGATACATCATGCAATTACCATCGATACTACCCTGAGCGATCCAAGAATGAACACATTGAAGCGCCGGCGAACCAACCTTGAGCATGATGGTCGCGGACAGAAGAGAGCCTGCGGCAGCCAGTTCCCCGCGAACCTTGATGGATTTGGCAATGCAACCCGGTTTAGAAGCCCGAGAGTCAGTTCTTCTATGCAAGCGCCGTTTGTTGCGTCAAAGCGTTGCATCCACAAGATTGTGACGGCATGTAGTCTGACACAGGCCACATGCTGTGCTTGCCTTGACGCGCGCCCTTAAGGCGAAACACCATCATATTATCGCTGGCAGTACTACTGTCACGACTGTCAAAGTAATTCTCTGGATTTCTCTTGTTTGAGTCTGGACTAATATTAGCCCAGACCACTGGATAACACACGATATTCACTACCAGCACCGACTGGGTGTGCCCAAATCTGTGGAAAATATCCCAGACACAATCAGAATTAGCTGTGCCGGTGGAGCTGTTGATATCACCCGCTCTGTGGACTTGACATTAGATGTTGTGAGGGTTGAAGTTGCACGACTGATGCAGTGCCATCCGACACAGCTCCTGGCAAGCGACATCGCTATGTGGAATGGAGGAGCTGTACCTGAAATGTCGGATGACAAGTCCCTGGGATTGTGCGCTACACACATAAAATTTGAGTGTGTCACCAATGCAGTGTCCGAAGACGACGACATGGAGGACGTCTGAGCGCACTATCGCGAACCGGAGATGTTTGTTTTGCGTTCGTCGCTTCGGCTTGTCTGTATATTCTTCACACGAATCACACCTATCCTGATCTGCAGGTTGAATGATAAGACTATTGCTCGAAACGCAACAAATCGCCTAGAAAGCCTGATTCGTGCCCAAGCGGCACGGAATCGCGTGCACGAGGCATACATGTCATATATGCCAGGATTCGATAACAGCCACCCAGCATGCGAACCTGCCGAAGTCGCACACTACGACAGGTCGATTGAAACAGCCCAGCCACGAACGAACCTCCACACTGCTGGCCCTGCAAGGGTGTGAAGGTTTAATCACATTATACCAGATTCCATTAAGGAGTCTGTAGAGGTCAAGTTCTCCGTGCAAAGCTGTATGCCAATATTGACGTAGGGATCGGAGACCGTACTGGGCTTGACCGTCCACCCACATCATCGGCTGACGACCATTGGAGTCTTGGCCACTCAAGGAGCTTCAAGAAACAACCGTGCTTGATTCAGCGGACTGATCGTCCGATAATAGAGATGTTTCGCCGCTTGACATGACCGTGGGGCTCTCGGCAGGCCCGCTCACTGTTTTCAAGCTCACCTTCGGATATGACCGCAGGTCCCGGTGGCGACGAGTGAGAAAGCAAAGTTGCATTGGTCAACGACCCTCAAGCCGGCGGGTACATCTGGCGTCCGCTTTGACCTCTCCAATCTGTCGGGTTTAGTGCTGTGATTCGCGGAGGATCAGCCTCGAGTTGATCATAGCTTCGTCTATGCGCATCACGAGCGCATCAGCCATGGAATGTTCATGTACCGGTAACTCCCTTGAGACGCTGCCCGAATAGTCGTGACCTAGTCACACGTCGATCGACTAGGCGTTTCGCACCCTGCACCGGCGTCCGTTGTACCATCATGTCGGACCATGCATGCATCAGTAAAAGCTTCTTTCCATGTGCTTGCGGCTGTTACATGTCGAACGTTATTAGATTGGCTGTTTCTTGATCGTACAAGGAAATGTGGGCTCGGCTTTGTTACTTTCGTATCTAGACTTCGTCCTCGTCTGCGTCGTGGTAGCAATCGCCGTGCCACCAAAGTTATTCTGTTTCGTTTGAATACGACCATGAGCCCTCGTGAACATACTCGCCTCCAACATCAGAAGCCCCCGGATTCATAAAACGACAATTACGTAGACGTCGATGCATTGACGTGAGCTCATGGCAAAGAGTGGATCGTGTGCAAACCAGCTGAGTCTTGACATCCGAGCTTCGTCACCGTCTTATGTCTTCAGCTGCTAGGGTGCAGTTCAGGCCTCCGCCAATCGTTGAGTGTATCTCCCAAGGCAACTGTCTCGGCATCGGGCGGAAAGTCTTCAATCCCCAGCAGGTTTGCACCAACTGTCTTACTCGACACGACCCTCAACAGCTACGGATCTGGGCCAGCAACAGTCGTACAGCCTTAACTCTCATCGACGAGGAGGTCCGCCGCAAACACATTGTTAAACGAAATATCGAGACGCACAGCCGCTTCCTTTGCGCGTTTGAAGATCCGGATTTCCAGTACTGCAGGTGGCGACGGAGCGATCTGAACCTTCGAGGGACCCGTCTAACGTGCAAGGTCGTGCGCAAAAAAGGAGCAGCTTGTGCAAGGTGTTGGAGGAGGCATCTGCAGAAGATTGGGATCGTCCAGTACTTCACGCCGAGCGGGTTATGTCATGAAGAGGCGGACAAAACTGTGTTGTCGAGGTCGGTAGGATTGGAGGAAGAAGAGGACGACGATGTAGAAGGCTACAACGAGATCCTACATTGAAGCAAAATATCTGTCGCTAGATGGTTAGTACTACCCCCTCTTCTTGCACCGTGCCCTGCTGACAAATATCTACAGTCAGACTCCGACACAGTGCTAGATATGCTTGCACCGCCAAAGCCTCATTGTGCTTTTGGTGTTGCATGCAACTCCCGTCCAGAAGGACAGGAAAGGGGCCCGGACATCTGCACCTGGTGCAAGAACATGAGCTTCGATGCTCTCTACGAGCAAGCCGCATCTCACCCTTACAAGCGCCATCTGAACCGTCTCATTGACACTTACATGCGCCAACTCGAGCAAGACAGCAACGAACGCAACAGCAAAGGTTGGTCACCACTGTGCGCCTGCAAGGACCCGGAGTACCGTCTGGACGTATGGCGGCGCGGCTTCAACCCCCAGGACGGGCGACTGTGTGGAACAGTGCGGCACCGGGGCCAGCTGTGCGTGCGCTGCTACCAGAAAGGCCGCGAGCAAGACTGCGCCTGGCTTTCAGAGTTCGATGGCGACAGACTGGGGTTCCCGTGCGTGTTCGATGATCCTCGGCTGAACCAACCAGTCGATCGGAACTGGAGGTTGGGCCCGGTGGACGAGCAGGGGAAGCCGGATCCGCACTGGGAGAAAGATCCTACGAGACATGGCCGGTGTGGGAGGAGACGAGAGAAAAACAGCCTGTGCCAGCGATGCTACAATCGCATGTGTGAGATCAGGGGGTTTGGGAGATACTTCGAACCCGAATGGGGTACGCTGCGTCAGAGCCGCGGCCTGTGACGGCGTGTGGTACAAAGAGGTCCTTTCTATTCAGTGCTTGAAGCAAGCCAGGGTTCGCAGGTCGGAAGGTCTCCAGTTTTTCCTTACTTGGTTTATAATTTTCTAGACAAATACCCAACAGACTTCAATGTCGATACTCAAGCAGTTTCTAGAAGTCCATGATCGCGGGAAGCGAGTGACGTCAGACATCAATTCTGAATGAAGTGCCTCTCGCTGCGAATCGGAAAATCAAATCACATATCGTGTGTATGTTGTAGAATTGATCATGCGGCAACACGGTCAGCCATACTTCAATGTGGTTGACTGATGAGGCTGCCCTTTGAAAGGGGACAGTTGACGCCTGACAGAACAAGGCTAGTGCGGGGCTTGATTGGAACGCCTCCGTCTCTCCGCCTTCGGCATCAATAAATATGAATGGACGACTCATCACAACCCTGCACCACCAATTACTTCACCAGTCCTTATTATCCGAACGTGACTCACGTTTGTCTTTCCCTTAAAGAGGTCAATTCGCCTTTACGGCTTACGAGACAAGGTTTTCTCCTACACCACTCACCCAAAGTCCACAATGGAGCACATTAAGAAGACGTTTGCGCAGTGCAAGAAGGAGGGCAGGGTAAGCTGAGTGGGCAATTGCTGGAAAATTGCGTGTTGACATCGACCTAGTCTGCCCTCGTCACCTATGTGACAGCGGGTTACCCCACTGCTCAGGAGACGCCCGACATTATGCTGGGCATGGAGGCCGGTGGCGCAGGTACGCATGAATCCTACGAGCAGCAACTGCTTTGGAAAGAGCTAATTGATACATATAGACATCATTGAGCTCGGTATGCCATTCACCGACCCCATCGCCGACGGCCCTACGATCCAGACCGCGAACACCCAGGCGCTGAAGAACGGAGTCAACACCGGCGATGTTCTCCAGATGATCCGCGATGCACGTAAGCGTGGGCTTAAGGCCCCCGTTATGCTCATGGGATACTACAACCCTCTACTCAGCTATGGCGAGGAGAAGATGCTCCAGGACGCAAAAGAGGCCGGCGCCAACGGTTTCATCATGGTCGATCTGCCGCCGGAGGAGGCTCTGCGCTTCAGGAACTTCTGCCGCAGCTACGGCCTTTCCTACGTTCCTTTGATCGCCCCGGCTACTTCGGAACACCGCATGCGCGTTCTCTGCCAAATTGCTGACTCATTCATCTACGTTGTTTCCCGCATGGGTGTCACGGGCGCTTCCGGATCCATGAACGCAGCCCTGCCCCAGCTACTGGAACGTGTCCACAAGTACTCTGGCAACAAACCGGCTGCCGTTGGTTTCGGTGTCAGCACGAGGGACCACTTCCTGAGCGTTGGCCAGATCGCCGAGGGTGTCGTCATTGGCAGTCAAATTATCAATGAGATTGCCAAGTCTGAACCCGGAACTGGCGCTAAGGCTGTTGAGAAATACTGCGACGCAATCTGCGGCAAGAGCAGCCGTGAGACCACCCGCGAAGTGGGCATTGTGGAGGCTCTCGCCGGTGCCAAGGAGCCCACCGGTGTGCATGTTGATAAGGTTATTACCGACGCGGATACCCCTGACGGTCCCGGACTGGTGGATCAGCTGGAGGCGTTGAACGCCAATAGCGATGGCTTCAACGAGGAGCATGCACTGCCTCCCCGCTTCGGCGAATTCGGCGGTCAATACGTGCCCGAATCGCTGATGGACTGTTTGTCGGAGCTTGAGAAAGGCTTCAATGCAGCGATTGAGGACCCTAAGTTCTGGGAGGAGTACAGATCCTACTACGATTACATGGGCCGTCCTGGACACCTGCACCTTGCGGAACGTCTGACAGAGCATGCCGGCGGAGCAAACATCTGGTTGAAGCGCGAGGATCTGAATCATACCGGAAGTCACAAAATCAACAATGCACTCGGTCAGGTTCTAGTTGCCCGAAGGCTTGGAAAGACCGAGATCATCGCCGAAACTGGAGCTGGCCAGCACGGTGTTGCTACCGCTACGGTCTGCGCCAAGTTCAACATGAAGTGCACCATCTACATGGGCGCCGAGGACGTCAGGCGTCAGGCCCTGAACGTCTTCCGCATCAAGCTGCTCGGTGCCTCGGTTGTTGCTGTCGAAGCAGGCTCTCAGACCCTCCGTGATGCGGTCAACGAGGCCATGCGTGCCTGGGTCGTTCACCTTGACACCACTCACTACATCATTGGATCTGCTATTGGGCCTCACCCGTTCCCAACCATTGTCCGTACCTTCCAGTCGATCATCGGCAATGAGACCAAGGCGCAGATGCAGGAGAAGCGCGGCAAGCTTCCCGATGCCGTTGTAGCCTGTGTTGGTGGCGGCTCTAACGCTGTCGGCATGTTCTACCCCTTCGCTAACGACCCTTCGGTTAAGCTGCTTGGTGTTGAGGCTGGTGGTGACGGTGTCGACACCGACCGCCACAGCGCTACGCTGACTGGTGGTACCAAGGGTGTCCTCCACGGTGTCCGCACCTACATTCTTCAGGACAAGCACGGACAGGTCAGCGAGACTCACTCTGTCTCCGCCGGTCTTGACTACCCCGGTGTTGGACCTGAGCTTGCCAGCTGGAAGGACAGCGAACGTGCCAAGTACATTGCTGCCACTGATGCCGAGGCCTTCATTGGCTTCCGTCTTGCATCTCAATTGGAGGGTATCATCCCTGCGCTTGAGACTGCTCACGCAATCTTCGGTGCTGTTGAGCTGGCGAAGACCATGTCAAAGGATCAGGACATCGTCATCTGTGTGTCTGGCCGTGGTGATAAGGACGTGCAGAGTGTCGCCGAAGAGCTTCCCAAGCTGGGTCCCAAGATCGGCTGGGACCTGAGGTGTAAGTGATAAACATCTTTAAGTTCTCTATACGAAATGCTAACAACGCCCAGTCTAAATGCTTTTTCGCATGAACTCCACAGCACATTGAGCAAGCCCGCATATGGACAGCCGTCGATCTAGTAGCAATCTCGAAATCTAGACAGCAATGAAAATCAAACCTGTTCTTGCCATGCTCTTTTTCTTTTTCTGCGGTGTTCGCAACTTAAAACAGCTACTGTAACCTGATCACCACCTAACCCATGGAGGGAGCAAATAGCCGACGACCAGGCTGCTCGGTTATGTCCCTTCAAACACTTGACTGGTGATTGGCTGCGCTGCGGGACGCCCTCGGCAGTGCCCGAATCGTGAGCTTTGACGTCTTCTACCCCAGATCTCCAACAGTCAAGTCCGGCGCGCAAATGATGCAGACAATATGTTTGTAAACATCGGGAATGTTTCAACATAAAGCCTACATGCTTACGAGATCTTTCACCACCGACTTTGTCACCAGGCGATTGGCAATGCTGGCACACGAACAGTGCGGACAGAATTACCCCGGACCTTGGATGCACTTCGATGCAACCGAGGGTTATCTCCATCGTTAGGAGGGGCGCCGGGTAGTCAAGCTAGCGCCACTGACACGCATACCGGGCTGTCGATGTCGTCTTTGACACTTCCGTGCGATTTGTTCCTCCAGATGTGCTGCCTTCTTTCCCTAGATCCTTCATAATGCGGGCGTTTGCGCGTGCTGTACAGCGGCAGAAACTCAATGCTCGCACTCTAGCATTCCAGCAGTCACGACAACGACGCGGCTTTGCCACTGGAAATCCTCAGGACGTGAAGGGGTTGACTGTCATCGACCATCACTATGAGTAAGATCTAAAGAAAACCGAGTATACGCCCTAGACGTTGCTGACTTGACCAGCGCTCTGGTCGTGGGAGCAGGAGGCGCTGGCCTCCGCGCCGCTGTGGGCCTCACAGAAGCCGGCTTGAAGACAGCATGCGTATCGAAGCTCTTTCCGACACGCTCTCACACCGTCGCCGCGCAAGGCGGCATCAACGCCGCGCTCGGTAACATGACAGAGGACGATTGGCGCTGGCACATGTACGACACCGTCAAGGGCTCCGACTGGCTCGGCGACCAGGATGCGATCCACTACATGACGAAGGAAGCCATCCCGGCCGTCGTCGAGCTCGAGAACTACGGCATGCCGTTTTCGAGGACGAACGAGGGCACGATATATCAAAGAGCGCTGGGCGGGCAGAGCTTGAAGTACGGCAAGGGCGGGCAGGCGTATCGGACGGCGTGTGCGAGTGATCGCACGGGGCATGCTATGTTACACACGCTGTATGGGCAGAGTCTGAAGGCCGGGGTGCAGTTCTTCATCGAGTGGTTCGCGTTGGATCTCATGATGAGTGACGGGAAGTGTGTGGGTGTTACGGCAATGAATATGGAAGACGGGACGTGCCATCGCATGTTTGCCAAGAACACAGTTTTGGCTACAGGAGGTGAGTGTGAACAACTTCCGTTTGGCGTGACGAGAAAGAAGCATACTGATCTTGCTAGGCTACGGGCGTGCATACTTCAGTGCAACGAGCGCGCATACGAGTACAGGCGACGGGAGTGCCATGGCTTCGCGAGCAGGACTTCCGCTCCAAGATATGGAGTTTGTCCAATTCCATCCTTCTGGCATTTACGGCGCAGGCGTTCTCATTACAGAAGGCGCACGCGGCGAAGGCGGATATCTCCTCAACGCTGAAGGCGAGCGCTTTATGGAACGCTACGCCCCAACGGCAAAGGACCTTGCATCGCGAGATGTTGTCTCGCGATCCATGAATCTCGAGATTATAGAAGGTCGTGGCTGCGGTGAGGGGAAGGATCATATTCACTTGCAACTTTCGCATCTACCCAAGGAGATTATCCATGAACGGTTACCGGGTATTGCTGAGACAGCTGCGATCTTCGCGGGCATTGACATCACAAAAGAGCCTATCCCGGTGCTACCGACTGTACATTACTGCATGGGCGGTATTCCAACAAACTACCACGGCCAAGTCTTGGACGTCAAGGACGGAAAGGATCACATTGTAGATGGCCTCTATGCCGCAGGCGAAGCAGCATGCGTAAGTGTACATGGTGCAAATCGACTCGGCGCCAACTCGCTGCTCGATATCGTAGTATTCGTAAGTCTCTAACTCCAACCAATTCCCATCACAGCACTGACAAGCCCCCAGGGTCGAGCAACCGCTCTCCACATCGCCGACAATCATGCCCCGGGCGCCACCCACAACCAATCGGAGAAGAACATCGGTCTCGACTCCATCAGCGAAATCCCCTCCTTCCTCGCCTCCGCCGGCTCGCTCCCGACCTCCTCCCTGCGCGCCGACATGCAAAACACGATGCAAAAAACCACCGCCGTCTTCCGCGCCCACGACTCTCTCGCCGACGGCAACTCGAAACTCTCTAGCATCGAGTCCTCGTTCACGCGCGACCTGCGCGTCACAGACAAGAGCCTGATATGGAACTCCGACCTCATCGAGACGCTGGAGCTAAGGAACTTGCTGACGAATGCGGTGCAGACGAGCAAGGCGGCGTTGACGCGGACGGAGAGTCGGGGGGCACATGCAAGAGACGATTTCAAGGAGCGGGATGATGCGGAGTGGATGGTGCATAGTCTGACGTGGCAGGGGGCGGTGGGTGAGGAAGTCAAGTACGGGACAAGGGCGGTGACGATGGGGACGATGGACGAGGGGGAGTGTAAAAGCGTGCCGCCGATGAAGAGAAGTTATTAGCGACAGGCTCGTCATCAAGATACTCTATCCATCTTGCCTCTGTCTCCACAGAAGCGACCGAGTCTTCGAAACCCCGGCACAGAAAACGCTAAGTTCGCTGACACAAATACCCATATTCTACAGGCCACGCTCACTCCCGGCATCACCGCCACTCCACAGACCTCCCCTCGACAATCTCGCACCACCGCCGAAACTGCATCCACTCTTCCGCCCTCTGCAGTAAGTCTCTTGTCGCCGAATCTGGTGCCCGTCGCCGCAGCATTCGCCGCTCAGCGCGGACCCCCCAACCTAGCACACCCGAATCAGCTCATCTCACCCAGCAGATAGAACGCAACATACTGGTACATCTAAAGACACCAGCAATCCACCGACGCACTCTACTGGACGCAAGTGGTAAGGCCAGTACGGCAATTACGACTGCGACAAGGCCGATGATGGCTTCTTTGGACCAGGCTGGGTCGGTTTCTGGGGGAGTGTCGGGTTTGTTGGTGCCTGTGGGGAGACTGTAGATTAGGTGCGGGAAGAAGATGAGGATAAGGCTGAGTGAAGGTAACGCCGTCATGCTGGAACATTGACCAATGGGATCAAGTATGGGCTTGGGGTATGTTTGGGGATGCTTCAGCGTTCGTCGCGGTTCGGGAGAAGGAGGAGCAGAGTGTTTGATTCACGGCTGTTGCGAGCATTATTCAGACCAAGGGATGTGCGTGTTTTATGTTCATTCGAAAGTCGTCGTATCTCGTGCGATTGAATTTCATTACAAAAGCTGGCTAGCCTTACCTGGGAATTGGGGCTGCGCAGCAGGTACAAGTGAACCAATCAGCACAGGCTGGGATTCTGTAAGGCTTGGATGCCTAGATTCCAAATTCTTCCAATCGGGCAACCAGATGTCCGCGTTTCGTGCTGCATGGGAGACATCATTCTGGCGGCCCACTGGCACGTTGTTGCTGCGAGTTTGTTGTTGCACCCACAAGCAGAGGTATCCAATCTGGTGAAGCCGCGACTGCTGTTCGTGAGCGCCACTGCTTTTCTGAGTGCGGTCACTATTCAAGAGCTAGTACTCTCATTGAATGCTATTGCTCGTTTTGAATATCGCTGCTCTTTTAAGTACTACCATTTCCTCGAGCGCTACCCCTCTTTCGAGTGCTGCTGCTCTTCTGAACTGCTACTGCCCGACCACACAGCCACCGCACTTGTAAACTATAGCCACTGTTCTTTGACTGCGAACAGTCCTTACCACTACCGCCCCATAGACGATATTACTACTATTTGTGGCCTTCTTCATTTTGCAGTTCTTTGCCGAGCCTTGATGATGTGCTGGTACCGAGAGACGAGGCTGAGAAACTCCAGCCTCGACTTCAGGCCTTTTGGTTCCATGGTATATTTGCTGAATAGAAATATCGTGATCGATTCTGATGGTCGATTCTTACAATACGCACACGAGCAGAAAAGGGTAAGCAAGCAAGTTCTGGTCAATAAGACCGTCTGATTGTGGTAGGAGCACGCTTGAATTGCGAGACAGGTAAATAACAACAGCAAGACTGATCATGTTACACAAATCTCATATACGCTACGAAGACACTTTGACAAGAAGGGTACAAGCAACCTAGAAGGATCCGAAACAACGCGAGAAATCGCTCCAAGCTACAAAACATCCCAGTCAATCATACAAAGGCCGCCGCGCCGCGTCAGTCCTCCATCACTCATCGTCCCAGTTAACCTTGAGTGCTACAAAGTCGTCAGCTTCGTTGTAATGTTGCATCGAGGAGTCAAACTTACCACAAGGGAACGGGAAGTACATATCCCAGTTCTCCGTCAAGTACGCATGGTACGGGTGCTTCTCGCCCGGGAACATCTTCTTCTCCACCTTGGCAACCTTGCCCTGGTCGCCCAGTGCAGGCCGCAAGTTCTTCAGCTTCGCGACCTCCTTCAGCATGCACGTCAGCGTGACCTTGGCCATCGGCAGCCCCAGGCACTGGTGCGGTCCGTAGCCGAGGTGGATGTAGCTGTCCATCGGCCTGTTGAGGTCGACTTCGTCTGGGTTGGGGAAGATGGCGGGATCGTGCGACGCGGCGCGCAGGTTGACGAAGACCTTGTCGCCGGTCTTGAGGTTCAGGGTGCGGCCGGAGTCGGTGACGGTCGTGTCTTTGGCGGTCTGGCGGATCACTGCGGTCTCGCCGGCGAGACGCGAGCCTTCGAGCACGTAGCGCTGCAGCTTCTCGAACGCGGCTTCGCTGTCGTCGTGCGCGAGCTTTTGGATATCGGCCCAGTGTTTCTGGCCGGCGCCCAGGAGATAGTACTCGAATGTCTGTGCGAAGAGTTGGCCTTGGTTCGACACCATGCCGCCCGCAGTGCCGAGAATGTGGCCCCAGACGAGCTTCTCAGGCTCAATGCCAGACTTCAACAAGCGCTCAATGAAGTGGATACCGTAGCTCTTGAGCGCGGATTCGTTGGGCCAGATGGCTTCTGTGATTTTCGAGAGAATGCCAGAGTGTGCGATAGCCTCGACGTTCTTAGCAACAACGTTACCAAGAACCTCTGTGGCCTTATGCGCCTTGAGGTGCAGGGGGAATGAGCCAGCAGGATCGACGTCGAAGAAGATGAGCGCGAAAACGCCCGACATCATGAGATAGAGCTCGGCCTCTGTGAATATTCCGTGTGGTCGCTCCTCGGTCTTTAGTGGCAGCATGAAGAGCTCGGCGCAGAAGTGCACATGTGCGAGATTGCCAACATCGCGAATGATGTCGACCTGGTTGAAGTCGGCAATCTTTGCGCTCTTCTCAGCAAGGAGCTCGCGCGTCTTGGCTGTGTAGTAGTCGCGGATCTCCTTGTCCCAGTCGTTGATGTACAGGGCTTTCTTGACCATCGCACGAGACTCGGCGTTCTTCTTGCCATCGCCTGCGAGCATGAAGTCCCTCGAGCTAGTGCCCATGATGTACTCCATTGCTGCACCCCATGTGACCTTGAAGGTTTCCTGATCCTTCATGATATCGGTGGCGATCTTGTACTCCTTCACCAGCTGAGGATGGAAGCTTGTGCTTGGCTTTGAGAAGTCGTAGAGCTTAGCCTTACCCAGGTCCTTGAGCGCCTCTTCCATGGCTGACGGAACTGTAAGCGGGTAGTGCACGTAGACACTGTTCTGCTTGAAGTGGTTGGGGAACGCGCGAAGGAAGAGCTTGTAGAACACGCAACCATTATCAACGCCAGTGTCGAAGTTGACGAGCGAGTAGCCCCAGTTGGTCAGTGTCCGTGGGTTGTAGTCGTGTGTGTAGAATCGGTCACCGCGGACAAGAGCCACGGCATCAGACAACACAGCACGCGAGACCGTGTATGGAGGTGTCAGACCGGAGCCAGGAGCCATAGCTTGCTTCGCATCCTCGACCACGATACCGGGATAGATTTCGACCTTGTCTGGATGGCCGTACAGATGCTTGAGCTGCTCCTGCACGTACTTGTCGCTGGAAATGTCCTCGAATGTTCGGTGCGGCTCCAGTTTGAAGTACTTCCTGAACTCATTTAGTGAACCCAGGTTCCATTTCCGCGCCTGTTCGATGCCCATAACCTCGATGGCACGGAAGACTGCCGGGACTCTGTTTGGTCCAAAGGAGTTGGCACAATCTTCGATACTGGAAGTGAGAATCTTGACGAGTTCATCATCGGGGAGGGTGCCGTCAGCGTTGCGCTTCAGGTTGGCGAAGTTGCGATCCGATGGGTTCGCTTTGTAGTCTGTCTTATAGTACCCGTGGAGCTTGTCGAGAAAGTCCTGCTTTGTCAACTTCTTGGGGTCAAAGTCCTCGCCAAACACCTCCTCCATGATTTCCCTTGTCCACTTCTCGTCACGGTCGGAGACAGTTGAGTGCCATCTGTAGACAAGGTTGAACTCGGCGGACACCTGGTTGCCGACACCCAAGGGCAGATCTTTGACTTCAGCGCGAGGATTGAGCTGCCAGTTGCTATCTGTGCGGTTCAAATCCAAGATCGTGCGAACGTAGTCGATGAGAATGATGTTGACATACAGACCGCATGTGATGAGGCGGCCAGTCTGGAACAGATCATTGTCATACTTGGCCCAAGACGCGTTCCACTTTGAAGTAGCTTTGTCGTCCTTCTCCTGTTCTCCTGTGGGTTTAGGAGCCTCGGAAGATGGCTTTGTGAAACGCCCCAGCTCGTTGATGGTTGCCAGGTTGTCCACGACGTGATTGTGGAAGCGGTTGAACATGATCAGTATCGCGCCAACGCCAGGGGGAAAGAACAACAGCCTATTTTCAGAGAAACAATCGGGCTTGATCTTTCCATCCTTGAACGTCCTCATCCTGTCTTGTTCTGTCTGATTGCTTCCGTACAGAGGGGCCAGATCCAGATACGAACTGGTCAGCGAGTTGGAATCAAGGCCATCTTCGGTGTGCTCTGTTCGGAAGCAGTCGTGAATGATGATCGATGCGATGTAGAACAGCATACTCGAAATCCTGTTCGGATGCAGCTCGGCGTGTTTCCTGGTCATGATGCTGTCAAATACGACGCCAGCGTCTGGTCTTGCCGGTGTCTGCATCATAGAGGGTTTAACTGTCCGGGCATAAGGAGTTCCTGCGGCACCGAGCTGAGGGTGAATCAGGCTGTTATTGGAGCCATCGGCGGATCTGTACTGATACTTTGCTCCAAGGTACGATTGTGGTGGATGCTCCAGATCATTCCAGAGCTGTGTGACAAATGTGGTGGTCAGAGTGTCTCGCATCTTTGAACCGTCTGGAAGCGCTGCTGCTGTCCGAATGAGACCCTCCATTAGGTAGGTCTTGTCGTCTGTGTATCCACCCATCATCTTCTCCTTCTGAATTTCGAGTAACGTCTTGGCGTTGTTCGCATCCAGATAGGTCAGATCACCCAATCCATCGGCGATTTTCTTGAGAATAGAAGGGTCGTCTTCAGGAGCAATCTTTGATCCATCGCCTGTATTTGGAACGGGCGCTGCTGCTGCGCCTACGATGCCGGCCATCTTCTTGAAAGGCCCCCCAAGTGCATTCCTCAGCTTGGTCAACTCAGACGGCTCTGCCGCCTTTGGCAAGGGTTTGCCGGTCCTGGTATCGACGTGTTCGTCCCAGGCGGCCTTGGCTTCTGCGACCATGATGTGTGATTGACGATACTGTTGGGATGTTATCAGCGGTTCTTCTTTCAAAAGCGCAGCGCGTGTGTGTAACCAAATCGAGCGAACATGGCCTGTATAGTGATGTAGAAAGAGAATACAACTTACATCTACTTAAAGACACGAACAACTTCAGTCTGACAGCCTGGCGTGCAAGATGCTCCTTGCTTTCTGCTGTTCTAGTGATGGAGAGGGATTAGAATTCAGTATATACAGCTTTTATGTGGGAAGTACAAAGTAAGACAATGTTTAGCACACGAGCGGCGAGGCTGGAATATAAATATTTGTCTCTGAGTCGGGAGCGGGGGGGTTACCGCTTGGCTTGCAGGTGCAGTAGTGTGCTCAATTACGAATGGGTCTCGCACAAGATCCGAGGAGGCAACCTCTTAGATGGCTTTGCCATCCTCCAGCAAGGCCAGAGGCCGACGATAGTGTCCTTCGCAACCTCACAGGCTGACGGTTTCGTCGGCCGTGGGGCCAAAAAGAGAAGTCTCTAGTCTCAGCCGCAGTTGACCAGCTCAGCCCTCGTGGACCGCGGCGGTCCGCCAAACGTCTGAGTGCGCCAATCAAATCAATGGGATTATCAGGATTATAGCTCTAATCAGTGTAGGATCATCTGGCCCGCGCCAGTTGTGGGGTCGAGACATGCTGGGAACGGCGTTCTGTTCACTAAGAGCACATTGGCGCGCAGATGCACCAGAAAGCAGTCCGTCGGTGTGAGCTGAGGATGCCTAATAAAAGGTAGTCCATGATGTCAATCGCAAGGATTATAATGACTGCGAGCTGTTGGTTGTGCCTGGATGGTGGGAACGGCAATGAGGGGCTACCAGCTAGTGACGCTAGATGCAGGGACCGCGGCCCCGAAAGGCGCAGGCCGGGAGGAAGGCGCCGCAGGCCTGTAACAAGATCGATGGATCGATCATATTTCCCGCCCAAAAGAAATGTGTGTACGGACACACTCGTGAGTGATGGTGTACGCAGGTCTCATTGAGGTCACGAGAGGGCGGGAGCTACTACGAGAACGCACGAGTGGTTGGTCAGGAAATTTCTTGAATAATGCCGAAGCTGACATCTCGTACATCTACTGCAATAGTGTTCCGAGTAAGCCTTGCGCATAAGCTGGTCTGACCGAGAGCAGTTGCCTTGTTGCCCTCCCTGTACATCATTTCTGTCCTGGCTGCGGGACTCGATTCGCTATGCGACATGACTTCAGCCTCGCGGCGGCCGCCCTGCTCCCCTGCATGCTGCTCCAAGCCACGTTTTCGGCCGAACATGGGTATGCTCACCAAATGCCAGGCAGCATGGCATACCTCTTACGCTTGTACTTGTCACCGAACTCCTTGCGGTACCTCTTTTCTTTCTTCCATGCCCAGACACCCATCTGGCCGACCGCAATAACGATGAACAGGACTGTGCTCAGACTTCGGTTGACGAGTGCCACACCAATCCATGCGATCGCCTCAAACAAGTAGTTGGGGCATGTCACAAGATTGAAGCCAAGACCGTGCGGGATGCCTCGTTCGGTACTGCCTGGACGGCGCAGGTTTTTGAGTGTCAAATGCGCATTAAAGTTGCAAATCTCCCCAATTGCGAACAGAGCGACGCCGAGGTATGTGATGAGAGGGTTCCAGGCTTTAGCGGCAGGACTGTTGGGTCCGTATGACCAATATGCCAAGTTGAACCCCGAAAAGACCCAATAGTGGCCGCTGTTCTTCACAATGTTGAATGCTGGCATTGTCGCTGAGGAGAAGCGGTGGACGAAGAGTGTCTCGTACTCTCGCTTCGCAAAGTGCAATACACACATGATGAGCGTGAGTGTCTGCAGTTGCGTGGCTGGAGCATCAGTGCCATAGATCCAAGACCGAGCAAAGTATACGAGAGGGTGGATGAGGAGAGGGCCGAGATATTCTACGATGAAAACGGTTCGCCAGGATATCTGGGGACCTATATGATCTGGTCAGATTTACTCTCTGTGAAGCATGAGGAGGTTGTGACATACCGAGATCCTTCACATCTACAGCGCTCTTGTTCCTGAGACCAGTCTGGTGAATGCTGACACCTCCGGCGTTCGGAATCGCTGATCCATCGCTACCCTTTGTGACTCTTAATCGGTGGATGGAGAACTTCGAGACACTCGCGATCTTGCGGAAGATCTCCGACGCAGGCGCATCAGAATCAACGGTTATGGATTCCGGTAGGCCCTTGATCGGGCGGCCTGGCGGGGTTGTCAGCTTTGCGATGATAGACGGCGCAATCTCAATTGAGCCGTGGCACAGAAACACATACCACGCGGGCGTATCACAAGAGTGAGGGGTGATGAAGACATTGTGGCTTGTTCCTGCAATGTGTCGGTGTGTATTCCTGCGACTTTTTGAGGTGTAATGATTTCTTGGCAATGAGCCTCGGGACGTCATCAAGAACGGCTAGTCTGCACGATGTTCATTGGCTACACTCAGCGCATAAGGGATTCTTGAGTGGTTGTACGAGTGTGATTGGCTTGGATACCCACCTAGTCACAGATACATCTGACTTGCCTTCACGAGTGCTACTTGTTTCACTCAGCCAAGATCGACCACGACCTGGGATGCAGTTTCCGGTCCCATACCGGCAATCAGCTCGCCAATTAAGCCCTTGATCGAATGAGGCTGGCGAACATCTCCGTCGTCCCATGATATGAGTTGCTACAGTATGTCAGTACTGTGGTGTTATAAAGAGCACTCCATGAGCACTTACTTGAGCCTCAGCAAGCCGGCCTCTAACTCGAATCGGTGTTGCTCCAAGATCCAGTCTACTGTCCAGTTCTTCTATGGTCATAAATCCAGGGACCTTCAAATCGAAGAGGGACATTCCGTTCTTCACTGCGACCCCGGATTCAGCTGCCGTAGGCAGTGGATATTCGAGTTCGTCAAGCTCACTGGACTCTGTAGCTGTATTGCTCACAGAAGCTGCCGAGTCCTGCCGTGCACGCTCTCTCGACAGTGAGACGTACGTCTTCTTATCCAGCAAGCCTTTGAGCTCGCCATCCAAGGGGTTCCAACCATAGGACTCCGGATCTAGAACGTGCTGAGGTTTGTAGTCACCCTTGTAACGCATCTTTGTGCAACTGTGAATGTAGTAGCCCATGTAATAGTACTGGTAGCCACCTTCAAGGGCGAGAACAGTCTCTCTCAGGGCACTCAGCTTACCGAACTGCCACTTCTCATAATCTGAATGATACAGCATGTACACACCACTAACGCAGTGAGGGAGCAGGTCTAGTACACCCATTGCAACCAGTCTACCGTCCAATCGGTAGCACTGGTGGTAGGAACCAAGTTGCTGAGACCTGCCATTCACTTGTCGGACGGTACGCTGCAGCGGAGACGTGCACAAAAAGCGCTTGAATCCACCCTGTGAGATCTCGTGGGGCTTCTCTTTGTGAACGTGCGACTGGTAGTTGCGAAAGAGCTCAAACTTCTCGACTGTATACTCTGCAGGTTCGAGCGTCACCTCGAAACGGTGTGCAGGCTCTGGCGGCTGCTTGACATGTTCGAGCTCAGCTCGATGAATTTCCTGCAGGAGGTCGAACCCATTCTTGAGGCGTGCTTTCTCTCTGATGGAGGTCAGCTTGGCGCTGGTGTCACGAATAGGCATGCACTGACTCCTTCGGCACTGGGTGCAGCTTGGCGGCGGCTTTTTTATATTCCTCACCTAGAACGAAGTCATTCCATTTGTTGACTGTTCGCCGCTGGTCTTTCGACGGCTTCAACTCGGCTGCAGGAAGTCTTCTTATGCATCAGTCGTTGTGGATACTATCTTGCATATGCAGCTTACCGGATCGTGTAGTGCGGACAACAATGCCGCAGAACATCAGGCTTGTAGAAGATGGTGCCTGACCTTCTCCACCCTCGATCTACCAAGCTTTGGTAGACATCTACCGACAAGCTTTTTGACGAAAAATAATAGCTGGCTCCTGATTATGTAAAGCTAGTCAGTATTCGAAGCGCACTGGTCGTCTCCTCCGCACACAGGTGGTCAGGAGCAAACGGCGTGACGTGGCAGCCGGAAAGGGCAGGTACGCATATGACTCGCCCGATGTTGTTTGATCATCAGCGTGCGCATTACAGTCATCTAGGCGGATGGAAAGACGAAGATGAGGCTTGGCAGCAATACATGCTCTGTGCAGGTGGACCCTGCGCCAGAGTGGACTCTGCGCCAGAGTGGACTCGTGTCAAGCAGCGCGGGGATGTAATGTGCACACGTGAAGAGAGCAACCTTAACGGAACATCAATTGAAGACGCAGCTGGTGCGCGCCTGCGATTGCGCGCCATTGTCGATAATCTGGGCGGTCTGACCGCTCCGAAAGCTTCATGCACGCATGACTCTGGGTGACAGAACGGGGAGATGAACGGAACATCCACGTACGAGAATTGAGCGTCCTCTGGCCACTCGATGCGTCTTTGCAGTATCCGCAGGACTCGCTACTGTAGCCTAGGAAGGAGCATCAGCAGCTGTGTCGCGGGGCCAGGGATAGAGGCCGTGAAGTATGCAGCGTGCGAGGCGTGGAGGACGACGCTGTGTGCTGCCGTATCCAGCCAGACAAGCACGGGCGGAATCCAGGAGAATGGTTGGAGCAGAACCTACCCAAGGGCTGCACGTAGGAGAGGGCCATCCGAGAACTGGCCTACGACGGGCTGCAGGAAGGGGCGTAAGCGTGGGATTTGGTCAAGCGTTCAGTGGGGGCAGGCCAGAGCGGAAATGGCGTGCGGGCGTAACGAGGGCTTCGAGCGGTGGAGAGCAACGGCAGCCGTTATATGTAGAGGTGAATAATAGCTCCCCTGACGGCCGGCCTGTCAGAACTGCGGCGTGGTTGCCTCACTGGCACTGCGCCTTGTGCCTGCTGAGCTGCGCTCGCCGCTGGCTCGCTCGTACACGGACGGAGCACGGCGGTCGCAGGGAGTGCTGCAGCCTGTGTGGACGATGAAAGTGCTGTATCACAGCACGCGCGATTCCGCGCCCACTGAAAAGCATGCAACTGCCCCCGTGATTCTGCCTCGCCCGACGTCATAGGCAGGCGCGCTGCTGCACAATTGCCTGCGCAGTCCCGAGACAGTGAGTCGCAAGGTTTTGCGTGCGCCCGCTGCGTCCCGCAGGTCTCCTGGTTCGCGTGCTTGGCGGAAAGGCTCGAATTTCTATGCGGTCGAGCACCTAGCCTCCCACTCCACCTGTCTAATAAAACATCACCATGGCCTCGTTTACTGCTCCCAGGGTTCTTCAACATCCTCCGCCCCGTTCCCCCCGGGACTGAGCAACTACCGCCCCACCACGCTGTCACTACATCTCACCCCATTCACACTTGCCTAGCACCTCGCTACCGCTACGCACGCCCTCGCCGCTGCTCGGCTTCTTTTCACCGCCATAGTGCGCCCTTGCCCCTCGGCCACGCCCCTCCTGCGAGCTTGCACTGGTGCTGTGAGCCCACCTGCCCGTCTGCAGTGCCGCTACTTGCTCTCGCAGCCACTCTTCACGGCCTAACATGGCTGCCACCCAGCAGCTGCCCATGCAGTCGCGCACTGGTCGCGTGAACCAACGTAAGTGTGCTCACGAGACCCCCTCGCCTTGTTCAAAAGATCGCCATTGCGCCGCCACTGTGTGCAGCGCCGCCGTTTGCAGCGACACGCTGCTAATTTCCCTGCAGGCTACGGTTCTCAGGGCGAGCGCCTAGTCGCGGGTGTTGTTCCGCTCTCCGCCGACAAATACTACGTGCTCCTAATCCAGTCCACACGGCGTGGCGGCTGGGTCCTGCCCAAGGGCGGCTGGGAGTTGGACGAAGCAACTGCCCAAGACGCCGCCAAACGTGAGGCATGGGAGGAGGCCGGCATTATCTGCAAAATCAGCTACGACCTCGGCATGATCCCCGAGAAACGGAGAGCCGACCAGCTCACAGCCACCGCGCCCAAGGCCTCATACCACTTCTTCGAGGCCCTCGTCGAGAAGCAGGAGGCGCAATGGCCTGAAATGCACAAACGGTCGCGACAATGGTTTACATACAGCCAGGCACGCGAGGCGTTGGCGCCAAGGCCTGAGCTGCTCGATGCCCTCGACAGGTGCACCATGAACCGGTAGAAGGTGCTCGGGTGCCTGCAGGCGCAGCAGTGCACTCTGCGCGCAGGCACCACATGTGGCGTGACGGAGCATACCCCATTCGGACATTTGAGTCCTCCTTGTCTTTTAATACCACACCGCGGGTGTCAAAAAAGCTACGGCACGTAGCACTATAGACTTTGGTCTGGTCCCGTTCGGCAACTGGCGTTGTGGTTGCTCTTCTATTGGTAGAAAGATGCATATGCGGCTCTCGTGTTCTGGGCCATTGCGGCTCGCATCAATGCAATTTGGCCAATGCCGATCGCCGTCTTCTTGTTTTCTTTACCGACTAGGTCTTCACTGTATCTCATGATTGTGCGCTGATCGAAGTAGTTGAAGCAACTGTCGCTTCAATACCTGTCGCTGGTCTCTTCCTGCGCGCAGCTCTTCGCCGCACGTATAAATGAGGAGCAAAGGTCACATAGCTGGTCATCCGCACGCCTGGTCCAATTGCCATCGTGCTTGAACTGCGCAGCATTCTACTAATGACCCAGAGAGCAGAGTATGATTTCGTGGTCGTTTTGCGTGGAGCGACCCACCAGCTGTGTTGCTATCCGGACTCATTTCTCGTATATGCAGGGCACGCCCAAACCCTCGGGCACAACGACCCGCATGACGTCGACATCGACGAGCTCGCATGAAGTATGCGTTGGCTATATTGAAATACCCAGAGAGACTCGCACATCACCTTATGACAGTCTAGGCCAGAGCCGGGCTCAAGAAAGAGACACGTTCTTCGCGTGACAAATGCTCCGAAGGCTTTGCTAAGAGCTCGAAGCAACCAAGGCCATGATCTTGCGCGCAAGGTCTTGCGTTTCATGGCTGAACGTTGATATGTTGCTCGAGTGCAATTGCATTCTCCCCTCTTGAGTATGGAGAAGAGCATGCCACTCTAATCAATGTTAGCATATTGGAGTTTAGACATGCTCCCACTAATGCTCGCATGCTACTTGGTCTCTGCAAATTTGTCTTTCAGTTGCAGTAGTATTAGGCCTATTTGTAGTACATAGTTAGGGGTACAGGTACACGTGGATTCCGCCGCTCTTTTGGTCTCCACAGCAAGTTGTCTGGCTCTTTGTTGAGGCTGATTGCACAACTGTTCAACACCAGGCCACAACACCTGCAAAAACGGTCACCATACCCGATCACCAATGTCGCACCCAGAGAGCATTTGACCACGTGCTGTCCACTTGATGCGGGTGTGCAAACTTGACCTCAGGCTCGGCCGCACCCCCATAAGATGTGTCACTACCGTATTTGATGCACGTGTTGTCAAGCGTCAGCTTCGGCGTATTCGGGTTCGTCGTGTCAAAGATATCGATGAGTTGGTGGTATTGCTCGTATTCGTAGTCACCGTCCAAGTATAGATACTCCAGTGACTCTGGAAGATTGTCCCGGGGATCCGTCATCTGTTCGACCTCCTCCTCTACTGTGTAGAAGCCCTGTGACAGCGCTTCGTCGTCGCCCACATCGTCGTTTGGCATGGGCAGTAGCCACTTCGCCTCACAACGCAGAGCTTTGAGCTTTGTGAACTCTCGAGCTGAGACGAAAGGGATATCGTTGACGCTCTCCTGTAGTTGACTGTCAGTAGGCTTGAGCGAATGACGATGAACATCAACAGACATACCAGAAGATGGTCAAACTCTGCGAGCTGTATCTCCTCCAGAGAGTGGCTAGCATGGTTTGAGAGAGCCTTGATGACCTTTCTCGGCTCATACGGTACATCTAAGTTCATATACCCTAAAGACGTATAATGAAACGTTTTCAAATTTTTGATCATGGGCAACAGCGTGTTGAAACTCTGCGGGTCAAATTGGCACCCATGCAGCAGAAGCTCTTCCACGTTAGACACTGGCGCGCCTACAGTATTGCGTAGATGAGCCTCATTGCCAGCTTCGTCCTCGTCACCCTCACCCATGTGGAACCTCGCTCCGGGTTCGCTGCCCATCATGTACGCAGCAAACACACGCAGCGATGGGACGCACAGGAAATAGACCGCCCAGTCCAATAAGCAGCCGCTCTCTGCCATTTGGGTCTGGATGACCCCAACGGTCTCTAGGTGCTGCAATGGCATCTGAGCAGCTAATGAGGGGTTCTGATAGCCCGTAGCGACTCGCCGCATGAACGATAGCATACAGACATCGCCATGTTTATCGGTGTACCGGAAGGCGCGTAGTTGAGGGAGGTGATGGAGCAAGACTATGACAATGACGCCTTCGAAGCCACGACTAGCATACCGGTTCATGGCCTCCTCGAAAGCAGCCAAGCCGGCGTCCTCGCTCACGAAGAAGCCACGCACGTCGGGGTACAGAGGCAACAACTTCTCTACTGCTGTTTTTAAGATGGCTTTGTCCTCTGGCGTCATGTCTTCGAATTGTTCGGGGCGGTCATCGATGAGATTCAATTCCCTCACATACCGCCCCTTTCGCGGGTCCTGTAATATTTCTTTGGTGATGTCCCAAATGGAATACCCGTTGCAGACTGGTGTAATCGTCGAGTATTTTGCGAACATTTCGTGTTCTTTCAATCGGTTTTTGCTCAATTTCGAATGCTCTCTGCTGGTGAGAGCGAACTGGAGGGTTGGTACAGGCTCAAGACTCTCAATGATGCTGAGCTTCAGCTCAACGGGTAGAGAGACAAAATCCATGGCGTGCCTTGGTGAGATGTATTGCGGAGTGCGTTGTGACTCTGTGGCAAACCTTTCGAGGTATGTTTGGTTTTAAGATTACTTCTTGTTGTACGGTTAGGCAGCCGTCGCTGAAACGGGAGTTGACGGCAGCTAGCGCAAGGCTGCTCAGTCGAGCAGCTTTCTGCGAGACTTTTTGGATCACCAAGACAGATCACGCAATGTCGTGAAGTGCGCTTCGCAGACTGAATGTCACAAAGGAGTTGCTGGCGTTCGCATTCTCTGCATTGGCACAAAGTCACGATGCGGGAGAGTTGGAACACCGCTGAGATATGACGATAATACTTATGAGCAGGAACAAAACACAGAACGAGATAGTGACTAATGGAGTATGGTTTTGTGTAGAGAGTGATGAGGGAGGTTCTGGCGTGCTGGTGGTGCCAGTGTTGGCCGCCGCACACCCCGCACACTCACAGCGCTGCATGGGTCGTACTGCAGAACCTGGGCATCAAGAACCCATCGCAACCTCAATTCTAAGGATTTCATGGGAAATTACAAGCAGCAGTAATAATAGTGCTAATCTGTACACCCACACTTCATTCCTCAGTACCTGGGTAGACGCCCGTGCAACTCTGACCATCAAATCGACTGCCGGCATACCTACATCTGTAGGCTCCTCAATCACGTCCGTCCAGCTTGGTTCCGTCCTCTACATCTAGATCGTTTATCGACCTGCTTGTCGTTTTCTTGCGAAGGCAAAGCAGGCAGGCTCTTGTTCAAGTCAATCGCTGAAGCTGCCTTGGTTTTGTACCGCCTCAGCAGTTCCTCTGTTACCCTTTTCGTCGACTCAACTGGCTCCCCCATCTGACAATCGACGCTAGCTTTCTGCGCTGCCGGCAATGCGCCTTCTGAATGCCTGCCTGTGGCGAACGGGTCTACGCTGTACTTGCTGGAAGTCGACGGGTGGACTTCGCGCTTCTCCCCGGATCCGATATTTTGCCTTCTCTTGTCTGGGAACATGGAGTCAATGGGATCGATCATTGCCTCGGCGATATGTCTCGGTGATTCCGAATCTTGGCTCTGCTCGCTGCTCATGGAATTTCTACCGGCCTCAATGTCTAGAGATGTTTTGCATGCCCAATCCGGACTCTCGCTTTTCCGTGCTTTCTTTCTGATAGACTTGGCTGACCGGATAATATCGAGGCTCAGTCTCTGGAAACTTCTTGAAGACGACTCAGACTGTGTCGATGCTCTCGTTAAGGTACTGCTCCGTCGCTTCCTGAAGCTAAATGTACCTCTTCTCTGCCTGGCAGGTCCATATTGTAAGACTTCGTTCCTGTCTACAGAAGAACGGTCAAACGAATTGTTGGAACCTCGATCGACAGATTCCTCCGAGAGAGCAGATTCCCCTCTGGACGAAGTAGCTCTCTTGGCGATTTGCAGACGATCTATGTCTGCAGTGACGCTCTTTTTCATTGCCTCA
The DNA here is from genome assembly GCF_020726555.1 of Boeremia exigua. NCBI lineage: Eukaryota > Fungi > Ascomycota > Dothideomycetes > Pleosporales > Didymellaceae > Boeremia > Boeremia exigua. The sequence continues at coordinate 408,822 of NW_025763527.1, read as the reverse complement.
CTATATTTCGCAATGGGCGAATCATCTTCTGAGTACTTTCGGTGTTTGTTGAGTCTTGATCCGAATACAAAGCTTGGGTTCCTCGCAGCAAGATAATGTCTTTCTTCTTCCTTCCGCGACTTGTTCTCAGGTGAGAGAAGCCCGACATCAGTTCCAAGATCTGGTTCCATGTTTACTACGGACACGTCTCTAGAACTCTTGTCATGACTGGTATCAGTCTCGAGCGACAGACCAGACGACCTGCTACTTTTCTGACTCCCTCGAAGCACTTCAACTAGAGCATGACCCTCATTTTCCTTGATGACAGGCTGAGGTAGGGCTTTGTTCGTTTCCTTTAGGGAGCGGGACAAGTCTCGCTTGCGGTTTGTGACTTGAAGGCGACCTGAAGTTTGAATTGGCGCGTTTGTTACACGTCTTGCTGGAACCGATATATACTTGCCAGGGTGGTCAACTGCTTCTGATAAGACCTTGAGGCGGTGAGCTTGGTGCTCCTCCTCTGAGACGCGTGGATGGGGTCTTCGATTTTGATCCTGGCCACTTGAATCTCTATACCTTTCCAGAGCCCCTAAGAACCCATCTTGAGAAATTTTTGTTCTGGAGGTGGATGAGGTTCCAGCACGGTATGCGCTCAACGCTCTCTTGGGTCGTAGGCTTGCATCTCTGTCGTCCTCATCTTTTGCTCTCTGTGCGCATCCCAAGCATCGAGATTCGACAAATACAGGTCGACTCTCACCTCGGTTCTGTTGCTTGAACACCTCAAATGTGACGATGTTGTGCATATGTTCCCCATCATCGAGGAGCTGGACTTCGATGAATTCATCTGGATGCCCGCAAGCAAAGGCACGACGGAAAATCTGCGGATGGATTGAGCGACTGCTGAGGTGCACTCCAGCGCTCAAAGCTGGTGGAGCTGTCATTACGGATGCGGTGAAATGTTTTGGAGGTCGTGGGTTGGCAAGAACGGTAGCAACACTGAAGGAAGGTGCTCACGAGGGTGAGAGCGAAAGAACAACGAGCGTTTTTCACAGTGGCTGCGTTTGCCATACCCGTTGCTGTAAAAAACTCCACAAGATCAAACGGACGTTCGATGTGACAAACGATAACACAATGTGCTCTTCTACCTAGGTAGGTAGCTATAAACTACGATGTGCTGCGGTACAAAGCATCTCTCCCTTCCAGCAACCCAAGACATCCTTTCTGTGAGGTACAATCTTTCCGGCTATGCATTGAAGACAGAAATGAATCGTCGTCATAACGAGTAATTGAATACGTGTTTTGGCCTACATCCTCGCCAGGGTATAGGATGTGTCAGCATCCACACGGTTTTACCAGATACCTTTGACCATCCATTTGTATCCGTGGCGTGACATACAGATATGGGCGGATTGTTGAGTGACTGTGGGCATAATCCTGTCAGCTAAGGTAACGTCGATTCTCGCTGCATGCAAAATTCTCGTGGGCAGATGTTGTACTCGGTCAGCGGAGCACTCAACAACATAATCCGGAGAAATGATGGTACAAATTTGGCAACGAGTTCAAACAAGCAATCCGCGCATGAGGTTTTCACGTAGGCAATGGCACTGAGTGTGACTGAAAATGATTGCTACATTCAAAGACCAATTATCCAAGCACTACTCCGATCACAAAGGAAATATTCGCCCGCTGCTATGCATTACCATCGTGACATAACAGATGATTTTCAACCAGATGTATAGATGCAAGTGAAAAAATGCTTGAGAGGAGAATTTGGCGTCCTGTCCGGCTCCGGATGGCTCCCACGTAAGCCTAGTGATGGCTTGCATGGCTTTGTTGACCTGCGGTGTCGTTTATCAATCGAGTCGGCCGATAAGGTATCTTTGCTGCGGAAGATGGATCTTGTTGAATAGCCAGACTGCCGAAGCTATGCTTACTCGCACTACGGAATCAACGAGTATTGTATGTGCTTCGTCATAGATGACTGGATCTCCGCGATGTAGGTGTTAAGGAGAGGTAAGTGCCCAGTCGTTCCCGTTCGCTGATGCTCGGAGGCCTCCTAGTTCAGAAGGTTCTCGAATTCGCAAGTCCTGCAGTATCCTTGACTCCTGTCAACAACGGTGTGGTCTCGTTGCGTATCAGGGCAGGGGAATCCAAGGCGTTCTTCTTCGGCTTGCCTGCAGATTCGAACGATTTCTCCGTTCAGTCCTTGAGGCTGCGCGACCCAGTGTTCGCATCGGTTGTAGATGATGTACTGAATTGTGCACATTGTGGCGGAAGGATCTCTTGGTCAGTTCGATTATGGTACTTGTGTTCGAAGAAGAATGAGATGGAACTAGGAACAGTACTGATTGATTCGAGTGATGAACAGTGATGATGAGTGATGTTATAGTGACGAGGTGAGTAGTAGACTCAAGTAGCTGATGAGATGTAGACTGGAATTTTACGATAGTCGGGTCATACGGTCTTAAATATGAAGGCATGCAGAAAGTTATGACAGAAAAAAGCAACCTTGGAACGCTCCGATGTGTAACACAGTGTACTTCCACATTCGGCACCCTGCCAACCCAACCCTTACCGCTGACCTCGCATCTCCCTTTTCTTGCAAAGCCATTCACGAGACGACCATACTTACGGGTGGTGTTGTAGAAAGAGGGGCTTGCTCAGACAGGGGTCCTGCCTAGTAGAGGGACGACCCGATGTAGTGGTAGTTCCTGCCTGATGATCAGCCGTGGCAAAGACAGCACCACAGACGATCGCAGAGCTCACCGCCACCACTTTCAGCATGGCATATGTGGGAATTCTTCTTGGGGTCGACCAGCAGGCATGTCACACGAGAAGGATTTTGTGGATTCTAGTGACGCAGGCACAGGGCGAATTCGAACTGTCCGATCAGTCTGCGCTAGCCGTGTTCGTCCAGCCTGCAGCCAACACCAACGCCAGATCACTGCAATCACCCGCACCCACGAGCCTTGCCGCATCCGCGCATGCGGCCGGCATCGGACCAAAACTTGACCTGCTACAGCTGACCAGAAAGTACACATCGAGCCGCAAGGAGAGCTGGGATCGCCCCATTCTCTACGCGTCACCGGGCTGGCTGTTCAATGTCGAACGGCAGGCTGGTTATACCACCGTTACACCCCCGGTAGCATTCCTGCGCATCTCGACGTACCATGGGACTGGAACAGCCAGATGTGAGAGGAGGTGCATTAACAAAGCGATCCTGAACCGATGTAAGGCCGCAATGATACTCGACCAATCCATTTGCTCTTGCTACATTCAAAAAGCGGTCAAGATCCGAGATAATGGTTCGTGATATTGACGTGCCTGTATAGTACTGATCTGGCTCGGATCGAGTGGGCCGAAATGCCATCTGCGAGGGGTGCTCGATTAGTATGGTGCCGGTACACAGTTGCACTTGACAGGTCCGCTGCGAGGCGCGTATCATCTCTCACTGCAATACAACGTACCATTCGACCACGCGATGATGTCGCAACGCACACCGCTACAAACTCTCTATTCAAAACAATGCAGATTACGCAAATCTTCAGCAAGTACAGCTTGTTGCCCGAGATTTTCATCAGCATCGGGTGTCTTGTGATCAGAGTGGGTGTGACCACCCCAAAAGAAGCTTTCGTATCTTACGATCGAAACCTTCTAGCGCCACATCCAGGAACGGTGGAACACCCGTATCTTCTTGGAACAACTGCTTCTTCTTGGAAGATACGCCAATCTCAACGGAGACAATGTAGCAAACACTCATGGCAAACACTTGCTACAAGTCGCCCTTTGCGGTGGGTGGACTTACACTTGCAGGGATCGGACGTTGTGATCCTCGAGATATGCTGTGTAGGTATGTGCTACGTGAACTGACAGTATGCACCTCGTCTCTATGAGGAAGCCTGAAATCTGCAACCAACATTGTACTTCCTTTTCGTCATGGGCCCAGATCCTCATTCGCAAATTCTCAGGCGCCCCCACGACTGACGTGTGGATACAGATCCAGTGTATGTACGTCAAGGCGGTGGTGCCCCAGTCTCGCGGCCAAACCCACACTCCCGCCGCCCTTTCCAAACCACCGTAGCACTTCCCAGCTGACAGCTCCTCACAGCTGACATCCACGCCCGGCCCCCTCAGCACCCAACCTCAACCCCCGACCCCGTATCCTGTCCAAGGCCTAACGAGACCTGACGAGGTGTGAAGAGACGTTATTTCCGGCCGGATGGCCACATTAGCGACGCATGTAGTACACCGTCCCAGAAGCTTACACCACATAACTCCCGGCCCACTCTCGCAGCCGCTGGTCGGAAGAGCAACGAGTAACAGCCCGTTTCACATCGCCCAGTAGCCCCGCTACCGCCCAACACACGCCCTAACAGCCGCTCGTCTTGATGCTGCGCTCCACAGCTGCCTCCCTGCGAGCGTCCTTCCGGGTGGGGACTTGTTGCACTGCGGCTGCGGCGGAGAGACGGGTCCGCGCTGGGCGCAGACGCGTAGCATCCGGTGCCGGTGGGGCCTGCAGCGGTGAGATGGTGAGGGAGCGACGCTGGCCTGATGATTGAGGATGTGGCGCGCGGATAATGCGGGCTGCGCGTTAATGCGAGTGCGCTGGCCTGTGGTGCTGATGCAGCAGAGTACGGGCGTGCCGACTTACACGCAGTCAGTGCAACAGACAAGGGTGCTTACTTGATTCTGCGTGGACAAATCAAGGTACGGTATGTATGCCTGAATGTCCTGGGCGGATACATGTAATGGTGGCTTGCAGTTACCTATACTTGATGTGGTCCACATCAGGAAACCCGAAAATCGTTGCGTTCTTATCAACGCAGAACTGCCAAGAGCTGCAAGCTCCTTATAGAGAGTCACCTTGATGTGTAACAAGTGAGCTTTTGCATCTGATGTCTGTCGTTGTTTGCGGCGAGGTCCTTACTATTCTGCCCTAGGTGGGTGCAGTAAGTCTTGCCCCTCAGTAGATGGAGGTGTTGAGTATGAACGAATTGCAACAGCGGTGTGGTGTTTCAGGAGCCGCTGTTCGGAGTGATGTTTCAGGAACCGCTGTTCGGAGTGATGTTTCAGGAACCGCTGTACGAAGTGGGTGGCGTTTGCCGTTTATCGTGTCTTACGGTGCTCAAGGTACGAATGTACGAATGGTGGGATTGCACAGCATCTGGGAAATGTCATTGTTAGGTTGGAGGGACAGCAAGTCAACGTGATACTACAAGTGCACTGCGTGCACTATCTTCATTGTCTCTCGGTCACTGCTCTGACGGTATTTGGGCCATTGTTCGTGAGGACGTGGTATTGCATTTGCCCTATGGCGACGCCGGAGTTTGTATCCGGCACGAAGAGTGTAAATCATCCCATCCCATTCATTGAGTCCGTCCGTAACGGAGGAGAGTCAAGGAACACCGAGTCACCCCGAAAAATCCGCTGAACCCAGTCATGCACACAAGTTTTCCATCTTCAACCCATCACGAGCTGCTTAGCGGGTCCTGGCCTGGACCTTGGGGGCGGCGCCCTTGGAGCCCTGCTTCGACTGGATCTTGCTGGCCTGGCCACGGGCACCGGCGGCGGCGCTCTTAGCCTTCTCAGCCTTCTTGGCCGACTCGGAAGCAGCCTTCTTCTCCTTGCCCTCCTTGACGGCGGCAGCGCGGGCGGCGGTGCGGGCCTCGGGGCGCTGGGAGCGGCGCTCCTTGATCACATCGAGCGAGGCACCAACGATAGCACGCTGGTGCTTGACGGTGCGGCGGGTGCGCTTCTTGGCAACCTCCTGGAGGGGGGTCAGTGACCTGACACCATGTCGAAAAGCACGTCGCGGGAAGTTCTCGTGCGACGGAGCGAGCATTTTCATGTCATCGCTGCGATCGCACGAGCGATCCTCCCGGACAGATAGCGTACCTCAGAGATACCCTTCTTGTGCATCCTCCTGTAGAGGGTGGTCCATGAGATCTTGCGAGGGTTCTTGCGCTGGAGGAACAGAGACTCGGTCTTGCCATTCTGGAAGCGGAAGATCTTGCTGTCACCACGGATGTAGAGCTTGCCCTGTACACAGTCAGCACTGCGCGTCTATTATGCCCGCGGGCGCTACATGGCCCAGCTGCTCCCTTGCCCATGTCCTGTTTGTGCGGTGCGTGCGGGCGCGCGGCGGTTCGACATGGGCGCGGGCGGCAGCTGGGCGCGGCGGGACGCACCTTGCCAGGGTAGATCTTCTGGCCGGAGAAGGAGTCGTCGTAAGTACGCATATTGGCGGTGTTGGCGGTGACCTGTGGTTAGTTGTTCGGGACGTCTCGATGTTCGCGGCCACAATTTGCGTCGCTGCCCGTGTGGGAGGTGCGGACGCACTATTAGCCGAGCTTGGCACTGACGCATCACGAACACCGACACAGTCAGTGACCAACACCAACACCACCGCACTCGCCTGACGTGATTCAAATGTTCTCGATTTTGTATTAATCTATGCTATCAAGGCACACAACCTCTACAAATCTTTCAGTATCTCGGTGCTAGCCTGTCACGATGCCAGCGGCCACCCAGTCCTCATTCTCCACATACTCGCGCAAACTTGTAGTCGGCACATGTATGCCCATCTGCGAGGCCTCGTCAGCTTTGTCAAACGAATGTGCTCAAACCTATCACTTACTTTCTCCAAATCCCATATTTTCAGTGCATCCTCCTGGAACGCATTGTACGCATAGTCGGAGCTGAACTGGTACATCTCGCCAATTTCCTTTCCTGCTGGCCCTGGGATGTGTTTCTCTAGATCCTCGACGGTTGTTTGTTTGTAACTTGTCTTCACGCCAGTCAACTCGCCCCACTGTTTGATCCAATCAGGCCAGGTCAGCCACTCGCTGGTAGCCATGAGGCTTGAGTTGGGGGGCAGCTGCAGCAGTGCATTGGCCCATGCACCTGTGTCCTTTCGTGGGTCGAGGTGTGGGATCAGCATCTCCGGTGATGTTGGGAATTGCATCTGAATTGAGCCATCGGATTGCTTGTGATGTTAGCGAGCCATTTCTCTGAGATCTGATGCTATGTACACATCATCTCACCTTTGCGAACCACCGTCCTGGTAAGAATTGCCAGCTCGTGAAGAAGTATCCCGTGTGCAAGTAGCTCGTCTTCTTCGCTAACGCAGGATAATTCTCCTGTAGGTATTTCGGGAACACATCTGCTTTACTGTCGAAATGCCACAGCTCTTTGTATTTTCCTTTACTGCTCTCCCTCGCGCTGCACAGCGTGCTTGCAATAAGGCCCACGTTATCCAAGCTATCTAATTCGCGCGCAACAGCATCGACAATGTTCTTTCCTTGCTCGAACTCGAGCTCGTATGCGTACTGGCCGATGGATTTTCCCTGCGCTGCTGCTTGGGCGACATTGCTAGGATCGAAGAACGGTTTCCAGAAATCGGTCACGCTGAAGACCAAATTCGCGCCTTGGAACGCACCCTTGAGCGACTCTGGGTTATGGAGATTGGCTTGAATCATCTCAACCCCCTGCGCCGACAGTTCTTTTGATGCTGATGATCCTGCGTCGCGAGTAAGACCGCGAACGCGCCATTCTGGGTTTGTGAGGAAGGTACGGGCCACTGAACCACCTTGGTTGCCAGTGATGCCAACGACGACTATTAGTTTGGTCATGTCGAATTTTTCCCGAGTATGTCAGTACACTGTGTATGAGTTGATGGTCATGCAAGGCTAAAAAAAGAGGGATATACCGGTTCGTGGTTTTTATGCACAACCTCGACCTCGGGATCTCGGGCGATCCTTCGGAACAGGCCCCCCATGCGTGTCAGACGCGGGGACTCCCAACCAAGCTCGCGGACAGGACTATCTCGACCATGGCAAAAGCCAACCCTTTGAGAACTTTAGCATCCGTCACAATCAGAGAGACATTGGACCTATGCTGCCTTTGCAGTCCTCCAGTAGTTAGCCCTTCGGCGCGATCATTCACGAAGTCGAGAAATACTTCTTGTAATTGGTGAAGTGAAAGGTATCCCGAGACGACACCATTCACCGTCAACCCAAGATGACCTTTCACTCACAATATGTGGGTCATTGTATATCTATCGAGCTCTCAGACTTGATTCTAGCTCCAGCATCACCCGACTGATCTACTAAAACTCAAACTCCATAAGATCTGGATATCAGTATTCTGCCAGTCCTCGCGATGGCGGATCTTCTGCGGCTTCACACCCAAGACTTGACCGACATGATGGCTGAGCTAGAACGCAACGACAGTCAAGACTTTCAAACAGTGTATAATCTGGCAGCAGCTGGGAATGTCTACTCACTCAACGAGCAGGAGCTGGGTCCACTTCGCCGCAAGGGCACAGTCTTCTCCCGCAACAAATGGGCTTCACCAGTCCTCACCAATGACATCCCATTGGCAACCTTGCTGCATCCAAATCAGATCAGGCGCATCCTGATCAACGAAATTGGAACCGAGAACCCGTCTCACTTCTTTCCTTCTCGTGGCCACCCAGAGGACGACGGTAGGGCTATTGTGGAGTTACTCAACAACGTCGCCAATCCGCATTATAGCAAGCCAGGTTCGATCCTTCACATGCACTCTCCATCCTTTGAGCGGCTCTGCCAATACAAGACGGAGTGGCCGTCCGACGGCATGCTCGATGTGTCGGACGTTGCTATGGCTGTGACGCCAGCTACTGATGCTCAGGATATGGAGTACTGTGACAGGTATATCCTTTCCACACTGCTCTCCGGGAGCAAAGTCTGGCTCACGTATCCTCCTCTTGATGCCAATCTTGCAGCCTTGCAGGCAGAGTTCGAGGCTACCGTTGACAATGCCGCACGCCACACTCTCGATAATCTGAGCAGATTCCAGCATGGCATTGCTTTCACTCAGCGAGCAGGTCAGATTTTGGTACTGCCCCCATTTTGGATAGCCGTAAATCTGACCACTCAGACATCTGTTTCATGCGCATACCATATCGCAACAGCAGCGCTCTTCCCAGAGCGCATCAAAAACATCAACAGCTTCCTCGTGACTACTCAACTCTCGCCACAGGAAGCAGACTATGGACAGCAGCGTCTCGTCACGTTTGCCATCGAGTTCATCGAGCATCTCCGACTGGTGTTGGCGGACGACTTCCCACACTACAACAACAGCAAGGTTATCTTGGCCGTTTGTCGAGCGTACGACCAGCTTCGAGCTGGTCTTCGCCGCGTTCTTGATGCGATCGACGACAAGGCGGTCATGCGAGGCCTCGAGAACACATATCGAGTAGCGTGGCTCAGTTTCTTAGAGCAGAAGCGCAAGAAGATGTCTACTTGTCGACTGTGCAATCTCCGCACCCAGGACATGCCTGTCGGAGAGTTCCCGATGGATCGTCTCCGACAGCACTTCATTGACGTCCACTGTCTTCGTGGAGCGCCTCCTGTGCAGTCCAATGCGCACATGTAGCTTGTGCTTGGTGAACGGCTTGTGCCAGCTGACACTCAGCAAATTGGTTGAAACTTGCAAGGGTAACAACAGCAGTTTGGATATCACCACCATCACTCATCATGCTGGTGACGTATCGGAGGTTCTAGATGTCGGATCACCGTCCCAGGTAATGCAACGTGTACTTCGGGATCGCCCGTTGATGTGTGATGATCCGCAGCGATCCTTATCTGTCTAGTATTAAAAATGAAACTTACAAACTGCTCCGTTCCCCCTCCTCCAATCAACAGTAGAAATGTGATGCACGCGCTTGCTCAGACTCATGTTGCGAAAGTACACAGCTTCGGCGTTGCGCTTCCAATTAGGCAGGTATCAAATGCACGTGGGGAGGCGCTATGACATCACCCCTCATATGCCACGACCATACCGTGTCTTCCTACAACAACCACTTTTGTCAGGATCACTGCAATCACGATATTCGAATTTAATCATGGCTGAACCAGTAGTAAGATGATCCTATACATTTTATTCCAACCACTAGCTAACGTGATTCGCAGCAACAGAGGAAGAAGATTGAAGATATTCTTTCGAGCAATGAACATGAAGCTGTCAAGATAGATCAGATTGCCAAAGTACGAGGCTGGTTCCGCCCAGAGGAAAACAGCCCATTTTATCCGACGGTACTGAAGTACCTTGAAGGCGACATCGACATCGACACAGCAGCGTCTCAACTTTTTGAACAAATAGATCAGAAGATCATCGCTCGACAGCTTGATGATGTCAACTTCGTCGACTTCTGGTACTCTATCATTCATGCTGCAAAGCGGAAATCTTTCAATGGAGTTGACAATGTCGGCGAGCGCAAACCAAGTTTCCACGATAGAGTTACAGACCTGGTCACCGCTTTCCGCGACCACAAGATCAAGGACCATGAGGAGTACAACTACATCTACAGTTCACTCACCGATCTCAGCATGGCCTGTCGCGAGGTATTCAACGACACACCGCGACCATATGCCTCAGACCTCGAGATTGATGCTTGGGCAAACGTCAATTTGTTCTTCGCGCGTCTTACCGAGAAAGGCATTCAAGACTTGAGCCTCTTCGCCATCTGGAGCATGCGTGACGCACTTGAATACGAATGGGAAGATGATGTCGAAGGTACTGCGGCCCAGAAGTATAATGTCAACGTCCCTGCTGCCACGGCATGGATCTTCGGCATGGGCCGTGCTCTGTACACCAAAGAAGAGGACCTCACGCCCACAAACCAGGACGGGGGAAACCCTGCAGCGGGAGGCGCACTATGGAGGGGGAAGGCAGAGTTTAGCAAAGAGCGATGGGCCCTGTGGAAGGAGAGGCTGGCGGCTGTGAGCAAGCTCGAGGAAGTGTCAGAAAAAACGAAGAACATTACGAAAGATGCGCTCGAAGCCATGGAGAGGGCGGAGACTTTCAGTGCCAATGAGCACAGTGCTAATGCTGGATCGTAAGACGAGACAATGTATCCAACCTCGTCGAGATTGGAAATCGGTCGATAAGGCTGACGGCGTTTAGAAGCCGGTATGAATAACGATGTGGGACGAATCGCGTACGGAAGCCATTGAGGGGGTAGATGAAAGGTAAAATAGTGCACATATACTACGGAACCAGATCCCAGAAATCCACTCAAATGCTGTGCTGCAGGTATCAAACAACATATTACACGACTCAGTTTCGCGCTCCACCATACCCCGACTGCCCGTCCACAAATCCGTACAGTCTTCACCCCTCACGCACTCTTCCTCCCCGCAGCATACGTCCCCATCATAAACAACACCCCACTCCCCAACCCCAACCCGGCGCCCCCCAGTGCCGCTCTTGTAACACTCAGTGGTACGACACCCCTTCTTGCCGCCACCACGCCTCCCAGCGCACCCACACCCGTCGCTCCAATCGTCTCCCAGTCCGTCTGCACTTCCCCCTTGTTCCCCAACAGCCTCCAACTGCGATCCTGCCACTCGACCTCCCCGCGGCCCCTCATCTGCGCCCACGTCATCGCCACGCCCGCAACGACGCCGACGACCGCGCCGCGCCCGGAGTTTAGCAGCGTGCGCGCGAGAATGCTACTGCTTGGGGGTTGCGCGCGCAGGCGCGAGACGAGGAGCGAGGCGCCGGTGTAGGGGACGGAGAGGAAGGAGAAGGCCATTGCTGAGGCGCGGATCACGTGCAGGTACAGGATGGCGTGGGCGTTGGGTTGGTCTTCGGCGTATTGGGGGTGCGGGAAGAGGGATGTCATCGTGGGCGATTGTAGGTGGTTTCCTCGATTGAGTCTTTTATTATTGCGTGGTGTGTGAAGACTCTACTCCGGACGTTTTGGTGCTGGGTCGTACGGCACGAAGTAAGCAGTGGTCTGCGAATTGATGTAGGCAGAAGTGTGAGTTTTGAGCCGCGTGTGAGATAGGTGAGTGATTGTGTAGTCTACGAGTCTATGGCTTTTGTATGTACAGGCGCGCAACGAGCTGAGCGCTGAGCTGAGAGAACGAGACGCCGCCGGTGAAGCAGTTCGCCCGAATCAGTCAGCTATCGGAGTGGTATGAGCGAAGCTCGCGAAGGCTCATTGCAGCCTGGCGATACATTTCGGGCGGCCTTGCCAATCAAACGGCGAGGATTCTTCAGCACGGCGCCTCAACGGCGCGTTAGGTCCGGTGCCTGGGCCACCGACAGCCGACTGCTCTCAGGTTTCGGGCTAGCAGCGGACTTCGTGCCCTACGGCCTTCCGCACTTACGCACGAAAGCATGTCGGCCCATCTCATATGTTTGCGTCTGGATGTGCTGCTGTCATTGGACAGCTCTTGCAGAAGGATGGACTTCTTAAATGCTAAACTGCGCTCCCTCGCGTTGATGGAGATGCGATCCATAAACCCAGAAAATGGCTCATGTATGACAGACATGCATAGCCCGAAGGCAAGCAAGAAAATCCTGTACTGTGCAGATGGTCGCACCTTCCCCATTGAACCGGCCGGTTCGTAAGACTCTCGCAGAACCCGCACCGCTGCCTTTTTGGAGATCCAAGCCCAGTAGATACTGTGATCTCCCAGCTTCTGATACCTGATCTTGATCTTGCAGATCTCCCACTAGCCATCCACAGCTCGACGCGTGTCACGCAGCCATCCGCGCGCAGGGCTGGCAAGGCTCAAGAGCTCAGAGGAGCCTCCCCACCGCTCCGCCACCCATGAATGGTTCTCCCAGCCCGGGGTGCGCGCGCCCAGCGCAAACCACAAACTGGGACGCAAGACATCTTGCCCTCTCACAGCCCCATGACGTCACACGTCCCGGCTCACTATAACAGCGACCAGAACTCACCCTAACACGCGCCAAAAATCACACTACCACTCCATACCAAAATAGCACGACCCGAGAACCAAATCATACACGCCGAAGTCGTCCTAGCTCCGCATCTCAACCCAGCTCAACACCCTACTCTTCGCCCGAAACCGCGGTCAAAGCACCGACTCCAGCCACCACGATGCCCATCGGCCAGCAAGAATCCGGCGTGACGTCCGGCGTCAAGTTCGTCACATCAACCATCGGCAACACAGTCGGCGGTGTCACAAACACCGTTGGAGGTGTTGTGGGCGCGCTGGGACGCGGTGTTGGCGAGACACTCGAGGGCGCGACGGGCAGTGCGGGAAGGCCTGTTGCGCGCGGGTTGGCAGATGCATCGACCAGTGTTGAGGATGGTGCGGCCAAGATCGCTGGAGGTGTGAAGAGGGCTGGTGAGGGCAAGTGAGGGGTGCCGGGAAGGGGGTTGGGATGGCATGTTTGTTTTGAGATACCAGATACCACTAAATTGATCGTTGTTGTACAAACATGTCAGGACTTGGTGTTACGTGTGTGCTCAACTCTTGGCTGGCTACCTTGTAGCTAGTAAGGAATCTGTGCGTTTGTGAGAAGATGATTGTCGAACATGGAGTCTTGCCTTGAAGTGGCATAACGTCAATTTGGAAACTGGTGTTGTCTATCCTGCACCCAAAAGCGTCAAAACGTATGCTGACCGGTTCCCAAGCCAACGGACTATGGGTCTCCCAGAGCAGAAACTCCATAGCAGCAGTCGCGGTCGTGGTAGTTCTGGCATTTCCATTCAGCATCAACGTCGGCGTGATGAAGATGAAACTTGCGCCATTCTTCCAATCCGCCTGAATACATACCAGTAGCCTAGTGCAAGTACACAACATTAATCGTTTCTCTTGAAGATGCTAGTCATCGTGGTCTTGATATTGCCGGCGACGTAGCTTGTGTCCAAGATTTCCGTTTCGAACGTGACGATAGCACAGTCTAGAGCATTTTCAACTATGTGTAGAATGGCTTGTTCACAGGGTCGAGTCTACTGGTGGTGCAGGAGCGTGGGTTGGTGCAGGTGTCATGTGCAATGGGTGAGGCACTCGTCAAGCCCGTGAAAGCGATGAATGAGAGGCCGAAGAACATCGTGGTTTGGATAGCGATCATCTGTGGCTTCAGCTGCTGGTTTTGAGGTCTTTCTGTTGTTGATTATCTGTGTTACTCTTCGATTCTTAATTCGGCCGACTAGATCGTAAGAGATTGTCTTGCTCATGAAACCCATCGCTTGTCGACTTCAGTCGGCAAATTGTTCAATTCATTTCGAAGAACTGATTTCGAAAGAAAGCCATTCAGAGAGGTAAAAGATTGGTGAAAAGTGTGGTCGATCCCTCGTCAACTGCAAAGAAAGTAAGTTCTCTATGTCGTGCAGACGGACACTGCGATTTGAGGTTGTTCCTACATAAACAAACCGTACTTCAAACAGTCTATTCATCTCGGAATTAATGTACGACAACAACGAAACACTGTAGCAGATGGCCTCTACTTTGGTGGTACAATGAAGACGTTCGCATTACCTGATTCAGCCGAACGCATCTGGCACGGAGATGCGCATTCTGCAGAGCACCCAGATGAAACAGGTCCGATCTTCGAAATGCAAAATTTCGCTCAGCGGCCCCAGCAATTCCGTGTCCTCGGGTTGTTTGCGGTCGCCATGTGTCTGCCCAAATTTGGTCGCGGGTACCTGGTACTCAGGAACAGACCAGTCCGTTTAGACAGCGATGGCATTGTCTTGACGTTGTTGTTGAGCGTTTTGTTGACGGGTCGAACCGACTTTTGCCTAACAACGGCAACCCGGCATTCCTTGATAGAAGCCAATGCCTGTTGAAAGCTTAGCCGTTGATCGACTCAAGATCTTGAAAGCTGGATATTGGTTGTGCCGCTGCAATCGGATTGATGGGATTGGTACAAATATCAAAAAAGCACACCGACCACTACCCTCGCAACACCCAGGCCAGAGAATTGACATTATCGGGTACTGAGATACCGTTTGCCAATGCTGGAGACGGCTGATAGTCTGGGGAAGGAGCATTCGATGAAGCCTAGACCCAATGAAACCAGAAGTAAGCGCAGTGGCGGGAAAGCGGTACGAGCGGATAAGCTCACAGACGAAGCTTGCACGTCATCGCCTATCACAAGTGCTCGGCGTGCAGGACAAAGATCTGCCCTTGCTTCTGCCATCGCGACGAAGCAGATGTGGTGTTTCAGCGCGCAATTCAGGGTGCACTGTCTGCAGTAGGGATCTACCTTGTCATCTCCCTTCAGCATTACCCTTTCCGGTCAACCACGAGACCCATCGCCGTATCGATAGCGACAGGCCGCGCCAGCACTCAAGCGTCGACAAGCGTCTCCGAAGCGTCTCAACGAGTGCAAGTGAAAGCGGGCGAGAGCGAGATGGCTGAGCGACAGCCACATCTTACCCCACACATTTCAGCGCCAGTCGGGTTAGTGCGCCCAGCGTCGCGGCTAATCGACGTCCCACTCGAGTCCCGATAGTCCTGACATCACTTCAGTCCACACAGAGTGCGCGTCCTTCGGGATTTCCGTCAGGACAACTTTTCTTTGTCATTAACTGTCACCCAACGAATTTCCAGGCGAATTGTCTTGCTCCAATAATCTGGGCAGGCATGCTAGGGTTTCACAATATACAGATGCCAAACCATCTTCCAGCGAATTGCTGCAGGAAGGGTCTGCTGAGGACTGCAGATATGCAAGCGAGACAAACAGATCCAGCGCCAACATGCCGGGAAGGGCGCATTAGCGGACGGTCTTTTACTGTTCACGGTTGTCCACCATGGACGCCTTAGCCACTCGTGCATTTGACTGCTGACAGTCTGCCCGCGGCTTGTCCATGACACCATGATAGCACAATGATATTCACAAGGCTGGCAACCGGCGAGGTTGGAACAAGCACCTTACCTCAAATATGCGAACGCTGGGACACAGCTCGGCTAGTATGCCCACGGCCAAGCAAAGTCAAGAGGCGGGATATGGCCTTTTCGCATGCATTTCTGCCACAGCCGAGAGGTGGTGGGCTGGAAGGAGGGGTTCTGTTCATCCGATCCAATGGTGCCGAGGCGGCTCCACTATAGCTGTCTGTCCAAAGTTTGGTTTGCGGCGAACCACCTCCAGCCTTCCTGCGCGAGCGTCAGGCTAGCGATTTGCATTGACGCGTTCAGTAGATCCAGTGGCTGACTCTGACAACGCCGATCCACAGTAAAATGCTGAATTGAGTAGGTCGTACACTAACTCTGTCCGCTGGATGTTGGTATTTAGTTGTCTTACCTCCCAGTCGGTTGCGTCTCTTCACTCTCGTTGTCACGGTTACTGCTCAATTGTCGTTTGATTGATACCTCGTTCATCAATCTACTCTCGCTCTACTTAAAGTCGCTGTCGATCATCACTGTCGCTCAGTATCAAGTACCAAGTACACATTAATACCTCATCCATAATGAAGTCCTACATCGCTCTCGCTCTTGCGTCCACCGCATTGGCGCTTCCCCAGACATCTGGCTCCTCTGGGTGCGCTTCTTCAGCTTCTGGAACTTTCCAGATTCAGACTGTCATGAAGCCCAGCTCCAAGCGCGGCCTTGTGGAGCGCCAACTTGCTGGTGCCCTCACTCTGACCCTTGAGAATGGTATCTTGAAGGACCAGGCTGGCCGTCAGGGATACGTCGCTGCCAACGACCAGTAAGTTCGCTTCAGGCTATCGGAATAGAGGGGATACTGATCCAAGATAGGTTCCAGTTCGACGCCCCTGTTCAGGCCGGTGCTCTCGAGACTGAGGGTTTCGCTCTCTGCAGCAACAACTCTCTTGCTTTGACCTCTGGTCAACGTCCCTTCGGTGCTACCACCTTCTGGCAGTGCCTGTCTGGTGACTTCTACAACTTGTACGCCGACTCCCAAGGCATGCAGTGCCAGCAGATCTTCATCCAGGCCGTCAACCAGGGTTCCGGCTCTGCCTCCCAGATTAGCGATGGCCAGCCTCAGGCCACCACGCCTGCTGCGTCAGCTACCAACGCTGTCTCTCAGATTTCCGACGGTCAGCCGCAAGCAACCACCCCCGCTGCCTCCGTCTCCATGATCGTTTCTCAGATCTCCGACGGCCAGCCCCAGGCTACTACACCTGCCGCTTCGGCCCCAGCTGTCGTCTCTCAGATTTCTGATGGGCAGCCCCAAGCTGGCACACCGGCTCCCTCGGTCCCTGCCGTTGTCTCTCAGATCTCTGACGGTCAGCCCCAGGCCGGTACCCCTGCGCCCGCGGTCTCCAACGTCGTCTCCCAGATCTCCGATGGCCAGCCCCAGGCCGGTACCCCTGCGCCCTCGGTCTCCAACATCGTCTCCCAAATCTCCGATGGCCAGCCTCAGGCAGGTACCCCGGCACCATCTGTGTCCAACATTGTCTCCCAGATCTCCGATGGTCAGCCCCAGGCTCCCGTCGCCACTGCCAACACCACCGTCCCGCGTCCCAGCGCGAGCCAGCCCGCAGAGTTCACCGGCGCTGCCAACCTTGCCACCTTCGGCTCTGGCGCCGTTGCTGCCGGTCTGTTCGCTCTGTTCGCTCTTTTGTAAACACGTTATCCGTCTGTTGCGTCAGCATAGCGCGTCACTTCATGTGTTTGCGGTTTCCAGTTAGCATTTGATGAAAGTGGTTAATGTTCCCACTGACGACCTTCCTTAAGAATCATGTCGGCGCACGGTCATCGGTGTGATGAAACACTCCTTGGACTTGTACATATTCATTCATAGCATTGGTGTTTTGGTACCAATTGGAGGATTGAAAAGTGGATATGTAGCTTAGCTAGGCAGGGTTGGACTCGACGTTAATGGAAATCGATCGCATTGTTGTCGTCAACATCATCTCCCATAATTCTCACTGTGCTCAAAGCTTGTGGCTACATGCTTTTCATATCTGTTGTAAGTCCAACCCGTGGTTTGTCATTCGAGACGCTCCTGGTCCTTGACGAGTCTTGGCGCAAAAGAGGCCTGCTTGTTCCAGTCAATTTCTGGTCTACCCTCAGCACCTCGCCATCCTGTAGCGCACCTGAGCCTCAGATCTTTCTGCCTTAGCTCCCGTTGCACGAGCTAGTGCAATCACACCGGGAGTTTCCACCACAGGGTTCACACTGATGCAGGTACTAACAACCGCGTCTCCCCACCCACGCCCCGACTACACGTTCAGACAAACTTTACGCTTGGATTTCAGAGCCTTCCACAGGCCGCGGTATTTGTGTCGGAATAGACAGTCATGTCCTGCGATATGTGTTGCTCGCAGAAGACGCGCTCTGCAGTGACCACGATCATGCCAGTCAAAGACACCGCGACCTGTCACTTGACTCGATCAGTGTCCGCTGTAGACATAGGAACAGTGATACCAGCAGGTCTTGCACGATCCCCAGGCATCTCAACTGGGCCATCACACTCCACGATTCGGCGTTCATCAACAACCTGACTGTTCACGACTCGCCGGGCCCCATGCGGATCTCGGCTCGATCAACACGCACGTAGTAGTGGTGATGCGCGGCCACGGGGCGCTGCCGCCAGGGCTGCTCGTCGAATGGGTTTAGACGAGCCGGCAGGTATGCAGCGTGTGGTAGTAGTGAGCGGGCTGTTGTTGGGTTAGCTACTTCATGCTGGTATTGACGAAATATGGGAACGTACAAGCGCGGCGCCATCTGGATCGGCGGTAGATGGTGGGCCAGGCGAGGCTGACGGCGCAGCATATGACTGCTACGACGATGGCCGTTAGGCCTAGGATGGCTTCTGTGGACCAGGAGGTATTTGAGGGGTTGCTGTCTCGGGATTGAGGTGGAGTTGTTGTTGTTGGGAGGGCGTGGACAGGCGTGGAGAGGAGCATGAGGAGTATGGCGTGCTGGATGCTGGATGTTGAAAGCATGATGACTAGTGAGGCGAATGCTCGTAAGGTAGAAATAGACTGTAGAATCAACAACTAAGGCGACTTAGTCAAGGACAGTAGAGATGATTAGAATTAAAGAGACAGTGGCCGTGAGGGTCTTGAAGTCGCAATTATCTTGAGCTGTAGAGCATTATTGCAGCAGTCAGACGTATTTAAGTATCTCTCTTGAGGCACTGTCTGAATTCGTCGTCTGCTTTTTAAAATTACGTGTCGCCATTGTAGCATGTCAGGCGCGCTGCCGACTCGCAGCTGTATGAACCGACAAATCAGAATGCCAGCTCTCCGCCACATGAGGCGAAGCTGCGTGTTTCCCGCTGCGCTAATGATCTCCCGAAGTCGCGCTACGAATCTCACAGGAAATCAAAGCAGAAGGCAATGCTCACTTATGGCGATGCATCGAGCCAATAGATTTTGTTTGCAACAGGGATACCATTCATCTTGAGCTTGGATGTGATGCCTTCTCGCACGACCTTCCAATCCATGATTGCATCACAACGAGCTCCGACCCCATACTCGCCGGTCGCAGGCTTGAATGTGTATGCGAGGTCTAGCATGGTTCGCGCCAGCGTAGTCCAGGCCAGTAAGAAACGGCGCTAGCCAGCAGTACAATGCCAATCACGGACCGTCCCACGGCCCATGAATCGCGCAAAATCTTAGAGACGGGCAGTACTCGACTCAACGGCCAGCCGCTGCGGTGCACCGAATAGCGAGCGCCAGATGGTGTGGACGAGCGCCAGATGGTGCGGACGAGCAGCCTGATGTACCGGTGAAGATTGGCCTGATTCGTGTTCTTCTCATGCGCCTGCAACGAGTGAGCGCGGCGTTCCAGAACGCCAGCACGGCTCCAGCCTGATCGTCAAATCATTCGCCTCGGTGCGGCAAGAAAGTCAGAGAGACGCGGACGGAGGCAAGAGTTCGGTACAGTCGTTCATCCTGTATTGCTACTTAACGGTCATGTGAACCTCTCGGTCTGGTTCTGATGCCTATCTCGTCTCTTATGCCTGAGCATTCGTCTCTGTACGTCTAGGGCTCGTCTCTGTGTGTGCCAATGCACTGGTTCTCTCCATGCCAAAGCAGACGCCAGAAATGCGGTCCCATCCCGCTCCACCTCCAACCACAATCCAATCCATATATCTATATCCTGGGTATCAATACGAATAGTAGTCCACCACGCACCAGATGCAACACTGCATCCTCCTCTGCACACGGGCGCTCAGCGCTCGTTCAGGCGTTCACTGGACCCGCCTGCGCCGCCCCTCATAAACACCCTCCTGGTGCTGCCGGTCTTGCCTAGGTCGACGAAATCCTGGACCGGCCTCTTCGCCGCCGCCCGACTGGTGGAGCGGCTCGCGGAGCGACTTTCGCTTCTGCTCTTGCTCCTGCCTTCGCCTCTCTCGTCTTCTTTCATGGCTACGCCGAGGTTGCTGTTGCTGACTGTGCGTGCCTGCTTCATCATGCCTTCGATCCATTCCAGCTTGTCGCCGGTAAGTTCCACTTTCTTAGTCTTGGGGCCGGCGAGCCCGACTTCTGTCCCTTGCCAGGTCTTCTGGGAGTTGTTTGAAGGAGGGCTGGATTCTTCCTCTGCGATGGCGGGTGTCGAGTCGCGTTCGAACCTAGGCATGGGGGGAGGCGGCGACTCGGTCGAGATACCGAGTCCTGCGAGCTTGCTATCTGGTGTAGTGTTTGGTGTCTTACGGCCGCCTCCGCTGAAGCGGCGCGTTGTGCTCGTGGCACTTCCAGGTCTTGTGGGTGCAATGTCCGAGCTTTGTACCTCAAGACCGAGGACTTCGAATTTGCCTTCGCTTGCTGTGCGACGACCGTGGTGCTCAGCATACTGGCGCAGGTACTCGCCCAGATCAGACCAGCCGCCACCAACTCGGACCATAACGCGTTCGCCGTTCTCACCGACCCTGCGGATGAATAGCTTGATGGGCTGGTCTTTGCCAGGCTGTGTGAGGTGGTACAGCTTGATATCGTTGTCAGGTCTTGCGTTTGCAGATTTGCGTCCTGCTCCGGGATTAGCACTCTCAAACTCATTCTTGACGGGCGACAAAGTAAGTTGGGGAGTTCTCAGGCCACTCGCTGAGCGAGCAGCACGTAGATATCCCCTACTACCTTTGTGGCCAACGCCGCGAGATGATTTGATTTCGGGTGCATCTGCCCCTGGTCCAGAGGTGAGGCGGATGTGCGCCGGAATTGTTGTTAGTATGTCCGATATCTTACGTTCGAGATCATCGACTGTGGCAGGCTTCTTGTCACTGAACTGTGTTGGTGGCCATGGCGCGCTCTCGACTTTGGGAAAAGCCGCGCCCTTTGCTGGTCGACGTTTCGACATGGCCGCGTTGAGTTCGGGCCGGGGAGCTCGGATAGCACGGTTCCCAGCAGTGCGAGCAGTGGGTGATTCCTCGACAGCACTTACGGGACTCGAGTCGAAAGAGGTGCTGGACGAGACAGAGCTCGTGCTTAGGCGGCGCGAACGGGGGGTCTGCGGTGCTTCGCCATCCGTGCCGTCTGTAGAGTTGAGGACCGGAGATTGTTCGAACGATTTAGGGTCAAACTTTTGCACGAAATCTGTAGGACTGCCATCCTCGTAAATTGGAATGTGGGACAGGCTTTCGTAGCTGGCGACCACGCGCACGGCGCCTGGGCTCTCTTCTTCTTGGTTGTGTACGACAGTATCACCTTCATCAAACTCGTAGTCGCCATCAGTGGATGGTGATGCGGTCTCAAAGCTGATCTTCTGAAGAGGTGTGCCTGTGAATGGTTGTGCATGGTCGCCTGGACCCTCAGGGCTGACAGGGTTGACGACAATAGTCGGGTGTGCATACGAAGAGCTCTCTTCGAGCGGCGGGCTCGTTGCGATAGGTGAATCCTGCGGCACACCTTCGAGAGCCGGCTCGTCTGATGCTGCAATTGGCGTGGGGCTTGCGGTGTCGTCAAGTGTATCGACTGAATCGATAGCTGCTGAGTGCGATTGCAAGTTGCCCTCGACGATCTTGAGCTGAGGCAATTGAGGCTCTGTCGAGAGTTGAATTACGCGTTTATCGATAGGCAAGAGTGACGTTCGTGGGGAGGTGAGTGTTTCGGAATGCACTTCTGGTTTCTGCTTGATCTGCGACTCCCCTTGCTTCTCATGACTCGATTGCCGACGCACGTCAAACTCGATCACTCTTCGTGTAGACTCCGGCATCCATCGACCATAATCAACCTCCAAAGTCTCAAACACATCGATCCAGCGGTCGGGCAGGCAGTCGTCGCGACCTTCCAAAGTATCCAACATTCTATCGAGACGTTGTCCCAGGTCACTGACTTTGGTCCGCAGTACGCCCGATATGGTGTCAACAGCCTCCTTCCATTGACTGAAGGCGACATCTGATGTGTCTTTCGGTGGCTCAAGGGCGTCCCAGCCGAGGCTCATAGCCTTCTGGGCCTGTTTGAGATCATCGAGGTAGCGAGGAGCGGAACGGAGAACGGAGACTCGTGCAGTCCACGTGTTGAGGCGGTCCTTGAGCTGGGCGTGGTGGGGAAGGGCGGAGAGCAGCGTTTGCGTAATCAGAAAGGAGAAGTCGTCCATTGGCCGATAGCTGGAGCGATTGGTGCCAAAGGCGGAGCCGGGACGCGACCTGCCCTGAGGGTGCATGTCCAGCACATACTCCTTGAGCTCGTCCACGTCCAGCGTCAACAGCTCCTCGCTCATGTCGTCCAACCGTGCCTCATGTTGGTCCAGCTCGGCCGATAGGAGCGAGCCGAGGTACTGCAGCGGTGCCAACGCATCTGCACCCACAACGTGCTCCGCAATATGGCCTTCTAGACTGCGGCGACGCTTCTCCTGATCCTCCTCGCTCGGCTGCTCGAAGCCGCCGGTCCAGCCCCATTGCTCGATTTCAGCGCACCAGCTCTTCAGGCGCTGTGCAGCCTTGGCGACACGTGTGCCGAGATCGCGCTCGGCGGCGGTGAGGCTGTCGATGCACGCAAAGATCTTGTATTCGTCGCGTGTCGTGTCGAACGGCACAGGCTCTTCGGCGAAGGCGCGCAGGGTGGTTTCGGGGGAGAGGTCGCGGAGGTAGCTCTCTTCAGAGCTACCGAGCATGCGTCCTCTGCGGGTTCCGGGCGACATCATTGGCGATGGGACGCGTCGCGGCGTCAGGGGCGGTGCCAGTCGCATCGGCGACGCAAAGGCAGCCATGGTAAGGAGCGTGGGTGGGAAGGAGCGGCGCGGACATGTATAAGGAGCGGAAATGCCGGGACAGCGACAAAGGAGTACTTAAAAACTGCGACGTCGCAAAGCCGTGGTGTGCTGGCGCTGTCTGTGCAATGCTGGTGTTTGATGACGCCCTCTGTTCCTTGTCCTTAGCAACGGCGCTGCATCTGCAGCTTGGGGTTGTTTGTTACGCAGCAGCCCAGCCCGCGACCACTCTGAGCGCTTGACGAACGCCTTATGCAGCTATGGGCACCTTCTCCATACGTCTAGGCCCAAAAGGTCCTGGCGCCGGTCTAATCCTCCGTGCCTGACATTGGCGGCTGAACTTTGCTCCTCTTCAACTCCACTGCAAGGCGATAACAGCCTCACCAACAGCTGCATCGCAGAATTGCTCCATGTCTCTGGTTGCGTCTGGTCTCAGTCGGAGAAAAAAGTTGAAACGGGACCCCTGCACCGCTCTGCCGATCACCTCCCCGCACTGGAAGCCTTAGCCGTTACTGTTACCGCTAGATTCTGCTATCCCCTCGCGTCACGTTATGAGAGCCAAGGTCGCACTCGCAACAGTGGGGGACGTGGAAGGGCACGGAAGCAGGCGGTTGACCCTCCTCGGCTTACCGAAAAGCTCCTTGCTCCTTGTGCCCCACTGCACGACACCGTCATCGTCCATCGCCAAGCAGCTATCAAGCTCACCCCGCGCTGGTATCTCTCCTACCTTCCTTAAGCAGCTTGAAGCTTACCCAAGCTATTCTACGATTGCGCAGAAGCTCTGCGGCTTCATGCTTGGAAATGCCGCCATGACATCTATCCCGTCGGTCTTGCCATGGTAGAACCGGCTCCGATGTCGTCGACGTTATCAGAGCCCTAAAATCAGGTTGCGATTGACTATTGTTGGCTCTATAAAAGCGGAATGACCGGCTATGTTGTGCAGCCCGCCATCGTGAGATCCTTTCAGGTTCAACATGCGTGCATCACTCTTCTTGCTCGCCGCCATTGGTGCAGAAGCCTGTCAGCGTGAGCGTGTACTCAAGCGCCATGCTCATAGCCATGTCAAGAGACAAACATCCTTTCCTCCAGTCTTAGACGCCAATGAGCAGATTCTACTCAATTCATTTGATAATACCTCTATATCCACATGGTCGTATTACTACACCCATGGCGACCATATCGCTGGAAGAAATGAGTCAATGGCACAGTGGACTGCCGACAAGTGGAGCGAGTATGGCTTTACATCCAGGCTGGATGAGTACTGTGAGTCTTCATCTTTATATCCGCGTCTGCTTTCCCTTGACTTGATATGAACGCGCGTTCTGAACCCCATCGTAACGACTGAGACACTGACTTTGCTTAGACGTCTTTCTCAACTACCCGGTCTCGCATTCGCTTGTCTTGACCTACCCCAATGGTAGTACCTACACTCCCACGCTCGAGGAAGCAGTGCTTGAAGAAGACCCAACCACAAGCTATCCAGACAGCATCTCTACCTTCCACGGCTACTCTTTCACCGGAAACGCGTCTGCAGAATACGTTTATGTTGGAAGAGGCCAGCAGGTCGATTTCGACCGCCTACAGGCACTCGGTGTTGAACTGGAGGGCAAGATTGCACTTGCCAAGTATGGTGGCCCTTTCCGAGGTCTCAAGGTCAAGAATGCGCAAGACCATGGCATGATTGGTGCTGTCATCTTCACCGATCCAGGTGACGATGGCAACATGACTGAGGCCAAGGGACAGATAGCATACCCAAATGGACCAGCAAGACATCCCAGCACAGTTCAAAGAGGTAGCGTTCAATTTCTGAGCACGTATCCTGGCGACCCCACGACCCCTGGTTATGTATCAAAGGAAGATTCTCCAAGAACTGATCGTAGCCTCATTACGCCTCAGATTCCATCCTTGCCAATCTCATGGGCGGAGGCACAGCCACTGCTACAAGCATTGAATGGCTTCGGCCCATTGAGTGCCGAAATCAACCGCACTGGGTGGGTAGGCGCCATCCCTGGCGTCAACTACAGCTCTGGGGCTGGCTCAGGTGCTACTCTTGACATGAGCAATGTTATGAATGACACATACGGATCCATCTGGAATGCCATCGGAGTCATCAACGGCACACTCGAGGATGAAGTAGTCATCGTAGGCAACCATCGCGATGCGTGGATTATTGGAGGCGCAGCTGATCCCAACTCCGGATCTGCTGTTCTGATCGAACTTGCCAAGGCCTTCGGTGAGCTTGCAAAGACAGGCTGGAAACCAGCTCGCACCATTGTACTGTGCAGCTGGGACGCCGAAGAGTACGGACTCGTTGGAAGGTACGCATCACCTATACTTGAGCGCAGGGGTCTTTGCTAACACTCTAGCAGTACTGAATGGATGGAGGAGTATATTCCGTGGCTGAAAGGTGCTGCAGTTTCTTACCTGAACATCGATGTTGCAGTTTCTGGCCCCAACCCAGACATCTCGGCAACACCAGATCTGCACGCTATCGGCACCGATCTCATGAAGAAGGTTATATATCCCTACCGCGGCAGCAGCAACCAGACGTTGTATGATGTTTGGTCGCAAGTTGACGGAACCATTGGTGTACTTGGCAGCGGCAGTGACTACACTGCTTTCCTCCACCGAGGTATCGCGGCAATTGATATGGGCGCTGGCGGCGGACCGAACGACCCCGTATATCCATACCACTCCAACTACGACTCGTACCACTGGATGGCAACCTTCGGAGACCCAGGCTTCCACACTCACAAGGCCATGGGCCAGTACCTGACACTTCTTCTGTACCACATGGTCAACGACCCTGTGGTCCCTCTGCAGCCTGCTGATTATGTTGAGGAGCTCAACACTTACCTCGAAGCACTGGAAACCACCATTGCCTCTGCCAATGCAACGCTCGATCTCTCAGCTCTTGTCGACGCCATCTCGACTTTTGGAACGTCCGCACAGCAATTCAACGACCTCCGTGACCAAGCCGTCGCAGCCAACGACACCGCTCTGATCACCGTCCAGAACCACAAGGCACGCGACTTCTCTCGTGGCTTCACTTCCCAAGGTGGCTTGCCCACCAGGGAGTTTTACCAGCACACGATCTTCGCGCCTGGCCGTGATACTGGATATGCTCCTGTTACCTTCCCAGGTATCACTGAAAGTATCACGTTTGACGACGATATTGAATTGGCGCAGGAGTGGGTCGAGAAGACCAGCGCTGCAATCCTGGTCGCTGCTGCAATCCTGAAGACCTAAAGGGTCAGTTTTTGTAGGGGCGGCGTACGTGTAGAGGTTCGACGAAGGTATTCCACGTCGAGACTTGACGCGCGTAATGCAGACGCAACAGTAATCGTAGTCTATATAATGAGAACATGAGTCAATGAAGTAACGGTGGTTTGACATGAATCGCCACACACCAACGTCCTGCACCCAGGCTCGTCCTGTAGAGTCTAACCCATTCTCTTTGCAGCTAGTAAGCTGCAAAACTACTACTGAATGACTCCGTTCGAGCGCATGCCATCCAACGAGAAAGAGTCCAGATGAGATTATCAATCCTCCTTGCCTGACACTGCATCTTGCGCGATAGCTGGTCGGACGTGTCTGGGTACAGTATGACATGCGCAATACAGACGCGACAGTCATCTCAATCTATACAGTGAGACTACGAATCAATGTGTTTTGATATGAACCGCATGGATCTACGTAATCTTCACATGACGCCATTCCCAACCCAGCTAGAGCACCTGCCGAAATCCCTCCGGAAGTTGCGGGCCACGTCCTCACTCTCAGTACCGTCGTCAACAATGCAGCAAGGCCTCATCGCGCCTTTGTGCCAGCCTCAGGCGTCAATGTATCAGGGTGTTGTCTGAGTGTGTCAGAGTCAGCGGGATGGACCCACGGCTATGATGACAACCGACCCGCTCCCCTGCCGAGGACCCGAATACCTGTGAAATAATAGGCATCAAATGCCATTATTGGGACCGCGTTGCCGCGCAATTACACGCACGCGACATGTTCCCACTTCCGGACGTATCAGCTTGCAAGCGGCCCTGGCATCCCGGGGAAAGGCGAGGCGACGCAGTGCTTGTTTTGCCAGGCGTCGTCATGCTCCTTGCGCCTTAACCCGACTGAGACTGGGTTCGACGTGCGATATGTGAACAAACATGTCTCGAATTCCGTCCGGTTTTGCTGACAACCGGTTGTGTATTCTGACGCTGCTGTCTCGGACGATTCGTTGGTTCTTTACTGCCTTGTTGCTGCCTTTCGCTTTCGTCTGCATTTTCATCCCGTCCTACTCTGCGCCTCCACAAACATGAGGTTCTTGCCGAGACTCCTGCATACGGGTGCTGCGGCCACCATTCTCATCTTCCTGTACCTAGTATGGGTTCAGCACGATCATCTCGGGCACAGCATACATGAGGCATGGGAAGGCTCGGCGCACAGGGTCGTTGTCTTTGGCGACGACTGGTCTGACACTGGCAAATATCGAGTTTCTACACCATCGAGAGCCAATGTGCCTGTCCGAGATGCCGATCGTGGCGACATGTGGACAGAGACGCTGTGTAAAGAAGTGAGTCCGCGTACCGCACCCAGGTCCCATGGCCAGCCCGGCCACTTGGCAAGACGCAAGAACCTCTTCTTATGAGAGTGTATGCTCATAAGTGGAGTAACTCGGTCGTAGTTCTGCAGTTTGTAGGCTGCAATAGATATGAGTTGGATCCTACGAAGTGCCAAACGACCAGTCGGACGTGCCTGGGTGTAGGAGATGTCCATGATTTGCATTTACTGACACCATGCAGCTCGCTTGCGACTTCATCGACAACTTCGCTCGTTCCATGCCGCCACAGGAGGATGCTACGACGATAGGCTCACTCGTTGATTCAGACATCCGCGCCCAGGCTGTGCCTGTGACAGACAACAACAACAACACCCAGACCATGTTTGACTTCAAGACACAGATACAGCAATTTCTTGAGTATGAGAAGATAAAACATCGTCTGGGTGTCCCGGAGCGTTTGCGCAAAGTCGACGAGTGGACTGTTTTTACCGTTTCCTTCGGCCTCTGGGATTTGTTGGAGTATTCTTCTCTCGAGACGGAGTATGCGCTCAAGGCAATTGACAACAGCATGGAAGGACTGTTCGAGAATCTTGACCTGCTCGCGAAACATGTGGCGGCACCGATCAAGGTCGTCGTTCCCAAATTAGTGGATGTTACGTTTCTACCACGCGTCCAGTCGATGAAAGACATCAACAAAGAGCACTTCGCGGAGTACCAACACCAATTGGTGTTTCTCTGGACCTACTGGAACACTGTTTTATCACGAGCAGCAGCAAAGTGGGAGCACGGCGCGATCTTTATGCCTAACCCCAACAATCTGATCTTAGATCAAGTCCGCGCTAAACAGCTGTATTCCAAAAACCTATCTGATGCATCCGGCACGGGCAAACAAGCACCTCTCTTTGATTACGTAGAAGAGCCGTGCATAAAGTCGATAACGGATGACAATGCAAGGATACTGCAAGCAGCTGGAGTCCAGAAGTGTTCCAAGCACCTGTTCTGGTAAGTCTTTAGCGCGCACAAAAGCTTTGTCTCGGTCTGACGGTGACACAGGGACGACATACATCTTAGCGGGCCAGCGCATCGACTAATCGGAAAGGCAGCCGCAAGCCTGCTCCGCGGAAACCACACTGTCAACATTGGGGCAGTGCAGGGTTCTCATGGTGACAAGAAGGCTGCAGCAAAGGACATGCCGAGTTTCGCACTGAAATTCCCTCCGGGGTACTAGCGATTCGGCTGAACACAGCATCTTACTACCCAGCCAATCAGGGTTCAGTTGGAGGGGACGGTGTCCCACGAGGAAAGGATTACATCTCAGCCACAACAGTACCATGCAGGTTCCGAGACCAGGTTTGTGATGACTCGCGTAAGGTTGCGGCATTGTTGCCTCCTTGCATGGCTGGCTGCAGGAATGCACGAATGTCTGAGCAGCCAGCAGATCCTGTCTTGGCCGCTTCGGGTCGGGATGAGAACAAAGAACTCTCCCGTCGAAGGCGACACCCAATTTACCGTTTCGGGCTGGGACAATCAAATTACGGAGTCTACTGCGGATGACACTGAAAGGTTCAGTGCTCGCGACAGCGCCGCATAATGCTTCCATTCAGCATCACATACTTCGGTGTTTTCACGGACAATCTCTCCCTTCCTGTCAACCGGTACAATGAACTATTTTCTCAAAGAGTTCCATTAGTTCAGCCGCTTCGTCGTCTTCTGCAAAATGGCCAGCTGCGTGTTACCGCCAATCCGAACTTTATCCCCTCCTCCGCCTCCTGTTGCGACGTTCTTCAGCGTACCCAGGAGATACGTCAAGTCAAACATGCAAGTTGGCGAAGACAACCTGCACCCTTCGACGGAAGCCAGCAAGATCAGCCGAAATTTAAGGAAGAGCACTAGGGTTCAGATACCGAGGTCTGCACCTACCATTCAGCGCAACAAGGAAGAAGAGCAGCCGCCAACATCACCACGAGGTGCCAGGAAGGGGTTCTCATCTCTCGTAACCGATGACAATGCAGACAAATTGATGAGCGAGAGTCCGACGGACGTAAAGACTCCGGCGAGCACGGGGTCTACAGGATCCGGAGATCTCTCACCTCACGTCTGCCTGTGCCAGCCTGAACCGAAAATTCCCCGCCCAAGGAACGGTGAGTCTGTCGTTCTTTGTTCGCTGTCTCGGCCAATAGATCAGGGTGGTTGGTGGCACTGCCCATTTTGGACGCCCCCATTCGAGGACAAAGAAGTCGACTTCTTTGTTTGCGGCGCAATTTTGATCAGCCGCTGACTGCTTTCTAGCTTTTATCCTTTACCGACAACACCATCAGCAGAATATCATACGCCGCAACCCCGGATTGAACAATCCTGACATTTCCAAAATCATTGGTGAGCAGTGGAAAGCGGAGAGTGACGAGGAAAAAAAAGTTTGGCAGGACCTCGCTCAGGTTAGTCTCGAGTCTCCCTTGCTACATGTGTAGACTAACACGACACCTAGGAAGAAAAAGCCAGACATCACGAGCAGTATCCTGACTATCGATACCAACCTCGACGAATAAGTAAGCCTGGAGCGAGTGCCTCGAACCCCACCGGCCAACATACGACTGTGGATAAGTATCGCTGCCCAAGGTGTGGTGGTCGTAGTATCAAGACACCCACTAGCCCCTACCCTCCTGAAACTCAAGGCACACCCACTTTGCCGCCACCAAACACCTCAGAAGGTCTCACACCAACCACCCGCTATCTGCCCATGATGAGTAGCCTGTCGCTAGAATCACCAGTTGTTGCGCGTCGCGGCCCGGGCCCGTCAAGGCTCAGTAACATTCAAGTCCCGCCGTCTATCCGTGAGCATGAGATGTACAGCCCTCTCACACCAGGACAGAAGAGACGTCGATATGATTATGGACCTCCTCCGTCTGCCCGTAGGCCTGAAGGTCCTTACTATCCTCAGAGTGCAGCCCGTCGCGAGTCACTGCCGCCCATCCACGTGCGTGTGTCACCTCCGAATACTGCTGGCATGCATCCTCCCTCGGCTCGCACTCCTCGGGATGTACGCATGCCTCAGCACGAGCTGCCGCGTAAAGGGTCGTCGGCCTCTGACATGAACATTGTTGTTCCCCAACAGCACGATCAGAGCAGGAGCGTCGAAGCAATGGTTCTCAGCGTTCCCTACCAAGCCAGGATCAAACTGCTTGGCCGCATCTGTGGTCCGCTGAAAGAGCCGGGCCCAACCAGTCCCGCTGCACAGACTCGCGGCGCCATCATCGCCGTCGAGGGCGACGACCTGAAAGCCGTCCAAGACCTTGCCGAATGGCTGAATGACTTCCTTGCAAAGGACGATGAGTACACTTCGCGTCTTGCCGAGCCGCCGCGAAGCCCCGCCGACACCAAGCAAGAAGTCACGTTCGAAGAGTACCTCGACCTGATCAAAGAGTGGCACGGCAAGTCCAAGGAGATAACCCGCTACATCACCACCCCGTCCACCCCCTCCGACGCCCTCACCCCCCGAGACGACGTCTCGGACACCCCCTCGCGCAAAGAATCCGCCACTCCCCCGGACACCCCCCGCCCCTCCGCCTCCCCCAGCCTGACCCCCTCAACCCTGACCTCCGCCTCCGCGCCCGCCGCCCCCGCGCCCAAGAAACCTATCGTCGTACTCCCCACCTTCCAGCTCCACGCCTCCGTCGCCTACGCCTCCCGCATCCCCATCCAGGACGCGTACAGCCCCACGGACCACTGGCAGTGGATGGCGACGCTGTGGCGCGGCATCGTCGGCCCCGATCTCACGCTGTACGTCAAGTCGTACGAGCCCAAGGAGGCGCCGCCGGGGAAGATGGTGGAGCTGGATGATCAGGTGCGGTGCTTGACGGTGCTGAAGGCGCAGGGGAAGCCGTTTGCGGATGCGAGTTTACGGCGCGTGGGGTTTGAGGTGGGGGAGTGGGTGCGAGGGGTTGGGGCGAGGAAGGAGGGCTGAATGAGAGGAGAGGGGTGTAATGTGACGCAATGATGTGCGGTGTGGAGTGGAGTGGTACTGTGCAGTGTACTTGCGGCGTTCATGGCGGCGATATGGCAAGGGGGTCTCGGAGTTCGCTTCATGTGTCGATTTCGCAGCCGTCGAAACAAGGCTTGCGCGCATACATACACGGGCGGGCGTAGCGCTGTACTATACCAATGGCATTGCTGTCTCGCCCTATTCTATCCCCTCTCGTTTCCCATCTCCCCCCGACGGTCCAAGAAGACGCATCCCTCCCCCCGGCATCCGGCACGCCAGCAATCCCCCATCCACCCACAACACTCCACCGGCACGACAGCGCCTCCGCACCGTCCCGATCGCACCCCATCCGGCCCTTCTCGTCGCCCCATTCCCTCACGATCCCCCGATATCGACGGCGGTGGCGGTGGCGACCGCGACTGACCCACCACTCTCGGTGCCACGCCGGAGCTTTGTATTCTGTACTCGCCGCGCCCTGGCTCACCTTGACGGGCCCCGATAAGGCTATAGTGAGGGATTGGATGTCTGCTTCCGCGTTCCGTGCTCGCATGCACGCTTCCGCACTCTGCGATGCGCGATGTCGCCATATAGCGCGATGCGAGATGCTCTGCGATACGGCTTCACACAATGCACTGCACTGCACTGCACTGCACTGCGGTGTCGGGACACGGCGGCTCGCTGGGTCCGGCCGGTGGGTAAACAGCGCGGCGATCTCAGCACAGCCTGGGGGAGTTGCGCCGTTGGAGCGCCGTTAGGCGGCTGTTGGGGAGTGTGGAATTCTGACGGCGGGGCGAGGGGAGGTGTGCAGCGTTGTAGCGGTGGGTTGCTGGGGCGCTGGATTGTGAGGACGTGATGGGTGTTAGTTAGCACGTAGTGAGTATTGGGACGCGGGATGGGGAGAATGGGGCGCTGCGCGATGAATGTGGGGTGGGTGCGTGGGCGGGTGTCGTGGAGTTGGATATGCATTTGGATATGCATTTTGCGTGCGGGCTACGGTGCGTTTGCGGGCTGGGGCTGCATTTTGCGGCTACATTGCGTGCCTGCGCGCTCAGTCACGGACGGGCGGGTGGAGCGGCGGCGAGCTTCCTGCTGCGTCGAGAGTCCTGCTGCGTCGAGCTTCCTGCTGCTTCGAGCTTCTTGCTGCGTCGAGCTTCTACTCCGTCGAGGGAGGACAATCAAGGCGCCATTGTGTCTGTACAGTACGCGAGGCTGCTGTCGAGCCCAGGCGGCGCCAAGTCAAGGTCGAGGTCGAGGGCGAGGTCGAGCACAAAGGTACATAACACCGCAGTCTCGGCCGGTGGTGCGCGCATCTGCGCCGCGTGCGACGGCGGGAGGGCGCGTGTGTGGGTAGGCGGGTATGTGAGCCGCGGTGAGTGATGCAAAGGAGGCTCCTTGCGTCGCCCTTACTGTAGGACGTTGGGCCGGCGGGGAGAGGGGCTCGAAATAGATTTAGGTAGGGCAAGGGTCTCGTGGCTGCTGTGGCTGGGCCAGTCTGTGGCGGTGCAACAGCCTCGCTTACATCATCCGTCTGCCCCGGAAGGTTTACGCGGCGCGGCGCTGTCACATGCATCCGGCGAGGCGCGTTCACTTTCGTTGTCACATGCGCGGCGGCGGCCAACCACGGCGCGCGCAGGCTGAGACGATGCGCTTGTCGTGGGTAATGCACGACGCTTGAGACGACCATGGAAGACCACGGCTGACCTGCTGGGTATACCTTCCCCGGATCCTGCACTGCGCAGCCAGATCCTGCTCCTCCGCGTTCCCCAGATTCTGCACACCGGGCCACTGTGACGACCGGGTGCTTCGCTGCAGCTGCATTCATGACGCCCGGACGCGATTCTTTGTGTAGATATCCAGCAGAGAAGGGTCCGACGAGTCTTGTATAGACACCACGCACAGAGAGCACACCCACCGAACACGTCGCCATGATCGACCACGTCCTGGGCCGGCCGTCGGTGCAGTTCCGCAAGATCCAGGTGCTGGCCGTGGTGTCGTTCTGGTCCTTCTACCTCTACAGGTGCGTCCCCCTCCTACACTACGGCACCCGCTGACTAACCCGCGCAGAGGTGACCGCCACGGCCCGCCGCTGCTCCGGCGGCTCTCGTCGCTGCTCTCGGCCAAGCTCACCGTGTGGCAGTCGGTGCTCGTCACGCTGCTGTACCTATATGTCGCCCGCAACTTCGGCAAGCTGGTGGGCCTCGAGTGCCCGGAGCCCCTGGCGTCGCTGTACTCGCGCTCATACTTCCGCGCCACATGGGTGACGACGGCGCTCGACGCCGGCTTTTGGTCGGCCATGAAGATCCGCCGCAAGGGCCTGCGTGACGTGCTGTCCATCATCTTCAGCCTCTACTACATGGTGTGCGCCGAGCAGGCCGACGAGAAGGTGCGCAAGATCCGCGCCACGCTGACCGTCGACCACCTGCGCGTTTCGTGGAACAAGGGCACCACGCCGTACCTGGCTGCGCTGACCAACCTGATGCGCCCGCGTCTGATGTGGTACCCGCCGCGCAAGATCCGCATACCGCGCCCGAAGGGCAGCAGCTATACAGAGCCGGTCGTGGCCTGGCTGTACTTCAATGGCCCCATCAGCGCGCTGAAGAAGCACGACAAGATCGTGCTGGACGTGCCTGGCGGCGGCTTTGTGGCCATGGACCCCCGTAACCACGACGACAAGCTGATGGGCTGGGCTGGCAAGACGGGGCTGCCGGTGCTGAGCCTGGACTACCGCAAGGCCCCTGAATGGCCGTACCCGTATGCGCTGAACGAGTGCTATGATGTATATCACACACTGGTCGCCACGCGCGGCCGCTGCATGGGACTGTCAGGCGAGCTGGAGCCAAAGATCGTTGTGTCTGGAGACTCGGCCGGCGGCAACCTGGCCGTAGCCATGGTGCTCATGGTTCTGCAGAGTGGCTCGACCGAGACACGGCGCTGGCAGGGCGAGCGTGCACTGCCGCCGCCGGTCGCGTGCGTGCTGATATACCCAGCACTCGACATGAACATCGGCAACTGGATGACGGACGAGCAGATGGCCCTCATCCGTGACCGCAGAGTGCGCAAGACGAATAGGCCTATCCTGCGACACAAAAGCGAGGACTACCGCCAGCTCGCGCCCAATACGCCCTACGGCTCTGACGACTCTGGCAGCGACGACGAGAGACCGAGCCGTGACACCAACAGGCCGATGACCGAGCGCGTTCTCACCTCCCCACAAACTATGATCAAGCTCAACACAAACCTCACCAACGGCCATACCGTTGCAACCCCCGACCAGATGTCCCCGGTAGCAACTCGCGCCCCAGAAACACCCATACAGCCAGCCGCCACTGACCCGCCGCCCGTGACAGCCATCAAAACCCGCCTTGCCACGTCTTCGATGATCTCCTACTTCAACGACCGTATCCTCACGCCAGAAATGATGCGTGCCATGATCATCCTCTACATCGGGCCCCATCACCGCCCCGACTTCAGCACCGACTTCCTGCTCTCCCCCTGCCTAGCCCCCGACTCGCTCCTCGCCAAATTTCCACGCACCTGGATGCTAACTGGCGAACGCGACCCCCTCGTCGACGACACCGTAATCTTCGCCGGCCGCCTCCGCCACGCAAAACGCGCCGAATTCACCACGGGCAAGGAACTCGGCCTGGACTGGGCGCGCGGCACCTTCCGCGAAGAAGACTGGGTCAACGTCGACCTCGTCCCGGGCATCTCGCACGGCTTCCTGCAGTTCGTCGGCGTCTTCCCAGACGGCTGGAAGTACATCTTCCGCTGCGCGACGTGGATCGACGACGCGTTCGCCGCCGCCGAGGGCCGCTTCCCGGACAGCGCCGCCCCCAGCGCGCCCGTGACGCCGTGGTTCCGCGCCCCGCGCGACGACTACTTCGGCGGCACGCCCGGGCTCGCGGCCGCCGTCGACGGCCTGCGCAGTCCCACCGCCCGCCGCCACCACTACCGCTCCGGCACCGCGTCGTCCGCCGACGACGACCGGCCCCTCGAAATGAGCGTGCTGCCCAAGAACGCGCCCAAGTCCTCGCCCGCGAAAGATGCCGGCAAGGTGCCGCTCACGCCGCCGCAGGAACGTCCTGCGTCGAAGGCGGTCGGGTCCGCGGAGCGCACGGCGCGCGGGAGGGGAAGGGTCAGGAAGAGCGATCGCGGGCGCAGGAAGTCGCTGGTTAGTCTGGCGAGTGAGGATGATTTGCTCGGGAGGCGGATGAAGGGGCTTACGGGGGGGTTGGGGGGGTTGGCTGGGGTTGGGTTGGATGGGTGATGTTGATAGGTGTGGTATATAAGCATTTCGTGTACACAATTATAGAGCATGTTCGATACGATACTTGAATTCTGAGCTGGATGGAATGGCAGCAGAGGGTGCTGTGGCTCTGGGTGTAAATGTGGTATGGTGGGTGTGGATGGCGTGAGCAGACAGACGTGCTCGTCAAGGCGATATCAGGCATGCAACTTTGGGAGCTGTCCCGCTAGCACCGCGACTCTTGAAACACAACAATCTGATAGTTCTTGTTACCGTGCTTGGTCATGAGCCGATCGTTCCTTCCGCAAACATATACGCCTGTTTACTCTTATATCTAGCAGGTAGAGTATGATTGTCCAGTGGCTGAGGACATAGAGCTCCACCGCGAGCACCACCAGACCAGGATTCTCAGCAAGTCGGTACAAATCGTTCATCCTGGATCGCTCCTGAACGGTCGTTGAAGACCTTTAATATGCTCCTATACCCAGTCTCCCCTCTGCATACCCGGGCACCAAACAGGGGCGCTGGCCGACATGGCCGTACGTCGTCGACGACCGTACCCGTGGAAACCGCCAGTCGACTTTACTCCCGGGCAGGAGAGCGGTCCAAGTGTCCGCGGTGTTCGAGCCGAAGTGTTCCAGGTGTACTCAGGGGCAGGTCTATACCAGATATACGTTGTAGATGGTGAGTATTTGGAACACGTGCAATATCGTGCCGCCGCGAAAGAAGCTCAACGGAGCGTGTGCCCCGTGCGTGATATATAGTAGGCGGCAGCTGCCACAAAGAGATACCAATCGTAGCATCATGAATCAACGTGTCAAGAAATTCTTGCCTCATGCTTCCTCGTCGTCGCTCTCGTCCTCGTGCGCCGTGGCCCATGGGCTGCGTTTGCGGAGTGATACTCCGTACCTCTCCAGTACAAAAGGTATTGGTGCCAAAACAACGGCCAGGCCAGTCAGAACAAGGCAAGCGTTCCTTGTGCCAACGCCCAGAAACAAGCTCCTTCCCAGAAGCGGGAATGCAGCGCCAGCCAGGTTACGTACCAATCCCACACCTGCGAGACCTGATGCCGAGAAAGTCTTGTAGGCGTCTTCCGTGTATGTCAAAGTCATCAGGATGAGGCAGTAGAACGACCAGCCCCAAAAGGCGGATGCAAGGACCGGAAAGAACGGGTGGACATCTGGAGTGGCTGTGAAGGCGAATGCAAGCAACGAGATGGGCAACACCAGAGCAGCCAGCTTGGCATGGTACACTCGTGCTTCTGGAACATCGCGTTGACCAGACTTTGCTACCTGCCGTTGGTAGTACCGCTCTTGGAATATGTTCGTGAAGAGGCCAAAACAGATGCCGAACACGATGCCCAGAAAGCAGATGCCAATCCCGATAGTATCGTAGCCGTAGCCGCTGGGCCCGAAGATCATGTGGAATGCTCCGTTGAATAGGAAGGAGAGACCATAAAGAAAACCGTTATACAACGCACCGAATTGCACGATAGCTTCCGTCCCCAGGAAGCGGAAAGGTCGAGCAAGTGCTGTGCCGAATAGCTGCTTGGGTCCCCGCTGCTTCAGTTCGTCTGGAACTTCGATCGCATCATTTCCAGTGCTTTGTCTTAATTTCTTCGCCTTCTTCAGTATAAGAACACTGTGCCGAGTCTCGCCAAGAGAATATAATGCGATGACCAGGATGATCCAGAATGAGAGGCAAATGAAGAACATGACTCGGAACACTTCATGCCACGTCCTTCCATGCGCGATGAATGAGAAAAGCACGAAGCCCGTGGGCGAGCCGCCTGTGGCAGCCCACAAGAACCACGACATTGCAGGCCCGGTGTCATTGTGGTGCCAAAGATCAGCGATGGTGCCGCCGAAATTCGAGATGGTGGTAGACGAGAAGTATCCAGAAAGCAGTCTCAGCACGAGGAAAGGCACAAGGCTCTCGACGTAGGTAGTTGCCAGTAGTAGCAGCAAGAAAGTGCCGTAAGAAAAGATGTACACCGGTCGTCGTCCGTAGTATTCAGATAGTGGCGCCAGCGTCATTGGTCCAAAAGCCAGACCTAGAATGTACATGCTCAATCCTAAGGTGGCGACGTGAGCTGGAACATCCATGTCCTTTGCGAAATCGCCAGCGACTGGGGAGAACCTATGCGTACCTAGGTATCAGTAAACCGATAGTACACACCAAATCTCAATCCACCTACCCTGAAGCACCCCAACTGACGCTGAGATCAATGGGTATAATGGCTGCTACCATCAGCCATTTGCGCAGCGAAGGCCAGTTGCGTGGGTCTTCTTGGTCGTCATGGCCGAAGGTAACGACATTAGACCCCTCATCAACCCGCAGGAGCGGCGAGTCCTCCCTCACGATCTCGGTGGAGGCCGTCATCACTGCAACAAGATGTTTACGAAGCTGCTGCTGGAAGTGCTGCGTGTAGACGCCTCGTTGCGCATCGATGGGGTATCACGACATGGATGACGTAACCCTGTCACGCGCTTGCGCGTGGTGTTTGTGGGTCTTCTTATCTTCATCTCCACAACCACCTGACTATCTACATAGAGATGCCAAAATCACCGACTTCTTCATCAGGCTAACACGCTCCGCTGGGATGCGCTCTCGGAGGCTGAGGCCGTGCGACAGACGTGCGCTCCTCGGCTCGGTCGCATCCACACCGAATCCCCGATATGAAATTGCCATCCCCTCATTTACCCCGGATGTCATGGGATACAAGGCCAATTTGCCCCTGAATCCCCATGAAGTTCTCCCGTCTACCGGATAAAATTCTGGGGTTGGGGATATAAACATGGGGCATATGCGCCATGGGGGCCTGCTATCCGCACTGTCTACGGTTCAGCCGCTGTTTCAACCATGCGTTCCACTCTTGCAACCACAGCCTTGCTGTCGTTGACATCGTCAACATGGGCTGCGCTCAAGGTCTCGGAGAACAACAGCAGTCTGACCATCTCCAACGACCGCCTCGTTGCGGGAGTCAGCAAGTCTCGTGGCTACGTTAACCTGCTCACGCTCGACGGCCAGAACCTCCTGGGTAAGGAGAATGGCAACACCGGCGTGGGACCGTATCTGGATTGCTACTGCACCCCGTCTGGATTCTGGACACCCGGCCGCGGTAGCAAGGTCGACTACCAGCTGTTCAACGGCACGGACGCGACTGGTGTGAGATACGGCGGCATCAGCATGGGCGAGACGTACGCTCCAACTGGTCAGCGTCTCGAGCAGTACTGGTTCCTGAGGGACGGCGAGACAGGTCTGCACACGTTCAGTCGTGTTGCGTACTACAACGAGACTGCGCCGGTTCTGCGCAACCTGCAGGAGCTCAGGACCATGTTCAGGCCCAACCACGACCCGCCGCTGTTCACTCACTTCGTGACCAACGAGAACTTCGATGCCCCGAGGCCGGATACCGACGGTCAGGTGGTCGTGCAGGATGCTACATGGTATCTTCCCAACAAAGAAGACCCTTACGTGAAGGGCGTCGGTGACTACTTCACCAAGTACACGTAAGTTGCCGAAACATCAGATCACATCTCTGTACTAATTCAAAATAGGTTCCAGGACACTTGGAGGAAGCACAAGTCTCACGGCATGTGGGCAGACGGATCCGGCAGCAACAACGGAACAACCTATGGTGCATGGATGGTGCACAACACAGTTGAGACCTACTTCGGTGGCCCGTTGCACTCGGACCTCGTCGTCGATGGAATCGTCTACAACTACATCAGCAGCAACCATCACGGCGACCAGACCCCCAACATCACTCACGGCTTCGACCGGACTTTCGGGCCGCAATACTACCACTTCAACTCAGGCGGCTCTCTCGATGAGCTGCGTGCCGACGCCGACCAGTACGGTCTCCAGCCGAACTGGAACGCGAAGTTCTACGACTCCATTGCCAAGCACGTCCCCAATTTGATCACTGCAGCTGGTCGCGGCACGTTCAAGGCCGACATCGACCTCCCCAAGGGCGCGAAGAACGCGATCGCTGTTCTCGCGCAGAGCGGCGTCGACTTCCAGGACAACGTCTTCGACACCAAGGCCTACCAATACTGGGCCGAAGTCCCGTCGAACGGCAAAGTCAGCATCGACCGCGTCAAGGCCGGCAACTACCGCCTCACCGTCTACGCCGACGGCATCTTCGGCGACTACACCAAAGACAACGTCAAAGTCACCGCCGGCAAACCGACCTCCGTCAAGGCGAAGTGGTCCCCCGAAAGCGCCGGCACAGAACTCTGGCGCATCGGCACCCCGGACAAATCCTCAGGCGAGTACCGCCACGGCACAGCCCAGTCCCCCACACACCCCCTCCTCACCGAGGAATACCGCCTGTACTGGGCAGCCTACGACTTCCCGACCGAGTTCCCCTCAGGCGTAACCTACAAGATCGGCCGCGACGACCCCGCCACCGCGCTCAACTACGTGCACTGGAGCTTCGTGGGCGGGAAGGGCAACTACGTGCGCCCGGTCCCGGAGTACGAGAACATCAACAACTGGACGCTCCTGTTCGACACCAGCGCCGCGGCCCTCAAGCACAAGAAAACCGCGACGCTGACCGTGCAGCTCGCGGGCGCCAAATCCGCCGCAGGCAACACCGATGTCTTCAACGCGAGCGAGCCGTACGCAAACCTGCCCTACACCGTCAACGTCAACGGGAAGGACCTGCAGCCCTGGATCATCCCGTACCACCACTCGAGCTCGTGCGCCGTGCGGTCTGCGGTCGTGTGCTACAATATCGCGCACAAGTTTGTGTTTGAGGCGGGGTTGTTGAAGGAGGGTGAGAACGAGGTGGTGCTGAGTCTGCCGTACAAGGGGGGCAACTACGAGAGTGCGGTGTTGCCTGAGGCGTTGTATGTGCAGTACGATGCGCTGCGGTTGGAGGTTAAGTAGCGGATTGGGGCGCGGCCCTGCGGGTAGACTGGTTATTCATTGTATATGTTTTGTGTGAATGTTGATTTCCGCTTGCGTGATGCGTGATGCGTGATGCTCGTTGGGGAGTGCCAGTGATTTTGTGTTGTTTAACTTTGTAGCGGAACTTGGTTGCGGGAGGTGACGTTCAGGGCAAGGGGGTGTTGAATGTCTTGCTGAGAGCTCAAGACTTATTACTCTTGCGCACTAAGGCAAGTAACCAGATCGTTCATCGCGCAAACCATTGTTCCGAGCCAACTGTGCTTCGCATTCCACCCTTGGTACCGGGGATGAACGCTTCACGGCTGTGACTCAGTGTCGTCGTTTCTGGCGACGCCGTTATGCTTATGTCTCAATAGCTCACTTAGCATTTATATCAACTCTTAGATCCTAGTTAATGAAGGGAAGCTTTTAACTGCACTCTCCTGACAACCCGGCTGGTACAGATATCGAGGCTCTATGGGCGCAGCAGAGATAAGTTTCCGACATAGAGAGGTGAGTGCTCATGCATGAGAGACGAGACTAGAGACTAGGACCAGATTGAATGGTTTGCATGACTGTCAAGTAGCAATACAGTATGAACAATTCGTACTAAACCTTTGTCCGCGCTCGCAACCTAGCTACCTTGCACATACATATCCACCAGGCTGGCGATCAGACTGGATGCAGTGCTGACGTTCTGGGAGAAGCAAGCGAGACATTTGGCCGACTTTGGCTCATGACGATGGTATAGGTACTATACGCCAAGGACGCCATTTATGTGCGTTCCGCTCCACATTGGTCCATTGCACTCCATGCTGACACGCAGTCCAGCGCCCGGGACCAGTAAGAAATAGCGCTAGCGAGACCAACACAGCTCAAGGCCCAATCACGGACCGTGGCGCAGTCGTGCATACACGGCAGTGGAATCCCTGTCAATGTGAGTGCCCTACGAAGTAATTAAACGGACATTAAAACAACCTAGTCCAAGACAGCTATAAGTTCGAGACGCTTAACCAACACTGCTTATTCAATCCAAATCATCTTTGCTGTCCTCATCATTCCACTAATCTACATTCGCCTTACAAGCATTCGCCTTGCTATACACTATGCCCTTAATGGCTAGCATCCAGCATTCTATACTCCTCATACTCTTCTCCACGCACACTTACGCCCTCGTAACAACAACCCCACTACAATCCCAAGACAATTCAGACAATCCATGGTCTACTGAAGCCATCCTAGGCCTAGCAGCTATTGTAGTAGCAGTCATATGCTGCATAGTTAGTCTTGCCTGTCCTACAGTCTTCCAACGATATAGATGGCGTCGTGCTTGTGCGTCCCCTACACAAAGCTCTCCAGTGTTGGCACGAGATAGCTGACCCTAGCAGCAGCCCAATCACTGCTTCCACAGTCGGCATATGTGCCTGGTTCTTTCGGCCAGCAGCCCTGGCTGCAGCACCCCGTGATCGCGCACCACCACTACTACGTCCGTGTTGACCGGGCGGATATCCTGATGGGGGGGGATTCGTGGAGCATCATCTCACTGATACTGAATTCTAATACTGATCACCACTGTCAGCCGCTACTGCTACTCGCTACTTCCCCCACTCTACTATTCGTGATAAGCTACGCTGAGCGCAAGGAGCAAAGCACACCATCACTACCTAGACCCGCGTCGCAAGCCGGAAGCCACCACGATGAACCGGTTCCATCTAACAGTGTAACAAGCCTGTCGGCAGCAGGAGTGAGGAAGTCGAGTCGTGCTTAATCTGCAGGTAAACCTTGCGTCAAGCTCTTTGAAAGTGCTTGCGCAAGACGCTGCTGGATCCCAGCATACGACCAGTACCACCCGCACCCCAACTCGCACTCAAACACTCGAGTCCCACACACGAAGCGGTAGATAGCACCGTGACACCCCCATCTGTTGACGCTCCCCCTGTCTCCTCCCCCTACCTCTTAGTCCAACAAACCACCTGTCCAACCTCAGTCCACCAGAACCAGACAACTACCACCCCCTGCACGCGCGTAACCTCTCTTTGGTATCATCATAGCAGTCCACAAATACTACCTATCAAGAGACCAAACCACGTTTGAGTATGACACATGCAAGTGCCTAGGCTGCACTGAGGGACGGAGAAGCACGATGTTTTAGCAGGCCAGCATCCTGATGTACAAACCAGCAACATCACGCTCTCATACACCCACCCACACCCACCTTCATCCACATTGACTCACCTGCATTCGCACACTGAGTCGTAAACGCCACCGAAGCCGCGATCCCCATCACGACATGCTCATAGCAGAAGGCAAGACAACACTGTTTCAAGGTTGATGAAAAGGATAGAAGGAGGTATATGTTTGACCAGACTTGACTACTGAGGCTTTACCATTGCTGAGACTTCACTCTAAGCGACGCCGTCGGTGCTGATGGCGCAGCCGGATTGCACTTTGCATTCGCCAGGTCACTCGTTACGCGCTCACATGGGCGCTGCATTTCAAGCCAGTCGCCCGGTACGCAGGTTGTCTGGGTCTGAGAATGGGGTATTGCAGTATTCACAGTAGCCTCCTTCTTTACGTAGTCATAGCCTTCCACGATGCACCTAGAGAGGCCTCACGCAAAACGTGAGCGGATTAGCATACAGGCATGAGATGCAGGCATGGAGAGGTGTGCTCTGGCATAGAAGACGAGGCTACGGTTCAAGACTAAATTGCACGGGTTGCATGACCATTAAGTAGCAATACAGGATAAATTATTCATACCGAGCTCGACTGCGTGCTTTATGCTCACGCCTTTTCGATTCTCTGTTGATGCATCGGAGCACGGATCGAGGTTGACGTTTCGCAGAGGCTGGTGGGTCGCATGTGCGATACAAGCAAATAGAACCAAACCTATGTCAGTATGTTACTCTGAGGTTTGAGAGGGGTTTTCCTATGGCTCTCGTGTTGTTGCGCTGGAGATGCAGACAATAGAACGACCAAGCGTCGAAGCCGCACATTGGACTTTGAACTAGTGACTGGCGCTGCATTGATAATTGGGACCAAGCTGCAAGCGTCAAAGTACTGGACTACCAATTTTAGGATAGCGCTAGTCATCATACTTGAGTTCAGCCAATCCAGAGGAGTTACACCAGTACGCTAGCGCAAGCCACGAACAACCTGTCACACAATTACAACAAGATACTTAAGTATGCCTTACCGTGCTGGAATAATGTTCTCCAGCTCAAGTCGTTCACTGCTACTACTCCTCTGGTCTGATCTTCTCCACCGTCCTTAGAACGTCTTGTTTGTCAATTCAATAACATATATCCACCTTAGGAGCA
Organism: Boeremia exigua; assembly: GCF_020726555.1. Classification (NCBI taxonomy): domain Eukaryota; kingdom Fungi; phylum Ascomycota; class Dothideomycetes; order Pleosporales; family Didymellaceae; genus Boeremia; species Boeremia exigua. Next base: position 364,982 of record NW_025763527.1, on the reverse strand, counting down.
TTCACCCTGCTAGATATTAAGCTCTTGATGGCTAGCATTCAGCACTTTACATTTCTTATACTCCTCTCCACGTCTATTCACGCTCTCCCAACAACAAACCCACCACAATCTCAGGATAACTTCTTAAACAATCCATGGTCTACAGAAGCTATTCTAGGCCTAACAGCTATTGTTGTAGCAGTTATATGCTGCGTAGTTAGTCTTGCCTGGCCTACTATCTGCCGCCGATTCAGATGGCGAGGCACCTGTACGGCCCCTAACCATATCTTGTCGATACTAGTATTAGGCTAATTCTAACAGCAGCCCACTCGCTGATTCCACTCGGTCCACATCCTCCTACTCGTCCAGACCCATTCGTCCAGGAGCCATGGCAGCGGCCCCCGGTCACTACATATCACCATTACAACTTCCACATTGATCGAGCCGTTATCCAAACGGGACGGGAACCATAAGGCTTTGTCTCTCTGAAATCAATCACTGCTGTCAATTGCTACTTCCTCTTTCTACTGCCAATCGTCACTGCCAATCACTCTATTGATCGCCATTGGCCGGATCAAGCGAAAGCAGTGACATGTACCTCCACTGGAACCCACCCGCATCGCAGATCGCAAGCGACTATCCGTCCAGGGGGATACCAAACCGTCGCCCAACAGTGAAACAGCGCGTCTGCAACAAGAACCGCGGAACTCAACCTTGAAACTGGTGCCCCCCGCCCCCTCCACACAAACACTATCTCTCTCTCCCGTGCACACCTCCATCTCCATCTCAGACCGCAAACAACAACCGGAAGCTGCATGCGCCACCGCAGACCACAACTTCCCTTCTCTTCTCTTATTCCAACAGTTCCGCAGCCTGCCAATCCACCGTCTACCCGAGCCTAATCAGACAACCCGCCCCCCCCTAAGCAAACCCCGGTTCGCTACTGCTATCACTATTGCAGCCTATAAACACCATGTGTATACTGCATTGTACATAGGTACGAGGAAGACATGCTCAGGCGCTTAGGCGCTTAGGCTGCGCAAGAGGAGTTGGGGGAGAAGTATAGAGTTCTGGCAGACAGGCAGGCTTTGTAGTGTATGAATAGGAGTATCGCTTACACTTGTCTTACACTTGCCTTACACTTGCCTTGCACTTGCCTTACACTCGTCTTGTCTTGCACCTCCTCCTCCACCTCCACCTCCTCCTCCTCCACCTCCGCCAATTCCTCTACCTCCTCCTCCTCCTCCTCCTCCTCCTCCTCCTCCTCCTCCTCTACCTCCTCCTCCTCCACCTCCTCCACGTCCTCCACCTCCACCAATTCCTCTACCTCCTCCTCCTCCACCTCCTCCAATTCCTCCTCTACCTCCTCCAATTCCTCCTCTACCTCCTCCAATTCCTCCTCTACCTCCTCCTCCTCCTCCTCCTCCACCACCACCTCCTCCACCAAACAAACCACCAAACAAACCACCACCACCCCTCTCGATCGGCGGTGTGTCGACGGTGTATCACAGCCCACCAGCAACTAGATCACAGCGCAGAGCTACCCAGTTCCGCAGGCTGTGTGTGTGGATGCGGTACGAGGCTCTGCGCGTGTTTGCGCGTGGATGTGCGTGGCGGGGCGCGGGATGAGGGACCTGGGTCGTGTAAGCTCCCCCCCCCCCCCCCCCCCCCCGGGGATTAAGAGACGGAGAGAGGAGAGAGTGGGATAGGTTGTCTGATTCACAGTTCGCGGGCTGTGAAACGGGTCTGTGGGGGAGTCCTGGATATCAGGGGTCCGTCTGTATTCGTGACGGGACGGAAATGGTATTACACTGCTTCTTACACGCCCTCCTTATACTCCGCCTTTCCTTTCCTTGTCATCCCAACTTCATACACCCCTAAACGACCTCCTCAACCATCCGCCCTCCCCACGTCCCTCCCCCTCCCCCTTCCCCTCCTACACCCTTCACCACATCCCCCGCAAACACCCTCCCCACCGGCGCGCCCAGCCACTCCTCGGGCACGCCCACGCACACGCCTTTCGCGTTCTGCACGTAGCGCACAAACAGCGGATTGGCACGGTCAGCATCGCTCTCGATTTCCTGGCCCGACTCGTCGAGCTCGGCGGCGGTGGATTTGCGGCCGCGCTTCGGGGGCTGTTTCTTGAGGAGGCGGTTTATGGTGTCGAGCTGGTGGGTGGGTTAGTGTGGGATAAATATAAATGCTAGATATGGTGGGGTGTGGGTAGTAGGGTCTGGAAATGACAGGGTGAGAGACGGACCTTCTCCTCCTCGTTCCGCTTCTCGCTCAGATTCTTGCGGCGGCGGGCCATTTCGGCGCGGCGCATGGCGTGTTCCTCGGCGGTGAGGTGTTTCTTCTTCTGCGCCTCGTTGCTGAGGGCCAGCAGCGAGCCGTCCTCCTCCTGCTCGAGGACGGCGCGCTGGCGGCGGGTCAGCTTGGTCAGGTCGGGGGGCTGGCCGCTGAGGTCGTCGTCCGAGTCCATTTCGACGTCGGGCTCCGGGCCGGCGAGGTCGTCGTCGTCTTCGCCCTCGGCGTCGTCGTCGTCGCCCTCGGCGTCGTCGAGCTCGTCGAGCGAGGAGTCGGGGTCGCTGAGCTCGTCGTCGTCGTCGGACAGGGCGAGCTCCTTGGCTTCGACGGCGTCCTGGGCTTTGGTGAGGCTGATCTTGGGCTTGGGGGCGACGGGGACGGGCTTGTGGACGGGCACGGCGATGGGCTCGTCGTCGTCTTCGTCGCCCTCGGCGTCCATGTCGTCGTCGTCGCTGCCGTCGGCGTCCTCCTCGTCGTCGTCGTCATCGAGGTCCATGGCATCGGCGTCGTCGACGTCGTCCTCGTTCGCGTCGTCCTCGCTGTCGACCTCGTGCACGACGCGGCTGCTCCGCGAGGCGCGCTTGCCCGAGACGATGTTGGTGCGGCTCAGGTTGCCCTTGCTCACGGCGGGGGCGCCCGTGGCCTGGCGCAGCTTGGTGGGCGACGACTTGACCGTCAGCGACAGCGTCTGGCGCGTCTCCTCGGGCGACGAGCGCTGGATGGTGGCGGGCGCATCGCCGCGGCCGGCGGTGCCACGGCGCGGGCGGGTGGACGAGGCGGTCGGGGCACTGGGGGGCGGGTTAGGCGCAGCGCGGGTGCGGAGGCGGGGCATGGTGGTAGGCGGAGGGTAGTGGAGGCAGGCGGCGCAGAGGCAGTGGAGGCGGCGAGCAGGCGGCGCAGGAGCAGGCAATGGCGTCAGACGCGCTGCTGGATGCGCGCAGGGGTTCACGGGTGGCACAGAGCTGGCGCGCTGCATTGGCTGGTGGGCTTGCGGGCTGCGGGCGCTGCGGCTGCTGACTCTCCGCCGGCCGCCTGTCTCTGCGCGGCGCGTAGCGACACGGCGCGCTGCTGCTGGGGATCAGCCACATACCTGCTGGTGTTCCACTCGTGGTTATCCTCCGACGTCTCGTACTCGGTGCTGAGCCGCCGCAGGCGCTTGGCTGCGCGGTCCGTCATGGCAGGCGGCCGCGGGATCCAGCGAGAGCCGTGGTGGGATGCGACGGAGCCCGGCCTGGCCAGGTGGAGTTGCTGCGATATCTGAAGCTCGTCGTCTTGTAATGAGTGTCGAATGCGGCAAGGCGCGTCCGTGCCTCGGCACTCACCTCAACTACACCTGTAGCTGACTACCCTTGCATGTCCTTCATCACCTTTGCACATCATCTTCAATCGCCTTTGCATGTCACCTTTCATCGCCATTGCATTGTGTCGGCATTGGATACAGCACTCATTCGATCTGACTACTTATTGAACCAACACCACAGTGTAAACATCACAGCACACACCACTTGAACTGATAGAACCCAATAGTAGTCTGACAACTCCATTGAAACTAAACACCGTAAAACAGGATAACTACAGTACTTGATACAATGTAACCCGCCAGCACCTTTCCAACATGAATCAAAACACCACACCACTTACCCAAACGGACCCAATGAAGTGAGTCCAACGAAGTAGATCCAACGAAGCAGATCCAGCAGATCCAGCAAATCCAGAAGTAGACCTCACGAAGCACATCTAACGAAGCACACCCAACCCCCCACCTAAACATCCTCAACCCCCCCAATCAACCCCGTAGCATCATAAAACCCCCGCATCCGCTCATCCACCAACACATCCCGCGCCTGATTAATCCGCGCCATCCGCTCCGTCGCCGCCCGCTTCGCCGCCTCGCCTTGCACCCGGTCCGGGTGGTGTTTCAGCGACAGCGCGCGGTGCGCTTGGGTTATCTGCGCGGTAGTTGCGGTGCGCGGGATGTTGAGGAGGGTGTAGAGGGGCGTGGGGGGGAGGGTGCCTGTTGGTTGGGGGGGTGGGGGTGGGGGGCGGGAGGAGTGGGTGTTGCGGGGGTCAGAGGAGGAGGAGGAGGAGTGGGAGTGGGAGTGTGAGCGGTCGTATGTACCCGAGCGACTGCTAGAAGAGCCCGTATGCCCGCTAGAGCCCGTATGCCCACCAGAGCTAGAGCCTGAACCCGAGCCTGAACGCGACCCAGCGCGCTCATACCAGTCCGGCCGCGCACCATACGCCCCCGCCGCGCCCCGCGGCCGCCGCTCCTCAGTGCGGTACCCCCGCGACGAAGACGACGAGTAGTCTGCAGACCCACCAGCAAAGAAGCCCTCCCGCGAGGACCCCGACCGCCGAGTCTCCTCATCAAGCGCGTCGCGCACACCGGCCCAGTCGAACGCCGAAGCCCCCGAACGATGTGAGGAACCCGAACCACGTGAGCCACCCGAAGCCTGCGTGCTCGACCGAGATGAAGAACCACACGCCTCCTCACCCCGCCCCGCCCCATCGTGCCTAAAAAACCACGCCTCAGCCGCGCGCCGCGCCTCGCCCCGCGACACCCCCTGCGCGATCCAGTCTCTGTACACCTCGCCCGCGAGATCCAGGAGTTCGCTTGTGGAGTGGGATGGGTGGGGTGCGTGGGCGTCTGGGTAGGGGTCACGGTCGCGGTTAGGGTCGCGGTTGGGGTCACGGTCGCGGTTGCGGTCGCGGTCGCGGGTGGTGCATGAGGGGGCGGAGTGGGTGGAGGTGTGGGCGGTGGAGGCGTAGCCTGTAGACCCGTGGCCAGTGGAAGCGTAGCCGGTGGAAGATGCGTACGAAGAAGTGTAGCCAGAAGGAGAAGCCCCGTACGAAGAAGCGTACTCAGAGGGCGACTCGCACCGCTCCCCCGAACCCGAACCCGCGTACCCAGACCCGTACGCGTCCCCGCAGTCGGCGCAGAACGCACAACCCCCGGCGTCTGCCTGTGCGTGTGTCTCACGCGCGCGCTCGCGCTCGCGCTCTGAATGGCCTGGACGGTGCGGACGGTGCGGATACTCTGGATAGTCTGGGTACTCAGCATACCCCTCACGCCCCTCGCGGCTCTCGCGGTACCGCCGCCTGTCCTCTCGATACGCCTCCTCACACCGCATGTCCCCCAGCGCGTCGACGGCCCGGCGGTGCGCGGTGCGCGGCGAGTAGCCGAGGGCGAGGTAGTGGGCTGTTAGGTCTGCGAGGAGAGATTGCTGAGATGGAGACATTGTGCTTTATTTCCTGCGTTTCTTTTCGTTTCGTTTGGGTGAGTTGAGTTAAGTTGAGTTGAGTTGAGTTGAGTTGAGTTGGTTAGTTGGTTGGCTGGTTGCTTGGATGATTTGATGACTTGATAGAATAGTGCTGCGTGGTTGGATCGAGTTGCTTCACTGCTTCCTGTACTAGTTGAGAGTTCTACTCGAGCCTGCTTGTTTGAGATGGGCTGGATTTTAAGGGAGGGGGGTGAGTGCGAGGGGGAGGGTTGTGGGTGCACAGTGTCGAGGGGTATGGGCGGACGGTGCTTGTGGGAGGGAGTGCACGGCACTGTGGAATTACGGTGGTGGGCTCTCGAGGGCACAGTGTGCACCAGGTGTGTTCGATTTTGAAGCATTGATTAATTATTAACAAAGTGATGGTGTCGACAGTCACCCACGGCCGGAGCTTCACACTCCCCCGCTCACGCCTTCACGCTCACACCTCCCGCTCATACCTTCACGCTCACAAACCCCAGCTTATCAACCTCGTCGCCCGCCCGCCCGACAAACCCAACAAACGCGTACCCGCTCGCCGCAGTCCGCTCAACGCACGTGCTCGTCTTCGTTCCCGCGGCCACACTCCTGCCCGCGCTCGTCCGCAGCTGCGCATAGAAGATCCTTGTCTTGCCGTCGCGCTCGCCCTGGCACAACGTCGCCGCAGTCAATGTCTCGCCAGCATTCAGCGTGAGCGACGACGCGGCGCCGCCCGTACCGCCGTGCGTCAGCGTCTGTCCGGACGCTAGCCCGATCGACACGCCGTCGAGGCGGTTCTGCCCGCGCAGCGAGACGCTCGCGACCTTGGGCGAGCCCGCGGCCTTCAGCGTGTCCAGATCGTTGAACCACGTGCCGAACTCGCCGCCGTACGCGTCGCCGATGCGCAGCGCGCCCTGCAGTGTCCACGCGAAGTCGACGAGCACCGGGTTGTGGTCGCTCAGGATGCTGCCGTTGGCCTGCAGGAACATGTCGCCTGCGTAGTCGAAGGTGGTGGCCTGGAGCGAGAGCGCAGCGGAGCCGCGGTACCACACCTTGTCGACGGTTTCGCAGGCGGTGGTTGGCGAGGGGTTGGTGCAGAGCAGGGCCTCGCTGCCGCCGACGGGGGCGACACCGTTCTTGACCAGTTCGAGCCAGACGTCTTTCATGCCATTCTCGGTGGCGAAGATGGCGGGGATGTCGTCCTTGCGGGTGTAGCGGGTGTTGGAGTCGCCGAAGACGACGACGGGGTTGCCGATGGAGTTAGTCTTGATGTGGTCTGAGACCTGGCGGAGGTTGGACGCTCTGGCTGCCAGGTCTGCGGCTGTGGTACTGATGTTGTTAGTCACGTTCACGATCAGGTGACTGGACTTACCCAGCGTCAGCATGCAGATTGTATGCGTCCACCCAGACACCCTCTGCAAACTTCACTCTCATGAAGGTAAAGCCCTTCGGCGTCAGGCAGTCCGCGCTACTACATGGTTGTCAGTTTGGGTCCACCCCTATCCACTAGGCGACTTACTCAAAGGTGCTGCATGTGTTCCACTTGACTCTTTCAAAGTCTGTGAAAGGGAAGTTGCTCAGCGAGTTCAATCCACTGCCAAAGGGAACTCCTCCACTAGTCGCAGTCCTGTACGGGTGCTTGTCGTTCGCATACAGCGTAGCGTGGTAGTTGAAGTCTTCCTGGACATGAATGAGGTCGATATCATGCTCGGTGAGGAGCTGGCCAATGCGCGCTGTGTTGACCGTCTTGTCGCCGGGCACATCGTTGCCATTCAGAAGATCAGGCAGACCGGCGACATTGAACGTAATGGTGTTGAAGGTCCCTGTTTGGGCAACAGCAGGCTGGAGGACCAACAGCAGCGAAACGAGTGTGGACAATGCGGACGGCATGTTGGCGGCAGACTGTGTCTGTACTTTCTCACGAGCAGCGCTACACTCGACTATATACCACCCGCAATGTATGTGCTTTCAAGCATCGTTAACGCGTCAGGAGCACATACTACGGGACCCTTGAGTACTGAAGCCGAGGTGTTTTGCGGGCCATACTGAGATCGGCGAATTGTAGAGGCAGGTCGACGCACGCTCGGTGGAATACAGCAACAGCATTGATTGCTGCAGGATCCCGTACGGCGCAATGCCTTGAATGAAGAGCCAAGACACCGAGATAGTCGTTGTGAGCTAGCGTCTCCGCAGTAGTGGACCAATTGGCAAGGGGCAGAGGCGCATGTGCCAAACGGCGATCGCAATACGATAGGTCCGGCACCTTGCCGGGGGTTTATAGGCAGGAGATTGTATGAGAGCAAAAGGCAGGTAGCAGTGACATGCAGGCTGCTGACATCTGGCATGGAGGAGTTAGTATGACGTCACCGTGTTATGGGAAGGAAGCAACGAGGAGCTCAAGTACTCGTTGCACAAACATATGATTATTGCGTAGGGAAAAAGGCGGACACAATGCATCTACGTGCGACAATGCGCCATTACTTTCTATGGTGGACATGTAAACGAAGGTAGATTACGGCACCCAAGCGTCCCTATAGTTGACTCGATTCAGTATCCGTGTATGTCTTTTTAGGTAATACGTCTAAGCCTCCCGGAGGCATTGTTATACTATGGGGACCGTGGTAGCGTCCAGTCTTCGCTCGAACACTGCTTATAGTAGTTGGAGATCCACAGCCCCTGCGTCTTTTCGTATGAAGAAACATCCACCGCCGAGTCCAGTTTTGTGTAGACATTTCCGGTGCCGGGCATTGCTAAAACAGCGCCGAATGAGCGTCGCCGACACGATGTTATGCCAAACACAGAAATGACTGGGGAGTGTAACAGCAGCGGTCAAATGATCGATACATATTGCGTTGGTGGAGTGAGTGTTATGCATGTAGCTCTTTGAACCACTGCGAATCCTCCAGGTTTGCCAAAACGCTCGTTGGAGAAGCTCAGGCGACATGGCAAGGGTCGAAAGTCAGGACGTTGATACCATGCGGTTTGTAACCCTCCGCTCCTCGCCTCGCCTCGCATACGCAGAAGCAAACATGGCCTCCTCTTCTTGATATTCTCTATTACAGTGTTTCTCGTATCCCCTAACGTCTCCAGAATCTGAGCTCATTAGGCTGCTTGCCTTCTCGTTCTCCTGGTGGAAGAGGACACCAAGCCGCTGCGTAGTCTTCGTTGGGGCTGGGCTTGATGAATCTCACACAAGGCCGTCTTCCCTTGATACACAAATCGCAAGCCCATTGTTGGTCCCCAGCAGCTTGTACCCAGGTGCATGCTCGACGGCTACCCGAAAAGTGAGCATTTATGCACATCTTTTTGAGGTCGAACCTGTACGAGCTCCGATTCCTTGTGAATTTTGCCCATCGTAGTCGTTTCGGAATAGTTCTGTTAACCATCTTTGTGAAACATTCGCTGAGTGCAGTCTCCCCTGAGGGGGGACTGTTGAAGTTGACCCAGCTCCATTGATTGTTATCTTGGACCCAGAGAACATGTGGGATGTCTACCTCACGCCCATAACTTGGGTTGACCCGTTTGTGTGGTAGACGAAGTAGTGGTCGTCCTGGCCCTGTAATGACGCTGTGTAGATCTTGGCGTTTGGAATCCTGGGGGCTATCAGATTCGATGAGGCGCTCACTACCCTTGGTCGGCAATGGCGTGGTAAAGTCGCGATCTCCGACGGATGATAGGCGAGTGCGTTTGCTTCGTCTTAGTGGCATCTGATCAGTGACGCTGAGTTGTGGCATTGTCGCGTCTACAGGGTCAAGTTTGAACAACCGCTCCTCGCTCCCCTCCTGTTGTTCTATAGCCACCGCTTGTCGCGTGTCGTGGTTTTGGTAGCGAGATATCTCTAGGTCTCTCTCGAGGCGCGCATTCTGCAAAGACAAGTTACTGATCTCGCATTGCTTGCTTCGAAGTGAAGATCGAGTAGCATTAAGGTCATATTGGGTGGCTCTGAGCTCTGTGGTGGCGCGATCAGTTTGCGTTAGAGCGCTTGCGAGCTCATCTCTGAGTGCTTCAACGATCTCCTGTTGCGATTGCTTGAGCTGCTCGTATTGTATGAGTAGGTTCTCAACGCGAGCGTTGCGAAAGCTTGATGCCATCGTGCGGCTTGTTGTCGTTGGTGGGGGTGAGGAGAGGCCAGACAAGGTTGCGAGTTTGACTGTGGGAAGCTAAGTGAGAGTGGAATCCGAGCGCAAAACAAACGAGTCTCTTTCACTCGCGTCAGAACCTTCCAGAACCTACTCAGCGCCACATTAGAATGCCTTAAATTCTTAGAATCGTCTTAAGGCTTTGTTCTGAGATACTGTACGAAAAGAGTATGTGCCTCCGGGCAACGCAGAGGATATCCAATTGCCATGCTGAGACGTGTGCCTGAATTGACATCGCCTTTGATGGCCGCATTGGGCCGCATTGGGATATTCTACCAACTAAGTAGATTAGATCATCTGAACAGAACAGTCTAATGCCATGTTCTGATTAAGCCCAGTGATGAAGGTGCCTCTCAGTCAAAACCTAAGATGGATGCCGCTAGGAAGACTCTATCAGATCCATGCAAATAGGATGGATCGTGGCCCGACTCTGCCAGATGATTCTATTTGGAGTCATACTCACAATACTTCCAAATGACCGAAAAAGTTCAGACAAGGTTCCGGTTTTTAGGTGAACATATATCGGATCGAATTGGCAAGACCAAGAAGGCTGTGGGCTGCATCCACAACGCCGAAGACGAGATTGTTAGAGCTCTTCATCCTGAAAATAACCAGCTATTGGCATATCAGAGATTGCCACGATTAAGACTCCTACCACTCAATTGTTGATTGTAGTACCTGCATGAGGCTGGTTAGGCTGCCCATCAATGAAGAAAGTTTATGACTGCCCAGTCAGGTCCAGCTGTTGAGATGTCGTTTAGGCTGAGATTTTCCATCAAAATCAGGATGGCTGTCATGGAACATGTTATACGTACCGGTGCGGAATGATACGGATGTCGTTACGCAGAGCGCAAAAAAGAGGGGCCATTTGCCGAGCGATCATCACCCAAACAAGTGCGTCATATCCTACCTAGGTATGTTCACGCAACAACAATCGCAGTCGGGCTTCATGAGATCCACGCCATTTCGACCGAAAATTCGAAATCCATGGGTGCGACTTGGGATTACGCAACGGCATCTACAAGCTAGCAGATGAGTGATGAGATCGAAGAGGCAGAGAAACGCTCGCTGTAGCGGACGATGTCGAACAAGTACGCAAGTTACCAGATTTGATGATCGACTTTAGAAAGAGCAATGGAAACGCAAGGCCAAACGATGTCGAGAGAGGGCAGAATGACAGCCGTTGCTCGTACGTAACGAGAGGACGCTCTTGGTAAGGGCTGGAAAAAACGTCATGAGCCAAGAACCTCCTTCATCGAACCTCAACGGCAAACCGCCGTTACGTCTTTGTATCGAACGTAAACAAAACCTACATCGGCGCTCGATAATAATGTCTTCAGCTACGCGCACCGTCCTAGTCACAGGCTGTTCTGATGACTCTCTCGGCTCTGCTCTCGCGCTCGCCCTACACAAACACAGCGACCTGCAGGTCTTCGCAGCAGCACGCGACACATCAAAGATGGCTGCGCTGTCTTCCGCTGGCATCAAGACACTAGCATTAGATGTCACGTCCTCGGACTCAATCAAGTCTCTCGTTGAAGAGATCACACAATTGACCAAGGGCAAACTCGACATCTTGATAAACTCCGTCGGCGGCGGCCACTACCAGCCATTCCTGCATCTGGACATCGATAAAGCGAAGCAGCTATTTGACGTAAACGTATGGGGCTTCGTGGCAACAACGCAAGCCTTTCTCCCGCTCCTGCTAGCCAACGCCGAACCCGGAAAGAAAGGCCGCAAGAGCATTGTCGTCAACAACACTTCGATCTCGTCGGTGTTGCGCACACCCTACCACTCCGCCTACTCGGCGTCAAAAGCCGCAATGGCCATGTTCAACGACATTCAGCGCATCGAGCTGGAGCCCCTCGGCATCAAAGTCGTGGACCTCAAGACCGGCTCTCTGGAATCGAACTTTGGCGAGAACAAGACCAATCCGTACGAACTTCCAGCGGACTCACCATACCAGCCGATCAAGGAGGAAGTCGTGAAGATCATCAGCGGTGAGACGACAGAAGCATACGCGGAGGATAGGAAGGCGTGGGCGAAGAACGTGGTCAAGGACTTGATGAAGAACCCGGACAGTCCGCCGCCACAGATCTGGAGAGGTGGTGCTGCAGGCACTATTCAAGTGAGCAGTAAGATGGACAGCATTTTGCCGGACTACTTGACAGATGGGAGCTTCCAAGGACTGGGAGGGCTGGATAAGCTAGGGAAGATGTTAGAAAAGCAGGGAAAGGGGGCTTGAGGATATTCGTGCTCGTGACAGACTTGCAACTTCCCGGATTGCAAATGAATACTATGATCTACAAAGTCATTGTGTGCAGATTGTCCCAGATGTTGGTGCATGGTGCTCCTATACATATCTCGCAAGGTACAAGTTCTGGCTACTCATTTGTATCATTCAGCAGGTCCACAACACCTTGATTCGAGGCAATCAAGGCGGTTGTTATTGTGTAAAAACACGTGAATGTCAGCTTAGAAGTACTTGTATCCATCACATCTGCTTGGCCATACAGAGCCAGATAGAGGTGTGTTGAAAAGTCCTAGACCTCAACAGCGTTTCGACCACATTTACACGGTTTTCACGAGACGGTCAAAGCTATTTAGCATTGCACTTCCGTAAGATGCTTCAGTCACAACTCAAGAAATCGTATCGCCCCTATAGCGGCTGAGATACTCAGTCTCAAGTCAAATGCAGACGACAATCGCCGCCCCTTAATGAAGCAAAAGATGCTACAAGGATGTAGCCAAAGATAGACATAACACGACAGAGACTCGGAACCCATTAGTATCGGGTACTGCACCCAAAGCCGACCAGCTCAGCCGTACTGGTTGCATCGTCCAGCGCTCCCTAGTACGGAGATACTTCGTACTTCGCGACAACCCAATCTACCCAGTACCGGCGACAGTCACTCGGCCGGATGAGAGCAGGCAGAACCCATCTGCATAGAGGAGCACCCAGGATGCATAGCATCAACCATCTCCGCGGTCACACCCCACGCGCAACACCAACGCTAAGCATCCGCAGGACACCGCCCGTCAGAGCCACCAATCTAGGTAGCAGATATGAATACCACACCGCGAGCGCATGCGGTGAGAGAGCTCCAGCAGTGCCCCACAAATGGCGTGATCGTACGATGTCAGTTGAGTCTCCGAGACGCGACCGGGAGCTCAGGGACACGTCGGTATGCGTGGGCTTGGGTTGGCGGTCAATCCTACTCGACAACTGTACTGCCGTTTTGCCGCCGTTGTTCCCCTTCCAGCCCTATGCAGCTCGGGCGAGCACGGCCTCTGCTTGAGGTGTCTTGCGGCTCCGGCGGAGTGAACTCTATGTCGGCTTCCGTCGTCAGGGTCTCGGGGCCGGGGTTGCGAAGTTGTCAGGTACCTTGACTGATGTCCTCCAATAGATTGTAATTGGGCACCATGAGCTTTGTTGCTGCACAGGGTGAGGGATGGCATGCAGCAATCCTGCGCATCAATATAATGCTACTCAGAGGTGGGGGTAAACGCAGCCTGTGACCGCTACAGATATTGGTCATAATATCGTAAGCAACTGTGCTCCAACCTCACATGAAACTGGCTGTGAGCTGCTCGCTTCGAGTGCGTTACTTTGCAAGACTGCCTTGTGGGAAACGGGCTTGAGGGCTTAAAGTGTTAGGGGGCCAATTCTTAGGTGTATGTGAGGAAGATGTTTGAGCAGAAGGAAAGAAATTGTCAATGAGCAACAGCATCTGGTGGTGTTGGCTGGCTAAGGTGATGATTGTGATGCGCACGCTGAGGACTTGCTTTCCCAACGGACTTCAGCAGCACCTCTTGCTTTTTTGGCATGGCACGCAATCCTTCACCTGGATCGGCTGCTGCCGTCGCTGATCTGTCTACTGACTCAAGGCTAAGACGGTGTCTTGAAGTTATGCCCTACAACTCAACGAAGGTGATCCACGTGCTATCTCACAATAGGTATTTTATACCTACCATTGACACCAACAAGAACGCAACGCAAATGTTTTCTCGGTCTTGACCAACATTTATCAGCGCTTGACGGTGATTGAAACGTTTCCATAACCCAGCATATAACCCACATCACCCTGACGTAGTGACAAACTGATCCTCCGGCGATCAGGCCGAGCATTTCTCGCAACTGGACGACTGGACGCGGATCTGAGCGCTGTGAGGCTGCAGCAACATCGTGATTACTGCATGTAGCAATATGCGCGACGAGACAACAATCAGCCGACTTGACAGTTATGTAGCAGGTTGATCCATGCTTGCCATTCCGTTCGTTACCGCCCAATCTCTGCGCGGGTACCTGAACATCTCCATCAATTGCGACGACTCGTGACAGGCATTCCCAAACGTGTCGAAATTGCACCGACCAGTCCACCTCGGAGTAGGACCCACCCAATCTCGTGTCAGCGGTGACTCTAAGGGTCAATTACGCCTTCCCTTCCCCTCGTGGTCTGTGGGAGGCTGGTGACCTTCCATGTTGGTCGTTTCAAGGATCATGCTGGAGCAGACGTCCGCAAAGCCAGACAAAACGCGCCGACATTGAGCCAGTTTGGTTTCCGTTAAGCGACCCAAACTTTAGATTCGAGCCAATCCACCAACGTAGACTGGTGAGACGCGATAGTTGTGCGCAAAAACATATTGCAGTCAAAAGATAAGGCTGGCGTAGCTAGTAAGCCGTCAAGACGACATAGCGCACGCACAGCGCCGGAGCGGGCCTCGGGAGGCAATTACGTGCCAATCAATACACCGCCGAAACGTCGTGACTCGCCCAATTCCGCGCAGGCAAAATGTGATGTTGCCAGCCTGGGACGTGCAGGGCAGGCCTGAACTTACCAGATCCCAGGTCTCTTTTGTCGTCGTTGAAGCTAGTGTCGGAGCAAAGTAACCGGGGCCCGCTTGTTCGCACGAAATGATGGTCTGAGGGCACAAGGGCATCCAAAGTTAATAGGGCGATCACAGCTGTCGTGCCTAGGTATCGCAACAGTGCGACAGCGCGACAGCGCGGCTGAAGCAGGTGCCATACATTGACGTGTCGCGCAGGCTTCTAGAAGACCCTCACAGCCTAAAGCGCCTGGATCAATCCTGAAGATGAGACTCACCGCTTTGGTACCCATAACAACGGCGGTGGAGCGGCGATGCAGGTCGGGGAATGGTTGTCTATATGGTCGATCATAAAGAGCCGGAGATACATTGCAGAGTCAAGCGTTCGGCGCAACATGTTCGCGGCAGGTGACTGATTCTGAGGCTGCGAGTGCGACAACACGAGCATGCGCAAAAGATGCACATTGCAAAGGGTTTCCCTGCGCACCAGAGCCCTGGCAGCAGTGGGCATAAAAAGTGGGTGCAAGCGCCCACGTTGCTGCTGTGCTCGTGCATTGTGTGTTCCGGAGGGCAAGCGATTCGGCGTCTGTGTAGGTAATTACGAAAGCCGTCTTCTCGAAGTCCATCGTTCAGGGATGATCGCTGTAACGTTAGCAGTGATGTGTGCGACGATCGCGTACGGCGGGAATCGTCGAATCTTCCTTCGACAGCGGCCACAATCGAGGCTAGTGTAGACTGCAAGCACCACAGCAGACCTTCCCCGAAAGCTTGCCGTGAGGTGGAAGGGGCCGGCGTGAATCGTTGCGCAACGTGCATACGAGAATCGATCAACCTTGTCACTATTTTGAGCCCACGACTGATGTGAGGAGATACAGCGCGGTTCGGTGACTCGACCATGTTTGTCGCTGGACAGCCGCGCTAGCTGTTGACGTAACGGACGTACCTGCTTGCCGGGTCAGACTTATCGATCTAGACGTCGTATGATTCTGCCGTCACTGAAGGAAGCACATCCAGCTGGCGATAATCGTTTTCTTGTTTTGCGGAAACAGAGATCTGCATGGTGACGGTGTCACGATCTCACGGATGTGCTTGTCTGTAGAGATGGGAGGCTGGGTATGGAAGCAGGTCGTGCCGAAGGACGAAAAAGCAATAAAGACGTGTATACACATCAAGCATAGGCTCCGAAGCCGCTGCTGTGGCGCTCTGCAGCTCACCAGGGTGAGTGATGCGGATCGTTCCACAGGTCGCCTCGGGTCAACGACAGTGATACACATGATTTGAAGTCATTCTCCTTCAGCGCAGTTTGCTTTTTCGCGCCTCTGGCTGAACGATCAAGAGCAGTAATTCCAGCGGGCGCGTGTCCCAACAGGTGGCTTGCATAAATCGTTTGGGTTCCGGGAAGAATGCTTTTTGCTATTCCCCGGTCGTGCAACCGCATCCTTCGCTCGCTGGTCGAACGATGTGTATTGCTTTTTAACGGTTCGGGTGGTTCAAGCCATTAACGAGCATGCTAATCTGAACGTCTTTGTTGAACCACATTTCTTATTGTGATACCCATGACTGTAGCATGAATCGCACTCTGTATTGGGTCACTTCGAAGCTTATTGGGACAAGCGATAGGGACACCTACAGCCTTCCACCGCACGGATTCGGCGCCGCAGCTGCTCTCTCGGCGTTGAAGCGTCGAGCTTGGTCGGTCTCGCACACAGTTTACTTCGCTAGGCTGCGCTGAAGAAGAGACTTGTCGCACTCAGCAGGCTGCCGGACGCCACATGCGGTTCCATCACAATGTCTCATCCATGTAAGAAGATAGTGATGGTGTATGCAAGGTGTCTTTGTGGCCAAGAAACGAAATTGCTGGTGAGAATTGCCAGGAAGAGGCAGTGGCAACCAGGCCGCACCATGGCGACGAAGCCCACAGAGGGCTTTCGCCGACTGTCATTGCCAGAGTGGCCCCTCTATTCTCGAAAAGAACGCACGACCAGTGTGGAGTATCATTCGGGCGAAGGTAACAGTTTATGTAATGCAGCCTCATAATCAGGGCGGGATGTAGCCCACTGTCGCTGCTCCACTGAAGGAACTTGTGTTGCTGACCTGAAAATTGCGAAGATCAAGGAAGGCCGTCGATCATCCCAGTCCTTTGATGCGCTTCAGCAAAGTGGATCTCATTCGAAGATTCGGCTTCTGATTGCGCGACAACTGCCGGTGGCTGCTGTGTGTACCTATTGATGACTCTGATAATGGATGCGAGCAGCCGCACTGCTCTCCAGGTTACCACAGCACCCAGAGATTACAGCGACTTGTTCGGTCGAATTGATCAGACCACAAAGGACGATAGGACAATTGCATCCTTGCCATGGAGCCTCGCAAGGACATCGGGCACTGATGTTGCGTACTGTGTTCCCACCCTGGTGCAATGGAGGCGGTGAAGTCTAAGATCATTACCTAGGCAACTGGTGACAGGAGAACTCCATCTCCACATCAAGGGTCGTATCGTCCAGCATTGCGTGTCCGTGAGATGGGTAGGGCGACGGGAGATGCGCATAACCATAGTGATTTCCATAGAGACGGGCGTCGTGTCAGCATTATCAGGCATGAACCAGGCACCTCTACTGACGTGGAGACAGGATACATGCGCAGCCGACCGTTAACGCTGCGTGGGCAAGCAGGTTGAAAACACCAAGGACCTAAGGTAACGGGCCCTAGGCGGTGACAGCATGCTATATAACGGGGTCAGCATGGGTGATCCCCAATGATATTTAATTGCATTAAATATGCGAAGCTGCGACAGTGCTGAATCTGGCGGTGAAGGTTATGCATCCAGCTCATGAGATGCGTGGTTCACCCACTAAATCAAAACACGCAATTGCCGGGATATACCCAGGAGGAAAATCAAGAACATTGATCAATTGTTTTGACATTTGTCGAAGCATCAGGTGCTATGCAGTATTCCTACTATAATACAGAAGAGAAAATACGCTGGGCCAAAAAGCTGGTGGCTGCGCTAAACAAAAGTAGTAAATGTGGCCACATTAAGTAGCGAAAGCCGGATGATGTCGCGACGCCGGTGTAAATGCTAGCAAACAATGACTACGTCTCCAAGAACGCCGATTTAAAGGCCGTGATGATAGTGTCGGTGGCAACGCACGCCATCCAAACAAGTGCCGCCTTGCTGATTCCAAGTATACATTATTGGCAACTGAGGCTTAGCCCAACAACGCCGGTAAAGATTTGACAGTCGAGATTAGCTTTTGAGTCGTTATGTCGTGATGGTTGTGCTGGTGGAAGCGTGACACCCCCGCTCGTGGCGCTTCATGTTACTTCGTACGCTGAAGGCCTTGCCACAGCCTGACTGCGGGCACTTGTACGGCTTCTCGCCAGTGTGGCTGTGGCTGTGGATGCGCAGACTGCTCGGCCGCGAGAAGGCCTTGTTGCAGGTGGAGCAGATGTAGCGGTCCTGGGATTGGGGGAAAGCTGACTGGCTGGATGTGCTGATGTAGTGGTGGTGCTGCCAGGGATTTGCGTTGGCGGTCGCACTGTTGGGCTGGGGCATCGGCAGCGGCATCGTGGGCTGGTAGTTTGAAGGCAGGGGTCGCTGAGCATACATGCTGGCGTTGTTGTATGAGTGCTGCTCAGGCGAGTAGAACGAGCTCGCTGATGCGTTACCTGGAGATGACTGGTAAGGCGACTGGGCGTACATTGAGCCGCTGTACGGGGACATGGAATGCGAGGGAATAGAGTCCCGCTTCATTGTTGGCATTGATGACAAAACTTGACGCTGCTGGTGGGGCTCCATGTTGTTGAGCGATGCACCCATGAAGTAGGCTGCCGAAGCGGCAGAGTGAGTCGATGCGGACGAGGGAGACCGTTGGCCGTCGCCGGCGGCGTCGGGGTGCATTGGTGGGGTGGGAGGTAGTGTCATGCGGGTGTTGTTGGTCACTGTTGGCGCTGCGACGTAGGTGGAAGGTTGCTGTGGTCTTTGCATTGTGCCAATGCTTTGTTGTGATTGTCCCAGTTGTGGCGAGGATGATTGTCTGTGTTGTGACTGTGGGCTCGCGGCGGCTGCTGCGGTTAGAACCAATCATAGAGAAGCTGCCATGGGCCACTTACCAGCGTCCGAGGCAGGCTTCTCGCCGCCAGCAAACTCAAGCAGACTCGAAATTGACGGCAGGGACGGCTTTTGCTCTTCCGCAGGCGGCGACGGGGGTGACTGCGGGCGCTGTCGCTGGTACTGGTACTCGACCTGTTGTGGGTGCTGTGGTTGTGCGGTGTAGAGTGAAGGCGCAACGCTGGCCGACACGGGATACGCACGCGGCTGCGTTTGCTGATAGTAGGCCGACTGCGGTGGTTGCTGGAACGCTTCGCGCTCCCTTACGCTGCCGTGTACCATGCTGGCGAGATGCATTGCCATGGAGGAGTACGCTCAGGTCACGGGGTACAGCAGAGGCTGCGTAACGGTAATGTACCTGTTGTGGTGGTGTTGGGGCTGAGTGGGAGGGCTGAGGTGAAGAGTGAGCAAGTGATGACGAGATAGAGAGGCTGGGTGTAGTCCACGGTAGAGGAACGGGTAGTGGCAGATGTGATATGCGCCAGGACTCCGGGCGGCCTGCAGTGCCTATGTAAGAGTAGCGAGCGGTTGGCGAGATTCAGCACGACGCCCGTTCACGCTGTAGCGTCGTCAGTGGAGAGGCCCGTGGTAACCAAACCGTTGCCAACGAGGTGGGTCAGACAGCGGTCGACCCCAGTCCTGTCAAGTCCCTGTCGAAATTACAAGAGCGGTCGACGAGGCGGCGGACCGTTGTGACAAGCAGCCAGCGTCCCAGCACGGCTAGACGAACGCTGCCAGCCCTGCAACGGCAATGCAGATGACGGGTAAATTGGGACTAGTGCAGCGATGCGCACGCCTCCGTAACAATGCCTTGGCCGAGCGATCCGCCCACACATCCCAGACCAGCCAATCTGCGCAACGCCGGCGAAGAGTCGCTTTTGGGCACCTGGCACGGAGGGCGTGCAATGCTAGTGAATGGCGGTGCAGGGGGCCCTGGCTACTGTTCCAGGACAGGCCGTGATGCACCGCAGATCGACCCTCCAGGAGAGCTCAGGTCTTGTCTGATGGGCGCTGACGATGGTCGTCGGCTGCAAGTACCCCGAATGCTGCACGCCTGGCAAGCGCCGGTCACTGATGCTGGTGCTCGCTCTGGCAGTCGGCGGTGCTGATGCTGGCAGGTTGCGCCTTCCTGGCGGAGCGGATCAACCTGTTCCGGAAGCAGTCACGCACGCCCGCGCCTGCAGTCAGTCGATAGTCACACAGCCCTCTCGAAGCTGTGGTGCGTCGGCCACTGCTGCTGGCAGCCTCTTCGAGCACTGCGCGAGACGCCGTGGTGCCGGCGTGGGTGCCGCGGTAGGGGTGGGTGGGAGCGGGCCTGCACAGTCCGTTCGGACAGAGATCGATCGACAGCAGGCCTGCAAGCACCTGCTGCACGCTGGGCCGTGGAAATGTCGAAGCAGACGTGGGCGTCAGCCCAGGCACCAGAGTCAGTCGTGAAGGCCCGGTCCCAGATTCGGGGTTGAGTCGCCGGAGGTGTGAGGTGCCCCCCAGAAGACGGCCGGCCAGCTACTAAGCAGTGCTTGTGGGTGCCAGCAGCGCGAGAACGACGGCGCCGCGAACAGGGCGGCGAGACAAGAACGAATGGGCTGACGAAGGATCACGCAGGGGGCGGAACGGCAGATGCTGGCCATCACAAAGGGACAAACATGAGACGAAAGACGATTCTTCACGCTTAATCCACCCCAGCCGCGTACCCTCTCATATCGCCTACGCGCACGCGGGCAAGCGATTCGCACGGTTGAGAGGTCGCGACGTTCGCTAGCTGTCGTAGGCGCATATCGTCCCGCGAAGGTTTGGGTGCGTACTTGGGAAGCGACCATGGCGTCTGCCAAAGCGGTCTACTGTCGTTCCCGCCGGCAGCCTCACCGACCAAAGACGGGCGCTGCAGCTCGCCCGAAGCAGCCTCTGAGCCACTCAGGCGCCGCCCATTCATAAAACCCTCTGCAAGCGATTAGAGCGCTCCCGCACTGATGATGCACACACATCACGCCTGCTGGCGAAGCGAGCACGGGTGATGTGACGACTAAGTTGGGAGGCAGCACCGGCCGTCATCGTGTGCGCTCACGTCAACCGTCGTATCGCGCTGCAGAGCGCTCCCGGGCAGTGTCACAGAGACGCAGCCTCTTGACTCGCACTCCGCACATTGCCCTGCCCGTCGCCGTCGGGTGCTACGAGCGGAGTGGAGGCGCGCTCCAACCAGCATCTCACCGCACCTTTGCTCGACGGCAAGCTCCTTTGGCCTAGCCGTTTCGGCCGCGTGGTCTGCAGCAGTTTCAGAGCAGAGGCAAGCGCGGGAGAGAAGACGGCGACGGCTGCTCGGACGTCGTCCTGTTCCAGCAACCATGTCCGCCCCTCGTACGCGAGCCTCTCGCGACGCCGCGAGGGCGGATGGCGGCGTAATCCCACGTCTTGGCCTCGTTCGTCTGTGGAGGATCTTGCAAAAGAGGCGGGTCGATCAGTACAAGCGCATGCAGCTAAACCCTGGAGCCACGTTGGCTGCTGTCACCATCTGCTCGCTGTAGCCGACCTCCCGCGAGCCAACCACGACCCTCCTTGGTCTCTCCCATTCGTGCCTTCGAGAAGCCTACCACGTGAGTTGCATGCCACCACAGCCTTCTGCCTCAATCTGCACCGATTTGCGCAACATGCCGGGCGGGGCAGCCATCACCCGCGTGCCTTGTCCATCAGGGGCAGCCTGTGCATCTACCGAAGGCCTGACTGCGGCGACGGCACGCAGCAGCCATCGCACCCACTGCTGGACTGGACTGAGACTTGCCGAAGACGGCGAGGCAGTCGTCTCACGCCAGGCCATGACTCTGCCCTGTACCATTTTCTACCACGCATCCACAGCTTTCCAGAAACCCCAGAAAGCTGCGTGCGCTGTGCAGTGCGACCTGGTTACACGTCGCCAACAGCGTTGTTCTGTCGTGCGGGCACGACATCACGAACATGAGAGCGCACGGACGTTATGGGAGATGAACGGCCAGGGTCTTCATCGAGGGAAAATCTCCCATTTTGGACATGATCTTTCGTGCGATTCGCGGAGCGCCTGACACCACCATCCTGGATCCTACGCCCGATGTGGATATCGTATTTACCCGGCCTTTGGAAAGCATTGCTCCTGCAGTGAATGTGCGACATGCAGCAGCTTGCACTATGCCTTGATACGTCCATTGGTATCCAGCTGCATCTCACTGCTGGTAGTCATTGGGGAGGGCAAGGCACCTGTGCCATCTGCTGGATTCTCGCGGGATCTGCCAGATTAACACTAAAGGACACTTTCTATCTTTCTAAGCGAATACGCCAAGCAGGGGTATCGCTGCTTCGGCCGCTGCCTGATCCATCACCCACGGGACCATTTTGTTCCACGACACCGTCGTGTTTGTGCCATCCTAGTGATCATCTCGGCCAATTACTGATACGATTCGGCATGGCAGCGGCATCCCCACCAACAGTGCCACCGAGGCTGTCGTTCCTCAAGCACGTGTTGATGTGTCAAGTTGCAGAGCGATTGCAAATGAATCATTCCCACGTGGAGCAATCTCAAACAGAGGCAGGAATAATTGGGCACGGGCTTGAGCAATCAGTCGCTGTGTATCGGTTTATTGCGATCCGCGCTCAAAGTCGTGGTCAGAAATCACAGGAGCTAGAATGCTCGCTTGCATGAAGTAGGGACGGGACGGAACAACAGTCTCAGACCAACCTTATTCTTACAAGCCTTGGTAGTGCATGTCGTCTTGCTTTGTATTGCGCCATCTAGAAGCATGTTCTCCAACATACGCAACATCAATCGAGCCGGTGATCGGGTAATTCGACAACGTCATGATTGCAGACGATGGCTGGATGGCACTATTGACAATCAAATAACCATGTCTTTATCGGTGATGGAACGCGACGCGAACAAGCTATGCGAATCTGGAGTCACCGGAACAGTCGTTTCGGTACATATCTGAAACACATTACAGGAATGATTCAGACAGTTTGACACGAGTCGATTGTTCGCTGTAATAACATCAGACTCCACGGCGCTGACTAGCAGTCATCTTTCGAGATAACAAGCACGTTGGGCTCCCGGTGTTTGTGAGGCGGAACGGGCCAAATGGAATTGCACACAGAGATACAAGCACTACCTTGCTAAAACGCCGTTTCTTCCATCAGAGCTCAAAGCTAGCCGGTGCGTGCAGCGACTGGGGTATCCATTTCAACGACGGCGCTACCTTACCGCCTCGAGCAACAGTCGATTTTCCGATACGCAACATACCGAATTGCTTCCCTGAGAGCAATAACCCAGTTCAAATCAGCTTTTCACGCTGTCACTCGGAACTCGGCATCATCAGATCCTTACAGCACAAACTTGCCGCCATTTGGCCGATACCCTACAGCAAGGCTGTGACGCATCATGACCCTGTCTGTGCCATCAAAACCTCCGCGTCGTGCGCGACTCTCCCTTGTAAGCCGCTGTGAAGCTATGAAGACCATGTGGCTGCTAGGATGGCTTGTAATCAAGCCAGGCTGTACAACGGTTCGCGAATCTTCTGGAGCAAATTCGCATAGGCATGCGGCAAAGTCAGCCACCAATGTATCACGATGCCCCATGGCCACAAATGCCCGCCATTTCATCTGACTACACGAGGATTTGGGGCCTGAAAGTGAAGGTTTGGACGAGCTGCATTCTGTTCCGAGCATGCTCGGTCAGTACGCATCGCGAAAATGAGATGGGCTGTAGGATCGCCAGACCCTGGTCCATGTAGACCGATTCGAGGTTATCCTCCGGAACCACTCCGCCACGACAAGGTCTTGAACGGCTGACGCAGATCCATCGCAGAACCTGCCCACCATTAACACCGAGACGTACTCGGCTGACCACTGACATATCTTGTAAGTAGCGAGCCAAGTCTCAGATCGACCGAAAGACACGCCTTGGTCGTCTGTCTTGCTTCGATTGCAGAACAATGTCATCAGCAGCTGATCCACTGATATGGAACGATCTGCCGGCCGTACGGGTAAACCCCGTTCGCCACGACACCCATGCTCTGGGGACGCGCCATGCTGCCAGCTCCAAGGCCGATACGGAACTGACCAAACATGCCGACAGAGCGGCTCGTCAGTGTGTTCTGTTTCAGTCCTCTCAAAACGCTCAAGATCCACTCATGTGGCAGAAGTCAATAGTTCGCTGACCCGTGACGACGTCAAGGCGTCTGAAAAGCATTTACAATGGCCAGCTCAGGCAAACCTTGGATGTGTGATTTTCCACCCCTGATGTGCTATCCCTTGCAATCTTTGCTCAGGTGCATCTCGGTCGCGAGAGCTTACCGAGCCAAAAGTAGAAACGGTTCGACGGTCTCGGCAGAAGCTACCGGTGCATAGCCACGCTTTTACTCTAGCCTTCTCAAGACGTTCGGACGTCCCCACTCTCCACCAACATCCGCGTTGGCCAACTTGTCTCCCCTGTCACTGCTAAAGAGGTCAAGCGCCGTCTCCACTTTGTGGATGAACGCAACAACGCTCTCTCACAGACATTGGTGCAGGGCCGTTAGCACGCTATCGACATACCTGCCGAAACGTTCAGGGTCGTCTTGACAGACAGCCTCGATCGAGACCCAATACTCGTAGACGCAAATCGTCATGTATTCCGCCCGGAGTACCTACGAAATGCGTACACTTGAAACAATAACCCGACTCATTGGTTGTGTCTCGAGCACAAGCGTATGGTCCAGTGCTGTACCCGGTATGATAGCCAATCCGCTCTACGCGGCAACACTGGCTTATGGTAGCCCTGTTCTCTCGTACGACTCCTGCAGGAGGCTTAATTCTCCCGGGACATTTCCACCACTGAGTTTGAGTGAGTGATCTGACGCTGCTGCTGCACCAAGGGGTACGATCGCCGCCGATCATTGCTGGACGGAGATTTACCGTTGCACAGTGCGATATGTACTGGTTCCAATCTCTTCTGCGCCAGACGCTTTCAGTCATAGCACGCGCAGGAAGGATCTAGTGCCTACGTACCTCAAGACGCAAATCCAGCAGGCCATCCGACAGAAACGTTGGACTAGCTCCAGTTCTTCGGTCAACGGCGCGGTCGATTCGGCTTTAAACGGCGTGAAAACCACGCACGTTGCAAGATTCTTGCCAGGCTGTACGAGACTTCTGAGCGTACAGGTGGAATGCAGAAGGCAAGAATCCGCATATCGTGTGGTCTGGGTACAAAAGAAATCACCAATGTCCCAGTGCTACTCATTGGTACCATCGGAGTCAGTGTTGCCGCCATCATCTGCACATCCGTCACAAATAGCGGCAAATCCACGGAAGTGCTTCGCAATTTGGCGTGCATCCATTCTACGCATACCCTTGCCAACGAATGGCCAAGAGTGGGAGCTTACTCTCTGTGGACTCGACAGATTTGCACCCGCTAGCTATCCTTCCGAGACTGCTGATGCGTTGGATATTGATTGCCAAAACTCTGTAGTGCAAGACGATCAAATGAAGGAGCCCAGGGTACGGTGGGGCGCCGGACATCCTACTGACTATCACCATGGTCACGACCGGGCTTAAAGCATTACCTGGATCTCGGGTCAATCTGTCCTTTAATTCTGAAGGGCTCGTGACCATGTTGTACACCTCAGTGTATACAGACTATAGCCCTCCTTGAAGTGTACTTTATGCAAAATTGCCAGCCTGTCGACATAAATCTCACATTGGGGAGTCGTGCTGAACACGCAAAACGGGTATGTGGGGTATTCAGATACCATGCCGCGAATCCGTAACAGGTACGATCGATATTAAACAAGGATCCTCGCACATGACGACATACAACCCGAGGTCAAACGACTGGATGCTGTTCGTCAAGAATGATTCTCGCCCACATGACGCTGCTTCCGGTGCACCGAAACCTCCGGCCTTGCTTATGGTCTGTGTCCGAAAGATCGTGATGACGGCATGCTTCATAAAGGCGCCGCCTTGGAGCCTGCTCAACCTTGGTAAAGCTACGCCGGCCTATGGAGATGGAAAGAAGCTCGGGCAAGCTACTTCGCCGGACCGATGTCGTACACATCAACATGTCCGTGTATAGGATGCATTTTGATTCCACACTTAGCATTGATTGCGTCCTGGATCTTACGTGGTCATTTTTCCAAACACTGTTTGGAAAAATGACCACAAAAGCGTTCGGGATGGTGTACGAATTTTCGCTTCCATACTTCCGTGGTCCCGACAATGGATATCAGAAATCGAAATGCATTACACCAATACCATGCTGCGAAGCGAACAGCGTAGCGGAATTATATATGCAAGTATCAGCATATGATCGCTGTCTGGCGAACACCCTAGGCGTAGATCGCGTGTGCCAGCCTCCGCTCTCGCAGATGCAGTAACCGATGGCTGACACTCTTGTACGGTGTTAGTCTATACCTGCTCATGCCTAAACGGATCCCGGGCCGGCTGCGCATCGAGCGATTAGCTCACGTAAGACGTCAAATTCGACTATCGAATGCACTCATGCAGACGTTCCATGCATGCAGCTGAGTTGCAACGGGGCTGTACGGTCGAAAGCGATCCTGACGTTATGCCGCTACGTGGGAGCAGCTTACTGATGCCCACTGGACGGAAGATCTGCGTAAGACGGCGCGGGTGCGCATCAGGCGCGGTGTATGCTCACCGTTACATGCGCGGCGATGCATGCACGTGAAAGACACCACGTGGAGGACGAACTCAGCCCAGGCACCATGTCGGCCTTATGCTATGCGATCATCGAACTCTGCATGCTGGTAGTCGGCGTGCCGTAGCATGTGTTACACCGCGCTTCGACGGCATTTCTTCCAAGCGCCTGATAGGCACCCGCGTGACGGCAATGCATCGGCATGTGCGGACATAAGCCTTATCTTTATGTGATGAACTGACGTCTGCGGCATGGGCGGTTGTTGTCTCCACGTCAGTGTAGGGTACACTTACATTTGTACATCACTTGAGCATGATCGGCTGCACCCCTGCTAAAGCTGACTAAGCGGGTATAGTCACTGGCCTCAGTCTTGCCTTGACCAGCGACAAGTGACTCTTGGACAGGGTAGGATGCTTGCACAACGTTCGACCACTAGCAGATAACTGGGTGGTTATTAGCAGTGCCACATGGAATCAATGTCAAGATCAGGAGGTCGCACAAGTCCAGTAACGCTTAACTCAAGTATTGAACAGGGATCTCAGATATCTAGTGGGTAAAGACAAACTTCGAGCTAAATTCTCTGCTTCCTAGCGATCAGGACTATAGAGGCGCTCTTAACCATCGTCAAAACCAACCATCTCACTGCTAATCTTCCGCAAGGCCTTCTCCCTAGCCCCATCGAACATCCAAGCCGCGTACCCAGATGCACCCATGTCCGCCATAGCATAACCAGTCGGAGCAGCCGCCGGCTCAAGAATCAAACAATTCTCGAAGTACTGCGACCCGCCCATCTCTTAAGCCTTGTTCAGTATTCTCGAACGCCTCTACAAAATCCCGCGTCTTTCTTCCACGTCGACTTGACCGCGTCTAGCATTTTGCTTGCAGGCCGTCCCAGATCCCGCCGGGAGTAGGCATGCAGATCAGCGGAACCTAGCGCCATTCGATTCCGTTCGCCTTGTACATACCCGCGAGCTTGGATTACGCTTACGCAGCTACGGGGTCGTAAAGCCTGCTGGCGAAGTTAGTATCGTCCGAGACGGAGTAGCAAAACTGGTCGCATGTGATGATGGTGATAGGGCGATGACGCGCAAAGCGCATTTGGGAGTTGCTGGTACGAAGAAAGTAAGTTTGAAGAGTAGGGACGCAGGGAAACGTGAGAGGTAGTTGATTCCGGATCGGAGGGATGAAGCCGACTTTTGACATGCTTTCTAGGATCACCATGCCAGCGTTGGGGATTAAGATGTCGGGCTGGTTGCTCCTTTGGTAATACCTCTTTTTGCATATGCTCATACGCTGGCTAACAAGTTGAAGCCAAACTCTAGGAGTTCGAGTCGACTAGATTCAAGATTGTCTGCCCACGCCGCATCGGCCTGCATCAGGTTTCGAACTGCTCCGAAGTTGTGCATGCTAGTCGCTTTGCGTGCCTTTGTGGTATAAAAGCCGATAAAGGGGATGATATGTTGGTCAAAGCGGACTTGCCGTCAAGCGTGCCGATCATATTGCCGCTCTTCATGATCTACTGCGGGATCAGGCCACCTGAGTACCTGCAATATCCCGAAGGATCTTGATGTAGGATGGCATTGTGAATCATATTCGATGATGAAGGGGAAGCGTCAGTCATACCACCATCATACGAGGAGCAATACTGTTGGATTCATTGGTCGACAGGTTGAAAACAAGGCCGTTGATTGACTGAGCTCAGTTCAGGGTGATATCTCATGTGCTGGATCCTGTCAGACTACTTGCTACCCTGAAGCCGCTGTGGAACCCCTATCCAAGATATCCTGGTGAACATAGATGCCAAATTCCGCAGAAGTTGATACCGTCAACGCGAGTAAAGCCCGTAATGTGTACAGCGTAAGTAAGCGAATAGCTGTATAAAGTGACTAGAAATATCGTAATGTCGAGGGATGTAGGCGAGATGATGTATCTGCCCACTAGCCGGAAGAACGACGATTGCGTCCACTAGCATGTAGAGCGGGAGAGAGTCCATGATCAGATTGAAAGTGATTAGCAGTCTTCGACGATGTGGATCTACACCCGACATAGCTCCACTTTCACGCCTAAGCCCTTAGAGTAGTTCTTTGACCAACCATACGAAGTTTGGAGTTTGACAAACATTGAGAGAAAGAAGAGCTCCATAGAAGGAGGTCCGTTTTTCGGCTAAGCGAAATCAGTCTTCTAAATTCGAACGACGATGAACTCAACAGCTTCCACTGTCAGATATCTCAGAGATCAATATATGGCCTCGTCCCTAGTCGTATAGTCTCTGTGTTCCTTGATAGTTTGACCTAAGTCAGATGGAAATGATGGTTTCTGAACCTGGCATCTATCGTTCGCCTTCCGTGATGATAAGGGCAGCAAAGAAGAACAAAGATCCGACAGATGTTGAGATATGTGCCGGTTCTCAGACATCCTTTGCTTGAGCCTCTTGATATCTCTCAGCCGGAATCAGAGAGAAGAGCAATGAAGAACCTAGAGTTATTGATGTGGTCTCCAGAAAGAAACAGGTGTGAAGGTCAGTTGCTAGACCGTACAGCTGCGTAAAAGGTGCGTTTGCTCTGACTTCGACGTCAATTCTGGCATGACCTTACTTGAGACAATGGTGCCATTAACAATCATTTATGTTAGAGCAACTGATCGACTCCTGCGAGTGACAGAGTTGTGAACGACCGCGCCTAAGTATGTAAGATGATCGCATACCTTTACCTGAACTTGCATGTAAACATAACGCTGACACTGACAGTGATTGAAACTGGGATCCAACGGCCTGCATCTCATACGCTCTGCCTGGCTGAATCACCGCAAAGCCTTGGCAATCACCTTCATCTTCACGAGGAATCTATCTCAAGGAGTCTTGTTCAAGAGTGACGCAAGCCTTCACCGGCATTAGTCCGTGCGCGGCTCGCGCCTTCCCAGCTGTATACAAACAAACGCGTTGTCACCACCAACTTCAGATCACTCCACCGCCGAAACAAGCAGGCTCACTAAGAACTCTCGTAACAACTCTCGTTACCTACGCTGACTTGTTGCAACGTGCTTGACCATGGGTAAGAAGACTAGGCATATCTGTGGTCGCTGCCTTGAGTCCTTCAAGAGCAGGAGTGAGCTTGACGAGCACATGCGAGACCACGCAGACAGCGAGCCGCTCGAGCACAGGTGTCCTGGCTGTCCGTTCTTCTTCCCCGACTCACTTGCACTCGAGCAGCACCAGATTCTAAACAATCACGGCGGTGTTCGGATCAAATGTGACAGGTGCACGCAAGCGTTTGACACACAAACAAGCTACGACAATCACCGCAAGCACGGCCAGCCCTGCTGCGACGCCATTCACTCTCGGGATTGGAAACACAGTCCTCGCTCGGGATACATCGATCCAGATAAGCCCAAGCCAGTCTCTAGGGAAGCATTGCAGCTGGAGTACGGGGCCACCTCAGCAGGTACGCGAAGCGATATGAGTGAAGTCGGGATGTTCTGCCACTGTTGCAAGAAGACGTTTGCGTCTCACTTCAGATACGATTCCCACCTTCTCGGCTGTACCGCAGCCAACAAAGAGCTATCCTTGGATACACCTCCCAAGAGTCCAAATCTTAGACCCTTGCAGACAACGACTCAGCGCGCAAAGACTCCAGTCCCTCAACAGCCGCTTTCAACATCCGTGGTATCTGAAAACGCACCTCCAGGCCAAGAACCTGGCAGGTCTGCGCCCGCTCAAGCCCAGGCCCCAGCTGTCTTACAAGCACCCCGCCCCCAGCACGCTGGTGCCGGCACCTTCGTCTGCAATAAGAAAGGATGCCAGCGAAGCTACAACTCCGAGCCAGGTCTCAAAATGCACATGGCCGACGCACATGGGGCTGGAGGTAGCGGTCTTGATCTGTACGGCAGTGACTCTTGGATGCTTACGCAGCGGGAACGTGAGCGACTGAAAGCTGAAGGTCTCCTCAAAAACTCGACAAATGGTTCTCGTGGTGGTAAGAACGGCTATGGCAGGATTCGGGGAGGTTTTGATGCCCCGCCTCCAGCTGCAAGTCGTACGCTGCCTAGAGCCGCACCAGCACCACGTATGCCCTTGCCAGCGACTCATCGTCCCCATCAAGCAGCTCCTCGTTTTCCTCCTCCACCAGCTCCTCTACCGACGAGTCAGGACATTGGTGGTCCCCTAGAGATGGAGCAGGCCAAGTCTGTCTGTGGGAAGACGTTGCGCCTACTGCTCCAGACTGATGTCTTCATCCGTCACGACGGTAAGGTGAGTGTCAGTGGCATCGACTGGACACGTATTGG
Organism: Boeremia exigua; assembly: GCF_020726555.1. Taxonomy (NCBI): domain Eukaryota; kingdom Fungi; phylum Ascomycota; class Dothideomycetes; order Pleosporales; family Didymellaceae; genus Boeremia; species Boeremia exigua. The sequence goes on along the minus strand of NW_025763527.1, from coordinate 334,451 downwards.
CGTCGAGCGACAGTCTGCCGTTGTCGGCATATTCGAAGGGTTGTGCCACCTGCCTCGCAGCCTCCAGGCTGTTGAATACCTACCAGCACCAAAGACGTTCTTGACCGAGTATACCGCGCATTATCCAACGACAGAGTTCGAAAGTGCTCCGGCCCGGAACCAGGCAAAGCCTGCTCTAGGCATTATCGCCATGGCTTGCAGCAAGATCGTCCTCGGCAGCGGATGCCACGAGGTCGTGAAGATCGCCGCTGTCGATGTGCTTACTTGCCGTGTGCTCATGAGCCACTTGGTCTGCACCGATCCAGATGCGCAAGTTGCCAACTGGAACTCATCCAACACAGGCCTGAACAGCTTTAGTGATCTGGAGAATGCTCGTCAGGTCGGTTACAGGGTCCTCAAGGGCTGGGCTGCAGCTCGCGCAGCTCTGTTCAAGTTCGTTGACCAGGAGACCATTATTGTTGGCCACAACCTCAGGTCTGAGTTAGATGCGCTGCGTGTCATCCATGGCCGTGCAGTTGACATCGTCAAGGTGGTCGAGAAGGCAGCAAAGGGTCCACTATCGAAGGCACAAGTCAGCCTTGACAGCTGGTGCCGTGACGTTGCAAATGTTGCCAACTTGAAGACGGACCCTGTGTTTGGACGAGACTGTGTTATGAATGCGTTTGCGGTACGTGAGATTGGCCTGTGGTCTATCAAGAACCGGGAGACGTTCGAGAAGGTGGCGAAGAAGAAGACGACGGAGTACCAGTCGGTGATGAAGATGTGAGAGCAGCGCAGAAAAGGTTGGTGGGAAGCGACAAGGAGGAAAGGCTCAGAGATGTGTGGCGATATGGAAAAGACAAAAAGATACTACACGCGCAGACCAAGCAATGCGAAAGATACTCAGACTGACCTGCTTTTGCAGAACGCGACTTGTTGAAGCTCCTCTTCTTGAGTCTGGTGGTCAAGGACCTGCAGAGCTCCACGCTGATTCAATGCATATAACTCACTGCTGCTATACATCACATGCCTCCTACTTTCCTTGCCACTGCACACCACTGAGCTCTGGTTCCTACTTCTCCTCCTTCTCGACCACAAACGCACCCCCCAGCAAGATCGCCGGCTCATCAATACTATGATGCTCATAGCTCAACGTCCCCACACCCCCCGCCTCAAGGATCAAACTCGGATTATCCTTCAACGGCTTCCCAATCCACCGCGCCGCAAACGCCCTGAGAATATGCCCATGCGCCACAATCAGCACATCATTCGGCCCCTCGCCGCCCTCGCCCACAAACCGCCCGCGGTGGTACTTCTCCCTGAGCTCTGCAATCAGCGCGTCCAGGCGCGCACTCACGTCCTCCGGGCTCTCACCCCCCTCGCACCCGTCGCGCCAAATGTCCCAGTCGGCGTTCAGCCCGCGCGAGGCCCGCAGCGCGCGCACCTCCGCGCTCTTGATGCCCTCGTAGTCGCCGTAGTCCCACTCGCGCACGCTGGGCGTGATCTCGACGCGCGCGTTGGTGCGGATGTCGAGCGAGGCGCCCGGCTCTGGGGTGTGCGAGGCGTCGTGCCATGGGTACCGGTCGCGGCAGCCGAGGTGCAGGAGTTCGAGGGTGCGCTGGGCGCGGGTGCGCGGGGAGACGTAGCTAGGGGTGGGTCAGGCGGGGGTGAAGGTGTATGGCGGGGGAAGGGGGGGGGGGTACATGTGAGCGAGGTTGCCGGGGACGATGAGGCGGTCGGCGCCGACGAGGGCTTTGCCCGTTGCGCGCACACGCTTCTCGCCGTTGGCTGTGAGCGGGATGTCTGAGACGCCTGTGTGGCGGCCGTCGAGGGACCATTCGGTTTCGCCGTGGCGGACGATGAAGACGCGGGGGTCGGGCATGGTGGGGGGATTGGAGGGGCAATTGAGCTGCAGCAAGGAAGGTATGTGACTGTCGAGCTCTGGCTGAAGAGTCAAGAGCACACCGTCTGTATTTACATTTTGGTCTTGGTACTGGAAGCGGTCTACCGAAGGTTCCGCTAAATGCCGGTATATATGACGTTTTCCTGGTTTGGGGAAACAGCGCGCAGTGGGGCAGGTTAGTGCTACCCCTCGATGCCTAGTCAGCTTTGGTCAGCCTTCTATTTAACACTCACTATGATTGACAGAGCAGATTGATAACCGAGAACAAATGCCTGTCAATTTACTTTTCATTTTGGCCCAGCCCTAGCTAAAGTACAAGATCATAAGAAGCTAAAGCCACCTGCGCCATGCTCACTAGTTTTGGAGTAAGACGAGTCGAACCTCCTCCCCAAAGTCATAGTCTGAAATTTGACTTTTGTACGGGTATTCACGACAGTCCACAGCAAAAGCTTAGTTATCCATGTAGGTGCTAGCATCAACGCCCTTCTCGGGGAACTCAGGAAGAGAGACCTCGAAGCGTTCCTCAATCGACTTCAAGACAGCCTCGTCTTCAGGGCTGCTGATGAAGGAGATACTGAGACCCTTGGTTCCGAAACGACCGGCACGACCGACACGGTGGAGGTAGGAGTCGGCCTTGTCGGGCATGTCGTAGTTGATGGCGACGTTGATACGCTCAACATCGATACCACGTCCGAAGATATCAGTAGACACGCAAATACGGGTCTTGAAGTCCTTGAACTCCTTGTAGCGCTTGATACTGCATAGCGGTCAGCATGGGACAGTGAATGTTGGTGTTGAGGCACATACCGCTCAGCCTGGTCAATACCGGAATGGACCGCAGTGCTGGGGAAATTGCACTCGCGCAGGAGCTTGTCCAGCTCTGTGCATCGCAGAGTAGAGCGAACGAAGATGATGACCTGGTTGAACTCCAGCTCGTCGAGGAGATCGTTGAGCTTCCTGTTCTTCTCGCGCTCATCGAGCTTCATGAAGTACTGCTGCAGACCGTGAAGTGTCAATTTCTTCTCGTCGTCAACGTAGATTTCAAGAGGGTTCTGCATGAACTTCTTGCAAGTCTCACGAATCTCCTTCGCCAGTGTGGCCGAAAACATCATTACCTGCTTGTGGGCGGGAGTTGCGCGGAAGATGGCCTGCACATCGTTGCGCATATCTGCATATTGTTAGCCGTGATTCGCGTCGTGTTCTTGTGGTACTGACCAGGCTGATCCAGCATCTTGTCACACTCATCGAGGACGAAGTGCTTCAAGTTGGAGAGACGGAGGTGCCTATCGCGGACGAGAGCGTTGATACGACCGGGTGTACCGACGATGATGTGGGGGTGAGTGTCCTTGTTGCTGAGGAGCTCGATGTCCTTCTGAACGGGAGTTCCACCGTAGAAGACACCGACCTTGACATCGGGCAGGAACTTGGCGAAACGGTTGTACTCATTCCTGATCTGGTAAGCCAGCTCACGAGTGTGACACATGACAAGGATTGTGGCAACGCCAGGCTCGGGCTTCTCATCCATCTGCTGCAGGGTAGCAAGGACGAAGACGGCTGTCTTACCGAGACCGGATTTGGCTTGGCAAAGCACGTCGTTACCAAGAATGGCCTGGGGAATGGTGACTTGCTGGACTGTAGAGCACAAGGACATGTTAGAACGGATCTAAAAGCGGTCGCGACGAAGTATGCAAAGGGAAGCGTCCGTCCATCCTGCGCAATCGAAGTCCTCCACACGAGATAGTCTGTGGCCTTACTACGCGCAAGACCACACAAACTCTACGCCATCTCTTTCGTGCCCGTCTGGAACACATTGCCTGCCACAACCAGTTCTCTCGTTCCAAAACGATGTACTGGCGAAAAGCCCTAGGCTTTTTTGTGTAATGGACCGATCTAATCGCGTCCAGATACAACAGTCCACTGGTGGCTCGTGTGTAGTGGAAGGAACTGGGTCCCTCGCTACTTCGCTCGTGTGTAGACAAAACCATGGCCGCAGAAATAAAGGCGCTTCGATGCGCAAGTGGACGGACGCTTTTGGAACAAGGCTGAGGGGAATAATTAGACTAACCCTCGGAAGGATGTTCGAAGCCACAGTCCGTGATTGCTCGCACGAGCTCGTCCTTCAGGAGAAAGTCGCGGAAACCGGTCGAGTGGATGCCGACATAGCTGCCCTTCTTGTCGCCGGCAGCCTCGCCAGCTGTCAGGCCACCCTTAGCTGCGGCGGCGGCGCCATTGGCGGGCGCCTCGGTTGGCTGGATCTCCTCGTCGGAGTAGTCGATGAGATCCTCCTCGTGAGACATGGTGATTAGAGATTGGTGGTCGTGCGGTGTGGCTGGGTTGCGCGCGTCGCAAACTAGGCTGCCGAACAATGAAGTGGCAGCTGTGCGGTGGGAAGGGCTTCGCGAAGCGGTAGCTACAGGAGGAGAAGGATCAGCGGGCGATTCGCTGATGCAGGACGTAACGCGACGGTGAGGTTGAGGATGCTGTCGCAGGTGTTGATGGGAAAGAGCGAGACGCAAGCGGTGGGACCAAAAGCTCGGCGTGTCAAATGCGCTAGCTGAGTAAGGCAGGAGCGTCCGTGCACAGGCGTCAAGCACAAAGCCGTCGCGACGTCAATAATAACAATGTCATGACTCTTACAATAACGGCGAGAGACTGACTATTGTTGACCAGAGGTAGAAGGCTTAGTGCAAGTGCTATTCCTCAGGATCACCCTCGCTGCGCCGCCAAATTTCTGCGACATGGCGAAGGTCAAGCTTCCAAAGCCAAAGGGCATCCCGAATAAGCACTTGCATGCGCGGACCACGTTCCTCTACCAGGCTGCCACCTACTTGACTTTACACTCTACTGCCAGCAAAGAGAGTAGTCAAGGAGCTGTGAACACCTCAGGAACAGACCAAACTCTACCACCATCACCTCTTGCCCTCCAGCTCGGCTCCGACCTCCACACGGTCTCAAGGAAGGCTCAGCTCCGCCTATCTATTGACTTGAAGCGCTCCATGTGCAAGAGTTGCAACGCGATATTGATACCTGGACACACCGCAACGCAGACGATTGTGAATGAGAGCAAGGGTGAGCGCAAACCATGGGCCGATGTTCTGGTCATCAATTGCAAGCGCTGCGGTAGCAAGAGAAGGATGCCTGTTGGCGCGAAAAGACAGACAAAGAAAAGGGACCGGCTCGCGGTTCTGGATACTGCGGCGACGAGCGACATGGAAGGTGTCGAATCGACAACGTCGGTGCCAACTGCCGCAGAGAATACTCCTAGTTCAGGATGAGTCAATGCTTGCATATTCGCCGTTGTCCGTTTTGGAGATCTTTCTGCGTTCGATCTCACGAAGCCAAACAGCTTACCAGACGTGAGCTCTTTTCAGTTCATGTCCGATATTAAGCGTGGACTCCTATTGAACACGAACTTTCAACTGTGGCCACCCAGCACCTGTGGTTCGCTGGAAAATGGATCGAACTTCTCCGAAGTCATGAGTAGCTACTACCAGCTTTTAGCTTGAGAAGGATGCATCACAGGTCGCCTAACTGGATCCATAATGAGAACAGCCTCGACTTGTCAGGTCCAGCGTGGACTACACAAGCTTTCGCCCACCGAACAACGATCTCCAGGTGTGGTGGCTCGCTCTTCGACAGATATTAGGCATACGACGAGCGCTCCACGGGAGGAAGAGATGCACTCGAGAATGCACTTAGACTGCGAGAATGCGAATCTCAAGGTAGTTGGTGGGTAATTACTCAGTTTCATTGACACTCGTCGAGTGACATGAATCTCAAGATCCCAGAATGCTTGACCATTACATCTGTGAATGGGTGCCAAGTCCTGTGTGATCTGGTACAAGAACCGGTAGCCGAAGGAACACCACATCGGTCGAGTCCGTGTGATATGATGTGATGGTTGCAAGGCTGCCAGAGCTGAGCCTGGAACATATCTTTCGTGCAGTGACGTTGTGGGGTTCCACGCTTGCAGGGATGACGCGCTACGGCGCCCCGGAGCAGGGGTTTGATGGAACACTCCCGCGCTGGAGTGTTCCATCGACGGAGCTTCACGCCCTGACTGCCTGCTGCCCTGCCAACATCGCCATTGCGACCCAGCAGCATGTCTGAGGACGCAGCCGGAGACTCTGCGTCGGGCCTGCCCCCGGACACATTGCCAGCGCTGGTAGGCTGAGAGACTATCAGGATGAGCTCCTTGCTAAGCTGCCCACCGCAGATTCAAGACATCCTCGAGGACACGCTGTCGAACATTGTCCTGCAGACTGCGCTATCATGCCACCGCGCCGAGAAGCTGCTTCGCATGCAGTCGGCCGCCACACAAGCCGAGTCCATCGCCCTCGCAGCCCTCGAGCCCGCGTCGCTGAAAGCCGGCGCGACCAGCCAGCCCTCGATACCGATCGCTGAGACGTCCGCCGCGAAGTACGAGAACGGCCGCGTCCTGCTCAAAGGCAACCCGCTCAAGACGACCCCGGAGATCATATGTCCGCACTGCAAGCTGCCGCGCCTGATGCACCCGATCATGGGCAAGGGCATGCAGACGCCCGACCTGACCAAGGAGTACTGCATGCTGTATCCGTGGGTGCAGCGCTCAGGCCATGATGTCTACGGCAATCCGTTCCCCACCGACATGGCCAAGTCGAAGAAGGAGCGCGAGCTCATCAAGCAGCAGCAGAAGAACGCCGACAAGGAGAGTGTCGGCACTCCGGGCTCGCAAGACACAGAGATGGCCGGCGACGCCAAAGAGATCAAGCTCAACACAGGCGGCAAGCCCGCTTCCTACATCCCCTGGCACACCTGCCCGAACTGCAAGCGCTCGCTGCTCATCACACGATTCGCACAGCATCTCGAGAAGTGCCTTGGCATATCAGGGCGCCAATCAAGCCGCAACGCCATGGCCAAACTCGTCGGTCAAAACGGCACTGGCTCAGGACTCGGCAACACGCCCCTCGGCAGCCGCATGGGCACGCCCAACCCCGGCTCCCAGGGCGACGGAGTTGCTCTCAAAACCAAGGGCAAAGGCATCAGCCCGATGAAGAAATTTGCCCAAGCCGATGACGACGCCGATGACCTCGCCGACGACACTCCTGAGCGCAAAAAGAAGAAGAAATCCTCCTACATCAAGAAAGCCGACCGCGAAAAGGGCTCCGGCTCCGCCAGCCTCAAAGTCAAGCTCAAAACCAGCCGGCCCGAGGCCGAGCGCAAGGCCAGCGAGACGAGCGAGCGCAGCGAGGGCAAGCGCGAGCGCGACGCCGACGAGGCCGAGGAGCCGCGCAAGAAGAAGATCAAGCTCAGTCTGGGCGGCAAGGACCGCGCGAGCGCGAGTGTCGAGCCCGCAGACTAGGCTCCGGCGGTGTATATTACGGGCATTTCAGGGCGTTTGGCATTTTGCGGGTGATACCATTACGGCAGGGCGGGCATATGACCTGCGGCGTTTGGACGTTTCCTTGTTTCGCTTCACGACGCACTCTGGGAGTGCGATAGAGGGACATGATAGTGTAATGACAGCACGTTGAACTGGATACGATGCGTAGCCCTACTATTGCACATCACCGCGCCGCAAAAATTTGGCGAATGCGCACCCAGACTGTTGACTTGATGCGCAACGTCCCACAAAAATAGCCCCCGTGCGAGACTAAGGGAGTGTGGCTCGAGACTGACACACGCGCAAAAAAGATGATTCGACCCAGACTTGAACTGGAGACCTTCAGTGGACCTAACAGGTGAATGTTAGACTGACGTGATAACCAACTACACCATCGAACCCAATTTGATGAAGTTTCGTGATTTCAGTATATCTATATATCACTATAGTGTGTTTAGTGTGTGTAAGACTCGCTTCCGCTAGCCTCGTTCCACGACGTCCAGCCTCAACATCACCGACCACACTCCGCCAGGCCAGGGTTTCGTGAGCGCGAAAACCTCCTTTCAGTGCCCTGGTCTGCAGTCATCGGTTCCATGGGGTGTTCTGGATTTCGTTCAGCCTGGTGAGCCCGCCCACAACCTCCTCGAAGCTGCTTTTGCCCGTGCGTGTCCAGCCAAACCTCGTCTTCGCCTTCTTCACCGTACATGCAGAGTCTCGCACCGATGTCGTATTTCTGTACCGACTTCTCGGCTTCTATATCCAGACGCTCGAACTCGTTGACATGCTGTATGGCGAGCGCGTTGATCTGGGGCTTGTCGTGCAGTGTGCTTTGCTCATGAGCGGCTCGTGGTCGACATTGAAGAACTCGCCCCGTTGCCGCAACTGCGTCTGCTCGACGTGGTGGCAGAGAGCGACATAGCCACAGTCTAGATTGCGAGGATCGGTAAATGATTTAATGAATGCTGCTGTGTCGATTGCGCGCTTGAATGCAGTCGCGACACCAAGCAGACTAATGGCAGCTCTACACTGCCGTGTTGCAAGGGGTGAGCTTCTCAGACACAAGTGTGTGGGAAGTTGAGGTGTTCGTGAGACGTTTTAATGTCCATGGGTTCTCGACAATCGGTTTCCAACTCCTGCTGTTGAGGCGGGGCTCTGCATGTAATCCTGTTCAGTGCCACTTTCTCCGTCGACACCGGCTACTTGGTGTTGATCTCTCGTCTATTATGGGTGTGACAACTTTCACGAGTATTTGCAACCACCGACTTAGTCTCATCGTGCACGTCAAGCCAGCTGCTAACTCACTTTACTTCGATCTACATTTACATCATTGGGAGCTACAGACTGGAGTGATGACACTCCAGTCTGTAGCTCCCAATGAACACAACCCCAGCCCACATTTCACCTAGCCTACGTGGCCTCGGTTTCAACGTATTGGATCATTCGTGGTCAGACATACAGACATCTGAGCGGCCTTCCACTAGAAAGAAAGAGCCTTTGCCACTGTCGTCACTAGCATCAGAACCCAGCGAGAAATTCCTCAAGCGTACGGGCTCCTGGAGCTTCCTACGGGCCTCCGGGAGATACAATGTACCTAACACCCACATCTCGAAGATCGGAGTCGTCAGTCGAGGGGGTACCCGCGAGGTGTCCGCACTGGGTAGCGGCCTTCCGTTCGAAGTCGTCAAGCACACTACAGACGAGTCCACCGAAAAATCCCCCCACGCAACAGTACCACAGCGGTCAAACTCTACTAAGAGAAGCGTGACTCAAATCGAGAGACCGGGAGAGCCCTCTTCGCCACCATCCCCCGCGATCGCAGCCTTCACACACCCGGCACTTCGAAACATGAGAATCCGGTGAAACTCCTGTTCAGCGGGTGGAGACCTGGTTCCAGCATCCCGGCTCTGACAGTAGAGTTGGGCTCACACGCGTCCTCGGGCCATGGTCCACAAAACCCGGAGTACGAGTTCAGTTCCGTGGACAAGCGGCACTTAACGATTGACATTGCCTTTGGGTTGCATGCTATCCACCAAGCAGAGCAGGGTTTATACACGGCGACATATCGATAAAACCCGAAAACACCATACTAACCGGCCTTGATACGTCTGGCCGCGATGCAGTCGCGAAGCAGACCGGTGTTGGGCGTACCGCTCACACAGACGAGGATGTTGGGGCTCCGCTCCATTCACGCCCCGGTGGTCTGCACCCGAGATCGAGACCAGGGCGCGGATACCAACGGGCGCGCAGATAGCTACTCGCGCGGTCTCATTACAGCCAGCACCTGGTCTCCATCCGCCGACGCACACAGCACCGAGAACGACGCCGAGACTTCCTTTCAGCAGAGACCCGATGGGCTAGACGATGGAGAGCGCAGGGGTTTGCTCGGGTATTGGAAGAGCAGCGACGGTATTCTCGTTCCTCGTCTGTGTTATCTCGCGATTGCTGACGATAGTTTGGGAGAGCTTTGCAGGGTGCTGCGGTTTGTACTGCAGACATCGCAACTGGATCGAGCCACAGCTGTGTTTTGCGGGCGCGGAGTCGGGGAGCCCTACCGTCGAGCGGCTGTCAAGGCTTCTGTGGTGGATCAGGTGGTGGCGCTGGCGCTGGTGCGCGGCGCGTCCGCTGTTTGAGCTGCTGCGGGATGCGCTGGAGGGTATGCAGAAGGTGTTTGCGGGCGCGGGGGGTGGTGTGATTAGCCCATGGCAGAGGGGGGAGGGGGGGGGGGGGGTAAATGAGATTAGGTAGGTCAGCGAGATTGGTGAGGCCATTTCTTCAGAGGTTGGTTGTTTGGATTTGTCTGGAGCTGGGGGAGGAGCTGGGGGTGTGCTGGAGGATGTTGTAAGAACGCTGGAAGAACGCTAGGGGGATGCTGTAGATTTGTTAGAAGTACACTATGTGTTAGAAACATGCTGTAATTGTTAGAGAAATGCAATGCTTGGATGCATGTGGAAATGTTAGCAGCACGCCAGAAACACGGTTCGCAGAAGCTCAGCAGCCCACGCACAGCACGCACCCCACACGCCGCACGCCCGGGTCCCGCACAATCCAGAGGAAAACACCACTACATTTCTCTCTCGTCATCGTCTAGAATACACAATCCTACCACGCCGCTTCTCGGTGAGCGTCGCCGGCTGGGTATACCAGAACCGCGCTATTTACAAAGTATCCTTGAGCAGCTTGTTCATCTTGGCCATCTTCGAGGACACGGACAGGTCGATGGTGCGGTCGCCAATCTCGACAATCAGGCCGCCGCGGATCTCGGGGTTGACCTTGGACACGACCTTGAGCTTCTGGCCCTGGGCGACGTACTGCGACTTGGAGATGGCGGCCTCGAGGCGGGAGAGCGTCTTGTTGTCGAGCGCCTGCAGATGGTGTCAGCGAGGGGAGTTCTGCGTCTGGGGCTTTGGGGGGGCTGTTCAACGTACCGCCGCGCTGGTGACTACGAGCTCGATCTCGCCGCGGTGCGCGCCCATCAGGACGCTGAAGTTCTCGACCACGCCCTCGAGCACGCCCAGCCTGTTGTTTTGGGCGAGTGTGTCGAGCAGGTTCTTGACGATGCCGTCCTTGTCCGCACCGACGTGCTTCTGCAGCTCGGCCACGATCTGCTGCTTGTCGGACACGGACAGAGTGGGAGCGCGCAGGATCTCGGCGAGCTTGGCGTCCTTCTGGAAGATGGTGGCGAGCTGCTCGAGCGACTTGGCGGTGCCGTCGAGCGCGTTGGTCTTCGCGGCCGCGGTGTACTGGAGCGGAGCTGTTAGCCGGGGTCGAGGGTGTGCTGCGAGCCATTGCGGCGCCGTGGCATCGCGGGGTCATCGGCGGGCGGCCAATTGGGGGCACGGGAGGCGTACCAAAGCGCTGGCGTATGTTCCATCGACGCCGAAGAGCGCAACGGGGGGCTTGGTTGCGGCGCTGGAGGGAGCGGCGGCGGCGTAGCCGCGGGCGAAGCGGGCGGCAATGGGGGCGCGGGGGGCACCAGCCCGGAGAGCGGTGCTGAAGGCTCGTGCGGCAGACATGGCGGTTGGAGGGGAGATGGGTTGCGGGATGGGCGAGCTTCGGAGGCTTTGGCGTTGCGGTTGCGATGTCGACCTGAGATTCTGCTCTGCCAGCCGGCCTAAACCGAATCCAGTGGCCGAGCATCCTGGCCCGAGCTCATGACCATCATCACGCCGCGATTGAGAGTTGCGCAATATTATAAGAAATAGTAAATAAAGGCATCACCTGGTTTCAAGTTTGGTGTTTTTCGTTGATCGAGTCTTACTATGTCTGCGTAATTCGCCGTCGTTGCGGCACAAGCTGCCAAGAACAGAGCTGGTCAAGATAGTTGAGATGAAATAGCTCGAATTGTCTGTTAAGACGGCTATCCGCCTTCTACGTCAACTTGCAATAGTTCCTGCCCTGGCCGACCTGCCACTTGCACAGCCCAACCTCAACGCCCATGCTCACGAACCCGGCTATGCAGATGCCCGCAGAGTCGCTCACGCTGGTGGCTCCGAGACTGAACTCTCTGTCCTCCTTCTTGACGTTGTCTGTGATCTCGGCAAACGTGCTCACATACACAAGCCCGCCGAGCAGGCCTTCCCAGAAGATCACCACACAAACAACGTAGTAGCTCGGGATGAAGTCGAACATGGCGTGGAGAGTCAGGAGAATCAGGTTGGCGATTTGCAGAAATGAAGGCAGATACAGGTGGTGGACACGTATGAATGGCGTCGACGACCGCGAGATGAAGACGCCAACCTGGTAGATGACGGCGTAGGTGCTGTAGAAGGAGCGGTACTCGGTGAAGGGAGAGTCGGCAAGCGGGAACAACAGGGTCGGCGCTACACCCTGGTTGATGGTGTACTCAGCGATGTAGACGAGGAGAAGAGGTAGCATGCTAGCGGTGTCAGTAGTCAATACATGTCTGTACTCGACGGTCATACTTACTATGGAAAGAACAGGCCCCGAGCGCGGTTTAGGTTGGCCTGGAAGCTCTTCAGAGCTCCAGCGATGCCATCCTCTTTGACCGGGGCGAAGCTTCGCCCGGATGCAGAGTGGACGGATGACGCCAATAGCCCGTCATGCTCCCTTTCGCGGTCCAGTGGCTCGTCTGCGTCTGGCTGATCGTCGCTGTCGATGGCTTCGTAGTCGTGGCTCTTGTTCGATCCAGCTTTCAACGGCCCGTGGGGGAGCACAAAGTAGAAGCTAGCAAGCATGATCAAAGGCAGGAAGGAGAAGAACAGCAAGCTCGTGCGGGGGCTAATGCGCAGCGTGTTCGTCGCCAGGGCGTACGCGCCGGCTCCAACCAGGCCTGCACCGCCTGTTCCAGAGCCCCAGGCTGCGAGGGCAAAGTGGCCGTAGTAGTGTGTCAGGCCCAGGAAGCTGAGCTCGCCACCACCACTACTCAAACTCGCCAGCATGACACCACACATCTTGATGGCGATCGTCCTCGAGTCTTGCAGCGCGGGAGTGACGGCGATGATGAGCATGCCGCTCGCAGACAAGGCTACAAAGACCCATATCCGCACGTTGTAGGGTATCTTGTGGATGAAGTAGGGGGCGCAGAGCTTGGTGAGGAACGAGGGAATCACGTCGCAGAGGAGGACGACGCCTTTGGGAACGTCGGCGCCGACGAGATCGAGGGCGGCGGAGAGGATGATGACGTAGAGCACATTGTTGATGAGTCCTGGTGCGGTTAGTGATGCACGGCAGCTGTGTGCGTGAAGCTGCGTCGGTGGTGCTGGACGCGAGCCTCACGAGACGGTCGAGCATGCACATCAAGCAGACCAGACCTACCGACCAACTGATTACCCGGGCTTACTCACCAAACAGCCAGAAGGCAGCACACACTCTAGGGTCGGCGCCGTCGAAGACAGCCCTCAGACGCGCGCGGTAGACGGCCCACGAAGCGGCTGGGGAGCCGGGCATGGGGAGCGGCATGGAGGTCTACAGCTCGCGCGGACATGTCATGACGGCGTTGAGTGGTGGTGGTGGGCACGTGCGCTGAGACACAGCAAGCGGCGCCTCGAACCGATCGGCGCTCGAATGGCGGTGGGCGGTGGTCGGGGCCAGTGGGGCTCAGGCACTGTGCGCGTCGCCCAAGACGGCACTCAGCGCTCCTGGTCGGCGTCGGCGTCAAGGCTCTGCTCGGCTGGCTGGGACTCGGCGCACTGCTGCAGGCCCATCACGTAAACGCGCTGCAAGGCCGTCTCCAAAACTGCGTGTTGCGGGGCGACAGGGATCACTAGCGGATCGCGGCGTTGGCTTACCTTCCGCGCCATGGTATGCTTTGCTTCTTGCATCCTGTGCGCTGTGGCTCACCGTCTCCTCGGGCGTGTCTGCACCGCACCCACACTCGCGCCCGGCTGCTGCCCTCTGCCGCCCTGAGGCTGTCCGCGTCTGCGTTTGAGTCTGCGTCTGCGTCCGCGCTCCTTGTTGCGTGCTTCTGCGTGCTTGACTGCTGGATGCGCCCGGCTGGCTGCCAGCACCATGGACACCCGCCCGCCTGCGCCGCCGTTCACGCGTCCGCCCGAACGCCCCCAGACGCACACGGCGACCGCGTACGCCAGCTACCCGCCGTCGACCCGCCCGCAGCAGGCCCAGCAGGCCCAGCAGGCCCAGCAGCCGCTGCACGTTCCGTTCGCGACCTCGACCGACCCGTACGCCGCCGCGAGACGCGACCCGTTCCTCCCGCACGCCTCGCACCACGCACGCCAGCGCAGCCACGGCGCGCTGGAGGGATCGTCTGCCGAGCGGAGCGGCGACTGGGCACACACAGGTACGCATCACACCGGGCTGCAAGGGCAGCTGGCGCCTCGCCGCTGGGACAGTCGCTCGCTGCTGGGTGCTGTCGGACGCCGTGGCACAGCTCGCATGGCTGGGGGCGCGCAGAGACATGGCAGAGACATGGCAGAGATGCGCTGCCCTTGCACGCGTTGGCTGTCGCGGCCGGCATTTCGACGCTGCGACGGTTGCGCAGTCCTGAGGCCTCTCCGCACTGTTGGCTCGCCAAAGCTGCCCTATGCACCTGCTAGCCTCTTCTGGGAATTGACGGGCTGATCATGTCTAGTGCGCAATCACGGGAGCTTGTCCTATGGAGCTCAGAACAATCCTCAGTCTGCTCCGGCACAACAGCCGTCCATGAGTGCCTCCAGCACGCCCTCAGGCCCGTCGCCCTACGCCTTTGATGGGTCGCGCCGCCGCTCGTTAAACGGTACGCCCCCACTCGCCGCTCAAACTAACGCCCCGCGTTTGCACCAAAGTTCGTTTCATGCTGATCTCCGCCCAGCACCTTCCCACGATCCGCCATCCTTCCCACGACAGATGCCGCCGCCCGCATCGCCCCCACAGCAGCAGACGCAACCGCAGCGGCCTGCCTACGCGTCCAACTTCGGCCCCGCCAGAGAGCTTCCTGGTCTCGGCCAGGCGCACCGCCCGGGCAGCAGCATGTCCATCTCGTCCATCATCGGTGGAGCTGATGCAGGTGCTTCTGCCCAGGCCTCGCACTCGCAGCCATCGCCATCCGCCCATGCATCGCAGCCCAACACCCACAGCATGCAGCCGCCCTCGCCCCGACGAGCTTTTCCATCTGGAATGCGCTCAGACTTTGCGCCCTTCCGTCGTCAGCCATCCCCAGATAGGTCAACGCCGGGCACCAGCACACCGAGAGCATCCGAGGGCCACAGCTACTCTGCCGGCTCGCCACCGACTCGACCGTACAGCACCCACAGCTCGCCCAACCTAGGCCGGCAGTCTCTCCCGCCTTCGCATCAAGGCTACAAGTCTTCGGCGTTTCCATCACAGCGTCTCTTCGGGCCCTTGCCAAACGACCTGCTCGCTCGCGATAGCCGACAGCCCCCAGGAAACATACCGCCGCGTCCGAACAGCCAGCCCAGTGCACCCGCCGGCCCAGGCGAACGAGAACGAGTGTCGTCGAACGAGACACTACCAGGCCGCCGTGGTGCTTACGGGCAGCCAGAAGAGCGACGCCGGACGCTGGGAGAGCAATCGAGACCTGATCCCGCCGAGCTTTTGCGAGGTATTGGTCACGCTGCGGCAGACAGGAACCGACCCGTCACCGTGCATCCTGTCTCTCACTCAGCCTTCAATCCCCCGCAGGAACAACATGGCACTGCTGGATCGAACGAGCCATCGCGCTCTCTCTGGCGGTCGCCAGCGACTTCCGAGCCTCCACGCGAACCTGCGGAGCCTCACCGAGAAGCACCTCCCGCGCTGTATCGCAACTACGGTTCCTATCCGCCTTCTGTGCCAGGTCCTCCACGGTACGGCCCTTCGACGCTGAGCGAGATGGCACCAAGACGAAGCATCGATCAGTTGAACAATCGCGTAGTTGAGCAGTACCACGCGCCACCTACCTCTGATCCAAATTCCAAGGAGCGGTACCAAACAGAGCCACTCACTCGTTCCTTCTCTGGGGGAAGTGCATACCCAGGCCGATCCATGTACGGAGAGCCAATGCAGCACTCCAAGTCGCACATCGGTCTGGGTCTGGAAGAGAGCAGGAGAACAGGCCGCGCTTCTCCCCTGCCTCAAGCTGTGCAGGGTGCTCAAGCACCGCCCTTCATGACGGGCAAAGACCCTGGCATCAAGAGCGAGTTTGGACGCATGTTCTCGGGTCTCGGTGGATTGGGATCATCCACTCCGCTGCGTGGAAGCCCGTTGCCCCAGCTTGGACAAGATGGACAGGAGCCTGGCGAGATGATGAGGAGGATCAGTTCGCAGCAGGGAAGGAAGCCGAAGAGGGTGAAAGACGAAAGCAACGTCTTCGACGATGATAGCAATGATGGGAGAGGAACGCCGACAGGTGTGCGAGGTGCCAAACGCAACAAGCACGCGCATCCTCCCAATCACCATCACCATCACGCGCAACATCATCAGTAAGTTTTCACCCGCCATATTTATTCCAGCACTAACCAATCCAGTCACCACCACCACCATCACCACCATGACGATCCAACATCAGCACCTCCGACTGCTATAAACGGACGACAATCGAGCGTGCCTCGCAGCGGTCCCTCGCAGCCTGTGCATCACCATCACCACATACAGGGCACACCCCATCACCACCACCACCATCACACCCCCCGTGCAATGCCTCTGGCTACGAAGTTGTCTCCCAAGGTCCACGATGTCCAAGCCGTGCTTGAGGAAGCTGCCAAGCTCCCCCGCAGGCATCTTGGATCACAGGTCTACGAAGCCACCACGGAGCTGCCCAGGCCGAATTCATCATTGGATGATCAATTTGGATATGCCTCCAAGCCCAACCGCCTGCCTCGCTTCGAGGTGAATCCTATCAACTGCACCTTCACCATCAGGGTGCCGCGGTTCTATCTAAAACCCCGACAGAGGCAGCATGTTGTCCTCGAGCGGCATCTGTGGGGCGCGCGTGTCTATCGCGACGACTCAGATCCCATCGCTGCCGCCATACACTCCGGTTGGATTCGCGGAGAATGGGACGATACTGTCGACGTTGGCATGCTCGACCCACGCATCACAGCGGCCAACGACCCAAGCGATGCCGAGGACACGCTCAACAAGATCCCAACGGCTCCTGTGACGCCCCCTGCAGATATGGATCTCCAGATCGAGATCCTGATCCTGCCGCAGCTGCAGGAGTACACTGGCTCCGTCGAATACGGCATCGCGAGCCGGCACAGCAAAACACACGACGGCTTGAGCTTCATGATTAACAAAATCAGATGGGTCGAGGAGGGCATTGGCAGCCGCGGACAGGAGCGAACAGCAGCGGCTCTGAGGCGCCGACTCGACGCAAGCGCGACTCTTCTCGCCCTCATGAACGGCGGGGAAAAGCTACACACGGCGAACGGCATGGCGAAGCTGCATGCCTGATGTACTGTTTCCACAATTTGCAACGGCCGTTTGGATACATTGCATGAGCGTCTGTTTTCGTGCATCGTCGAATTGTACCACCAGGACGCGTTTGAGCATTGCTATATACCCGTAGTTTTAGGGCCTGCAAGGCTTCGCATGTATGGATATCTGGTAGAGCTATACGAGCAATCTAATGTTTGACATGAGAAATTCAATGACGGGAACACACCATATCCGCGGACATGCCACGCACGTGGCAGCGATTGTCACAGCGATTGCATCAGAGATAGCGGTGTGTTGGGCTTCTGCCGCGTCGTGATAAGGTAGCTGGATATCCCAGGACAGCAGGCGCGTCCGAGAGCGGAAAGAGTGTCTTGTCTGTCCGATTCCCTGTCCTTCAATCGCAGACTTTCACCTGTCGGAAGAACTTTCTACAATCTGCTCGTCACCACAAGGCTCGCGCTGCCCCACCAACAACCACCAGCAGCAGCGCCACTTGCACAGTGCTTTACGACAATGGGTCACGCTAGGACCTATTCTATCTCGACGGTGAGTTGGTTCATTTTTCTCTGCAGCGGTCATGATGCTCGTGGCCTTTTCGCCGAGTCTGGACGACAACACACGGAGGTCGACTTTGTTCCGGCATTCGGCGGCTTAAAATGGCTCCGCTCCCAGCACCAAGTGTCGTCATACTGGACAGAGTGCAGCACGCACACGACCAGCTGAAGCACCAAACTGCACTGTAGCTGCGCAGGTTGAAGGCAGTGTTTGGGGCACGGATGAGGACTGCGTTGTCGTCGGCCAGGGGAGCGGCGTGCTGGCCAACGCTTGTCGTCGAATGAGGATCGCGTGTCGCGACTGCTCCACCGAGCTTTTAGCACGGAGCCGCAGGCCGAACGCTTGACGCTTGTGAAAAGAGAAGATGGCCGTTCTAAATGCGGGGAACTGTCGGCCATCAAGCTTCCTCTCCTTCGCTACTCGAGTGCCGAGCCGACTTCGCGCCTCTGCAACGACCCCCACAACTGCCGCTTCCACAATCGCCTCTGCTCGTACCCCGGACACCCTGACCGCCTGCACCTGCATTGTTTTCGAACTTGGTTAATACCGCATTTCACGCCGCACCTCGGAAGTCCGCCGGCGAGATTCCGACCATTTTTAATATTCACACTTCAGCACTGCTTAGTCTGTCCGGTCACTCAGGAGCTGGTCTCACTGCACATTATGACGGGATCCAATGGCTACTATGCGCCAAATATGCGCGCCGTGCCTGCAGGCGAACTCATAAAACCGCTCAGAAGAACTAACGGTACCGGTGTGCAGGCCGAGGACACGCGGATATGCGTCGTCATGGTGGGCTTGCCCGCGCGCGGCAAGAGTCTGATTGCACAAAAGGGTGAGTGCTGCGCCGCTCCGCTTGGCCTGGCTAACTAGGCAGTTGTTCGATATCTGCACTGGCTGTCTATCAAATCGAAAACCTTCAACGTGGGGCAGTACCGTCGGACGGCGACGCCGAACCCCTCCGCCGAGTTCTTCGACCAGTCGAACCCCGAGGGCGAGCGGCTGCGGAAGGCTGCGGCCGAGGCCGCCGTCAACGACATGTGCAAGTGGTTCGCGGAGGGCAGGGGCCTGATTGCGATTCTGGATGCGACCAACTCGACCAAGAGCCGCCGCCGGTGGATACAGGAGCGCTGCCAGGCCGAGAACATCGAGACGCTGTTTGTCGAGTCGAAATGCGACGACGAGGACCTCATCATGAGCAACATCCTCGAAGTCAAGACCACGTCGCCCGACTACGTCGGCCAGGACCCCGAGGTTGCTGCAGCCGACTTCCGCAACCGCATCCGCAACTACGAGAAGGTGTACGAGACGATTGACGAGGACGAGCGCGATCTCACCTACGTCAAGCTGATCGATGTGGGCAAGCAGGTCATCATCAACCAGATCCAGGACTACCTCCAGAGCCGCGTCGTCTACTACCTGATGAACCTGCACATCAAGCCGCGGTCGATCTGGTTATCACGTGTAAGTTGGTTGATGTGATTCAAGGCAGGCGCTAACTGTCGCAGCACGGCGAGTCCGAGTTCAACCTGACGGGCCAGATTGGCGGCGACGCAGACATCTCGGAGCGCGGCGACGCATATGCGCACGCGCTGCCCGGGCTGGTCGCGCAGTCGGTCGGCGACGGGCGCAAGCTGACAGTCTGGACGTCGACATTAAAACGCACGATCCAAACGGCGCGATTCCTGCCGTTCGAGAAGCTCGAGTGGAAAGCGCTCGACGAGCTCGACTCGGGCGTGTGCGACGGCCTCACGTACGCGCAGATTGAGCAGAAATACCCCGAGGACTTTGCCTCGCGCGACGAGGACAAGTACAACTACCGCTACCTCGGCGGCGAGTCGTATCGAGACGTGGTGATCCGCCTCGAGCCCATCATCATGGAGCTGGAGCGCAGCGAGAACATCTTGATCGTCACACACCAGGCGATCCTGCGATGCATATACGCGTACTTCATGAACGTGCCGCAGGAGCAGAGCCCGTGGATGGAGGTGCCGCTGCACACGCTCATCAAGCTCACGCCCAAGGCATACTCGACGCAGGAGGAGAGGCTGAAGGCCGACATCCCCGCGGTCAGCACGTGGAGGGGAAAGGGCAGTAAGGCTGAGCACCAGCAGGCAGCGGAACACGCATGATGACGCTCCCTAGGCACAGTTTGACCGGGCCCGACGATGGAGGTATGGCAGGATAGAGGCCGATAGTCTAGCGTTCTGGCATCCATACACTTCCCAATGCATTGACCTGTCTTGTGTGACACGACGTGACGCGTCCACTTCCCCGCCGAGCATGTCCGCACCACCATCACCGCTCGACCACGCTGCACCTCACCTCATAATGCCGCCCTACCCCGCGGCCCCGTTCCCCTCGCAAGCAGACACCTCGTCCGTGAACACCGCGCCGCCCGTCCCCGCGCAGCAGGGCCACGCGCCGAGCACCGCGCATCCTCCCAGTCCAGGCACAGCTTCGAATACAAACGCGTCTGCAAACGCAAACACGAATACACCCGCAAACGCGAATGCACATCTAGCCTCGCATTCAAGCATAAACGCGAATTCGAATACACACACGCATTCAAGCACAAACACGCCCCCGCGCCCGCGCCCCCAGCCCGCGGCAACCGCATCCACTTCCGCGTCCGCGTCCGCGTCTGCGTCTGCGACCGCGTCTTTCACACCAGCCCAGCGCAGTGCGCAGGCGAGGGGCAAGCCGTTCCAGAACACCCCCCACAACAGCCCATCAAGCGCCACAGCACCCACCACCCACCTCCCCTTGCCGCACGCGCAGCAAGCGCAGCAGCAGGCAGCGCAGCACGCCCAACGCACCGCCCTCCTGCACACGCACGCGCGCTCCACCGCCGAAAAAGCCGCCACAGACTTCCAAACACGCCAGAACAGGCATGAAGCAGCCGCGATCCTGGACTCCACGGAGATGCTGATTTGGTACGCGGCGGCGCGGGGCGAGAGCGTCGCGCAGACGCGCAGGTGGTGTGAGGGGGTTGTGCTGGGGTGTGATGGCGGGGGATGGGGGAGGGAGCGGGTGTGGGGGGAGGAGTGGGATGTTGATTTGGATAGGCGGCGGGGGAAGGGGAAGGGGAGGGGGAAGGGGAGGGGGGCTACCAGGGGGATGGATGGAGGGGGGGAGGAGGGGGATGGCGGGGAGTGAGGGACTTGGACGTGGGGATGGGATGGTGCGATGGCGCGGGTCGATGTGGTGAGGTGTGGTTTGATACGATATAATGATGTACAGCAGTATACCCCGGCATAGTAATTGCATTTGGTTTCTATAATAAGGCGCGGTGCTATGGTGCGCTGCGGCGTAGTAGTAGTATGTCATGGCATGGCATAGAAGGTACGATGCAGTGTAGTGCACTATGGTGTATAAGAGCAGTTTAAGGAGCAATGGACTGAGAAGAAGAAGAAGAG
Source organism: Boeremia exigua (assembly GCF_020726555.1). NCBI lineage: Eukaryota > Fungi > Ascomycota > Dothideomycetes > Pleosporales > Didymellaceae > Boeremia > Boeremia exigua. The sequence goes on along the minus strand of NW_025763527.1, from coordinate 313,399 downwards.
GAGGAGGAGGAAGAAGAGAATGCCTGGCACTCACAAGCGTATAAAGCTTTCTGAAGCACAGCTCACAGCACAGCACACAACACCCCACACCGCGAGCCAGACACTCTACTCCCGGGACTGCAGCCTAGGTGGTACGAGATAAATACAAAAGGCAAATGAAAGGCAACCAGGAGGCAGTCTAGGTGCTGCACACTAGGTATCATGCTCTAGTTACCGTAGCTAGGTACCACAATCTAGCTACACAGACGCACAAAACAAGTCCAACCCAGACACAGACACCCAGACCCCCAGCCCGCAAGCTCGTCGTCGAAACCCGTCTGTCGTGTTGCTTCTTCAAGAAGAGGAACGCGCTGACAGCGATGCGTGATACAGACTTATATCATATTATGCATGTACACCGTGTATACACTCTGTACACTCCATGAACTCTATACACTCCATCTCCATACACTCCACACACTCTATCTCTATACACTCCATCTCCATACAGTACACTCTTTTCCCCCCACACCCTGCGTACCCTCTACAGCCCCCCCCCCCCCCCCCCCCGATCCACGGGCCCAGGGCCAAGCACATATCCCGCATCATTCCCATCACGTAGCCACTCCAGCGACGTGAGAGTGTGAAGCACGCGTGCTCGGCTCTCTGGGGGCGCTGGTTGCGTGGTGTGCTGTTGCAGAGAATACCTGCGCAGTCTCAAAAGCCAGAGTCTGGGTTTGTAGAGCAAGAGGGGTTGTGAGAACGCGAACGCGAATACCACACATGTCGGGGATGAACACAGCACGCCGCACGCCGCACACCGCACAAGGCATAGGAGAAAAGTGAAGTGGAAAACGAGCGTAGCTCCGTCGGTGCTGCTATCTCTCTATCGTATTCAAACACGGCGAACGCCTGCGCGCGGCCCGGAACCGGAGCCTGGCGCTTTCTTGTACACTTGCACCTGCACCTGCACCTGCGATGCGCGGGTCTGGGGGCCTCGAGGATGTGTGCTCGAGGCTACCTTTGCCCCCCCCCCCCCCCCTCCTTTGCCCCCTCCATTGCCCCCTTATTCTCTTGCCCCCCAACTCTCCAACACCACCCCGCCTGCGCTCCAACAGTCTCCATCCCCGCGCCCAATCGTACACGCTACACGCCCTCCTCCATGCCGACATCTCTCCACCACCGCCCGCGCCCGCCCGCGCCGTCGAACATCTCCTCCGCGTCGCCGACCTGCCGCCGCTCCGAGACCTCCCTGCTGACGACGCCGCTGAGCTTGAGCCGCATGGCCTTGAGGGCGAGGAAGCTGTTGGCGCCGGCTTTTCCCCGCGACGCCGAAGCCGAGGTGTTACCAGAGCGGATCATTTCGCTGGTGGTCCAGCGGTCGCGGGGCGGGGGTCGTTGCTATTGGAGCGGCTCCGAGGACGAGGAGAGCCGGTTGAGGTGCAGGTAGACGTCTGTGCCGTAGCTGGCGGGGTGTTAGTATGTCTCAAACGAAAAAAGAATGGTGATTAAGGATCAGACGCACCCTTCCATGCTGATGAGCTTCAGGTCGCCGCCAAAGTAGCGCGCGTAGAGGCGCGAAATGGGGAGGCCGTAGCCGAAACCCGCCATCGGGGCCTTGAAGTCTGATTTGTTAAAGTCCGGGTCCAGGCTCGGCGTCTGGTCGACGGTGGTGTACATGTACGTCCAGACGAGGGGGATCGCAGAGCGGGGGATGCCGCCGCCCTCGTCGGAGATCTTGATCGTGATGTCCTCCTTGCCCTCAGCCACAATAACCTTTGTGACGGGGAAGTCGTCCTTGTCCTGGCCGTGGCGCTCGACAACCGCGCGCAGCGAGTTCTTCAGCGTCTCGAACAGCATGTGCGACAGGTGCCCTGGCACGTACATGAAGCTGATGTCGTTGTTGCACACGAGCTGGACCTTGGGGGCGTCGAACAGGCCGTAGTGGTCCTCGCACACGAAGCGGGCGTTCTCGATGGCTTCCTGGGCGAGCTCGCGCACGTTGGTCTTGGTGCAGATGATGCCGACGTAGCTGGGGTCGGAGCGGGCGCGCTGGTCGGTCAGGGCGATGTGCTGGCCGATCAGCATGCGGATGCCGATGCGCGACATGTAGAAGCGGTCCAGGAAGGCCTGGATGTTGTGGTCGATCTGCATGCGCTGCCGCTTGCGCTTCCACTCGAGGATGCCCTGCGCGACGGTGGTCACGACGCTGTCGTGCCGCCGCTTGATCTTCTCCAGCGTGTCGGCGAACTTGGTGTTGTACGCGCTCAGCTCGGGCGGCCACTCCTGGCCATCATCTGCCGCGGCAAAGTAGCGGCGGCTGGAGGTGGCGCCCTTGTGGTCCTTTGCGCTGCCGTTGCCGTTGTCCGGGGCCGAGCGGTACTGGCCCTTCTGCACGCTGGGGTTCTGCGTGGCCTTGAGCAGCGGCGGCGTGCGCTTGGCGGGCTTGAGCAGGCGGTCCTTGACGTCTGCGGACAGGTTCGGGCGGGCGAGCTGCACGAGTTCCTGGGCGGGTCAGTCGGCGCGGCACACACACACGGCGCACGTACCTCAAACGACTGCGCGTACCAGTCGCGCACGCGGCATATCGACGGCATCTCGTTGAGCCCGTCCGGCAGGTCGTTCAGCTCCTGCACGCGGTGGGCCAGGCGGATGGGCAGCTCCTCGGACAGGAACTGCGACGCGCGGAACAGCGTCCCGGTCGACGGCTTCTCGCCAAACTGCACCATCTGCCGCAGCGACACACCTGCACTCATCAGCCGGGGCCTATGGGGGAACTGGGGGACGCACCCGTCGCCGGGAAGTTGCTGTAGTGCTGCGCCGGTTAGCCGCGAAGCATGGGCGACGCACTCCACGCACCTTGATCGTCTCCATCAGCTTCTCTGACCGTCTCCACGACATGGCGGCGTGCGAGGCCTTCCGGGCCCGTCGGTTGTGGTGTCGCCCAAGTCTCCGCTCGACGTGTGTCGATCAGTCTCCCCGCAATGGCCTCAACAGCGCTGAGACAAGCCGGAGCAGTGCACGCGAGCAATGGATAGCGGTAGCAATAGCAATGCCGCAGAGCGAGCGTCGTGTATGAGCGCACGAGACAATTGGCGTGGGTGGATATCGCGATGGGGCCAGTGACTTGACTAGGATCGAGTCCGGGCACCCCACAGATCACCTTTACATGTGACCACAGCTGGACCCCACGATGACAGGCGACTGATGTCAATCGCTGTCAGTGTCGAGCAGCACGCGTCTGCTCAATGGCGAGCGCCTGCATGCATTGCCCGCGCACCACCCGCTCGAGCGCCTGCATGCAATGCTGCGCTCCAGCCACAGACGCGCCCGAGGTCGAGCTCCAGTCCTCCGCTCGGCACGCTTCCACAACACCGAGGTCGCGTGAGGCAGGAGCCGGCGGGCCCCGAGCGCTGTGATTGGCGCGCCGGTGCAGCATCGCGACGTCAATAGTCAGGACTGTGATGTCTGATGTCCGATCTCTACGTCTGCAGGTAGTGATTGCGTTTCGTGGTTTCATGGTTTCAAAGTTTCAAACAGCGCAGCCATTGCAAAGTATCACGGGCACCCATCAGCTCAACAGCTTCCAGACGATTGTCGCTATCTCCAAATGCTCACGACTTATCGTTCCTGGCTGTTTGCAACCCAAATATACCGCAGCTATAAAGAAAACGCGCATTACAGACCCCCCAACCCCCAAGCAGCCATCTGACCAAACCCCATCTCAACGCCCCCACACCGCCGAATCCATATTGCTTTTCCACTGCCCTCCCTTAGTGAAGAGAGACTGTACTTCAGTTCTACAGATGTTCATTCTCGTTACTGCCGCTGCTCTGATACATGCCACAACCGAACAGCGTGAACGCGAGAACAAAGTGAGTGTGTACCATAACCGTCTGTATATGTAGACACAGATATAGACACAGACGTAAGCATACACAAGCATATATGTAGACACAGCACCGTCTGCATGGGTACACACATGCATCCACCAAGCTACCTGCCGACTGGGTGCTTGGTAGCAGAGCCGCACGCCCGAAGCCAGGAATTGTGGGTCCCCGCCGCGCCGAGGCTGCGAGCCAGGCGGCGTGTCAGAGACTTCGCCGGACCGCTGATTGGTGGAAACGCGCTGGTGAGGAAACGGGAGGAAGGAGGCGCGAGGCGCTGGATCGCGATGCCGTGGAAGAACACGGTGGCAGATGCAGACACGCACGTCGTGTGCTCGTGCAGGCTCGTACCTGTCTTGTTGCTGCTGTACTATGGAGGTTCACGGTCTCGGCACGGTTCACGGTCATGGTCATGTTCTGGTAGTCAAGTTGAAGAGGAGAAGATCTTGATTCGATTGTGCCGCTAATTCCAAACCGAACATGCAGCACCAGAATTCGAAAAGCGCCATTGGTATTCCAAACATAATCTACACAGGGCGCGGGCGCGCCGGAAGCGCGCGGCCATCGCCGCAATCGTACGTCTATCGTGGGTGTTGTACAATCGGAAGAAGGTTTGGTCGAAAGGGATTAGAGAAGGTCATGACGGTCGGTAGGGAGAGCGCGAGGGTATGCAGCGCTTATTTGGTCTCCTCCTGGAGGAAGGTGATGAGGTCGTTGCGGTCCTTGGGCTTCTTGAGACCACCGAAGGCCATCTTGGTGCCGGGAATGTACTTCTTGGGGTTCTCGAGGTACTCGAAGAGTGTGTTCTCGTCCCAGGTAATGCCCTTCTGCTTGTTGGCGTCGGTGTACGAGTAGCCGTCGACCTGGCCGGTCTTGCGGCCGAAGAGGCCGTGAAGCATGGGGCCGATCTTGTTGCCCTCACCCTCCTTCAGGGTGTGGCACTGGGCGCAGCGGGTCTTGAAGAGGTTGGCACCCTTCTTAGCATCGCCTGTGATGAACTGTTAGCTAGAGTTGCGTTGTAGGAAGGCCAGCGCCACCGCCATCGCCATCGCGCCCAGGTCTCAGCCGCTCGACTCCCTTGATCGCAAAGTTTGCACCTTGCTGACCATGCTCGTTGAGGCGCTCGGATCTCGTCGACGGGACTGCCAGGATCGGCCGGCAGCCTGTCGGTGACGAGGATCGTGATGCGCGTGCTCAATGAGCGTCGGGAGTTCGTGGCGTGAGAGAAAAAGTTGCGATGACGTCCAGGGCTGCTGAGAACATGAAAACGTACCCTTCTCGTAACCCATTATGAATGAAGTTGGTGGTGGATGGGATTGGTGGTGGAGATGAGTGTGAGTGATGAAGCAGAGGCTGAGGATGAGCTTGGAGACGATAGTAGGAGAAAAGGATGCTGTGGGAAAATTGAGGCGCTTTTCATTCAACCAAGGACGAAGCGTGCACGGACGGCGCGCTTTGGATGACGCACTGGCCACGCTCGCGACTGCCTCCGATTCACAGCCAATCAGATGAACTTGGATGACACAGGTTGAGCATCACCTCCAGATGTCCAGTCGTTCGCTCTCTATCAAATCATCATGAAGTTGGTATCGGTATTTCGCAATGCGCGATGGCTTCTGCGATCTTCGTAGGTATCGCCATCAAACCTACGTTCGCCTTCAAAATGGTCGACGCAATCACTTTTTGCCTTCGTGAGCTCGATGGGACACCTCGGAATATCTCGCCGCCTGTCTCCGAGTTGGCTTGCATGTTGCCGCGGGATACCGCATTCTCTGCCGATGACATAGCGCGACAGCAGCGCGATTGGATTCATCCCCATCACGTGCCGAGCGTTCCATCTAGGCCCTTTCAGGCTCTGAACACCTGCAGGCCGTCCGTTGAGTGCTGCAGACGCATGTCGCGGTACGGACAGCCGTAGCAGTTGCACGCGAGGCCGTAGTCAGCAGCACCCCTGTCATGGTACGCAGGGTGGTTCGCATATCCGTGTACGATCAAGCGTTGGAACCTGTTTGCGAGCGTGTGCATACCTCGCCCACTGCCCGCTTTCCTGCTCAGTTCCTGTCGCCGTGACCAGTCCAGGGCCAGTGCTGCCAGTGTCTTTACCTGCGACGCTTGTCTCTTTTCTCCAGGCGCTTGTCGCGCGGTCCGCTATACGTCAATGTACCATATCTGACCTCATTGTCATCCTGCACCCCGCTGCGCAGCTCGAATGGACCAGATCCCCGGCATCCTATATGCCGACGAGGACTACACGACATGGTTGATCCTCGGTGCTAGCAGAGGCATTGGGCTGGAATTTGTGCGGCAGCTTTTGTCAAAGAACGAGCGTATCATTGCTACCGTGCGGGAGCCGTTTGCTGCACATGCCTCAGCCTTGTGGGGTCAGGCTGGTGGGGACCATGGGAGATGTCGGATGGAGATCTGTGACATTCTGTCCGAGGAGAGCATCGTAGTATGTTCTGCCTGAACAGCCTGCTCTGAATTTTGAACATTTGATGTTTGCTGTGGTAACATGGCTGACTAGCGGCAGCGATTCGTTCTGGCCCTCACCACCATACCAAACTTGAAGATCGACTATGTAGTTATAAACGCTGGAGTACTGAGGTACCCGAATGTAAGACGCCACCATCATATATATTTGAGCCGCACTAATTTCTCCAGAGAGCCACTGAGCTGTACGTATTCCTTCACCATACCACTTCCGGCTTAAAGCATGCATCACATCGGGCCTCAGCTGGGAAGCCAGCCACCTGATACGTATTTCCAACATGATCGTCGTGTCCTGTACCCAAAGTGCTGGGGAGCCGTTGCCAAGGTTGCCGTTTGGCACCACCTGTGGATACAAACAGTTACTTCGAGTTTCGCTCTGTACTGATGGTATTGCAGCTCGTTCGATGAATTCGCGTTCCACCTCCACACCAACACGATCGGGCCCATAATCACCGCCCAGAAGCTGCTGCAAACCAACATCCCCATTGGCACCATCGTCTTCATGTCGTCGGACTCCGGCTCAGCAGGCCAGTTTCGGGAGATGGAGGACGGGTTCGCAGCGTATGCGGCGTCGAAGGCAGCTCTGAACATGTCAGTGCGTCACATGGCTGCTGAGCTGAAGCGGAAAGACGACGATACGATTCTGCTATGTATGCATCCTGGGGAGGTGGCGACGGAGATGGCTAACATCCAGCTGCCGTGGGATGTGCAGGGGATCATTACGCCGGAAGAGAGTGTGAGCAAGATGATAGAGGTTATCAAGAGCAAGGGGATCCAGCATAGTGGGACCTTTTGGACTTACGAGAACAAGGTAAGTCGCGATCGCACACGTTTAAGCACTGCTAACATTGTACAGCCGTATTCGTGGTAGTAGACCTTTGCATTGCATCTCCTCTTCTTACATATCCCGGGCATGTCTCTTTTAGGACGCCCCTACTAGCGTATGAGTCATCAAATTCTGAATATAAGCCATGTCGAGAAGCTGGTTGAGCACTATTAGCCGCCTGGCCCTCGAAAGTAAGTATGGCGTGCTACTCGATCTCTCCAAACAGACCTCTCACAAAATCCGTGTCCCAGTCAAGACGCTCGTCGCCTTCAGGCAACTGATGCACAAGTGAAACAGCAGTGGTTGAGGTAGTCGTGTCTTGCTCCACGTTGCTGCTGCACTCGAGCTGACTCACGCGTGGCTTGCAGCGATTGCATAGCCTGCTACGACGGCAGTCTCTTCTGCCGTAACGGCACGTATGAAGGCGCGACCTATGCACAAGGTGCTGGTTCCCAGCTTCGCGTCGAAACCTCGGTGCTACATCCTGAGCTGTCAGATGTGCACTTTTTGCTAGCGCTGCAGACTGCTGCTCGCTGTCTGCCGACAAGGGGCGTTGGTGGATTCCAATCCTTGCGATTTGCCCCTTGGAGGCTTCCGCCCGCCTTTGTTCCGTTGTCAAGCCCAAGGACTGATGTGAAAACTCGTATGGCACGATCGCCGCTGACTTCGGACGCCGTTCAAGACTCTGAGGCGTCGAAAACAACGATTCACGCGCTCTTTCCGTGTATGCCTGATGCTTTACTGGGTATGGCGTACCAGGACCAAGACTCTCTTTCGCTATGACATCTTGAAGGGAGACCCGTTCAGCCCTGGGACTGTGCAGATGTCTACCCACTTCCTTCTTGGACATATCTTCCAACGGCGGTGAAGCTGCAGCAATATTTATCCCCTCGTTTGAGAGCAAGGACGGCAGTTGTCTCTGTGTGACCGGTGGAACGTTCAGGCCCTGCTGTGCTGTCTTCTGCTGTTCAATCTGCACTCGCAATCTCTCCGCAGCATTCGCTCTTTGCCGTCTCTTTTTTCCTGATCTCTTCCTCTTAGTCTGCATACGTTCTTGATTCTGTACATCGGACTCAAAACCAGAGGCAGCCATATGGTTGATATCTTCGGTCGTCAGTGTGCCGTTCACCAAGTGTTTCTGTTTGTTAGAGCGCTGCCTCGCCATACCTTTGAGTCGAGGAAGCGGCTGCGCCAGCTTTCCCTTAGGTGGTCTACCTTGCACAGCCATGAGCTCATCGCGCGGGTGTGAGCTGCGCTTATTAAACAATGGCGCCGTTGCTATCCCATGGTTGATCTTGGGGCCTACGAATGACTTCGGCTCTTGACTCATTTGGTCAGAAACGCGTAAGCGTAAGGGACACAAAGACAAAGAGCATGTGGGATCGTGTTCTGATTTGCCATACGGGAGGCCTACAGTCTGCTGGGGTGTGTTTACGTTGTGAAGGTAGTCGCACTTTTGCCTAGGACTCGGCCTGCAGTAGCCTTTGTGGTAAAAGTAAAAGCAGATTGGCGGAAGCTCACTCATACTGCGCGGTCCTTTTGGCGGATTGAATGGTCGTGGTAGGTCTACAGGGATATCGTTGCTTACGAGGCCGGGAAGTGACGGCGGGAAGCTTTGTTTGGTCTTGAGATGCGAAGCTCCTGCATCAGTGTGTTGCCCATCTAGGCCGAAGCTGCGCGGCTTGTTGTCCCGATGTGACATCGTCAGTGGGTGCTCAAATATTGTGGCGACGTGTCGCAGGTCTGATGGGCTTTCTCGGGGTTTGATTTGCCTGTTGCTGTTGGTGGTTGCAGGCAGGTGACGGCGTTTGCTCAGCGTGCCAAAATGACTGATGGACAACAAGCATTCGCTTTTCACTAGCGGGGTGCAAGGAGGGGACATCAAATATGATAGGTCGATGTAATCAGATTCATCAAATTGGTTCCTTCCCTGCACCTTCACTTCACCTGCCTCATCGGCTCCTTCCACATCAGAAGAGCCACGAGAGACAATACCATGAAGCAGCAGTGGTTCCTCCGTCTCAGGCCCCAAGGTCAGACATATGTCTTCATCGACCTCTTGTGTGTCAGTATCAGTGCCGTTGTCGCTGGTGTCGTCGCTTGAACTCTCACCCGTTGTCGTTTCGCGGCTGGTTGCATCGCCGTCTACTTGTCCGCCCATTCTGCGGCGGAGATGTTGATTTTCTTGAGCCTTGTTGGCAGCCTCGAGATCTTCTCGAAGAGGACAGAGCGGGAGCTTGCAAGGTTGGAAGTGACGAAAGCCTGGAGGCGGTGGGATAGGCCAAGTTGGGTGAAGTTGATGCGGTCGATCGCAAGCCTCACCTCGCCGGCATGTACCATGATACCAGAAGAAGCACGTCTCTTTAGGAGGACCAGGTGGTGCAGGACTTCCGAACTGATTCTTCGTAGCGTTGGTAGGCGGCATCGAGTTCACGTTTGAGCTGAGTCCGCCATGGCGGGTGTTAGCCACTTCCTGAAGTGACGGCGCTGGTTCGGTTTGCGACTGCCTCATAGTCTTCCAGAATTCGGGGCATCCACACACTCCGTCATGAGTGTCGAAGAGGGGACAGGAGCGGCTGTGTCTGCCCACCATGTTCTTTGCAGATGGCAGTGATGTTGTAGGAGGAATGGCGAAGATCTGTACACAGTTGGTTGAAGAAGTACTGAATCGTAGAGATTGGTTCAGAGTCGGGGAGATTTGGCGTTTGAGGAGTTTATAAGCATGACGGGATCCCCACGTGGCCATGTGCAGGCAGACCATCAACCCGCCGAGTGAGGCGACAATGAACTTACTAGTGAAGGAGTAGGCCACAGAACCTATATTCTATCGAAAATTCTGGGTGAGTGAGATCACGGGTGTAGCAGAAGAATAGCAGATCGACAGCGAGAGGAACAGGTGAAGTATCAGAACTGGAATATGTTTAAGGCAGTACAGCCGAGAAGTTCTCCGAAGAGCAATGTAGCGATACTACCACAGAGTACCCAGGATGCGCGACGCTACCTTAACCGTAGCATATGTACCAGCGCTCAACGCGATCAAAGAGATACCCGCGAAGATAGCGAACGTCCTTAGATTCCTGGACTCGATGGCAGATCTCTTGACCTTTCGCTCTTCATGTTTCCCTAGCTCTGTTAGTGTATCGTACTCCGGTACATATTTGAAGTCGAACGTGGTTTCCTCATTGGCAAGTCCCCATTTCGCTTTGACTATGACATCCCAGAACACCAACTTTGCCCGCCTGACATGATCGCGGTCCCAGGCAGGGACCAAGCGATTCATATAGCAGTAGACTGCAAAGAAGAGGCACTGGCCGGCCATCAGTGCCCAATAGTATAGAGACACTTGCTTGAGGCCGAGAGCATCAGACAAGGCGTTTCCATTCAGCCATCGTGCACTCGCAGTGAGCATGTCGGCAGACACAAACGTTGGCGGCGTCTCCTTGAGTGACAGAATGATGTTGTTTGCCATCGTCTGCGACATCTCCGAAGGATGGACTTCGTTGTAGAAGAGGGACTCCATGATAGCCTTTGCCTTTGCCGTCGAAGTGAAGAAAGTGTCCGGTGTGCCGAGGATATATGCGATGTAGCGCCACAGGGCAAGGTAGTCCTCGATTTCCTGGTTGCTGAGAAATATACCCTGGCGCGGGAAGCTCAGCCAGATCAACGATGACGAGAAAGTACCGATAGTCGCGATCTGGTCCAGGTCATTCACTGGTATCCCCCACTCTTCGACGTTGAAGTAGCTCGGCTTTGTCTCTGCGAGTTTCAAAATGCGTTGGCGCACCGCTGCATGGAGCAAGCGAACTCTGACAGATGACGCGTGACCTTCCCCACCCGGTTTGATGCCATCCAGAGATCTTGTGCACTGGAGTATGTGTTGCGTGGTTTCGAAGAGTCGTCTTCTTGCCACCTTTGTGTTGAAGCCTCCGGTGCGAGCTAGGGTCTCGACAACTCGGGCAGCGCCCATACCACCGAGCAAGGACTGGAACGTAAGTCCTGTCAGTGCTGGACCCCCGTACCGATAGAACACATCTTGACCTCTTTCGATCTGTTCCCAATCTACCCAGTCCGGCACGGTGTTGATCTGTTGCCACAACTCATCGAGCTTGGGATCTGATGCATGGTGTTCCTTGAGAAGTGCGTACAAGTCTCGCTGTGGTATTGGATAGACTTCTTTCTTCTCTTCATCAGTTCCCTCAGTCCGAACGGGAACTGGCTGCGTGTTGCTATTCCTGGGCAACACTCCGTTCTGAGGTGGCGAAATAGCATTGAGTCGACTCAAGCATTCCTCAGCTAGCACATCGTACGAGTGCTTCAGCGGCTCAGCTTGCGCAGGTGTGAGGTGGTCATCTGTCCACTCGAATGTATACGCCCAAGAACTTCATTTGGTCAGTCGAGATAAATGTCATAGTCTTCCTAATCGGGACATACCTTCTAGTGTTCTCAGTGCGCCTACGGAATAGACTCGACCAGGCCATGTTTACGTCGAACAGGAGGGATGTCAGTGTGCGATCAGTTTCACGGTGATCAACAGTGAAGGTGCTTCGAATCTTTAGCTATGGTACCGTCATGTGCAACCGAGGCGGCTAGCGCGCTGGCCGTTTGCCGCCAAACGCAGGACCTAGCACGTGGTGCATTGTATTGACCGATCAGGTTCTGGTAGGGCTCGCTTCCGCGGTCGCAGTTGAAACTCGAAATCTTGGTACTAAAAGTGTGTTGCGTCACCACTCAAGGGTATCGCGGAGCGTCTGCGGCGGAACGATCAAACCACCGATTGGTTGATCTTTCCCAAAGTTCGAGTCCGTGCACGATGCCAAACTTCGAGACGAGATTGTCTCTGAACCCCAAACAATCGTTCTCGCGATGAACTGCCAATTTTGCGCCCGACGAGCACTCAGCCTCTTCTCAAGACCCTCTACATATGTAAATCCATCGGTCTCTGCGCGGCAAGCCCACTACAAACCAAAACGACAGTCGGATTCCTTCCCCGACGCTCGCCCATCGCGTAACTATCCTACGAGATCGCCAAAGGCAGTCGCAACTACAACCTTCGACGAGGCTACAGCAGAATGGAAAGAGGAGAAATCGGATCGCCCTGCGTGGCAAGCTGAGAAGGAGGCTATGAAGAAAAAGCTAAACGGTGAAGCCTGGAATCCGCGCAAGAAGCTGTCGCCCGACACCATGGAAGGCATCCGGCATTTAAATCAATCCCAACCCGAGAAGTTCACCACACCAGTACTTGCCGACCACTTCAAAGTCTCGTCCGAAGCCATACGGCGCATACTGAAGAGTAAATGGCGGCCGTCCGACGAAGAGCACGACGAGCGCATGCGGAGATGGGACAGCCGAGGCGAAAGAATTTGGTCGAACCTAGTTGAAATGGGTATCAAGCCGCCGAAGAAGTGGAGAGAGATGGGTGTTGGCCGCGCAGACAACAGCGACAGACGTCCCATATGGAAGGCACGTAGGAGGAACCAGGTTGAGGTCAGGGACAGTGCTCCTGAATCATTCCTGCCCGAGGAAGACATCATACCGACTGTGGATGCGCCTGGCAGGCGAAAACCGATATCAACCACACCGCTGACGGACAGGCTGTAAGGCTTCGGTGAAGTCGTCATACGGGCGACTGCATGCCATACATACTTCTACAGGGGCCAGGCCATTGACTGCCCCTGCGGCGCCTGTTATACAGGCTGTCCGTACAATGCCGATCAATGGCGTTATCAATCAAGTGAACAGAGGCGAATGCATCTGCGTCATAAACGGGTTGACACGACTATCGAACACCTGTGGGCTTGTGTTGATAATTCAATTCAAAAGACCATAGAGGGACAGACGCTGCAGATGCAGCGGAACACAGTGTGTGGGCGAATGCGAAATGCAATGAGCCACCCCTGAGCTTGGGCATCGTATCTGCCATCAACTTGAAGTACGAGTGGGATTGGCTTCTAGCAAAGACTCGTGAGGTTCGAGTATCCAGCGAGTGTCATCCCTCAGATTACAAACTCGATAATCCATCGCGGAATCAGATAGCAAATCAATAAAGCTAACTGACCCTGAATACCATTCTCTGAAAATAGCACGCCACTAAGAGCTCACCCGTTGCGTGCTTGACAGGTGAGTCTTACGGTTGGCTTGGCATAATTACCAAGCACTTGTCTGTGATTGGTCTGGCCGGGAACCTGTGCTCGGCAGTGTCGCGCCTCCATGACATAGCGAAACTTTGGGTGACAAACAACGATGGCTTGTCCACCTCAACCGCACTACCACGCATCCTATCCATACTCGACGCAGTCGTAGAAACCGGCTAAGCCCACCTCTACAATATGTCGCTTCCACGCACAACCCGCGCACTGGCGCGCTCCTCGGCATTCACATCGTCACGATTCGCCGCATCATCCTTCGCTCCCCGCACGTGTCCCCAATGCTCGCGAGCGTTTGCTTCATCAACCTCGCACCGGCAGTCGTCTAAGCGACAGATGCAGACTGCGACAGCCTACCAACCTTCGACACTACAGCCTCCACCGCCCCCACCACGAAACTTTGGTGTTCCGGACACTTCGATAGCCGGTGGCGCATCCGAGGTAAAATCCTGGACGCCGTCAGGGTTTGTACCACAGCAGCGAAGCCAGGTACCGCAGCAAGAGCAGCCAAACGTTAGTTTGCCGGAGGGCGAGGCGCAGAAGACAACGGTAGCGCCGATCAAGTCTGCGCGGCCAAGGAGATACAACTTTGGGCCCAGAAAGGCGACAATCAAAATCTCACAGTCGGCTGTCGAACATCTGCGCGATCTGCTCGACCAGCCAGAGCCAAAGCTCATTCGAATCGGAACAAAGGCTAAGGGTTGCTCCGGACTTGCGTACCACCTGGAGTACACTGATAAGCCGTCGATGCTGGATGAAGTTGTTGAGCAGGACGGCGTCAAGGTTCTGATTGACAACAAGGCTTTGTTGAACATCATTGGGAGCGAAATGGACTGGCTGGATGATAAGCTGAATCAACGCTTCATATTCAAGAACCCTAACATAAGTAAGTGTCTTCCAGTCAACGTACTTGGAACAAAGCTAACCCACGGCAGCTGAGGAGTGTGGTTGTGGCGAGTCTTTTAGTGTATCATGATACCCCTTTCATTGTCTTATGTATAGTATTCAGCATTGGGTGGTATGGCACGGCTTTGCATATGGCGTTCAAATTGGTAGAATATGGTCTACTTTACGGTTGCATTAGACAGTACATATGCATATCACCAAACTACAGCTTCCCAGGCTGGTAGTCAAATACCTTCACGTTTTGTATGTGCTCTCCGGCAAATTTGACGAAGTCCTGGTGGGCAGGGTCCTTTTCCACGTAGTAGTCTCGGTCTTCTTCGCTTTCAAACTCTACCACGAAGCCATGGGTGAAGGGGCCCTGGTAGATTAATCAGCTTTTGCACATCAATGGCTCTTCGGAAACTGACTGCATGACCCTCTGTGCTGTTATTTCTCCCGCCAGAGAATGACTTGATGTACGGTTTTTGGGAGTTCGTGCTCAAGCATTTGTCTTTCAAAGAAAGCATACGGCTGCATGCCTGTTGAAGTGGAGTCAGTAGCATAGTGACGCTGTAGAAGGGACGCCCACCTCTTCCACTTGAGCATGAGTCGTCGTCGGCTTCCACTCGAACAACACAATATGTACGATAGTCATGACCAGCTGAATTGATTCACTCAGGAAGACGATGGATTTCAAATAAGGAGGAGGATGTTGTGCAATCCGACAAAGATGGGGTATGTACATGGGGCGGCGAGGCTAGTATGACCTCAGTGTGGAGCGTTCCGAGCTCCGCTGCGCTGCCACGAGATAGCACGCGGCAGCACCGCAGCGATCACGGAACCCTCCACCATGATCTCCCGGAAGCCATAGCGCGTTGCTTTTGACCACCAACCATGCGTGTTTACACGATCGACATACTCGAACAGCAGCACAGCGTATACGCTGCAACTTTCTCTTGCACAGTACCCAACGCACCCCTGCGAGCTCCAACATGACGACCGTACCGCTGCTCCCAGAGCAGCTTGTGTACCTGATCATACGATTCTCTGCATCAATACCGGATCTGTCACTATCGATACCTTCACCACGGCTCACATCGACGCTCTCCTTGAAGCAACTGATTCGATCGCACCTGTCGCCTGATCAGGCGACTGCACGTCTACGCCTCATCTACGCTGGCAAAGTGCTCACAGATACCGCGCCATTGTCATCATCACTACGACTACCGCCTCCTCCATCGCTGCGCACCGATAAATACAAAGAAGATGGATCAGGCAGCAAGGGCAAGGGCAAACAGCCTGTCAGAGACGCGCCTGCTGTGGAGTATGGCGCGACAGCACCACCGGAGGCGAAGAAGTACTACATACATTGCTCGCTGGGCGATGCGCTCACTGCTGCCGAGCTGAACAGCGAAGCTACTCTGGCGCAAAACATCGAGACCTCTCTCAAGTCGCAGTATGAAGCATCACAAGACTCAGCCAGTCGTCGCCGCTCCAGCAGCAGCGCGCAGAGCAGTGCCACGCAATGGCGAGGCTCCTCCACAACCACACCGGCACCACAAGGCTTTGATCGCCTTTTGACGTCCGGCTTCACTGCCCAGGAAGTAGCAAGCCTACGGTCGCACTTCCAGACCAACCTCTCCTTCACACATACGCCTGACACCATGCCCTCGCCCGCTGAGATGCGCGTCCTAGAGGACCGATGGCTAGATAGCACAGGCACAGACCCATCCCCAGCACTGACGGGAGAAGCGGATGCGGGATGGGGTGCGGGATTTGCCGTTGAGGAGGGCGGTCTGGATGACATGCTGTGGGGTTACATAACGGGGTTCTTTTGGCCGCTGGGCGCACTGATCTGGGGCTTTAGAGAAGACGGTGTGTGGTCGAGGAGGAGACAGTTGGCTGTTGTGATGGGTGTGCTGATCAATGCGATCTTTGGTTTCATGAGATGGAGTGCCTAGGAGTACTCGAGGGTAGAAAGACAAGCCTGGAGCTTGTGCTGGGCTGTACCTACCTACAACTAGCACAAGTATACGCACAGCAAAAGTAACCTAAAATATGATCGAAGCTGAGCAAAGATGATGTCGTCAGCACCAGTGATTTGTCAGAAGCAACCTGCAACTTTGTAGTAAACACTCATGAGTAGATGTAGGTGCTGATTTCAGCTGTAGTGGCAAGTAGGTACCCATCAAAGGATGCAAATCGAAGCTACACCAGAAATCCGGGGGTGACCTAGTACCGGAAAGAACCTCACGATACCACCGCAAGACCATGTGGTGACCAAATTTTCCCCTGAGAGGCGCGATCTCACGATGCCACCGCTCCTTGCGATCCTCCCCCAACAATCATGCACCCACACACCGCGTCTGCGACGGTGAGACAGCAAATTTTCCCGCCTTTACCTCCAAAGGCACCCTCTATACCTCCAAAGGCAGGCTGCCCTCCTTCTCACGCGGGGCTTTACGTACAAAACCCACATTCAATGGGACAACGAGTCTGCACCAATTTTGCAACGAGTTTGCGCAACAAGGCGTGTCGGCGATGTGCAGTCTAGACGCCCGGCACACGGGGCCGCATGCAAGCGACGGGAAACTGTGACGCCGCCAGGGGTACAAGTGGAGGGCGTGCGCGCGAAGAGTTTTGTAACGCGATGCCGTTAAGTGAAGTCGTTAAGCCTCTAAAGGACGACGTTGCAAGGCTCTGACTGGCCTTTACGTACACGAAGCTATTTTCACAGCAAGGCGGCAGATCGCCGTCGGAGAAGCGAGCGCGGGAAAGGGCACGGACGTCATGTTGCCAGGCTTTGCCGTTGGTTTTGCGACGTCCGCGCCCTGTGGGCTGTCGTTGCACCGGATTCGTCGCGAGCATGACACCTGATGAGGCTCTTTCGCTGTCGCACGGGCCCCAGCGCGCCTTGTTGCTGAACAGTAAAGTGGATTTCAAAGCTCGTGTGTCGCATGATTGGTCAACAGGTGATGACGGTGTCACAATGCGATCGGTTTTCGATGGATGGCAACATAGCAGGGCGTGCTGAGTAAAATTCTGTTGCAAGATGAGGTGCAACGGCGTGTGACTGACGATACTTGGCGGGTGTCATAGTTTTGGATGCTGATGTGTGCGTGCGGTATATAAGAGGGTGGTCAGTCTGAGGGTAGGTATCATCCAACACAAGCATCACTTCAAAGCATCGACTTCGATCTACTACACTCAAATACAAGCAATCGCACTTGCTATACTCGACTACAACACAACCAAGTCAACTCATCCATCCACTACAATGTCTTCCACCGCAAACACCCAGAAGAGGCAGAGCATCCTCTCCTCCTTCGTCGCTCAGGCCAAGGCACACCACGAGGGTATGAACCAGGCCTACTCCGCCTACTACGGCTCTGGTACCAGCACCCCCGCGGCATCCACTCCCGCCTCTCTGGAGTCTTCCCGCAACAACTCCGTTGTCGCCGGCATGGTCGAAGCCCCCAAGGGCAAGACCAACGCCTCCAAGCTGTGGACCGCCATCAAGACCCACCACGACGAGATGAACGCCGCCTACTCCGCTTACTACTCCCCCGGCAACTCTCGCGCCGCCTCGCCCCGCGCCTCCGCCTCCTCCACCCCCCGCGCCTCTATTGAGGAGCCCCGCGAAGTCGCCCCCAGGAACCCAACCAACCTCTCCAAGCACTGGAAGCAGCTCAAGACCAAGGTCGTCGAGCACCACCGCGGCGTCAACGCGGCCTACAGGGCCGCCTACGGCCTTGGCTACTAAGCGACGAGAACTGAAATGAGAAGAAAAGTGATTTATGCAAGCGTTGGATTTGGACTGCGGTTCCGCAATATACCATTTGACTTTGTCTGGTTGGGCGTTTTGAATGGCAGAGAAAGAGAGAGAGGGAGAGAAGCATGGGATGGAGGATGGAAACGGAATACCCAAACACTACTTAATAATATAATTCGAGATTGATACTATCAAGCCTACTTGCCTCACACTCTATCGTTCTCTGCGTGACTTGATTCTTACCTTGAGACACGCACTACACTATATGGTTGCTGATCACCGTCGCGGTCGATCGACATACCCCTGCGCTACAAATCAGCCTAGGACACAGAGTTCTATACCTAAGAAGGGAGGGGGAAGGGGTCAGCTTGCCTAGTTGGGTCTCAGTCTTGATACTGAACAGCTACTGTGCTCTGCTTAGAGCTCCTCGATGGCCTCCTGCTTGCCCATGTAGCTCAACGGGCCCTTCTTGACCATCAGGGTCATGACCTCGTAGAGGGTATCGGCGGCGGCCATGGTAGTCAGCTCGGCGTTGGTGTCGTACGCGGGAGCGACTTCCACGATATCGGCGGCGATAAGGTTGATGCCCTCGAGGCCGCGGATGATGGTGCGCAGCTCGCGAGTGGTCCAGCCGCCGGTCTCGGGTGTGCCGGTTGCAGGGGCGACTACACGCGTTGATTAGTATCTGATGAGCACGTGTGTCGGTGAGTCGACTCACAAGCAGGGTCGAGAGTGTCGATGTCGATGCTGAGATAGACGGGCTTCTCAGTGCCAACTCGGTCCTTGATCCTCTTGATGATGCCATCAGTACCGATCTTATCAATCTCACGTGCCTCGACAATCTGGAAGCCGCAGTAGCCATCGTTCTCGTAGTCAGAGGGTCCAGATAGAGTCGTGCGGATCCCAGCATGGATGTTGGTGTCGTTAGCAAGGAGACCTTCCTGAGCAGCGTGGAAGAAGTAAGTGCCGTGGTTGATGGCGGCTTGCTCACTGGGCGAACCACCAAAGACCTTCGGCTTCCATGTGTCAAGATGGCTGTCAAAGTGGATGACACTGACGGGGCCATAGTTACGGTTGATCGAGCGAAGGAGAGGAAGTGTGATGGTGTGGTCACCTCCGAGAGTGATCAAACGAGGAAGGGTAGTTCCCTTCTTGGATGGTCCAGGCTTGTCAGCGTGCGTGTGGGGTGCACGGCTCAAGAGGAGGTTATGGCCTTCCTCGATCTGCTTGAGCGCAAAAGCATTGTCGTAGCTGGAGTTGGTCAGTAGTCTTATTCAAGTCACAATGTTTTCATAGTGCTTACGAAGTGACTGGAATGTCTCCGCAGTCGAGGACCTTTGCCCACGAATTAAACGGGTTTGCCTTCAATGGGACATTGTATCCGCCACTAAATCCAATTCTGCGTGAGCCTTTATGCCCAAGCGGACGAAAAGTAAGCCTTTGATGCTTTGAAGAGACATACTAGAGATTGAGACGGCGAGAACCTTGTCTGATACCGCTGGGCCCAAAGCGAGCACCCGGGCGGTACGATGTGCCAGTGTCAAAGGGAGCACCTTGAAATCGTGAGAAACTTAATATTGAAGATTGACACGTATTTCATACCAATGAACGCGATGTCGAAGTCGACGTTGCTCTTGAGGCATGGGTGGTACGGAAGGCGACCAAATGTGGAGATGCCACTGAAGATGGAGTCGGCCTGCCCAGAGGTCAATGGCTGCAAATCGGGTCGGCAATACTACAGAGTAACCAACCTGTGTACCACCATCTCCAGGAAGAGTGTTGTACCACAGACCCTCATGGGGACCGGCCAATGGCTCCTGGTCGTGATCGTGATCACCATGTGCGGCCACAGCAGCCGCAAAGCTTAGAAGAGTCGACGAAAGCTTCATCTTGCAGAATTTGAATCAGATGAGTATTGAGGAAATGGAGGTGAGTAAGGATAGGAATAAGGAGCGCGGGGCCTGAAGTAAATAGCTGGGAACAGCTCAGACCCCTCCATATCGATAGCTCTTGACGAGGTCCTGTTAGGTAAATAGCTCGAAGCTACCCTGGTCACTTGTGTATGCAAGTTCAGTAACGTTGTGCCTGCAAGTGGTTAGAAAATACGGAAGCGACTCAGGTATCGTCATCATAGGGCGGCAGATGAATGGATCTATTCATCTTGATGCTCGACAGGTGAAGAAGACGGCACTGCCTCGAGATATGGGCTGGAACTATTCAGGGACGTCAACAGTAGAAACCAAAGACATTTTCGTAGATATATGTCTCTTCAGACCATCTAGGTACTGAGCATTGCCTTCAGGATCGAGCTCATGGTCAGATCCAAAAGCTGGCAGCAGTGGGGTAGCTTCAACCCCACCATGTGTAATGACGCCGGATATTGTGTGATGCGCCAATGGACATTCAGAACGTGTCGGAAACAATCAACTCAGTGCCTTGTACCTATCTCGGAGGATGGCCTTATCTCAAGCTATACAAGGTACGTATGCATGTCGTTTTCAAGGGACGCTCGCGGTAGGCTGGCAGCATCCGAGACACATACAGCCAATAGTGCTACTGTTCGTCATACAGCTTCGTAAATGTCGAACACACATCATAGGCCGGCGTAAGCTGGGTTCGGATAAACTCCTTGCAACGCGGTTCGTTGATGCATCTTAGTAGCGGGCGGTGGAATTCCGCCCAGAATGAAAACGTGCTAAACCTGTTCGACACTCGATAGACTTGCGGAGAAGACTGTGCATTTGGCAGATTCAGAAGATGTCATCGATCGCTCACTCAGCGACAGCACCGAAGCGTGGGGAAATTGTGGAGCTTGCGGAGGTGGATGAAGTGTCGTTCGTGCGGGACGTGACAAGGGTCAAGATACAAGATTCGCTTAGCTATCTACTTTGGGCTGTAACTTTGCATTGGCTGCATGCTGGTCCCGATTTTCCTATCTTACTCTAATGTCTAAGAAGCGTTGCTAATGCCAGGAACCCTTCTGATTCGCCAATTGCTCACGAAACACCAGCGATCTATCTACAATCTTCAGTTATGCGCTGGGCTCGCCACGATATCCTCCGATACCCCCAGTTCGGCTCGATCGTCGGAGTCCATCCTGTCAAATGCCTTCTTGACTTGATAGTCCCAGTCGCTCCAAGCTACAATGACCCACTCTCCGAAGCCAACGAGATAGAGTGCAATGCATTGGCCGATCCAAAGGCCAGCCAAACCCCAGCCGTTGAAGGCAAGCCAGATACCCAACGGCAAAGCTCCGCAATAGTAACTGACCATGTTCACAGTCGCTCCGATATGCTGCCTGCCCATGCCTCTTAAAGCGCCGCCACAGCTTCCATTGAGCCCATCTGCAATCTGGAAGAGAGCAACATACGGCATGACCTTCGCAGTGAGCTTGATGACCTCGATATCGTCGTTGAAGATCTTTGCATAAAAGTCCTTGACTCCCATGAGAATAGCCAAGACGAGTGCGCCGAGAACCATGCTGAGGACTGCGGCTGCATTTGCGGCTCTTGCAGCGCCTTTGGCATTGCGGGCACCCAACAGGTTACCGACTCGTGAAGAAGTGGCGACACCAACTCCAAACGGGATAGTGTTCATGACTTGATCGGTAGTCATGATTACACTTTGCGCAGCCAGGGGTATGGTACCCAGCTTTCCTGCAACGAGAGCGACAATTTCGAACGCCCACCATTCGGTCCCAACATGGATGACACCGAGGAAGGCTAACCGTGCAAAGACTCCAGTATTTTGAAGACACTTGCGACTCCATCCTCCCCAGCACTCCCAGCCTTCAACAAAGCGCGCGTACGCGAGAAGGAGCAGGAAAGAGGCCCAGTATGCAATTCCAGTTGCGAGCGGGGCTCCTAAGAGGCCCATCTTGAAAGTGTACACGAAAAGGTAGTTGAGCCCTGCACTTAGCGGAGACGTGATGAGCAGAACGTATGTGCCTGGACGCATGATTTCTACACCATTTAGTACACGAAGCGTGATACGCGAGAGAACAGCGTACCTTGAGCTTGCATATACTTCTTCAAAGCTTCGAAATAGATATAGCCGATCCCACCAGGGGCAAGAACCGTGAGGAACTTAGCCGAGTCTCGTGCAATATACTCTTCTTGTCCTAGGGCCCTGAATAATGGTGCGGAGCATATCCAAAGGACAGCGATCGGCAGATAGAACAGCAGCAGTACCAGGAATGCACGCTGCAGAATGATACCTAGATCATGGCGGTTTTTACTCCCAGTGAAGCTTGCAGATGCAAGGGTGTCGATTGCTGTTGTGCCACCGAGAGCGACAAGCCAGCCTGTGGCCATAGCGAACATGTAGGAAAATGCCGCTGTTGCGAGTGCTTCAGGAGACAAGCGCCCAACAATTAGTACTGAAAATGTCTGGAGGGAGTTCTGAAGGGCATATGCTAGAACTACGGGTACAGAGCCTTTGAACAGCACCCAAAACTCCTGCAGTATAAGCTGGAACTTAGTGTTTGATCCATCTTCAAGTTCGTAGCTCTCGCCCGTCGACCACTCCTCGTGCTGCGGTGGAGGCAAGAGAGAGGATCGCTCGTTGGGTTCTGTCTCCATCTTTGCAGTGGAAGTCGTTCTGAACAGTTTTGGAATCCAGGATCGGTTTCCGCCTTCGTTCTCCATGGTGGGGTTGCGTTAGCAGAGACTCGAATTGGTACGCTCGCTCTGCAGTAGGACAAGCAATATCTATATGTGTAGGAAGATCTCGAGAGTGTTGCAGTCGCTGTCTACAGTGACGATATGGCCCACCCGAGCGTTATGCAGTTCATGCAGCCGACCTTCCTAGTCGTGATGAAGTGGATGCTGATGCAACGGCTTGACAATGCGAATGACATTTCACGTCAACGGCCCATTACCGGTGTAATCGCGCAAACATAACCCACTGAATAATACAGGCGGGTTCGCCTAAACTCGATTGATAGAAAAGGGTTAGAAGCCTGTGGCTGGAAGTGAGGTTACTGCGTTGGTCTTATCACCATGCGTCCATAACGTGTTGACTAAGACCCTTCAGTAAGCCCTACGTGTCTCGAGCGATTTCACACGATCCTGATAAGACCAATCAGATTGTTGGGAGATGGCGTAGGTTGAAGATACTGGTGGAGCCGGGATCGACCGCCCTACGCAGTAAGCCAACGCCCGTTCTTTCTCCAGGGCCTGTACACCTTAACGCCGGCTGGCGAGTACAGGGACCCGAAAAGCTGGCTTGATTGCAGGGGAAACGGTCTGGGACGGGCGCTCGTGCGAGGTTTTCGGAGTTGCGGTGAACTTTAGGCGAGTGTGCCGCTTTGAATTGTGAACATTTACCCCTACCAGGGCTGAGATGTTGCCGACTCATAGTGAGCTTTACGAACGGTGATAACAAGTCAATAACAGTGCCAGGAACGCAACCATGTACTAAACAGGTGCTTGTGGGGACGCAGTGGACATGAAAATGCCACTTGCGCAAACGGCCGCTGGGGCGGAGACCGAAAGCGCCTCTTGGTCCAAGTGTCTCCCCCGCCTTACCGCTAACTACGCTAGTGCACGACGTACACAGTATCTATCAATCTGTTAATATGGTGCTTGTACGAGCTTGTAAATAATCATTCAGCATGTACACAGGTAGCCTTTAAGTGTGACGCTCCGTGCTGCCAATGATACCGCGACGACTCGCATGCACACCACCGTCGAAGATCGAACCTGCCAGCACTTGACAGAAGGAAATAACTGTGTGAGTACAAACTGCTCACTAATGTGGATTCCTGTTGAAACGTTCCTGATTACTTGTTTGAGAGGCCCTGGTATACGCCTTCCGTCATCCCCAGCCCAGTACCATGCTCAAGACAGCATGTTTCGCCACGCGCGAGCCTCTCTACCTCTGTCGACAATAGAATAGATGTGAGCGCAATATACGCTGTAGCCAATTTGGCTAGATACATCATCTTATGTTGCGAATGCCTCCGTACAACGAGCAGGGTTGTCGATACATGGACTGCCCTTCGCGCAGTAATAGTGAGTAGCGCAGAAGCCATACACGCACTTCAGAACACTGGCGCGATCTTTAGAGCACATGTAGGAGCTCTGATTCCTTGTGCCGAGCTTGAGAGCGGTATCCTTGATTCCTTCGACCACGGTACGAATGACCGACTTGCTGCCAGGCGCGCCGGAGATCAATGTGCTCCTGCAAGAGACAGAATCGTCACTGCACTTCTCATTGCTTTTGCAGTAGTAATCCGAGGAACAGAAGCCGTACCTGCAGACAAGAATACTCCTTCGATCCTTGGAACAAATATAGTGCTCGTTCTCTTGAGGTGAAGTATCTCGCGCAGCAAAGTCATCTTCGGGTGTAGAATCTAGGACTTCCGATGCAAGATAGTCGATGTTATCAGAAGTATACGCGGTCGCGCCCATGTCGACGCATGCGGCGCCATTGTCGTGCTTGAAGCAGTACTCCTCGCAGGTATCGACAGTGAAACAGGTACCTCCGACAGTCGTCTCGCAATGGATGACATCCCTTCCCTCACAGTGGTACTTCTGCGTCGGTGTGTCTATCCAGAAGGCAGTCGAGCTGATCGAGGAGGACTGCGTGTCCGTGTCGGCACGTGCACCCAAGGCAAGCGCGATCATGCCAATACGGACCAGAAGAGTTGTAGTGAGCTGCATCACTTCTGTCGCAATGCTTTTGGCCGATCTGTGTTGAGTGGGATGGAGTCGCAATTTCGGGTTTGTGTGAGTAGGCGAAAGGGCTCGATGAGGGCGGTTGATGTATCGACGAGAGCGTTTGCTAACCCCACTTTCCAAGCAAGCAGGTGAAGGCAGCAAATAGAAGCTGCCACTGAGACAAGGTGAGCAGGCGGCAAGGGCGATGCGCTATTCATCTAAAATAAAGACAAGCCAGCCAGGCATCGCTGCAGTTAACACCAAACGAAACACTATCAGTTCTTGCGGTTCAGCAAGAAACAGTTAAGTAGTACCTGAGACACAACGTCGTTGCACGGTTTTATTCCTTCAATAGCGCAAGCGCAGTACCCACGTATCATATTTACTCCTGTACCTGTACTACACCAAAACCAAGAACAGAACGATGTGTTTGGATGATCTGCTCGCCACCCTGGAGCGATGCCTACTAGGATCGCAGGGAATCAGACTTGTTACACCGCCAGAACTCTCATCTGATCTGAATTAAGGTCCCGCGTATTCATGGGCTCATGCGCAGAAGAATATAGATCATGCCAAGTCGAATTGAAGTGTCTCATATTCACCGATAGCTGGTCAGTGAGTTTGTCTGACATATGCGACATGCGCTAATTGAAATTGTTCGATCCGAAGTAGTCTCGGACATCTCAGCAAAACAAACAGTGCCCTGTAATTGTGCAATCAGTTCCTACTCAAGGGTGTCTAAGACTTGCGATCATAAATTGACTCACTGTGGCCCAAACGTACATCGCATCATGGGTTGTATGTTGACAATTGTGCACAATGCCCCGTACTCAATTGAGTGTGCAGCACTTCATCACTGAACTATGTTACTGAGGTTAACATAATCTCACAATGTTGGAGTGTACTTAATTCGACTTGAATTTTCTTGCATTGATCCAAGAAACAAGGCTGTTAGTCTTTGTTATCAACCGCTTGTTCACTCGATGTTACTCAACGCCATTCTAGTCGTCAGAGAATTCTTCAGAGTCGGTTCCAAACCAACGCATCGCCGGCCGATCGAAGGTGGAAGCAATTTGCAGCAAGAAAGAGACATCGAAGCGCCTGCCGAGTTCCAGCAGAACCCTCCTCAGCCACCTATGCATGCAGCCATGGAGCCACTACAAGACGCCATGCTCAATGGTCACCGAACAGACACGCACGTAGGATTTGCAAAAACACCTTACTCGCCAAATCATTTTCTCGAACAAACCAATATCCGGAGCCTACTCCAGGAGCCAACGTCCCAGGGACAGTTTTACAATTATTGGCGCCACCAAAAGGTCCTTGGAGAGGGTGGGGACGGGATAGTGCATCTATATCGGCAGCCGAAGCAACGGGATATGTATATTGCTGTGAAACTACCTCGAAGTCACGCAGGACGCAAAGCATTGGAGCAAGAGATCACAAACATGCGCATCATTGGCCGACACGAGCACATCTTGGAGCTCTGCTTTGCCATCGAGGATTGGCATCCATATGGGCCGGCAATGTTCCTCCCATACTGTGAGCTAGGCGATCTGATCAGCTATCGAGACTCATGGTGTGCAAAGCAAGAGAGTGACGGTCAACCCCAGCGTGTGTCAGAGATCACAATGTGGAAACTGTTCCGTGATATGGTGCTTGCTCTTAACTACTTACACAGCGAGCTTGGAACTCGTTATGTTCATAACGACTTCAAACCAACAAACATCTTAGCGGTAGTACCGTCAGACCAGACTGGATTTCAAGCGATACCTGAGGAGCCAGTTTTTAAGCTCTCGGACTTTGCTCGCCTCACGCCTTGGCCAACACCGAAAGGTATTCATGATGAGCCCTTTGGCGGTACTCCTGAGTTTGCACCACCTAGATCAGAACAAGCCTCCCCTATACATCCCTCAGCAGATATTTGGGGTCTCGGCGCCACTCTGCAATACATGGCTCTAGGTATTGTACCGATACAGTCACAAGAGGTGTTCATTCGAAGTCGCAAAGCAAAAGGTGAGACGCATCCCCGACTCGGAAATCATGCCGAATGGATGTCCCGATACTGGCGTATTCGGATTCCCACTATCTTCAGGCCAATCAGCGTGCCATCAGAAGTGCTGCAAAAGCACTATGACTTACCTTACGAGCTACCAGACTATCAGCAGTACAGTGCGCTCTTGGGCTTCTGGTATGCACAGCTATGGAAGCCTGTGCAGACTCGTCCTAAGGCCTCGATGTTAGTACAGGCAATTCCACACATGGATAACACTGTCACCCGCCTCAAGCTTGAGCGCACACAGCAAATATGTCATGATGAGGACTGAGATGTAGTCAGTGGATGGCCTGTTTCGATCGTTAGTGCCAGATCAATATAGAATGTATTAAGTACGAACAAACAATGAACAGAACTTCCATGTTTGATCTAGCTTGACCTTGTTCCAAAATTATGATTGTGTCTCTGATTGTGAGGAATGATTCGCGGTCTAGCCGTCCATCCCTGCCGTACTACTGCGCCTGCCCCACTGACGTCACCTCAATCGGGCGAACTACATATCGTTAAACCAAGACGCGAACAACACACCGTTTCCCTTACCAGTCAGTCCTTTTAGTCAACCCATCGAACATGGATTGGGCATCGAAATTGCCCTTTGGGCATTCGAAACATGCAGAGCCGCACGAGGAAGACCAGTCGCTCAACACCCTGCTGAACCCAGACCAGTGCGCAGACCTGACATTCCTGATCGCGACTATCACAGCAATTATGCGACAGTCAGTACTAGATACCTTCGTTGCCGAGGAGATACCACTGGATGCCGAAACTGTGAAGTCGGAGGAGGATACTTTGAAGGACGCACCAGATGTACCGAAGGAAGACAAGCTGAAGCAAAAACGGCAAAAGCGAGAACAGAATGCAAATGAGGAGCTGGCGCAACCAGAAGTACAAGAGTTGAAGAAGGCCATGTTGCAATACTTCGACGAATGGAGGGGCAAGGTCATCGGCCGCATCGGAGAGGTAGTCAACTCGCGACAGCAAGCAAAAGACCAGGCCAAACAGGTCGAAAGACGTAAAGTCGAGGAACTTGCAAGGATGTCTGGGACAGAAACAACGAATCTTGGAGATCTTTCGCAAAAGACCACAGACGAGGAAACGGCCTTTACAGAGCGTTACCCCGCCGTAGATTCACAACTCGCGCGTCTCGACGAAGCGAAGCGGACCCTGATTCTGCACTCTCTAGTTCTCATCCTTCTCAGTCTAGAGCACTATTCGGCACATTCTCGAGTGCTCTTGCTATACCTCACCAGCTCACTCCACCTGAATCTGTCGATTCTCAAGAAGGACGAAGAAAAGGTCGCACAAGGTCTCCTTGAAGCTGCATCGCAACAGCTAAATGCTGATGCCGAGACAAAGAAGGCAGCAGACGCCTCTAAGACCGCACGCAGATGGAAGGTAGGACTTGCCAGCGTTGCGGGTGCAGCGCTCATCGGCGTAACTGGCGGCCTCGCCGCGCCTCTTCTTGCAGCGGGTGTTGGGTCCGTGATGGGTGGTCTGGGCCTTGGAGCCACAGCTGCAGCAGGTTACCTAGGTACATTGGCAGGATCCTCGGTCCTCGTCGGTGGTCTTTTCGGCGCGTACGGTGCCCGCATGACTGGCGATGCGATGGACGCATATGCTCGACAAGTCGAGGATTTCGCCTTCTTGAACATCCACCGCAGCCAAGACCCCTCGAAGCAGGATAACGAGACCCGCCGCCTCCGCGTTGCCATCGCAGTGAGCGGCTGGCTGCGTGAGCCAGAAGAAGTCGTAGCCCCGTGGCGATATGTCGGCAAGGGTACCGAAGGCTTTGCTCTACGTTGGGAGCTCGAGGCTTTGCTAAAGCTCGGACACAGCCTCGAAACATTCATCACAAGTGCAGCATGGGGCTACGCAAAGAAAAAGATCATCGAGCAAACCGTCTTCGCCGCTATGGCCGCAGCAATGTGGCCCCTCGGCCTACTGAAGATTGCTACCCTACTCGACAACCCGTTCAGTGTTGCGAAGTACCGTGCTGATAAAGCCGGAGAAGTGCTTGCAGACGCGCTGATTAACAAAGTACAAGGCGAGCGACCAGTAACACTGGTGGGGTACTCCCTTGGCGCAAGACTAATATTCTCGTGTCTCCAGCGCCTCGCGGACCGCAAAGCTTTCGGCCTAATCGAGAACGTCGTGCTACTTGGTGCTCCGTGCCCTTCAGACACCGCTGACTGGCGCAAGATGCGCTCTGTGGTCAGTGGCCGTGTCGTTAACGTGTTTAGCACGAAGGATTACATCCTGGGATTCTTGTACCGCACATCTTCTGTCCAACTCGGCGTTGCCGGCCTACAGCCTGTTATGGGAGTACGCGGCGTTCAAAATGTAGACGTCACAGAGCTGGTGGACGGGCATCTGCAGTATCGCTTCATCACCGGATCTATCTTGCGCAAGATCGGGTTCGAGGACGTTGATGTCGCGGAAGTTGAGAAGGCGGAGCGCGAAATGGCGAAACAGAAGGAGAAGGAGGATGCTGAGAGGAGGAAGAATGAGGGCGAGGCGACTGGAGACGAGGAGAATGATAGTGAGAAGGAGAAGCAGAAGTTGGAGGGTGAGGTGCAGAAAAAGAGTGAACAGAGTATGTGGAAAGTCATGCAGGACAAGACGAAGAACTTGGACATTGGAGGGTTTTTCGGAGCAAAGGACGATACCAAGAAACCATCGCCACCGGAATCCGCAGCTGTTGGTGAGAGGAAGGAGCTAAAGAAGGCGTAGGGCTTTCAATACACGACTAGGGTTGAAGAAACCTTTGACAGAACATACGTCTAGTAACAGCAATGATATCTGATAAGTATTTGAGAACCTCCCATTTGTTCAGCTCTAGGTCATGCACACTATAGTCACACCAAAACACCGCAAATGCAGTAATCTACGAGAAATCTTCACCAGTTTCCTCAATAGTCCCCTTGATCCTCAACAACAATGTCGTCTTCCACTTGTCCAGCTTGCTCATCTGATCATACTGGAACAGCTTATCAGCGAAGACTTCCTGGTCGCCATCCTGAACCGCCGCTGCCAAGTCACACAGAAGCTGGTGCTCCCTCTGCTGGCTGAAGCTGGGGTCCAACTCCCTGTACCTGTCGAGCGCAGCGTTGACGCCGACCTGGTCGCCGGTGCACAGCTGACAGATGCCGGCCTTGAGCAGATACTCTTTAACGGACCAGCGCATGAGGTTGTTCGAAATGGACGTCTTGGCAACCTTCTCGTACAGCGAGATGGCCTTGTAGTAGTCCTTGCCTTCTAGCGCAACAAGGTCTGCGGTCTTCAACCAGAGCTTGTTTGCGAGTGCCTGTTTTGATGAGTCAGTTTTTGCCGAGAAGTGAGGACTAGAATCTCTGTATACCTCTGCGTTGTCCTATTATAAGTTAGACTTGCACTTTAATTTTTGGAGTTTGAAGGGTACTAACGCTTTCATACCAGCCGGCAGCCTCCTCGTAAGCTGCACCTGCACGAGCGTTATCACCAAGCTCCACTTCATAAAGTTCGGCAAGGTTCTGCTTGTGAGTCGCTGCACGGCGGAAGTTGCCCTTGCTGCAGTAGTGTGCAATGGCCTTATCTAAGCACCTCGCTGCTGCTTCTGGGTCATCTTTGCGGTAAGCCTCTGTTCAGGTGTTAGAATTTCATCACCAGCTTGGGAAAAGATGGCTGTACTGAAGGCTTCTGTGAGTGTGTTGGCCTCGTCGTCGGGTTCGTTCAGCTGTTGGCGCTGGACCGATGCTGCCTTCTCAAATGCTTCGCCGGCCTCCTTGCCTGCAAGATGTCAGTCGACCGGCGCAACCCTCCTTGAACCACTTTTGGAAATTTCATACCCATTTTCTGCATGCGGAACGCATTCGCTGCGGCGATGAATTGCTCTGCTGCTGCCTCGTCTGTCACGTGCGTTAGTACGAACCGCCATCTTGGATTGAGATCGCAGAGCCAATCGCACATTTGTCTTGTCGTCCACCGAAGAAGCTGAAGCCGCCAGATGCCTTCTGCAGCGACGTCTCGGCCTATTGTCGCAACTCAATATCAGTTATCTGTCTTGTGGCTGAGCCCGAAAGGGTGCCCCACCTGACGAAGCAAAGCTCGTGGGTCGCCAGCCATATTTGCGTGTGTGTAGGTGCTTGAAGTCCGGAGGGGGTTCTGTGTGTGTTGGAAAGAAGGAAAGCCTTCGAAAATAACGCGTTTCTTGAGGTTCTGTCAAGACAGGTGGCTGCGTTAGCTGCTTCAAAGGCGATGACGACCCTGGGGCTTGGGCCTGTGCGCCTTCCGCTGACCTTGAGACCCTTGGCCGCAAGGAGTTAGCCTCTCCTGCAGCTTCGACGACTCGGGGTTCTGTTGCGGCAGCGATAGCTATCTCACCAACTTGTCGCGGCAGTGTTTCGACGTATGCAAGCGCGTCTGATAACTCTACTAAGTAAACGGTTGTTCACATTCGCTACTACTAGCCCCACTTGTCAAAGGACTTGCGCCGACTCACGATGACCTCGCGGCGCGCATTACTGAGCGCCAGATCGCTCTACCGGTTTTCGCATTGCCCTTACCGACCCTTACATGTGTCTTCCCGATGTTCAGAAGCCCGATCCCTCAACAGCTCCTCCCCGAACAGCCAGCGGAGACCCGGCATACACCCAGACGAGCTGGAGGAACTCTTCGCGAAGCCCACGTGGTCCGTCGAATCGCTACTACCACCCAAGGAACGAGCAATAGATGCACCTAAAATCTCCTCGAAGCAACTGCATCATCTTCTCCGACTGTCAGCTCTCCCGCTGCCCGAAACACACGAACAAGAGCAGAAGATGCTAGATACACTCGCAGCCCAGCTGCACTTCGTAGGGGAGATACAGCGGGTTGATACTACAGGTATTGAGCCACTGCGAGCGATTCGCGACGAGACGAAGGCAGCAGAGCAGGAGCAGACGATCGGATTGGACACACTAAAAGACGCACTGGCGAAAGAGAAGACGATTGGCAAGTGGCACCGGCGCATACAAAGGGACACTACGCCAGTGAATGCCAAAGAAGCAGAAGACTGGGATGTCATGGGATCAGCGGAGAGGAAGGTTGGCAAATACTTCGTCGTTGAGAGCGAACGGCCATTAGAATGAGGGATACGCCCTTGCATTCAATGTGAGTTACGGATTGCCTAATACATGCTTTTGAATTGAAGTACTGAAACTTCCCCAGTGGTAGTCCCGAATGTGCCCTAGGCCGCGATGGACGCTTTGGCGATGGTACGGTGCTGAAGACTATATAAGATGAAGAAGCACACCAAGCCGATAAAAGAAAGATGACGGAAACCTGAACGCCTTTGTGAAAGCTGCAAGCGAACGCTACATGAACCAAGTCTAGTGGCACCGAGGGTGTCAGAGCAAGGCTCGTCGACATGCACTAGTGCACTTTCCCTTCGCATCGCAGTAGCAGAATGGCCGGCCACTATCGATGTCCGGTAAGTCAGGCGACGGCAGTCGGCGTGGTCGTGGTGCCGGAGGTGCTGCTGACCTCATGGACTCGACAGTCACAGGCTTGGCGTTTGGCAGGTCCTGTGAACGATCACGTGACTGAACGATGACAATCTGTCTTTCTGGTGTTGTCTTGAGAGGGTGTAGAGCCGCTTTAGAACCGGATGTACACACGGAAGAGTACTCGGTTGATGGTAAAGGTCGCTTGTATGGTGATTGAAGCGGTGACCCGGGACACAATGCAGACCGAACTTCATACGACTGGGCCATATATCGATTTCGACCATCCAAATGGTACGCGACTTCCCGATACTTGCTGGAACTCGATGCGTGGCTGGTAGACATGACGGATGCTGGTATCGTCGACGACGACGGCAGCGACGGCATGGTGATGGCTATTGGTGGTGCGCTGGGGCATAAACTGCAGACAATGGAACGGATTGGGTATGCAAGTGGCTTTGTAGTCACTAAGAGTTGGGGTTTGATGGTTATGTGGCACTGGGTGGATGGAATGGTGTTGGGGTGGAAGAAGGAACTGAAGAGGAACTGGGTGTGGAGGTGGGCGGTGCCAGATATATGTGCAGGTCAGCCCGCCAAGCCCAGTGTGCCCCGACACCTCTGGCTGCCTTCCCCTACCACGCTACCCCTCCACGACTGCGCACGTCTATTATCTGCCAGCCCCGTGAACTTCCCATGTTTCCAGACACCCAAACGTCATGACTCGAGGGCTTGCACACAATTTGTGTAGTTCTAGCAGGACTTGGTAGGCCTCCAGGACCCAACACGAGCGGCCTCCAAAGCGAGACGCTTTGGTTCACCATCCACTTGCAAACGAACACACCAAATCTAACAGAGCATTGTTTGTAAAACCAGAAGTCGTTGCATCGATTTGCACTCGGTGTCTCTTCCTTCCCTCCCTGCCGCCAAGCATCATACTCTCGGCGTCGAGAACAAGTACCACATCAACCACATCAACAACATCTATTCAAGCTGCAGGTGGGTGTGCGCAGGATTTGAAATAATCGCCAGCACGATACTTTCGCTCATTGAGCACACATAGAACTGTAAGGCTTACACAAAATCAGACTCCACAACCTGTGGCACTTGAACCATGTCCAACGTCTAAGGGAGCCAGCCTTTAGCGGATTTGTCCGTGTGCATTGTTCACTATAGATCTGCACTTTTCTAAACCAAGAGGTTCCAAATGCTAGCGATTGTTGATTGCAAGGCTTCGTCCAAATGATACCAGAGTTTCGTGCCTGGACGCCTGATCTTGCAACTTGGCACGAGATGACTTCTTGAGTCTTACACGAATTTACAAGGCTGTATTTCGCACGAGCACAGTGGCTCCGTGTGTTGAAGGGAGATCATGACCACACAAGGTCTAAATTAACAGTATCTATGGATGTTCCAAGAGTACAGCTCAACCGCATTCAGCACTCAGCATTCATGCATCGCAAAGACATGCATGAGAAATGAAAATATGTTATTTTATATCCCGGTTATACATCATGTTCTCAAAATCAAGAAAAGAAGCGTTATTAGATCCCGAATTGTGCCTCTGTGTAAGGCATGTGGTGAACAGGGGAAAGATCTGATTGGGTCGTCACGTACTACGAGCATGCGGATGTCCCATTTGAGCTGACAGAATAGGCTTGTTCAGGGGTAAAAGACTGCTTACTTTCGATCGAAAAGGCGTCGAATATTTGTGGTTGACGAATAGGGCTCACTAAATCCTGGGAGCCTAAAAAGCGGGTCCCACGTGCCAGCGCACGCGTGACGCGTGAGGCTCTGCCCATGTGCAACCGTCGCGAGACGGCCCGCCATACTGGTTCCGATCTCAGATCTTTAACATCAACATCTCGCTGCCGTCACGCTGCGTGGCACATATCCCACATTGATCAACACTCTTGTGCATTGCACTGCGCCTCTGCAGAAGCACACAGCACTCACTGACTTGTTCGTGTTGCCGATTGTGCTTGTGAAAGAAGAGACGCTCGTACCGGGTCGTGCCGGAAACTTCATGAGGCTTGACGCAAAGCGGCCCGTTAAGCCCATAATTGTGGTGCCGATCTAATTACTTCCGAGCGTGCAACAACAAAGCTCGCACGCGACTGACGTCAACATCGTACGCTGAGGAGAATAGTCAGAATGCCTAAGCAGTCTTGGCTGCATGAGCGCGTCTGTCAACTATTCACTTTCACCTCACACTCTCACTAAGTTGAAGAACTATCTGTAGCGGCACCGATTAATAAAGACTGCAATCGACTTGCGATGGCGCACAAGCGACGCGAACATGACTACGATTTCGAAGTACCCTGGCGCCTTATCGATGGTGAGATAGCGCACGCGCTCGACGACGACGCGGATTCAGAGCAGCACAAGAGAAGGAGGAATCAAAAGCTGAGGAAGAGATCAATACGACATTATCGTCATGCGACGGGCAAATGGGGGGCTGCGCTGGAGAGCTTCAAGCCCATTTGGGTGTGTTCCTAGGTGTTACTCTTGTTGTTGCTCACTTGCTAATGCAGAGATGTCCAGTTTGCCAGCGCCATCTCAACGGGTGGACTCGCACTGATTCTCGCCGCGCCTTTCCCGTACTCCGCACCCTGGCAGCTGCGCCTCTCATCCGTCCTATTTGTCTTCGAAATCGTACTTTTCGCCCTCTTCTGCGTGCTCACGCTCGCTCGCTGGATCGTATTCCCCCACGTCGCCGTCCGCCGCGCGCTGTCCGATCCAGATGAACTGTGCTCCTACGCCATCCCGCCAATCGTGCTCATGACCATCTCTGCGCTCACGGCCACGCAGGTCTCGACGACAGAATGGGGTGGACATGCATTTACCCTGGTCGCGTATGTACTATGGTGGATAGGCATGTTTTGGATGTTCCTGACGGGCGTTGTGGTCATTGTGACTTGCATTTACACGGGGAACCAGATGGACCGCACGATGACGCCTGTGTTATTTATGGCACCTGTTGGTCTGGCGACTGCGGGCGTGGAAGCCGGTAACATAGTGAATAATGGCGCGGAGATGACCGCGAGACTTGCGATGCCCATGATTGTTGTCGGATACTTTGTCGTTGGAATCGCGCTATTTATGGGTCTAATCCTGTACACTCTGTTTTTCCACCGTCTGCTTGCTGCTGGTCTCAATCCACCGGCGCAAAGAGCTGGGTTGTTCATCCTTGTTGGCGCGGCAGGGCAGCTGAGCTCTGCGTTTCAGATCCTGGGGAAGGCGGCACGAACGTACTTTCAGCAATACAAGCCGCAAGCTACGGATGCCATCTTTTGGAATGAGCAGACTGGTGCTGGTATCGACTTTTCCAGCCTGTTGTTCGGCCTACTCTTTCTCGGCTTTGATTACTTCACGCTTTGCCTCGCAGTCGTGGGCGTCATTGACGTTTTCGTTAAGAAACAGTTCGCATATACATTGTCGTGGTGGAGTGCGGTGTTCCCGACGATAACGTTGGTAACTGCTTGGCTCCAGCTGGGCAATACGATGGATTCACCAGCTTTCAGAGGATTGACAGCTGCATCGTACATGTGTGTAGTCGTTCTATATGTCCTGAACTGGGTCGGAACGATCCGAGGGATTTATACTGGCGACTTGATCTGGGCTAAGAGCGAACTGCATAGGGAAGAGGGCATGATGAAGAAAGCGAAAGACATGCAGAACATGAAAGAAACCAAAGAGGTATGATTAGACCAAAAACGGTCGATAGGTCCTATATCCAGGGTCAACTCTCCTAGTCACTCAATCAGGCGCTCTGTCAAGCATTCTACCAATCCCTCTATCAGGTGCCGTCCTGGCGATGTCCAACCTGCACTGCGTTTACCACAGAGGTTCGTTCCCAGATTCTCTGTCGCGCTAACCACTGGCCTACTGCTCGTCCCTATCACCGAGCCTCTCATACCGAGTTGATGAATTTTTACTAGTAGATATGTTGGTGTGAATGACCGTAAGCTCACGTGGATGCAGTACCAGTCGTGGATGATCGCGATCACGAACATCCAGAACGGCAAGGGTATCACTTGAACGCGTAACCGGTACTAGATCCGTTGCTTTAGTCCAGGTGCCTGCGCCCACGCCCTCGTGCGCTAATCGCTGCAATTGCAGCGTGGACCCAACTTGCCACTCGGCGTATGCGTAGTCGAAGTCTTCATTGTTGCGGATGCGTCTGAACTTGAATAGAAGAGCCAAGATTTCGTCCAAGAAGAAGGCCAGGAACTGAATGATGCCACCAACAATGAGTATGATCGACATGCCTAGGACGCTGAAAGAGTAGTGTTTCGAGCTGCGAACTCTCTACTAATAATCAATGGCAATGTTCTCACAAACCATAAGCTGTAACGTACCTGGCTCCGGCATTGTCTTCTGCATATGCCCCGATCACATAGATCCCCACCGAGCCATGATCCCCTCGCGTAGTCCACCAAAGAATGTTGCATAGCTGCAAAATTGGCTTGGCTGAGGTACACCATCTCCTTTTGCCATTGGTCTGAAGGCAATGCTTTTGTCTGATTCGCATGAACGGGCGTGTAAGTTACTGGTGGAAGTCTTAGGGTTTGCCTTGCGAGCAGGTTCGGCACATTTCTAGCTCCGAAGAAAGCCCCTATACTTTCCGCGCCAAATTGATGCAAAGTCATCGCTATAGGACGCAGATGTTCGCGATCCTTTTCGTCGCTCCATGCCCGCTCGAACGCAGCTTCTTGTTTGTCGTACTTTTGATAGACTTGTACACAGTTTCCCGACTGCGGGTTGCAATACTCTCTCTTGGTTGTACATCCGATCACTGAGACGACTTGATCAGAGCTGTAAGTGCCATTGATCCCGAGCTTCGTGGCTGAAAACCAGGGATCGTCTGTCTTGTTCAAATAGTTGACGAATGACGAAACCAGGAAAAGCATGGTTGTACTCGTATCCTTGACATTGAACCCGTCGATGAACAGGATTCGGTCTCCATAGCGGGATTCCAGTTCGAGTGGGCTAACTGCGCTGCGCCATTTGTTAGTGAGGTAGTGCAAGGCTTTGAGAGGCAACGCACATCTGGCGTGCATTGCTACCAACAAATGGAAGAATCATAACTCACTAGACTACGTAGTTGCCTCTATGGCTCGAGGCTGATGTGCTTGTGTCTTCCTTACTTTCGAACGTCAGATTGTCTTTCCTGGCCCCGAGATAATACTTCCAGATACCGGGTGACGAAGTAGTATCGGCTGTAACGTTCAAAGGTGCGCAATGATGCTTCACCCTCATGGTCAAAGGTGGACCGCGGTTCAACCCAAGATGTTTGTAGCCGTCCAGCAGCTCTGTCTCGACTATAAGATTGCCGTATTGCAGCTTACATTGAGCCTTATCGGGAAAAGGGCAGGGAGCGTTGGTCTCTTTAGTGTAAGGCAGGGTTGGAGTTGGCAGGATATAGCACTCGTCGGGCAGTTGAGACTTGTCTTCCTCTTGATAGCAGCGTTGAGCATATTTCAGATAGTCACCCGACTTTTGGTTTAAGAATGGTGCAATGTATGCCTGCACATCCTGATTTTCGGATCTGATAAACCCGACGCCTGTTAGATTGACGCCACATTTGTCAGTGGGGCCAGAAATAAGGACATCTTTTGTGCCTTGGGATACGCGGGACGAAAAGATACCTAGTCAACAGTGAGTCTTTTGTGTTTAGGTATCTTGAGGCCAATATCCTCTCGAACGTACCAGCTAGAATGAAGCCGACGGCTACCAGCAGAGCAACGAAAGCTGCATCTAGAGTTTTCCGTTGGCTTTTCAGCACCCTCTGACGCCATGTTCGCCATATGTCCAGGAGCTCAACGACTGCATCAAGAGCCAAGTTTGAGTTTCGCAAGGTAGCTTGACGCTGTAGATAAGGACCGTCTGGACTTGCTTGTGAGGACCCTTTGAAGTACAAAATGCAACGAACGAGTTTCCAGAGGCCTCGACCGCTTGCATTGACGTACAGAGCCAAGAATGCAATCAGAAGTTCGCCGCTTCTGTGACCCAGTGTCAATGTTGCTCCTTCAATGAAATGAACGGAGCGGTTCATCCAAAAGCCACGATAAATCTCCGCATCGAGAGAGCTCGTGACGATGTTGACATTATCAGGTAGCCCCGCCATCCTGGGATAAGTAACGGTGGATACAGCAGGGGAATTTAAGTGAAAAGGAGTTAAGAGCGGTAGCAGAAGACCACATGGCGGAACCAGGCTGACAACCCTTTTTCTCATAGTTGCCAGCCTGATGCAGTCACTCAGCCTGATCTCGTTACTTGGCCAAGTTCGTCATTCCGGCCCCTCAGCTTCACAGTGCCAAGTCGGAAGATGTCCTATAGATAACTATGTGGCTGCATACGGTGTCCCTTCAGAAACGACACAACCTCTACTGTTAGGGTTTGACTTGTTTAAGGGGGCGCAGATAGGTAGGTGCGGAACAATTAGGTAGCATGACTGGATGGTCTTCACGCAACTGTCAGAGAATGAACGAGATTGTTCACTGTCAGAGATGTAGTTCGAGGTAGCGTGGAATAAATACTGCGCGACCATAACAGATTCAAGACGTGATGGTGTTGGTGGGAGGGATCACGGACTGGGGAAGAAGCCTTGACCTGTTCCGGATGCTAGCGTGTTGTGGGGAAAGCCGAGGCTGTCTCGTTCACATGCCGCGCGGAGCAGTTTCGTGGTCACGCATCACCGCGTCCTGCATGTCTGACAAGGTTCACATGTAAGGCGCATACACGAACTGGCTTTTTAGAGTCTCCATTCCCTCGCAAGAGCTCTATTCCGACCCAGTTCACAGCTCGGCGCAGCGCGCGTATGGTGACGTGATACACCTCCGCTGCGAATGCCTCACCTACAGTAGCCATGGCCGTCTTGTCGAAACCTTGGTCGAAGCAGGGGCTATCCAGCGCTTCGATCAAGTCGCTCGTTAACGAATTCACCTCGCTATACCTTCAAAATCGCACACGCATATCACGCGCAGTCTACATCACACTATTCGTGGCCCTCATAAACCGTGTGCGCAACGCCATCGCCGAACAGAAAGCCGCCTCGATACGACGCGAAGCCCAACGAAAGACCGGTACAGGACCTAGCGATGGCGAAGCGACAGGGCGAAAGAAGGTTGAATTGAACCGCGAATTCTTCAAGAATCTCTTACGGTTGCTCAAAATCTGTATACCGGGATGGAGGAGTAAGGAGTTCAGGCTGATCATCAGTCATAGCATCTTCCTGGTGCTTAGGACAATGATCAGTCTGTATGTCGCCGAGCTCGACGGAAGGCTAGTTAGCAGTCTTGTACGAGGCAAAGGCAGCGAATTCCTGAAAGGACTGGTATGGTGGATGGCTGTAGCCATCCCAGCAACCTTCACGAACTCAATGGTAAGTGTTGTTATACAAGTCACTATCATGATTGGAATCTGACACGCGCAGCTCTCCTACCATCAGTGCAAATTGTCACTGCAGTACCGCACGCGACTTACGAACTACGTCCACAACAAGTATCTCTCGCAGATGACCTTTTACACGCTTTCAGCTCTCGACGACCGAATCAAGAACGCCGATCAGCTCATCACAGTAGATGTAGCCAAGTTCGCGAACAGCCTCGCTGAGTTGTACTCGAACCTCGCGAAGCCGGTGCTTGATATAATTGTGTACAACTACTCGCTATCTCGCAGCGTGGGAGGAGAAGGTCTCTTCTTCATGAGCTTACTCGTTCAGCTTTCTGCGAACGTTATGCGCGCGCTCACTCCACCCTTTGGCAGATATGTTGCGGACGAGGCTCGCCTTGAAGGCGAGTTCAGATTCCAGCACTCGAGACTAATAGATTATAGCGAAGAAGTGGCACTGTACCATGGCCATGAGGCAGAGAAGGATACACTGGACAAGGGCTACTTCACATTGATCAAGCACGTCAACAGGATTCTCAGGAGACGTCTGTACCACGGTGTCATGGAAGACTTTGTCATCAAGTACTTCTGGGGTGCGCTTGGGCTCCTGCTCTGCAGTGTGCCCGTATTCTTCCAAGTTCCTGGACAAAACGCAAAGAACATGGGCGACCGGACGGAAAGCTTCGTGACAAATCGTCGCATGTTGCTCATGTCGTCTGATGCTTTTGGCCGAGTCATGTTCTCCTACAAGGAAATTACCGAGCTTGCTGGCTACACGTCTCGTGTGGCCACGCTACTGGACGTCATCGACGATATCCAAGCT
Source organism: Boeremia exigua (assembly GCF_020726555.1). Lineage (NCBI taxonomy): Eukaryota > Fungi > Ascomycota > Dothideomycetes > Pleosporales > Didymellaceae > Boeremia > Boeremia exigua. The sequence continues at coordinate 273,025 of NW_025763527.1, read as the reverse complement.
GGCCATTTTGAGAAGAAGCTTGTGTCGTCCGCCGACACAGAAGAGAACGCGGCCGTCTTACGTGGCCGCGGTACGGTCACAGAGGGCGAAGACATCGAGTTCGTCGACGTGCCTATTGTGTCGCCTAATGGAGACGTTCTCGTACGTAAATTATCATTCGCGGTCAAGCCCGGGGATCATCTCCTCATTGTCGGGCCAAATGGCTGCGGCAAGTCCAGTTTGTTCCGTATCCTGGGTGGCCTGTGGCCTGTGTATGGTGGCACGGTGCGGAAACCACCCTTTGAGGATATCTTCTACATCCCTCAACGCCCATATCTCTCTCGTGGAACACTACGCCAGCAGATCATCTATCCTGACAACCTGCGCGAGATGCGCGACAAGGGCATCACAGACGACGATCTGTTTAATATTCTGAGCGTGGTAGAGATAGAATCCATTGTCGACCGTCCGGGTGGCTGGGATGCCGAGCAGGAGTGGACAGACGTGTTGTCCGGCGGCCTGCAACAGCGAGTGGCAATGGCGCGTCTGTTCTATCACCGACCCCGGTACGCAATTTTGGATGAGTGTACTAGCTCCGTAACGCTGGAGATCGAGAGGGTGATGTATGATGAGGCAAAGAGACTAGGCATCACGCTCATGACTGTTTCGCACAGGAGAAGTTTGTGGAAGTACCATGAAAAGATCCTGCAGTTTGACGGGCAAGGGAAGTACGTGTTTACAAAGTTGGATGCAGAGCGCAGACTTGAGCTTGAAGAGTGAGTTAACACACTATGTCTTTCGAACGTTCGCAAGCTAACTTTGCCCAGCGAGAAGGAAGACATCGAGTTGCAGCTGCGAGCTGTTCCAGATATTGAGCAGAGAATTGCGGAATTGGAGGCTTCTATGTAAGAAGCTAGTTGTTCAACGTTTGATAAGCTGTATACCTAGAAAATACCCACAACAACTATTGAAGAACGTGAATGACCGAAAGATGGTCTCCCTCATCAACTGCAATTCTGTCGAGTGGGTACGTGCGCCAATCGGCGGTTGCGAGCTCCGTGCCCTCGAAGCTCAGACGCGTCTCCACGCATCTCTCCACAACAAAGCTCGAAGCTGCCTCAACACGCAACTGCGCCCGGCAGCAGCCACCCGCCATGTCAGAATTCAAGGTCGGCCAGCGGATCGAGACTAACACCCATCGGACGGGTATCGTGAAATATGTCGGCCCTATCCACGTCGCAGAGGGCGCCTGGCTTGGTATCGACCTGCTGGAGCCCATGGGTAAGAACGACGGTTCGGTTCGCGGCGAGCGATACTTTGACTGTCCACCTCAGCATGGACTGTTTGTCAAAGAGACAGATATCCTCCAGATTCTCTCACAGCCAGTACCGAAGGCAGCAGCACCGAAAGCTGCAGCACCTAAACCGAAAGCCCCCACGCCTGCACCAAGATCACGGCCCTCGAGCACTGTTGCGCCCAAGTCTACTTCAAGTCGACCCTCTAGCGTCACCTCGCCTCCAGCTGTCTCGAGGGCACCCAGTCACACGAAACGTCAATCTGTAGCACCTGTTGCTCCTCGAACCCCACTACGAGCACCTACGCGCAAGCCCAGCGTTGCCAATGCTTCAACCGTAGCTCCTTCGCCGCCTCCCACGCGTCCTTCAGTCGTTTCGAAGCCGAGCACATCGTCAGTCTCGTCCGTGTCACAACCACAAAATCCACTGAGAACTTCAACAAGAGACAGCAATGTCGACGCGCTACAAACCAAGATCAAGCACATGGAAAAACAGCACTCGGAGGACCAAGCGCGGCTCAAGGAATTGTCGCAAGCCGAAAGTGAGCGCGACAAATACCAGGGGATCATGCAGAAGTTGCAAACCAAATTGCAAGCATACCACCAAGAATCCAAAGACGCCAAGGCGGAATTGGAGAAGCTCATGGAGGAGAACAAGCAGCTGTCTAAAGATGCGCAAGATCACGAGTTCGACCTCGAAGATGCATTGCTTGAGAGGGAGATGGCGCAAGAGCGAGCTGATCAGAACGAAGCCGAACTGGAGGGGCTTCGAGCGAAAGCTGAACAGCAGGATCTCGAGCTAGAGATTTTGAAAGACGAGGCAGAAGCATTCACTGCGCATATGTCCGAAGAAGATAAGGAACAAGCCGGCTACTACAGACTGCAGCACGAGAACGACCGTCTCCGCGAGGCGTTGATAACACTCAAGGAAATCACGGAGGATGAGGCACAGAACAGCAAAATCCGTATCGATGAGCTGGAGGAGGATTCCACTCAACTGGAAGCTTTGCGCAAGGAACACGACCTACTGCAACAGAGATTGGCCGAGTCGCAGGGCATCACAGAGCACCTAAAGGCTCAAGTCAACGACCGGAACGAGTTGGAGGACATCGTTGAGGAGATGTCAAGTAAGATTCAGGAACTAGAAAGTACGATGCGAGACCAGGAACAGGCGATAGAGGAACTGGAATCTCTCAAAGATCTGAACGAAGAGCTTCTGGATCAGCAAGATGAGGCAGCCAAAGATCTACGTGCCGAATATGAGGCCAAAGAAGCTGAACTTGAGCAGCTCGGTGAACGAGCGCTGGAGCAAGCGAGGACGATCTCGGATCTTGAGGAGACGAACACAAAGTTTAGGGATCTCGTTACAGAACTACTCACGCAGATCAAGGAGGCCGAGGCGACAAAGACGATGACGGAGGCCCAAGTCAAAGACACGACAGGCCGGATCAATGAGATCATGGATGTCAACAGACGTCTACGGGCTGCAGAAGTCAACGCTACAAGCAAGGAGATTACCTCAGAGCTCCGCCAGCTCAAGGCTGATCAGACGACTGAGATGCTAGAAATCTTGAGTGAAACACAGTCACAAGAATTCGGTCGAAGTGAGCCGATGCAGGCATACTTCACCGCGAAGCGCATCATGTTCAAATCAAATGTGCTCAGCGGCCTTTTGGCTAGTGCTGATAAGCATGCAGACCATAAGGGCAACGTGGAGGAGGCAGCTTCAAAGCTGCTTTCTATCGAAGCTGGCTACTATCTCGCGAATCTCAGCAGTGGAAGCAATCGCATTTCATCCGCGATGGCAGTCTCAACCCTGCAGCAATTCGCAACATTCAGCGCCGCTCACGCTGAGCTAGTCGCAGTCGAAAGGAACCTGGATCATGGACTCGAGGCTATCAAGGCCGACAGAGTCAATTTCTCTGAACTAGCCAAATCTTTCGGTGGCTCGATCGAAGTATACAAGGCTGTCCTCTCCAACCACCAGCCAGGTCTAGCAGAGCGACCTGAAGACGAAACCATGCTACGGATTTCCTCCATCGCGGCAAGCTTGTCATACCTGGACGCCACCTGCACAGCGACTATCACGATGCTGAAGTCGTTGGCAGAGACCAGCGAGGAGCTTGCGGAGGATGCAGAAGACGTTGTGGACCGGTTCGCAGCACCTTCTGCGGTCTGCAGTCAGAGCATGCTAGCGGCCACCAGGCTACTGAAGACATGTAACGATCGTAGAGGAGATGGGTTGTATCCTCAATTCAATGGCGATTTTGATTTGATCATCGAGGCAGAAGAGTATCTTACTAAAGTTACTCATGATGCAGCTGAATGGTCTCGTTCTGCCATAGACGAGCTGCGTCGATCGATTGATGCAGATGGTACACTCGTAGCACCTGTCAGCCTCAAGGATCTTTTGCTCCCATTCTGGAGCGGCCAATCAAGTAAGCTGGAGAATCTCATCGCCTCGCTGAACAGTTGGGTTGAGTACGCTTTGCTGCTGAAGGATTGTGTCGAGATCCAGCATGGTCCCGCGCCCTGGACGGAGAAAGCAAAGGAGATTGAGGCGACTAGGAGACAGGTCGACGAGGCAGCTGCTAAGCTCCAATCGATCACTGCCGAGCACCAAGCGACACTTCTCAGACTTCATGAGCGTGAACAGGTCATCGAAACCAAAGAGCTTGAAATCGAACACCTGGCAGCCAAGAACCGCGAAGCCACGAATAAGAGTGAAGACGTTCAGCGCCTGCAGGACGAGATCACAGCAGCACAGACGGAGATCAAACAACTACAAAAACAAGACAAGGCTCAGCAGCAAGAGATCAGCGATCTGAATACCAAGCTCGCACACGCCGCGCAGTACGAGCCTGCAGAGTCAGACAATGCGCCAGTCGTCGCTGCGCCTGGCCCCGAACCGGCAGACGCATCGTCCCGCAGCGCGCCTGCAAGTCTGATGTCCCTCCTCGACGCCCTGCAAATCGAGAACCACTGGCTGCGGCAGAAGAACCACAGCGCTGCCTTTGGCACAAAGCAGGTCGACCTGCTCAAGTTCATGCGGCCCATCGAGAAGCGCGAGCCGAGCAAGCTGTCTGCTGCTACCGAGAGCCTGCTCAGCCTGGCGTGGCTGACAGACGACGCCGCGCTGCCCGAGACCCTGAGCAGCATCTCGAGCCGCCACGGCGCGGAGACAGACGCTCCTCGACAGACGCGTCGCGCCAGGCACGCACCACTCGCCCTCGCGCCGCTGCAGACCCAGCTCGACTTCCTCAAGAACAAGGGCCGGCTCGACTTCCCAGGCCTCGACGATACAAGCTTCGCGGACCTGTCACCGACGCTGGAGAACTTCGATTCCGAGATCTTAAGTCTGCGCCCGCTGAGGAGCATTATGGTGTAAGGGGCTGTGGCTGCACTGGGAGCATGTATGGGATGGAGGGCACGCGTGATGGAATTGTTTTCAGCGATATACCCCCGCGGCACGGTGTGCTGCTTGCTTGAATACGAATGCGGATGTCTATCCTGTTATTCCAGGTGCTGTTGTGATGCGATTGCGATGCGAATACTGACATGTAAATGTCGTGACATACTGTCGGCAGCTGAACAGAAGAGGCAGCTGCGTCAGCGCCGCCGACACACCTCAATCTTGTTACCTTCCTGTCTAACATCACAACAGACTGTCCCACCCAACACGATGAACGCTTAGCATCATGTCAACAATTTTGAAAATCCCTTCGCCTCTCCGAACATAGCCCCTACACCCGCATCTTACGTATCCACCCCTCCGCTTCCTCTACTAGCCCATCCACTGCACCCTCACCCTCATTGCCCTCGACGCCCCGTCCCATTACTCCGCAGTCTCATTTGCTTGGGGCGATCCAGGTGAGACCCGCACGGTGTATGTGAACGGAGTCCCGCTCGCCGTGCGCTGCATTCGTGAGAATCTTTGCTGTAGATGCGGGGCGACGGGCACGCGGGACTGCTGTGGATCAACGCTATCGGTATTAACCAGGAAGATGAACACGAACGAAGTCGACAGATGACTACAAAGGCGGGATCTACACGAAGGCTGGGCTTGTGTATGTGTGGCTGGGCTCTGGCGAAGCGTGTGTGGAGACTTTGATCCGGGAATCGAATGAGATCGAGTTGCTAGCCAGCATACCTGTGGATCCATCACCTCGCTATGAGTGGCTAACTTCTATGCATCCGAATGCGCAGATGTGCGAGACCACATCTTCGCGCTGCCACCTTCGACGAAACCGGAACCAAGTAGCCTCTAATCTTAAGCGACTGTAGCAAGACCACGTCGACTCTGTTCGCTGAGGTCATGGCAGGGTTGCTGGTGGACTGCGTTCCAGGTGCAGACAGCTCTCGAACTCCCTAACTAGGATCCTGCGGTTTTTAAGGGTTTCATCGAGTTGAGCTACGGCAGGGTGTCTCGGTGCGCCAAGGACAGTGAAGCAATGCGCGAAGAGTTCGCGGAAAAGGCCTTGAGGCAACGATCTCGAAATCCCTCGTAGACGAGACATGCAAAAGCTCAATGGCACACCAAAAAGGGTGGTTTCGCAATAAGTCCGATTCATTTGTCTTTCAGGTCTCAGAGCCTGCTCCTCCGTTTCGACAATTTTGCATATTGTCGTTCTGTCCTCGTCTCGCCGTCCTCCATCTCATACTCCGAGGGCGCAAGTCTAGAGTGCACGCTCTCCACGGCACTCAGAGGCCGGAGTCGCTCAGTACCAGCAGGCTGGCTGACCTTTGTAGGAGCCTTGGTCTTAGAGCTGAAAGGTAACCGCATACCACCAAACGCGGCTGTGATCCCCGAGAAGAACCCGGTTCGTTGTGGGTCCGTTTGATGTGCAGTACCGTGACCATGATTGTGGGCGTGCGAGTGCGAGTGCTCGTGTCCTGCAAGAAGAGCCGTCTTTTCGCCTGGCTCCATATACAGGTGCTCGCCCTCGTGATTAACGAACCAGTTGACCATGTATTGTTTGCCCTCAGGCCCTCCGCCACAACTCCCTGCAAGAGCTTGACTGGGTGGACTGTTGACAGCCAACGCAAAGAGATTGGGTGGTTCGGAAAAGTCGGTAACGAGACCGCGATGCATCATGAAATAGACGAGAACGAATATGTTCATAATGAACACCAGAAAGAGAATGATCATCCAGGCTTTAGAAGGGTTGTCCACTCCACCAGAAGCGTACTGCTGTGCTCTAATCGTTGCATTGAAGTACTGCGTTTGCGGGTCACTAAGCATGGGCTTGGTGTAGTTCTAATAACGTCAGCAAGTAGTCATAGCTGAACGATATTTGTATGGTTGACGTACCCAGAAAGGGACGAAAGGCGCATCGATGAAGCTCTTAAGCAACGTGCACCCCGATAGAACTGCAAGAGCTTCGCTCATACTTGGAAGCAATGGATTGAGGTCGACGTTTAGGTTGTCCGGATCGGCATCCCTACCACCCTCCGGCACCAGCTGTAGCTGCATAAGTAGTCGTGAGTTGCTGGCTTCGCCGTCACTGAGGCCAGTACCGAGCGATAGACTGTTCGACCAATCGGTACCAACGTCTCGCCAGTTAGCGAGACCTCGCCTCACTGTAGCATTCGTCTGGCTGTTGATGTACGCCATTTTGCCAACGGTATCATCTATCGGATCTCCACAAATCGCTTTCAATTTTCCACCGGAACCACCTGCCTCGTACCGGGTGCTACAATATGGCGTGATGTCGACATCGATCTTGCAAACTGAATAGACGTCAGTCATGTTAGGGCCCGATATACCATCTCCTCCTTGGCCCATCACATAAATGGCAGATCGACCCCAAGCATAGCTTGTGTGGTTGAGAATAGTGTTAAAGTGTCTTGGGAATTTGGCGAAGACAGGAGGGTAATCGAGCATCGTCACATTGTCTAGTTTCGTCCAGCCAAAGATATCGTCCACGACTGTCTTGTTGGTAGTAGTTGCGTTGGCCATCAGATTTGTTTTCTGCCAACTTGTGGCATTGACGATCTCGTCGTTCGGCCATTCGGTGTAGACCAGAGGCGCAAGCTCAGCCTTGTTCATGTTTACACATAAGACTTTCATAACTGGTGACGGGACAGAAGCCTCAAGTGTGTAGGTGCCTTCCGAATCTAGCTCTTCTGGCTGGAGTATCCCATTCCCCTGGTCGCGTGCTGCTGCAAATACGCCAGCGTGAGGCATAGCAAGGGAAACGTTGTTAATGGCGCGCTTGTATTGTTTGGATACCTCGGTGGTGTTGATGATGTCGATCCAGTCTGCGGTGACTGTAGTATTCTCGTACAAAAGCCCAAATCCTAGCGGGCGTTTCTTCTGATCAGAGGAGCTATTACCGGTGTTGGCCTCGTGTGTCCAGTCAGCAAGGTACTTGTGATAATTATAGAACCCCTGGCCAGCATGTTCGATCTGTGTACAAGTTGTCCCTGAGTACTCTGGGTCCGTGGTGATCGGAGACTGACACATTTTCTGGATGTATAGAATGTTCGCAAAGTCAGTCTTGACGCTTCCAGCCAAAAGCCTTGTTTCTAGGTTTCCATCTCTCAGCATCGGCTGGACTAAAGCGGTTGCCGCAGGCGCATACAGCGTAGCCAGAATCGCGCTCAGCAGACTCAACATGCCCAGGAAGGACAGACCAGCGTACTTGGCAGTCTCCCAATGTGTGATAAGGGTGCCGGGTTGAACAACCCATCGCCACATACTCAGTTCCGAAAGGGTCACACCTCCACTCCGGCTGAATGCTCTCCTACTCAGCACTTGTCCAAGAAAGGACACGAATCCTGTGACAAAGGAGAGCTCGATCACCTTTGCAATAATCGAAGTCCAGAGGATTGCAGTGGCAGGTCGCATCTTGGCTCCAGCACTCGTGCTGATGTAGCGTCCATATCGAGGAGCACTTAACGCCAGACCCAGGTAAATCCCCGACAATACCGTGGAAAGTATGCATATGAATATGATCGTGCCATTCAGCCAAGAGAATCGGGAATGATAGAAATCTCTGCGTGTCTGACACTCGTGGCCTGGATGAAAAGCATTATTCTCGAATGCCGACTTAATGGAGGGCGCGCCGCGCAATGGTTGAGTGTCTGACGCGTGGAGATACTGCTGAAAATCGGCGGTGCTGGCACGGGCCCGCGTGTATTCTGGTACGGTGCGTTGAAACTCCTCGTAGGTTCCTGTATACGGACTGAAGCGCTCGCGAGCCAGATCAGGTGTAGCCTCTGCTGAGTCGTGAGGAAATCTACCCAGGAAAGGGTCACTCGTGTCTGGCGGAGACACTGTAACGCCCGGGCTCCATAGGGCAGCAGCGCTTCCTGATTTGCGGAGGTGGGGTGGTATTGCTGTTTTACTGCCCAGAGTGGGAGAGTCGCCAGGTGCTGCTATACCCAGTCCGCCGCTCGCTTGGCCCTGAAAGGTGCCGGCGATGTCTCCTTCAGCTTCCTCCGCAATTGTGGATGGGGCATGCCGGTCGGTCGCATCGTTGCCCACTCGTGAGTATCCGGTGCGCGCGTACGGTGAGGCAGAAGGCGAATGATCGTAGGAGATGCCGAATGAGGGAGAGCTGTTTTCGAAGCCCAGCGCGGGCAGTGCAGGTGTTGAGTCGGCGCTGTTGGGGTTGCTGGGAGCTTCGCGACGGCGTTCCGCCATGGCTGCCGCGGAACTTTACGAGCAGGGTTGTCGGGGTCCCGCTGCTGCCCTTGCAGTGGCCTGAGAGGTTTCAGCCGTCTTTTGTTTTGGTCGAATTGGAGTTGTCAGTTCGACAAGGTTAGGGTCGGTATCAAACCGGGGTAACCCGTACTGTGCGACAAACGGCCTGTATCTTACAGCGGAGCTGCAGCGTCATCAGAATCAGGACTGACGGAGACACAAGTGAGAGAGAAGCTGCAGTGAAGTATGCCCGACATGTCGTGCTGTGCGCGGTGGGCTGCCTCAGGCTATGCGCCCCATGGCTGGACCTCAGCCCTGTGCCGCATCGAGGAAGTGCTGGAGCTAGCTGCCACAGCGCTTGTCGGCTAAGGCGTGGCTGTTGTCAGCCCCCAATGACGCACTGAAGCACATGTTCGTGCGCTGAACTCAGCTGCCTGTCAGAGCACCTGTAGCACGGTGCGGAATTGCCAACAGGAGATGATCTCTTGTTTGCATCTCTGCGCACTGCTCTTCGCGAAATGGATGGAGAGCACCAGGAACAGCGCGACGCTCGTGCCACGGATTGCGGCGCATGCAGCCTTGGAGGTATTGGCAAACATTTGGTGGCCGTGTGAGACGGCGCGCATATGAGCGTCATTTGTCACATTGCTGTATGGACGCGTGGACATGGTGTTGGGGCGTGCATAGCTGAAACGGGCGCATTTTGAGGTGGGGTGACAGAATGCCAGTGTAGCCTTGTCACGCACTGTTGTGGAAGGGCAACGAGATGGATCCCGAGCAGCAGAGTCGCGGCAGCACTTTGTATAGCAGCCACGGACGCTGCGCTTGCTTCGTTGTGCAACGGACTTGCTGCCTTCGGCAGAATGAGACTCCTTGCTCTTCTTGGTAAGCACGCCTATGACACTGACACAGCATGGAATGCAGACTCGTTGTATGGAAAGATTGTACTATCTTTGAATATGACGAATACCAGCTGCGCTGACCTCTATTTTTGTTGAACTCCAGCACTACCGCCTCTCTCCTGATCACATGATCTGTCATTCACCACCTGCAAGCTGCGAAGAAAGCAAGACCTGTGTTCAACTGCCAATGGACGAACACAGGTTTTGGGGAAAGTTATCAGTGACTGGTCCTCCAGTCTTTTGTAAAAGCAGCGTCCTCAATCATGTCACGTGTGACGGACCGAGCACCACCTCCGTTCAGCTCGAGCCAAAGTGACAGGCACGACAATTGCAAGTATGAACAAGTGCGTCCGAGCGAAACGGGGAGAACGTCCGGGTCTCCTGTTTCGAACAAAAGTGTCCGACATTGTGCGATCCGCTGCACCCCGACTTTTGGCGCTTCGCTGATAAATAATCCTGGACACGACCACGCTTGTTTAATCTACTTAGAACCTCATGACATGATTGCAATTCGCCTTGCAATGGCCGCTTGGTCCATCTCAGCCCGGACGTCTCTCCTCCGTCAACAACAATACCCATTTAGGTAACTTGCTGAAAAGTCTATAGCGATTCTCTCAATTTGCTTTCTAGATGTGCTTGTTGTACAGTGCTGGAAGCTGTGATCGACAACACCAAAGTGCATGGACTATACTAACCCCACCATTGGAGTCCTGTCATCTGCCCACAGCCATGGTTAAATCTGTTTCGAAACGGAGGGCTTTCTCCGACAAGTTCATGTGCGACTTGGAGCTCATTACATTTAATTGTGTATAAAAGTCTTGCGAAACCCCTTTCTGGAGAAGCATCACTGCAACGACCGACTTCGCACAACTATGAAGCTTGCCACGATCCTCTCCTTCGTAGCTGCGGTGGCCGCGCTACCAGCTGCGAAGAATGATGTCTCTCCACGCGCGTCGTACTCGAAGACGAATGATCTCAAATTCAACATCGACGGTGTCACGAAGTGTAAGTTGAAGTGCAACGCTTACAGATTCGATAACTGATTATGATCAACTAGACTATGCTGGTTCAAACAGCTACTGGATCCCCTTCCTCACAAACGATAACGACGTCAACACTATCATGAGTAATTTTGCCTCATCCGGACTGAAGATTCTGCGTATCTGGGGTTTCAACGACGTCACATCTATCCCCGGCTCTGGTCAGGTCTATTTCCAGTCCTTCTCTGGTTCTACAGCTACCATTAACACTGGCGCCAATGGCCTGCAGCGCCTCGACGCCGTCGTCAAGGCTGCCGAGAAGAGCGGCGTGAAACTCATCATTAACTTCGTAAACAACTGGACCGACTACGGCGGCATGGCAGCCTACTTCTCTGCTTGCGGTGTCAGCAGCAACGCCCAATGGTACCAGTCTACCAAGTGTCAAACCATGTACCAAGCCTACGTCAAAGCCGTCGTATCCCGCTACCGCACCTCGACCGCCGTCTTCGCCTGGGAACTCGCTAACGAGCCGCGCTGCAACGGCTGTGCAACCTCCGTCCTCACAAACTGGATCCGTAGCTCGTCTAACTACGTCCGCTCGCTCGACACCGACCACATGATCGCCATCGGCGACGAGGGCTTTGGTCTTTCCGGCGACGGCTCGTACCCCTACCAGTTCGGCGAGGGCCTCGACTTCGCCGCCAACCTGGCCCTGCCTAACATCAGCTTCGGCACCATTCACCTGTACCCCGGATCCTGGGGCGTGACGAACGATTGGGGCAATGCGTGGATCACCGCGCACGCCGCCGCGTGCAAGAAGGCCAACAAGCCGTGCTTGCTCGAGGAGTACGGTGTGGACAAAGAGGCGGACCACTGCCCGGTTGAGAGCAAGTGGCAGAGCACGAGTCTGGGACTCAAGGATGCCGGGTCTGCGGGTGATCTGTTCTGGCAGCTGGGCGACAAGATTCCCAGCACGGGTGCGCTGACGCACAACGATGGGCATACCATCTACTACGGAAGTGCGGACTGGACATGTCTGGTCACGAACCATGTTAAGAACATCGGTTAGAATACCTTTCATTAGGAATCCAATACAAAGGGTCGCGATACGACCAAGAACAATTAACCTTCTGGTCACCAAGATGACTGTATGCTTGATCTACGAAGTGTTAAGTGTCACTGTGATATATATGTTATGTGCACACTACACTGAAGCAATAAGGACCCATACACCACGTAGTACTTCTCTGCATCCATCCATCCATACGAACTGCTGGCGTTTCACTTCGAAGGCTATCGTTCTCTTCGTGCTTGATTTGCAGCTTCTTGTTTCCTTCGCGCTCTCCACATGTACCACTGTGTCTTTGACCCCTAGTGAAATTAAGTCCACAGCGATAGCATAAACATTGTTCACAAACATCACGCCTGCAAAATGTTCAAAAGGAGAGTTGCAAAATCGTTTCAAATATTTCGTTGATCGTTATCTCACACTTACATATACCGCTGGATAGAGCCAACGTCCTTGGTGTTGAAAATCTTCATCTTCAACTAAGATGGACAATGCATGAGAAGAATCTCCGTCTCGTTTTGCCTCTGCGCACAGCTAACGTTGATCTTCGCATTCATTCTCATCAGAGCATTTATCTTCGTTACTTCATTCATTCTCGTGAAAACATTCATCCTCGTAAAAGCATCCATCCTCGTAAAAGCATCCATCCTCGTAAAAGCATCCATCCTCGTAAAATCATTCACCCCCATTGAAGCGTTCATCCTCGTTAGACATTTCAATCATAACGGCAACGAGCCGCAGTCTCTTCCTCAAGCAACTTCCCATACACCTCACTCAGATCCTCAAACTCCCAAGTCCGCGCTCCCGTGAAGAACTCATACACCGGCGCCGCCGGCTTCTGTTCTTCAAGCACCGGTATCTCTACTGGAGACTCTGCTATCTCAGCGGGGAGTTCGTACTGCTGGACGCCGTCGGCTCCGGCCTCTAGTTCGAGGGGCGGGATTCCGTCGGCGCCGGCTTCTAGCTCTAGGGGTCGCTCGACGACTGGAAGCTCGACTGGCGGAGGCGGGATCTGCGTGGTATAATGAGGGTCACGATGAGGCGTTGTGGTCTGGTGGTTGAGTTGCATGGCCCAGGGAGTTGCACCTGGGGCACTGTCAAGTGCATATGGCGGACCAGAAACAGGGTAGTAGTGCGACAAAGTGTTCGGTCGTGAGCGATCAGTGGGCTGGTATCGTCGTGGTGCGAGTGTAGGCGGTGAAACCTGAATCTGTGGACGCGCCGCAGATGAAGATTGCGGGTGCGATACGTTTGGTTGGCGAGGCAAATACTGGGAATCTGGGTTGATGGGCTCACAACCCAGAAGGGATGGGAGTCCATCATTAGCATCCCGGTCTCGTGTACTATCTCCAGAGGTGCTTTGGGACGAAGTGGTAATAGATGTCGGTGCAACCGAACCTGTGTACACTACACCATTCACGATTTGGCTTGTCCGCCTATTCGTCCTGGCATTTCGAGACTGCTGTGAGGTTGTCAGCTGTCGGCCTTGGGACTGCTGGACTGTATTAGTCAGATAGACATCATTGAGCGGTACTTTAAGCAGAGGTGCTGGTAGCTGCGCAGCTGCTGATGCGGACGCTTGATACGGAACTTGCGCCTGTAGGTCAGCCGAGTACTTACGATGTAGATCATGGTGATATCGGCCAAGAGCACCACGACGGGACTCTTTCCGAGGGACTGCCAGATGTCGTGTCAACGGCTGCTCGTTGGCTGATTCGCTACGAGGTCGCCGCGTCTCGCTAGGTGCAAACATCTCAGGACGCTCGTGCTCTTTGGGCATGTTGAACTTCAACTCCTGTATTGTGAGCGACCTTGCAGGTAGTTGACTGTGCGTTCTCATATAGGAGGTGCGCGGAATGGAGAAGTTTCTAGTAATGAATGTATTTTCTAGAGGGACAAACTATGCAGCCAACATTGTTCATCTTCAGTGTGGTAGCGGATTTGATCACTAGAGCGGATTCGTCAGTACTATCCTCACAATGCAGCTGTATCGATCAACTTTCCTCCTCAGCTCTCATTCAGATCGCGTACATGGGCATGTTGCAGGCCGCTCGGTACGGGCCGCTCTCACCTCATCGTGAGGCGTAGTCAAGCCACCGGCGCTTACCACACCCTTATCAGCACCTCATCTGCCTTGCGACAATAACGAATTCTCGTCCTTACTTCAAGATGGCTGCACGTGTTCAGGCTATTCTCGATCATATCAGCGGCGTGGCTTCAGATCGAGTCGTTGCAGACTCAATACTTGCGACTATATTGGTTCTTGGGCTCTCAAACGTTGCAGTATCGGCCACAGGACAGAAAGCTATCTTAGCCATAGCGACGACGGAATCTGCCAAGCTCCTGCTGGAGAAGTTGGCACCGATCCTTCACAATGTATACGAGAAGGCTGGCCCTTCATTTCGAGAAGCCTATGAGAAGGCTCTTGCCGCCGCGGAGGCCATTGAAGGTTTCACGAGCGATCACCCCGTATTTTGTACAATCATTGCGCTTGGCGTGTTGTACCTCTTGGCCCCGCAGCTTGCCCATCTGTTGGGCTTCATGCTAAAGGGTCCGGCACCAGGTGAGCAAACTTGAACCGTCTAGTTATAGATAGTTGCTAACTTTGAGGATACAGCTTCGTTTGCAGCAAAATGGCAATCGATGTACGGTGGTTCCGTGTCAGAAAAGTCGCTCTTTGCATACCTGCAGCGTCTGGGCATGACTTAAGTGACTTGGTGCCATATATCATTGTCTTTCAGGAAATGATTGATGATGCAGATACTTCTCAACAATTCCGTTGTGGGTAATATGATACGAGCGAACGGCAAGATGCGACGTGCAAGGAGGCGGGGAACTAGCAAGTCCATCCGTACACTTTGGGCAGAAGCATGGCGTGTGTGTATATGGTCGGGATGATCTGAATATAGACATGCGCGACGTAGGTACGGAATGGTCGGAAACCAAAAGCTGAGGCGGCAGAGCTGTAAAAGGTGAATTTAGGTTACTGCCTAGAACCCCCAAAATCCTGAGACTTCGTTAAGTGCAGCGTCTGAGAAATGATTCGTCGTGGGCGTTTGCTCTTGCTTGCCTTCACTCTACATTGCGGCGCAGTAAAGCCACGGCGCTAAGGTTGTGTCTTCTAGATATCTCGTTTCGCCTGCAGAGAGAGCACTACAATTTCTTTTAACCACTGCAAAATGTCATTCCTGATCACTGCACTTATCGACTGTATCACAGGCGTTGCGGCCGAGGACAAGCCCCGCCCAGACGAGAAGCAAGCGCTCGTGCGCAGTCTTCATATCCGCCCGCTCGACGAAGTCGCGAATAAAGTCGTCAACGCCCTGCTCCGCGCTGAAAAGGCAGGCGCTGCACTCAAGGACGAACTCAATTCTATAGTCGGTCCGTATGGGTGGAAAGAATACTTGGCGGAGAGGGTGTTGGAGATGTTGGGAATTGCGCTGCAAGGCGCGCACGACAAACTTGGGCCGGTGATTCGCGATGCCTACCAACAAGCATGGAACGTTGCAAACGAGATTGAGGGCTTCGTCATCCAGCATCCGGTCATGTGCACGATCATCGCGCTCGGCGTCCTCACCGTCATCGCACCTTGGGTAATTGAAGCGTTGGGCTTTGCGGAGCTCGGTCCTTTAGAGGGTACGTATACCGAGCCTGATAAGCCTGAGCGTGTACGAAGCTAACGACGTCGAAATAGGCTCCTTTGCATCCTGGTGGCAGTCATCTTATGGCGGATTGGTACCCAAGGGGTCTCTGTTTTCTTTTTTCCAGCGCTTGGGCATGGTGTGGCTGCGGCATTGACCGCCTCCCGGCGCTGCGTTTAGGGCTGCAATTACACAGTACATCGTGTGACGATGCGCGCGGAAGGCGAATCGGAGACACGGACAAACATCGAGTCAAGCTGAGAATCTGAAGCCGTGGTCAGATATCCTCGGAAGTTAGGAGCCGGTTGGGAATTTTACTCCAGGTTCTATTGTCACACAACCTGCCTTTTACACAATGTGCCGACAAATGGGGAGCTTTCCGAGCCGCCAATACTCTGCAACAATGCAAAAGATCTCGAAGGATTCATCGAATCAATAAGCGTCTACACAGTTTGTACAGATCTTTCGTGTTCCTTGTCAGTAACCCAGCTCCGATCATAGCAACCGGGATTTGGGATGGAGAAGCAAGACGAGATGCTATCGATATCATCCCTGTCTCGTATCGAAACCGTGACATCATAGTAATGCGCATGCGCGATCGACGAAAAGGCGGAGTGCACGCGTTTCCAGAAGTACTGGCCTTGTTTCAGAGGGATGGAGAATCCTTGCATTCCACGGCGGAACAAAGAAGTCGAGAGTGATGTTAAGAGATGTCAGAGTGTAGATCTTTGACGGTGTTGACGTGTCTGCGGAGATGGCTGAGCTACCTGAATCCTTGCCTAGCGCCGAGTCAGGCAGGCGCACGGGTTGCGCATCTTCACATCTAAGCGACATTACGCACCGCCACAGACGGACTGTCAGATTCTATTTTTGTGGCTGGAAGAGGAAGTTGGTGTTGTTTAGGTATCACGCTCGGCATCGTGAAGTTGAGGCCTAGGCTTGGTAGCATAAACTCAGTATGCCACAGACTCTCTACAGATTTGGCGTCGACCCAGCGGACCCAACGGTGAATGCCGCTGCGCCAGTGCCTGTCATTACAAACACCAAGATCAAGATCCTGTGGTCATCATGGTGCGACCTCATATATACGACACTCAACCGCGACAGAACGCGCTCAATAATCTATCTCGGAACAAGTCTGAACCCCGCCCAGCAGCTTGACCTCCAATCCAGGGCTTCTAGCCCTGCCGTTATGGGACAATATCCATCGAAACCAGGAGAGCATCTGCACTTCTTCGGCGCTGCAATGCACGACGGCGTGCGAGGCTATGTAGCCGATAGCATGGTTACTACCTATGGCACACCAGCCGAGAAAGCCAAGTTGGGGGGGAAATATCGTGATGTAAACACGTGGACAATGCTGCGTTGGCCGTTCCACTCGCTCGGCGAAATAAAGATGTGCAGCGACAGTTCGCTCCTTCTAGTCTGCAATCCAAAATTGGTCACAGAACCTGGTGAGGAGGAACCTGAGCCGGATGCCATCGTGTCCTCGGGGAAAGGAGGTCTTGAGTGTTGCAAGGTTTCGGCGTTAGCAATGCCCCGGACCCGAACGATAAGCTGTGTCCGAGACCTCCAAGGCCTCAGAGATTACTGCGCCGCAGAAACACCTATTGAGTGCGCTGCCCAATTCGCGCCGATTCAACTGGTCGTAAATGCAACGACCGCAACGGCTTTAGACCAAGGCGGCAGAGTGCATACACGTACTACAGACCCACGCTACCCTACCTGTCTGGGCCGCCCCTATACTGGAACATCAAATTTCGAGCCGGTGCCATATCTCTCCGAAACACGCATCATAAAGATAGCGTCAGGCGGCTACATCACGGCAGCTGTTAGTGAAGATGGCGAGCTGTTCCTGTGGGGCCAGGCAAGCCCTGGTACAGTAGGAGAACTGGGCGTGCTGCATAGATCGGACTACAGCACTGACATCAAAGACAACATGGGAAATGTGATCTGGGCTGACAGCGTGCAAGACGAAGACATCAAGTGTCTCAATATATATATTGATGGGAAGGCCGCATCTGCTTATGATGTTGCTGTAGGGTTTGGCCATGTCTTGGTTGCGGCGAGAAATGAGGTCGGAGAACATGCCGTCTTTGCTGCTGGATGTGGAGAGCAGGGTCAGCTGGGGTTGGGCAGGTCGTGTGACTTCCAGCAGGAATTTGAAGAAGTAGTGAGCTTGAGGGGCAAGCAGACATCAAGCTTAGTGGCAGCAGGCTGGTCGAGCCATGTGGTCGCCGAGGGGTGATAAAAAACGTGACTCCATGCTCGAATGAAACTATCGATACTAGAATGTCGAAAGCCATGTTGTTCTCGGCTCATCAGGACAAAAATGAATGTGGTTGGCCGAACCAGCAAAAAGCAAAAAAGCGTCATGCAAACAACCCCACAGATGTGTTGGCAGCGATAGCTCACCAGCCGGGGGGATCCTTTCTCGCCCAAGATCACACGCTGCTGAGGTACAGGCTACGGCTGCACCACTTCGGATTCGAGAGCCTAAGATCTTTGATGTCCCTCAAGTGAGGACGCCGAATGAGGTAGGAATGGTGGGACGACACCTACCTCGATCTCTGTCGTGACGGCAATTGAGGTGGGCATTGCTGTCTGCGATCTGCTACAGATCGTACTGTGATGTGTGTTGTTGTGAGTGTTGTTGCGAGTCATCATCTTCGACATGATCATGTCGAACATTGGACGGATGTAGGGCAGACAAGCAACAACGATACCTGTGCTCATATGTGCAAGAGACCAGAACATCGAAGTACCTACGCCATAGATCGGACCTCCATTTAAGGAAACGTCTGCAATGGCGGTGATCCGAAAAGCGCCTACAACGATCGTCATGCGAATTGTTGGTGAGAGACTAAAAGACCACTGAAGGAGGTACGGAACAGTATTCCAACGGCGAAGATGGCAGTGATACCGAGCTTGTCAGCCACAAACCCTAGTGAGGTGTGATCTAGGTGATGATGTCCAAGCCAACCCCGGTGGCAGACATTGTTATCAAGAGAGGCGCAACCTTGAGACAGTGATGCTGGTCTTGTACCGGCAGCGCCTAGTTGTGATGCAAGGGCCGGCAGCGATTACGATAGCCGATGTTGTTGAGAGCGTGATGCAGAGATATGCTGTGTAAGGTGTCAACAAAACGTCTTTGTAGTAGAATACATGTCATGTTTGGATAAGTACCAGTCCGTCTCAGCCATGGGAACATCTTGGTATACAGGTGCGGATGAAGAAAATCAAGACAGCAGATCTGTTCAGGGCAAGTTCGACAGCCCCTGAACTCCGAAAGAACCATGGGATCTGCGAGCGTCAGACACGCGACTTGAAAAATGATTGACCCCTTACGAAGAGAGTCCTTTGCGTTTCAACAAGAGTTGTCATTCGTGTCTGTGGACTAAGTTGTCCGGTTGCTACACCTTCGCAGTGTTAGGAGAGTTGGGTCCTGATAGTAGAACATGATTCACAGACACTGGACGTTATCACAACAATGTAGAGAAAGATCTAGCTTTCACATCGGAGTTCTCCCCACCACTGATAGTGTTCAGTACTTGCCAAAGCAAGAACCAATAGTGTGTCATCTAGTGACCACGATAAGCTTTTAATTTTCTTTGCTGCAAGTCGACTTACGAGAGATAAAGCTAGCACAACAGCAAGAAGCGTGATACCGGCGACGGTTTCTCCCCTGGACATTAACTCTATGGGTAGGTAGACTGCAGTTCCGATGGGATACCTAGGTACAATGAAACAGTTACTTGTGTGATGGAATGGACAACGAGGTAGATACAAACCCAAAATAGACTAAAGAAGTTAGGGGCGAGGTAGGTGAAGGGGGACTCGATTGAGGTTCCCCTTGAAGGCGGCCGTAAGTAGGGCCTACCTTTGAGCCTAGTGAAACACGTGGAGATGATTGTAACGCAAGAAGTCGCTGCCTGAACACGTACGATCTTCATCAGCGTTGCTGCGCCTTTGGGCAGATGATCGACAAGGTTTGACAGCCAGTACCTGTGTTTCGGTGAACATATATTGAGCTTGTCGACGGCCGAACCGCGCGTTGGCTGCGGTCGTTTGCGGGGTGTTTCGGGTTTGGCCTTATCTGCCGGTTTCGGTGATGTCACGCATGGAATTGTTCTGCGTCAGTTCGTCCGTCTGGCAGTTGCAGTCATGAGCCAGCTGTCATGCACATCCAGACACCCGAACGGTATCCAACTGCTCGGCTCGCTGCACGGCCGACCTTGAAACCGACCATTTTGGGCCGAGAAAGCCCGCAGCACAACCGGCGCCATGGAAACGAAAGTTTGTGTGGGCTTACGACAAGGTTGGAGGTCGGTCTCATTCTGAAGTACACGCAAGTGCTGAGCAAGTGCTGAGGCGAAGTTGTCTCAGAGTCTATTGCTCAAGAGACGACCAAGCCATGGTGTTGAGTCCGGCTCCCAGGTTTGCGGCAGCTAACGCATTCTGGTGCCAAGGCCACGCAGCGAGCTTTTAGAGTTCAGCTGGCGCTTGGTCGAATCGTAACGGTTTTTACTGGATCTGGCGTCGCTGTGCCTCAGTCTCGGTGCCGGTGCCATGCCGTCGGACCGATGCCTTTTTTTGAAGTGTGCATTGCGAGTACACAATTGTGTCACCTATTTGTATCAGTTTGGCAGGGCAACAAACACCAAAGCTCCCACAGCGGCTGCTGGTACTCAGTTGCCGCAGCGCGCTTTGCCTGTTGACAGTCCCACAATACGCTCATCGGCGCGCAATCGTAGGATCTTGTCGAGGGACGTGTCTTGTGCGGCCTTGCGCGTGCCCGCGGAGAGAAGCCCCGTCTACGTGGACAAGCGCTGATCGATTCATTTCAATCTTAGCTGTGACGGGAGACGGTCCAGTCAGGAAAGAGGGTTTTCAGGCGGACGACGGGCCTCAAGTTTGTGACAGGGCTGATCAGGCCCCAAAGAAACGCAGACACGCGAAGAAAGGCAAGGATAACGGCGATCGTGCTGATCACCTAACAGCAGAGGCCTCGCTTGCTGCGACAGTGCGACATTGAGAGAGATCGCAAACACGACTGGACACGAGTCTTGCTGCCACACTGACAGCAACCGGCGTTGTCTAGGGTCTCCGTGTTCTGCCATCAAGCGACCTGTTCAATAGCGCAGCACCGGCAGGGATCGATCAGGAATTGCCACAACGTTACTGCCTAGCGGGTACGGCGGACGAGAGTGGTATGTGGCTTGCTGCTGTTGATTGGTTGGCGGGCGAAACGCTGGGTGAAGACTAGCGGCTTCCAGCAAGGTGGGGCTCACGCTATTCAGGGGTGGATACGTTCGTTCCTGCTTTCGCGCCTTTCCAAGGCCGTGCAAGACTTGCCCATGCTTCTCGTAAACGTCATGTGCACAGCCAAAGGAACTTATCGGCTCGTGGTGCCGCTCTATTTTTCGCTTTGTAAAAGGGCAGGCCCACTCATATCAGCCTGATCCGCCTGCACCGACTGAATTTGTAGCCATAAGCAACTTGCTCTCCGCCTCCTCCGCTCACAGCCTCTACACCTTCTATCCTCTCATTCACTACCTGGAATACATCGACCTCCAGACGGTCAAGTCACTCTCTCGAAATCAGTAAGACTGTAGACGTGCATAAAACAGTCGCAGGTCCTGGAAGTGATGACGTTTGGCTTACACGCCTAACTCGGACCATTGCACAACACAAAAAACCCAGACGATGGAATATCGACACTCATCACCGTGCTCAAGGGACAGGAGCCCGAGACCCAGCACCAACAGACAAAGGAGCAATTCCGTCCCCTTCGTTGAGGCATTGGGGTGCTCGACCACAGAAGCAAGAATGATGATGGCCGAAGGCAAGGCTGCAGTTCGTAACCGGAAACGCGGCCGTCAAATCAGGCTGCTCAATGAACAGAACGCCACTACTTTCGACCCCCGGAACCATCTGAAATATCTCGATAGCTCGTACCAGGATCATGAATCATCAAAACCACAAACAACCATGGTCAATCATTCACGGTATCCCTCTGACTGCACTGACAAGAGCACATCCACAATAGTCGCACCGACTAGGGATGGCCTGGTGACCACTAACGGCCTTCCAAGCCCATTGGGAGACTACTCTGCGAATCTGGCAAACTTCATAAAGGCCCAGCTCAGATCAATTCCGACCTACACATCATCCCTTGATCAGACATCGCCTCGCTCTTGTCCGGACTTGACTTTTCAGTTGCGCACTCCCCCACAGTCGCCGAACAAAGGGGCACGGAAACCAACAGAAGCCCCAAGAGTCATCAGCATCCCGCCTGTCAGACCACCGTTGCAGAGTGCGTTCTCTGCATGGAGCTCTACAGACGACTCAGAGGATGACGAGGTGCCCGCACTACCTGATATTGACCTATACACTCAAAACGCCATCTCCAAGGTCACTAGCAATGGTAGTACAACTTCAATCCTGGGTTATTATGCCGGATCGAATGACTCCTTTCTGTTCTCGTCCACACCCTCCGAGGAGAGTCACACCGCAAGGGGATTTCAATTTCCCAATCCACCACTGTTAATGTGCTCACCGACTGAGCCTTATTCTCCACCTCACGATGACGACGCCGACTACTACCCATCATCACACTCGTCGCGGCCGCAGTTGACCTCTTCCTCGGAGCCATCGATCTCATCGTCCACCGCGTCGACAGCGTCCTACTTCGAATACAAGCGCCCTCGTTCCAACCTGTTTCCGCCTGATATGAAGGACAGGATTGTTGCGGCAGTCACACCACCAAAAGGGAAGAGAATGACTGCGATCTCACCTTTTGAAGGCGCCGCACTATCGAATGTTCACGATGTGTTCATTGAGTCACAACACAGAGTGCACGTCGATGGCATGTCATTTGACATGCTGCGTGACTTGGTCGTACCAGTCAGCCGAGTCTCTACACCGGTCTGACTCGCACTCCAGTAACGCTCCTTCAACTGCATTATATGGGATCTTTTCAACTGTGATTAGCATTTGCATCATGTTCTACAATATATCCAGGTCGACGTCGCGTGGTATAGCCGGTCTTGCCACTTGCGATCCTACGATCTTTTTCTTTGTCTCACTTAGCCGGCGCAACGGCTAAACTACGAACTTGTAATTACTTCCAGCCTGTGGTACATCTAGATTACTGTTGTAGGGCTTCGCTGTCCGTTTCTTCTTTCGTTGCCGTTCAGATATCCATACACAACGAGTGTACGACGCACACGTTTTTCTTCTCATCTGGGCAATAGCAGACTGCTCCCACCATCAGCAAAGGGAGGAAGCTGGCGATGCAGATAGCAAAGTTGGCTAGCAGCGCTAGGTTCCGGTAGCACACTCATGGCACACACATACATACCAACTATCTCTAAGCAATGCAAACATACACGCATGTCACCTTGCGTCTCCAACCACATCTTCTAACTCGGTGCTCATCGTCAAGAGAATTTTCGTGATTCCCCTGACACTCGCGTCTATGACGGATGGATAGACAAGGTCAAACGCTTCCGACATAACGATCGTCCTCGAGAAATGCAGAACAAAAAGCCACCTTAATTTTGGCCCGTGTTTTGTTGTGGCGATCACAGCCTTGCGTGCAGATCCTTTGACCCTGCAGCGCAGATCGTGAACGGTGCGGGAAGAAACCAACAATGCAAACAAGGGTACAGCTAAGCGAGGCTACGTCATGTTTGATCTGTTTGCAACCCCGCAACTCACATTTGTTTAGCAACCGCGTTTGCGAGATCCAACAGCATTGCAGGCGCACGCTTTTGCTCTTCCCCTCATGGTGCATTTGTTGTGTGGCAAAACTACCTTCGCTTTGTTTCCATCGAACTAAACGCGTGTGGATCGCAATACAGGACACCGTGTTCTCTGACAGCTGCTGAAGCACTGCTTTGCGCATCGCGAATCGCGACCTGACTTTCACTCCAAGTTTGTTCGCGAACCACTGCACCGCCACCATACAAAGGTCGAAGTCACCTTCATTAGCGTTTCACACGCTGTCTTCTACGAACAGTACTCTACCCCTCACAGATCTTTACACCAGGCCGCACCGCCTACTTCTGCCATCATGGCGGACGCTGAGCCAACACTCGTCGCCCAAATCTTCGAACGCCTTGCTTATGAGTTTGCAGAGGCGCGGCCCATGCTGCCAACCTATCTGCATCTGATCGCCTCCGCCCTCTTCCCTATCTATACCGGCGCGCACGCCTCGCTCTCCCGCCCATCCACCGCCGCGAAACCCTCGAAGAAGAAGGATCGTAAAGCCCTGCTTCGCAAGGGATCGGATACTGATGACGATGCCGAATCGAGCGATGATGACGAAGAGGAAGAGGAGCAGCATAACATGGAGGGGTTATCCCCCAAAGACGCCCTTCTCATGCCACTCTTCGCAGGCATCGCACTTTCGGGGCTGTACTTCCTCCTGAAATGGATGAACGATCCGAAGCTGTTGAACAGAATCCTCAATGCTTACTTCGCCATCTTCGGCGTCTTCTCCGTCTCAAAGCTCGTCACGGACGTTCTGGATATCGGCCACTCGATCATCTTCCCACGACGACATGTCATTAATGGCACATTGTACCATATCAACAGCAAAGAAGAGAAGGCTGTACCAGTTGCGGGCGATACCAAGGGCAAGAAGGTGCTCAGCACACCTCTACCCGGTTTCTTGGCAAGGACGCCTTTGAATGACAGTCTGCGAAAGGTTGTATGGAACGATCGGGCCATGCCAGCAAACAAGTGGTCATTGAAGCTGTATTTATACCGCGCACTCGCTGCCAAATTTAAAGTTGGAGCGCACGATATCGTGGGTGCACTGACCGGACTGTGTGTTGTGGCATACTTTAACTTTGTGGACAAGCCGTGGTACCTTACCAATCTCCTTGGATTTGGCTTCTCCTACGGCGCACTACAGCTCATGAGCCCAACTACGTTCGCCACAGGAAGTCTCATTCTCGGAGCGCTGTTCTTCTACGACATCTACTTCGTCTTTTACACGTACGTGTGCACCAAGACGTCCCGCGCCACTTTACTGACAAGGCTACAGACCTATGATGGTGACCGTAGCTAAGTCCCTTGACGTCCCCATCAAGCTCATGTTCCCTCGTCCTGGCGACCCGAACCATCCCAACTCAGCTCCGTCTCACGCCATGCTCGGCCTGGGTGATGTGGTCTTACCAGGTATCGTCATTGGCCTTGCACTTCGCTTCGATTTGTACCTATTTTATCTTCGACGCCAGAGACACACATCCGCAACGTTAGCAGCAGAATCTGAGATCACCCAAAAGGCAGAGTACTTTCCACTCGCCGGACGCTGGAGCGATCATTTCTGGACTCACTCCTTGATTGGACAACCGCTTTGGGTAAAAGATGACAAGAGGCCTGAAGCGCCTTTCACGTTCCCCAAAACTTACTTCAAGGCTGGTTTGGCAGGGTATGTGCTCGGTTTGCTTGCTACACTGGGCGTCATGATGATCTGGGACCACGCTCAGCCTGCGCTTCTTTATCTTGTTCCCGGCGTTCTGGGTAGCCTCTGGCTTACTGCAGTGGCTAGAGGCGAATTGAGCTTGATGTGGAACTACACAGAAGCTATTGACGAAGAAGAAAAGTCTGGCGAGTCTGGGAAGGATGACACTACCACCAACAATATCAGTACTGAGGAGAAGAAGCGTGTCACTCGGTCGGAAAGCAAAGCTGCGATGACTGCTTCTGGAGACAGTGAGGGTGATATCGAGGTCACCCATCGACGCCGAAGCAGGCGCAGCAGACCAGAGCGCGAGGTCTTTTCTTTCGTCATTGAGGCGCCATCGACAGTGGAAAAGAGCAAGGCAAACAAAAAGCATGCTCGTCCTTCTACAGCTGGCGGGGCCACCACGGAAGCAAAGGGCACCAAATTTGGTCAGAGTACAGCTGTGAATGTAAGTGCTGAGCCGGCAGGAAAGAGGCAGAAGTTGCGGTGAGCCCAGAACGGCGTGGAACTTGTTACTTTGCATGTGCTGCATAGCGACGGCGTTTAATGCATTTCTGGCGTACTTTCCGTCATAAATACTGGTACGTATGGTACCATTGAAGTTCCCATGCTCTCTGTAGTATGTACTGAAGTGCCATTCTTTGACATGCATGGATTTATGTACAAATGCTCGAGACGACCATCACATCCATGGCTCCTCATCAAACATTTGCCATATATTCGCTTCCCACATGATTCTAATCAGTCTCATCTCGCTGGGTCTGATTTGATCGCGCAGTCTTACGAATGAAATACGTCTCTCGTCAGCCACATGTATGATCTTGTAACACTCGCTTTAGCCTTTTAAGGCAAGGTGGGTTCAAACCGCGTGCCTGCCCTGTTTGCCCTCCCTTCTTACTTTCGACATTGCCCATGGCTGAACCAAATTGGCTAAACCTTCCGGATACAGCAAACAACTCGTCAACTCTGTAGCTGTAGCGCGCGTGCGGCACAGATCATCTAGGAGCAACGCAGATCCCCATCACGATGACGGAGTACAAGTGTTCCGCGCGTGCTGATCCCAGTCGTGAGATTCGGATTGCAGTTATACAGCCTGGCGAGTTCCATTACGATATTAATGTGGTGTTTGAGACGTGCTCGCTGGATGTTAGTAATCCATCTCTTAGCCATATGCTTTCGTACCCCTCTCGAACACGAGAGGCCACCAGGTTTTAACATTGTTATATGACCTACAGCTCGGATAAGAGGCGCTCCCGTATGTGTGTGGGGTTCAGAAGACTCGCACGCAAGGCATTGCTCAAGTTACACGTAACCTGAGTGTAGCGCTGAGGTGCTTGAGACAGACAAGTGTCTCGCGCAGGTTGTGGGTCGATGCTTTGCGTATTGACTAGGGCAAGAGCGTCGAGCGATCCTCGCAGGTCTCCATAATGCACAAGATATACATCTCTACCACTCGAGTTTTGGTCTGGTTAGAGGAAGAGAAAGACGATAGCGACGAGGCTTTGGATTTGCTAGAGAATATCTCTCAGCAGGTGCGGATCGTCGATTGGTACACCTTTGAAACGTAGCCTGTCGGTAACGATCCCGATGGCTGAGAATATCTTGCAAAGCTGATACCATAGCAGCGCGAACGAATTCGTATCGTTTACAATCTCTTGAACCGTCCCTACTTTGGGAGAGTTTGGATCCAGCAAGAAGTGCAACTGGCAAAAGATATTGTGTTACAGTACGGGCGATCGACCTACGCGGAGCGTGTTATCTGGTCAAGTGTGTCAAATCTTTCGTCTAAGCCGATAGACAATGAATCACTGGCACCTATCTTACGCAGTGACTGGACACGAGTTTTGGTTCGAGGTGTTAAGCTGAGAAACAGCAGGCTTACGCCTTGGAGGGCCAAGGTGTCTATTATCACCATTCGTCATCGCGTCCGCGAACTGAGTTGTCATGATCCACAAGATTGATCTATACTTATCTGGGACTTCTGAGTAGTCAGGACTTGAGTCTGCAGATGAAGTCGGACTACTAATGTGCAGTAGGGGAAATTTACAAAGACTAGGTTCGACGTAAGGCCATGAATCATCTAAGTCTTGACTTACTACGATGCTGTGAGCTCTCCAGCAGGTCTCTCGACATTCCATCCTGGTATCCCGACTGGTCAGCTCCTATCAATTCTCCCATGGGCCCGACCTATTCTTGGAGCGCTTGCGGGTTCATCTCAGCCTGTCCGATGTTCTGTAATGATCAATAATTTGCTCCCAATTTAGTTGTGGGCAAAGTCTCGACAGTCCGAGAATATTCAATGGATTCCCCGGTTCCCCAATGGGCGCAGCTTAGACAATTCTTGCTGTCTATCAGACCGTCCCAGGAGAAGTCTACCAACCTACCCAGAACTGGACAGAGCATAACTGAAGCTTACTGCCGGATGCTAGCGGAAATTTTCTATCAGACACGATGTTCACCACAACTGCCCAGCCGGATCTAAATTTGTGCAACAGATGGCTCGAAGCCATTTGGTGGGGAGACAAAGGCGAAGAAGGCGGGGAGGAACTGTTCAATTCAAGGCTAATGATACTCATGAGGTACGACACAATCATCGTGACCATGCTACACAGCGCGTACTTTGTCAAGACGAGCTGCGACTACATCGGCATTGCAACTGCCGGTACACAACCAGGGAATATTGTCAGCATTATCCTCGGCTGTCACAAACCGATAGTCTTGCGACCTGTCGAAGCTCTAGTGAATGTCGTTGTCCGGCTCAAGTATTTGGTAGTTGGCGCGTGCTACTTCCAAGGTATCTTGAACGGAGAGGCCGTCTATCAGCCTACTAACCCTCTCCGATACAAGGTCTTGGGTCAAGATACAAACTATGTTACATTGATTGACGGATTCACGGGGCTATTGCTCGATCGAACAACAGGTACTTCCATGAGAGGCAGGTATCAAAGTCGAAAGCTATGACAGGGCTCCACATAGACTTCTCGTTTTACCAGAATCACTGCAGGCTGCTGGTGTAGCTGTGGAAGCGATTGTACTAGTCTGAAATCGTAGACGTATGACGTCCGCCTAGTTCTCGACATGTCGTCATCTCAGCCTATCCGTTCATAGGGAAAAGGCCTCTCAATTATCTCAAATCTTGTCAAGACACCCCACTGAGACC
This sequence comes from Boeremia exigua, assembly GCF_020726555.1. Classification (NCBI taxonomy): domain Eukaryota; kingdom Fungi; phylum Ascomycota; class Dothideomycetes; order Pleosporales; family Didymellaceae; genus Boeremia; species Boeremia exigua. Next base: position 244,874 of record NW_025763527.1, on the reverse strand, counting down.
ATCTACTGACGCAGTTCACGGCCACAGTCTGGTATGGAAGCGACACAGCAGCAGACTAATATGACCGAACAGATCACGATTCTGAATTTGGAAGTCAAACACAACCTATCTTACTCATCTGATAGGGTCTTTGTGAACCGGGATGATGGTGAGGCTGAAACAAAACAACAAAAACGCCATCACCGAACGACTCCGGACAGCGCACATAGCCATTGTCCTCTGGATCTAAGACTCGTGGTCTTTAGAAAGTCCCAAGTCAGGCAGAATATGGTGCTGCTGACCATGAATTCTTTGTACAGTACCAATGCGATTCGAAATCGCGTTGTCGATGTCTTGACACGATGCGCCACCACGTCACATTTAAGAGACGCCAGTTAGAACAGATATGTTTTGTGTAGGTATATCGAAATTCTACATAAGAGCTTTGCTCTTCCCACATGAGTAAATCATACAATCAGATCCATCGCAACCATCTACCTAATCATTCCCGAAAGACACTCCAGTTGATAGCACGAATCTTGCCATCATGAAGCCCTCGAAGAAGGTTAGTTAGTACAAATAAGTCAAAAATCGTAGCGCTGACTCTAAGTAAGTTGATCTACCTACTGAGCTCTGTCTCGATGCTTCAATCTACGCTCGGCGCTGCCACCGGTCCTGTCAACGCAGCGTTCGATATTATCTCGCGTGACATCGACGAAGCGCGAATTTCGACCCGCCAGGATACCCCTCCGTCAGTTGAGATTACATACCGCAAGAAACTGTTGTGTCTAGTCCCTTTCGATAAGACCGTAGCCAATATATACCCAAATCAATGTCTCGACTCCCCGGGTTGGAGCTATCTATCTGAAGTTAGGCCCGGCTCTTTTCCTCCAGGCCAAACCTGCAAGTTGATTGCATACACGCAACAGGGCTGCGTGAACGAGAACCCACGCGGCACCACCATCGGCTGTTTAGAAAATCTCCTTTCCCCTAGCAGGAGCTACAAATGGGATTGTCAGGAGGATCCTGAGACGCCTGAACCGAGCCTGTACCCGTCCGCCACCGCCACTTTATTCGAACGTAGCGAATGTAGCGAGGCCACAGGAGAAGAGGGGGAAGTCATAGTAAACGGCAAGTTTGACGCTGGAACAATTCCTGCAAACACATGCCAAGACTTTGACGGTGAAAAGGCTGGATTTGGAACGTTCAACAGCTCTCTCATGACACCCAATGAAGCAATCCCCGAAAACGTCGTCTGCTATTGGGAAGTGTATGAAAATCCTGGCTGTGAAAAAGAAAGCAAGTATGATGTCAAGGGAACAAAATCCTGCCTGACCAATCTCGGCGGTAGAGGTCCATCTGCTCAGAAACAAGGACGCAGCTACCAGTGGGTCTGCTACACTCCTCCATCGGCTAGAGTTACACTGTACTCCGACGAAGTGTGCGGTGAAGTAAACCAGACTTTCAGCAACGTATCTCCCAACAACTGCCGAAGTTTCGCCCCACCGTCTACTGATCAGAGTACACCAAAGCCTCAATTTCGGAGTGGCAATGTGGCTGCTGAAAGAACAATTCCTGATGGTCTTTACTGCCGCCTTGTTGTATCCAGTGGCGAGGTTTGTTCACTGGAAATAGACTCTAAACCACCCGGAACTTGTGTCGTCGCGTACTTTAAACAAGGGGAAGATATCTACGCTGGAGAAAGCTACAAATGGTTCTGCACGCCAAGACATCCGTTTGATCCGCTTTCAGGTTAGACTTGCTCTGTGAGGGAGCAGTCGTGAGAGGAATTCTAGTGTGAGAAAAGTTGAGAAAACTTGTAATCAGCTCTTTGCCTCACGAGTCTTAGTGTACTTTCGACAGGTAGCTTACAATGACTACAAGATGCTCACTCAGTATAGCTAGAATGATAACTGACAGTATCACTACCTCCCCAGATTGAATATGTAGCTATGGATAGGGAACGTGTACTAAGTAGTCATTGTACACAGTGTTATACGTGTTGTAAATGTACACAGCCTGATTTACAATCTACTAAGATCCTGAAAGCAACAGGCACAGCGCACATAATCTATGACTGGAGATGGACTGCGAGAGGAGAGAGTAGTTTGACTGGTATATTCTCGAGCGATTGGGTATTTCTCACAAAGCAAGCGGAGCACTCGCCACTATGCACCTGCTCAAAATAAAGATCTCCCTGGTTTGTGCCGCTTGGATTGGCGTCATTCAATTCCTACTTTTTCAACAGTTCTAGCAAAGAGCATATCCAGGACCTCTTAGCGGTTCTGAGTAGAACTACTGCTCTGTACTATTGGTGTTTAATGACCCAAGAACTACAATAGTCACGTGCGCAAGCATTCCAGCATTCTCAGAGGCTCAAATCCTTACGTAGAAGAATCCCATATGAAGGGGAGGACTGGAGCCACAACAACCCAAGAAAGGAGAATGATAGGTCCCATCTCTATCTTGGTAACATTTAACGTGAACTCTGTTAGCCACTTCAAAAGCCAAAGTCACGTCAGCATCAACTCTAATATTGACGTTAGTACTGAAACGAAGTATCATTTCAAATACCAGATTGATAGGTCGTGCATCAATTGCAGGGACATAGTCAGACTCCAGCGCTACCCAGTACGGTATCTTCACTTGTATCTCTGAATCTTCACGTGAGGACAAAGCACCTGAATTTCTAAATTTAGGGGAAGGTCCGCGCGTGTTGTCGGTGGCATATTTCACCGCCTGCCCTGCAGCACCGCTCTTGGTACCCGGATTCCTCTCCGACATCGTATACGCTTCTCTTCTCCCTGTCCCTGCATTCCCAGCGCCGAAGAATCGGGCATCACGTTCCGAATCATCCACATCTAGCTCATGCGGCCGGACACCTATCATGCTAAAGCTCGTTATTTCATTTTCTCCCTACCACTGCTGTTCTGCATCAGCAGCACGAAGATGAGCAGCGCCTTGTACGTCCTGCATACACTCAACCCGACGCGTAACTCTGTGTCCTCCTTTTGCTACACTCGTCCACATGCGAGCGTGCTGAGGCTCCACCAGACCAAGAGCAGGGCTGAGACCGCCCAGGATGCAGTTACGGCTAAGCTGCTGTGATGCCGGCTTGGCTTGCTTGAATGTGACCGGTGTTATTACCAAAGCCCATAAATTGTTGATCGGTTGATCCCCCAGCGGTTGCAGCACACCAGGCTAGTCTACTCAATGCCAAGTTCAGAGCTGGTGATACGCCCAAGCCGAGCGTATGAGTATACGGTATGAATGAACGGACCACACCGGAGGTCCTGTGTACAGGTTTGCTTCGCAGTCAGGGAGGATTGGATACCGGATGTTTGACAGATATGGAGCCGATGAACCCTGTGACAACATGCTCTAGATGCTGTCTACGAGCAAAGTACGAGCAAAGTACGAGACAATATCGAGCTTGACAAATAAATCGAGGGAGAGTACCGCCGGGAATGTGGTGGCTGCATTGGCAGGCGTAGTTCTCACGTTCCCCAGCGCCGAAGAAAGAGCGGTATTGCCTGAGAGAAGACACAAGCCTTCAAGACATATGTCTTCGTCGGGATAATACATTTCCGAAATGCTTCGGCCCCTTACAATCAGTCGGTCTGCATGTTAAGAACATTCGATGAGATGGGTATAGCCGTTGGATGGATTGGGATGACCTGCCCTACGGGGCTCCCGGTACGAGGACGGGGTACTGCGTTGTTCAACAGTAGGGCCGATGTAGGAGAATTGTGGTGTTACGGTCTCGTGGGTCTGTGGGATATCTGCGACTGGATGTCACGGGCCCCGCAAGCAGCAGTGCAATCGTCAATTGCTTGAGTGATTCAAAGTATTCGACTCACATGTTTCCTTGGTTAACATGAATTGAGGTTCAGGTAGAGCATGCCTTCCTAGTTGTTTCAGACAGGCTGCAAGGAATTGAATGCTGCGCCGGGAGCGATCGAGATGGCCGAAGTCGGATCGTTGCGGCCTCTCCTACCTCCTATGCCTAGGTAGGCGAGGAGGTGAGGCTGGCCCTGAGAGGCGGCTCAACTCCAAGGAGACCAAGACCGCGTCAGAGATGTAAAGAGGTACTTGGCGCCTTGGAAAGCTTGGTGCTGTACCCTTCCTATACGTCGGCATAGGGCTCATTACCGGTGACTCGCCGTAGGATCTGACTCTCGTGACGCAAGACATGCGAAACACTCCGAATATCTTGGCATTAATCTTTCCGCTGTTGTTTGATTTGCTCCAAGGAGAGAGCACGGGCAGTGCCCTGACGCGATGTGGCTAGATTCGTGGCTAGACCCTGTGCACAGACGTCGCGCTCAAGGCGAAAGCTGAACCGGGCACCGTACACTGCACCAGCCAACTCTCACGATGTCTGTTCATCGTCTACCATACCCGTCCAATGGTAGCTAGGTCTTCGGCTGTGCACTAATGAAACATCACCACCACTGGTGCTATTGAGGACTGCCCACAATGCGCACGTGTTCCAAATAGGGCAATTAGATTGGTTTCGGCCAATTGTCGATGATCTGATTGCGCCTGGATAGTGTTCAGCACAGTCGACTACAGCTGTGGCTGTCTTGGCTTTGGTGGCTACCGCAAGAAGACCACTACAGTGGCAGTCCACCAGGAAATTGATCTGCCGCATCATTGTATAAGAAGGGGGAACAGCCGCCGTGAATAGTTTTCTCACCACAACACAGCTTCTCTCTTCCTTCACACTCACTTCTATACCTTCAAACGCTTTCAGCAACAGTCCTTCTTTTCATCAAGATGCAGTACCTCACTCTCGCTCTCTTCGCTGGCCTCGCCACTGCCCAGCTCGCTATTCCTGCTCGCAATGGCAATGTCCAGGTCCTCAAGGCGCCCAGGACCATCGCCGCTGGCAAGACTCAGAACTTCGCTTACCAGGAGTTTGACCGTGGCATGAAGTGCGCTGACGGCGATACCGGCTCCGCCAACGCCGTCTTCATCCTTGAGGAGGGTGCGACTCTCGAGAACGTCATCATTGGTGCCAACGCTCTTGAGGGTGTCCACTGCAAGGGAGCTTGCACTGTCCGCAACGTCTGGTTCCGTGACGTCTGCGAGGACGCTGTCTCCGCGCTCGGCAAGGGCGATGTCCTGATCGTCGGCGGTGGCGCTCAGAACGCTGAAGACAAGGTCGTCCAGCACAACGGCAGTGGCCGCGTTACCATCCGCGACTACCAGGTCGCCAATGTCGGAAAGGTCTACCGCTCCTGCGGTGACTGTAAGCTCCCCTTTTCCTTTACCTCTTCGCACCTCCATACTGACAACCATAACAGGCACCGGCAACTCTGGCAAGGGAGCCCGCCACGTCATCATTGAGCGTCTCCGTGCCACCAACGTCAAGACCAACCTTGCCGGTATCAACTCCAACTTTGGCGACTCTGCTACCATCAGCGGCTCCTGCGGTACCGTTTCTGGCGAGATCTGCCAGCAGTTCCAGGGTGTCAACAAGGGCTCCGGCAGCAGCAAGGAGATCTCTGGCAAGGACAAGTGCCTCGGCGCTCAGGGCAAGCTTGCCCGCGGTACTCTCAGCAGGTGCTAAGCTTCTCGCTCCGAGAAGTACACAGTGACGGCGAGCCGCATCACGAACCATGGTCGATGAGGGATGGTTGAAATGGGGATTCGGTCTTTAACCTTGTAAATATTACGTTCTTGTATTTAGTTGACCTTTGTAAATATTGTATTTTGATCTTGACGGACATCATTGCCCATGCTTGCAAAGTTGCCAGTCAGTGAGAACAAGTAACCCTCCCAGAACAGACTGCTTGGAACTAGCAATAATTGCTTCAGACTTGGATATCCTTACAGCAAGACGTCTACGACAGTCCCTACAAGCACGAAAAGCAACCGCAGGGACCTCGGACCTCACGCGTTGCGTTCATTATGGAATACATGCACCTATCAAGATATCAAAAGCTAATGTACCTGTCTAATTGGTTGTGTGGCTACCAAATGCGCAAGTCCAACCCACAATCAAAGACTGCACAGAGCACTGGTGCGTGCCAGAGCCTACAAGCCCCTTTCAGTAGACTAAAGACCCATCATCCCCCCACCCAGCCACACAACCCCAATCCAACAAGCAGCGCAAACAGCGCAAGCAGCGCAAGAAACCAAGATGAAATTACCACAAACCTACATCTGTCGTCAAACCATCCCGTTCTATAGTCCGGGATCCACACATATAACCCATGCCACGAACCACGCTTCCCCCACAAACGACTCATGCGCGCCCCACGGGCCCGCCTAGGCACGGTTATGGGACCGTGCGACGGGACATTCGAGACTCATGTTGGAGGAGATTATCGGCGAGGAGAAATTATCGCAGATCATGAAGTACTTGTGGAGATAGTGGAGATTTACAGACATTTCCCTGATACAGGGGAAGACGGGTCGAGGCGCTCACGAGAATGCGTCGGAGATGTGCTGTGTCCGTTGCTGGTATTGTGAATCGCCGCTGTAGATCCAGTGCACGTTCGGTGGTAAATATTCCGAAATTGAGTCAGTAAGTTTGGTGGGTCGTGGTTCGAATCGATTTACAGAACTAATCTCCGAATTCTTAGCCTTACATTACTTCAAGCAGTGATAAAGTGCGACGACACTGCCCTAGGGAGAAGCATTACCAAGTACTGTTGTACCGTGCAAGATGAGTTTGGTGATGTAGTGACGGAGTATCTTCATGTTCAATCGCTGTGTGAGCCATGTTAACAATTACTGATTTGTTTCGCAGCTTTCCACGGCTTTAAGCAACCCCGTCGTGGTTAACAATTATCAGCAACAAAGGTCTGATTGTATATGCTGTCAGCTGCGCTACAGACAAGGCTGAAAAGATCTTATGGTTGCACGCTTGGACACAGCTCTACTACCTCACCCTCACCCCTGTTAGGCTGCACGCACTACTGACGTGTGTGCAGCGCATGATACGTAAGCTGTAAATATCACAAACATGCGTTCAGGCGCGCTCCACAATCCTTTCTACTTGGTATTTTCAATGGAGTTCTCAGAGAATGACGATGTTCAGTGACAATTGACATTGTAATTGTGCCTCTACCTCCGTCGCGCGTAGACTGCCACTTCTAGTTCTTGTGTGCATGACACATATTAATGAATGATTCGAACATATCGAGTACTTACATAGCTCCAATATCCATGTCCGTTGAAGCGTCATTTCATTGCAAATACTTTTTCAAATAGCCCGTTCTCAATTTCTGACTGAACCATACTACATCCCTATTTTCCAAGGCTCAACCAGGCACCACAGTAATATTCCCAATATCTTGATACACTACATACAATTAAAAACTTTGAAACCAAGACCACACGAATTCGTGACAACATGGCTGTGTGTGCTTGAGTTCGTTGGGGTAAAGACTCGACCGGATTGGGGCATTGGTACATGGGCGAGGGGAGGGGAGGAAGAAAGGTATCAGGGATAGGATACGACAGGAGAGAACGGGAGCGAGAGGCATCGGGGAAGTGCTGCGGTAGAGTGCGGATGAAGGCGTGAGTACCATGAACGATGGAGACGATGGGTGAATTTTCGCGTGTTCCAAAATGCAATGTGCGCTAAGTTCATATCACACTACGGGCGTCTATACCCCGTCTGCGCAACCGGCAAACTCAATTCTGACGCAGATACTTCACTGCGCCGCCGACATCCTTGTCTCCCGCGCCGAGCCTCACATCCGCCGCCGACCTGGGCGACCTCAACTCCCGCTCATCCAGAAATTGTATGCGCGGGCCCTCCTTCTCGTCCTCGTCCTTTAGTGTGTTCTCGCTGTCCCCCGTCAGCCGCCACGTCGGCGTGTCGGGCATGCGGCGACCGCGCGACACATTCCGCGACACGGGGCGCGACCAGGTCTCTGTTCTGCTGCCCAGTGTCTCCTCGTCGGTGAGCCCTTCGCGGCTGATGACGCGCGAGAAGCGGTTGTGCCTTACGACGCTGCCACAGCGCGGGTCGACGTGGGAGTTTGGCGGGAGGGCCTCGCTGACGCTGCGGCGGCGCTCGACGCTCGGGTCAAGTTCGATGATGGGTTCGATTTTGCGCCAGCGGTAGATTATCTCGAGGGCGGGGATGCTGAGGCCGTGGACTACGATGCTGAAGAGCACGAGGAAGTAGACGACGGGGCCCATGGCGCGGAGGAGGTCTTCTTCCTCGTGTGTCTCGGCGGCGTCGAGCTTGGGGTAGAGGTGGCGTGCGTGCTCGACGTAGAAGACAGCGCCGATGCCGATGGGGCCGAAGTAGCCCATGAATAGTGCTTCCTGCCAGGTCTTGACGGTATTAGGCATGAGTCTGTACATGACCATCATAGCTGGGATGCGACGTAGTAGCAGTACCAACAAGCCTAGCGCGAGCAGGCGCCCGTACGTTATTCCTGTAATCTCGGAATTGAATTCGGACCATGGGAGGATGGCGCCAATGTACATGAAGCCGCCGAAGTTGAGGAGCACATCGATAGAACTGTTCACCTCGTCGTGCCGCGAGAGAGCCTCGCGCAAGAATGTGCCGTTCCAGTTCAGGGCGCTGCCGGCGCAGAAACAGGCTAGCAGGTCGTCCAGGCCAGCAAGGCCAGTGACACCAATGGTGAAGAGGCCGAGCGCGGTGGGATACAGGAGTAGAGATTCTGTGTCAATCCATTTCCTGCATCCTGTAAGTGTGTGCAAGGGTGTGGGTAGGGATGTATACGGACTTCTTCAATGTGAATGTCACGGCGTACATACTTGCGACGCCGAGTACAGCGCCAACTACCGCGCCCAATAGGATGAAGTATAGCCAACCCTCTACGATCCAGATCTCGACTGCTTGACCTGCGCCACCACCCAAGCGGCCTACGTCTGCTGCTCTGGCAAACATGCGATGGGCTGCGTTCGATGCTATGCGGACAACACCGGGCTTGAAGTTGACATCCTCTTCTGGTGCATGGCGGATGAGATACGTTGCGAGTAGCAGAAATGGGAAGCCAAAGCCATCGTTACTCCCCGCCTCAGCTGAGATGATCTCTCGTAACGCTCTTGGTACGTATTTGTCCGCGAAGGGGCCTTTGGCGATGGCCTGCGATAGCACAGGGTCCGTCGATGTAACCAGCGAAGCAATGACCATGGCGGTGAGAGTGGTCAACTTGGGTATCATTAGCTTGATACACCCAGTAGTGCAAAGCCACATGATGGTCATCACTGGAATGAGGAGGAGAGCCATGTCTTTCCAGCGGTGCCAAGGGTATTTAGCTGGCAGTTGGTAGCCAGCCATAACAAGCTGGATACCAATGACGACCCGGGTGATACCCTATGATGAATCAGCGCTGTCGCGAAGGAGCGGCGAGACACCTACCAACGTGATCTCTTCTGTCTGACCCTGAACAGAAGAACCCCATCGTTCAGAGTCAATGAACTTTGCGGCTATTGGCCCAAGGATGATGCCAACAAGCAACGCTGGGAGAGCCTCGCCAAGATACCATATTTGCTTGATCTTTACTGATCCAAGACCGTAAAGGATGGTGAAGGCACCTACCAATAGTCAGCGTTATGCATAGAGAGACACGAGGTTCATGTACCAAGCACGGCGATGATGATGTTCAGCTCGCTCACATCTAAGGTCGGCATGATGCTTGTTGAACGTGAGAAACTACAAAACGGCTGCCGGAAGGCGTGGCACTCAAGTTGAGAGAACTCTTGGTGTGAAGAATTTAACGAGCGCTCAAAAGGATGACTTGAGCTGGCTTAAAAATATCTCAAGGGGCAACAACGCAAAGACGGACCGGCCGATCAACAACGGGACATAGTGCAAGGGTGGGAAATCAGCTTGAGGTTTGTGGTGGGTGATCTCTGGTGACGCTGGGGACGCAAACAGTCTGCGGGGTGAGTTGTCAAGCAGGATGCCTAGTTATGTACACAATAGAAGAACGGGCTGAAACGGCAGATAGAAAAGCCTGTTACAGTGATTGTCGCCTAGCCATTTCTGAACAGTGGATGTGAGGGATAGTCTAAGTCATTGGCCATTCTCCACACTTCTGGCATTGAAGCTGTGACAAAAGGGTGGCACTCTAAGCCCCAATCTGATTGTCAGGGAGGGCAAAGATGTGACAAGAGCGATGTGCTACCGTGGCGCTTAGGTAGTCGATCAATAGGTTGAGCCTCATTGAGCTTCGCTGAGCCTCGTTCTTGGTGCAAGGCCGCGCAAGAGCGCGGGCATAATGCGTGAGCCGTCATCATGTTGTGCAACTGAACTGGAGACATCGGTGGATATCGGAATGGAGGTGAGCCTTGGGGTACAGGGAATGTCTCTTGGGCTGTACTTGGCATATCGATACCTGTATAATCTTGTGGTGACGTATGAAGTTGAACTGCTTCATTTCTTGTACAAGCCAGCCGATGGATCAGTGTAAGGAAAGTGTGCCTCACTTCATCTGTAGAACAACAGTGCTACTTCTTGAATATAGCACCAACCTTGACACGCTCAGTAGCTGGAGAATTACGAAAGAGTCAGATGGTGGTGTTATTGCAGTCAGGAGTGAGGTTGATGCTTGGCGTATAGCCAAGTCGCTCCGCCGCTGGGATCTCCGCCGACCAAGGAGAAGAAAGTGCGTCAGGTTGCCGACATCCGGATATCTCGTTCCTGTGCGCCAAGTTGATGATTGTGAATGGTTGATAGTGAATGTGGCTGGTGGGTCCGTACGTGGCTCAGGCCGGAATATCCGTCTCGTCGGTGCTTGGAAGCTGGGCAGCGGAGGGCGGAATCTTGGCACTAGCGAGTCAGTATCTATGTTATTCAGCTAGTCAAGCTCGTCACAAAAAGCGATTGCAAAAGATGAAGGCAGTGTATCGTGTCTCGTTATTCTTTCGATTTTATTCGTCGTCGTCATAGGTCTCTCGATCCTGGAAGACAAGGAACTCGCCGCCTTCTTCCCCCACAATCTGTCGCCAGACACTCTTAACGTTGTCAAGTATCGCATCGTCAAACGCGAGATCCATCGACGGAGGCGGGAAGCTGAGAACGTGCTCATGATCAGCGGGCAACGTGTCTGTGCTTGAGGATGCACGTTGCCGATATTCCGTGGACCAGAGCACATTGGGTTTAGGTGTTACCTCGACAGCCACTAGCAGCGCATCGACGGCCTTTTTGAGGAGTTCAAATCCCTTGTCAGAACTGAGTGAGGTCGAAGCGTAGAGTATGCCTTGTAGATGTTAGCCATGTGCACGATGCGAATGTGTGTGCTAACAAGTGTGAAGTGGAGCCGTTATATCAGGTTGTCAGAGAATTGTCTTCAAGTATTTCAGACAATGTAGATAAGTATTCGTAAGGTTGTTCATCATAACAGCAGTGAGTGAGATGGATGTTGTAGACTTACTTTGACCAGATGGGCACTCCCCAGTATCACTGGAGTGGACGAAGATGTGAACTGGTGGCAGTTCATCGTCTATACCGTCGATTGAGAGAGACCCAGATGGGAAGACGGCAACAGCAGAAGCTGGAGCGGGTGCTTCCTCTGCGATCGGGGGGAACAATGGTGTGAGCGGTGAAGCAACGATGGTTGTCGACCTGCAATAAGAATCCTTGTTGTCGGTCGAAACGCTCCCGCCGACCACCCACTTGGCAGTGACAGCTTCACCATCTTTCAGATGAAGCTTGACGTCGCCGTCAGAGTTTGTCGCAGCGTTGGTACTAGATGTTAAGCCTTTTCCAAGGACATAGACACCCCCGCCAACGGCACATGCTCGACAGGAGACCTGACTGATCTCCGCGAGCCCACCCCATTTCGGTATGACTGCACCAAAGCCGGCTCCAAAGACTCCGATGGACCGCAGATGTGTTGCAATGCGTGGGAGTGCGTACTCTGTAGTTGTCTGCGTGGAGCACGATGGCGACAAGGCAAGGGCCAGAAGCGGGCCCTGCAGCGCAACAGGGATCTTGAACTGTGTCGACAGGAACTCCGGGAACGACTGCAGACGATGGTCATTCCAGACCTCCGTCTGTTCCTCGTAGTCCGTAATGAAGCGCAGGAACTTCATCAACGCCCGCTTGGCCTTGAAATCGAGCTGATCGTCCTGGAAAACATCCTCGCGTCCGTTAGGGACCTTGAGAAGTTTCTGAGAGACGACTGCACCATCCGAAGGTTTTCCACCATTGTCCTGCGTGTATACCCACCAGCTCCCGACGGCCAGGAACTCGAGCTGGCGGTAGACTCGGGACGACACGAGGTGCTGGAGCAGTGTCGACTTTGCGTAGATGATCTGCGGACTGAGCGCCAAGCTGTACGCTCTGGAGAAGCCGAGCTTACCCTGGGCATTCTCAGCACCAGGAAGCTCAGGCTTCGTGATCGTGACCTTATCAAAGGCAGCAGAAGCTTCTTCTAAAGCACGTTAGTACACCCTTCGACGCGTTGAGAGAGCAGCGCATACCTTTGCTCATTTGCTTCGCCCACTCTTCAGCTTCCTGCAAGCTGAACGCCGCCTCGGCGCCGCCATAGTAGTCGTTCTCATCGATGTGGAGGATCTTCTTGTCCGACCTGGACAGAGCTCTTCAGGTGCCGCATCAGTCAGGCCGCACCGCACCCGCCGTGCATCGAGAAGACATACAAAGCGAGCAGAGACTGCTGCAGGCCCGTGCCTACAATCAGGACATCCCAGGCGGTATTGTCGAGGGTTTCCATCGCTGTGCGCGGAAGAAAGCGAGGCAGGACCGCGTGAAGCGAAGTCTTAGCGCGTCTGCTGACGTAATTCGATTTCGATCTTGAACAAAATCTGCGGGTCCACACCTGGCCATTCCTCTTCATCGCGCACGCAAAGGACTTGGGGCTATCTACGCCATGTCCGCAATGCATCCGCCCCTTCATTGGGACGGAGAGGTGCGCGAAAGAGGGATTCCGCCCAGTATCTACCGCTTTGGATTTGACCTGAATCTGCGGCTCGAAGTTGGCGGTACATATCATAGTTTTCAGACTGCGATCGTGAAGTTGAGCAGTACGATTTGCGCAAAGCGCTGCGTTTACAATATGGCGACAGTGCCTTTATTACACTTGCCATCTGTTTATGACGATGCATGTGAGCCGAGGCACTGGCTATCAAGGCCACGTCAAGTCAGGACGGTACCGCTTGTTCTGCGAGTGAGTCGAGTCATCTCAAGACTGTATCGGCCAAACATGCTTTTCCACACCTACAATGAAAGACTGGATTGGTCAGGAGGTGAGGGGTATCTATGCATTTGCTTTTATGGCCGAACTTTCTACCAATCGCTCTATCGCTGCGGCAATCTACGTGAGCTCATCATCTCAAGCTGTATATTTGCCAATCCTCCTACAACGCCTTCTTCATGATGGCGATCTGCTCGAGACACGCGCTCTTGCTTGTACCTCCTGTAGCGTTCTTCAGTTCCACCGCACGCTCGTAGTCGAGACACTCGACAACGTCGTCGCCTAACCTCGAGTCAATAGCCTTCAGCTGTTCCAGACTCAGCTTGTCCATTGGGATGTCATTATCCTCGGCAGCCGCGACTACGCGACCGGAGATGTGGTGACCCTCACGGAAAGGCACACCCTTCCTGACAAGGTAGTCTGCGAATTCTGTGGCGAGCATTTCCGGTGCAAGCGCAGCGTACATCTTCTCCTTGTTAACTTTCAAGGTGGAGATCACACCGGTAGCGATCTGGAGCGAGTCGCCGACAGTCTTGATGTGGTCGATCAGCGGCTCGACGGACTCTTGCAGGTCCTTGTTATATGTAGTGGGAAGACCCTTGATTGTCACGTAGAGACCAGCCATGTGTCCGAAGGCGCGACCGCTCTTGCCACGGATCAGCTCGAGAGAGTCTGCGTTCTTCTTCTGCGGCATGAGGGAGCTTCCAGTCGAGTAAGCGTCTGCGAGGCGCACGAAGCCAAATTCCAAGCTGGAGTAAATGATGAGGTCCTCGGCCCATCGAGACATCTTGAGCATCAGACTAGAGCCCCACTGCAGAGTCTCAAAGACGAAGTCTCGGTCGCCAACGGCATTCAGCGAGTTAGGAAGAATCCCCTCGAAGCCAAGCTCCTTAGCCATGGCGTCGCGATCGATGTTGAAGGGATTGCCAGCAAGGGCACCGCAGCCCAGGGGAGAGCGGTTGACACGCTTGATGACCTCTTGGAGGCGCTCGAGTTCCTGCGAGAACGCGGTGGTATGCCCAAGAAGGAAGTGAGACCATCGAATGGGCTGTGCCTTCTGCAGATGTGTGTAGCCGGGCATCAGGATATCGATCTCAGCCTCGGCACGCTGCACCGAAGTCTTGATCAACTGCTTCAAGTAACCCTCCAATATGTGCAGTTGGTCCCTCAACCACAACCGCATGTCGGTCGCGACTTGCTCGTTCCTGCTTCGCCCTGTGTGAAGCTTGCCGCCAATGTCCTTGCCGATGATCTCGCTCAGCCTGCGCTCGTTCGCTGTGTGAATGTCCTCGTCGTTGGGCTTGACCTCGAAGGTGTTGTTTGCCCATTCCTCCTTGATCTGGACGAAGCCCTTCTCGATAGCAGCGAACTCGTCGGCAGTCAGGATGCCATTGTTCTTGTTGGCGCGGGCAAACGCAATGGACCCAGCGATATCCTGTGCATAGAACAGGCGATCGTAGGGCAGGGACGCATTGTATTGCTCCATCACAGGGTCGAGGCCCTCTGTATGATAGTCAGCACGCAGCACGCAGCGGTCAGGATGAAGCTTGGAACAGCTCAATGATCTATCAATTGCAGCACCTACCCGTGAAACGACCTCCCCAAAGCATGTTCTCAGCGACCTTCTTTTCTGAAGCCATTGTGTGTGTGAAAGTACGATTGAAAGGGGAAAAAGTGTTGTGTAACTGATGTGACTGTTTCTCCCCAGAAAGTTTGGACGATAGTATGACGAGCTCCGATTCGGCGTCAGGGTGGGGTCTGCGCTAAAAAGTCGCTAGCAGCCGCCTCGCTTTCCTTGCTTGTCGCCCACCCCGCCATCACCACGATATTGGCACTTTCCATGCTTGAGATTCAATGCAAATTAAATTCAATACATCAGACTCAGAACAGACCAAAGGGTATCTATACACAAATGTGCCGCTCATGCATAATGCAGCAATTGCTCCTGCCAAAACATTCTGGGTACTTTCCCTTCTGATCAATCACCAGAAGCCGGGGTCCTCCATCTCAGCATCTGGGTTTAGCAGCTTCACCGGTTCTTCCATGTCATCACCAACCCAGCCCATGTACGGCTTGCTGGAACCGAACCCAGCGAACCTTTGGATATGAAGCGGCAGCTTGGCGATCTTGCTCAGGTCGTTGGCCAAGTACTGGTTCTCCTCTTGTCTGAGATACCCTCGTGTTGCAAATGCAGCATACACAAGCCGCTCCTCTTTTGTCGTGGTATTTGAGCCTGCACCATGGTAGACGCCTCCTAACATGAAGAATGCATCGCCAGGCATCATCTCAGCATGGGCGAACATCTCTGAGGACTTGGTGTAACTGGGCGGAGGGGTTGTGAAATCCCACAGATGACTTCCAGGCACGATACGAGTGGCGCCGTTCTGCTTTGTGCATTTCTTACCGGCAACGAAGAGACACAACGTATTATCTCGACCTTCCTGGTGTGTCGATGTCGCTGGGTGCTGAGTGTGATAGATGTCATCGTCTCGATGTAGACCTTGCGCCTTGGTCCCAGGACCGACCGAAAAGGTCACAGTAGTGCTGAGTTGTGGCAGACTCACACTACTTCGAGCTTCATCACCGTGCTGGGTATGTCAGTGATGAAGTCACTACCCATGGGACGAATGACTTACCCAAGAATTTGTCAGCTTACTTGTCAAGAAATGCTCGCACACCCGGTGCCAGAGATCGTTACCCGCTACTGACGAGGCATAGGTGTGCGACTTGCTCAGTAGACCAGTAACTATCCGTGTTGATGATGGCACGAAGTTCTCTCGCTGCTGGTCTGCCTTCTTGGTGGCTTCGATGTGTGGGCGAAGCTCCACTTCTAACGCCTTCAAAGTGCCTTGCCGGTACATGCCCCTAACGATGCAACCACCCGATGTCTTCAGACTCTTGACAATGTCAGAAATCAGTATTGTTTCATCCTTATAGGCCTGGAAGTCGAGTTTGGCTATCGTTGGTGCGACCGATGATTCGGCCGAGCATATACCATGTGTTGACGGCCTACACACTTCGCTGTCGTCATTGTATAAAAGAGCTGGAGCCATGATCAGAAGCAACGATCTTGCTTCAAGGCTGACGATTGTAATATAATGGGGTCTTGAAGAGAGAAGGTGGGCGTGTGATGGCTGGTAAGGCCGTGAGTACGACGTAGTTCCTCATATAAACACCGCTCATTGACTGTTCAATTGTGATAGGGGCAATACGGCTGGGTGTCGCTGCCAATTGTGTCGCTACACCGTCTCAAAACCTAATGAGCAATCAGCCGCATTCTATCAGCGTGCACATGGCCATACCGATCATACGACACCAATATAGCGAGAACTAAATATGCACACTACTCTATCCACATCGATGATCCTCGAGGGAGCTGGTCATGGGCATGGTCGCAGCTAATTATGCACGCCACAACATGAATGAGCTGAACAGCCTCGCCTTGGCATCCACGTTGTTCAGCTTCGACACCATGAGAACAACAGTGAAGCGCCTATCATTTACATCATGCTCGACTAAAAGTGGACACCGCTGATCTTCGATCACTAAATCTCAGGTTGTCACATCGTCACGTCTCAGAAACTTCATGCGGATACCAATGTTTTCGACTCCCCAGATCTGGGCGATCAATCTAGACCCCGCGGGAGCGGTCGGCCGTCCCGCAACCACTAGATTGATCGCATGTGCCAGAAGTCGGTCAGAAGCATCAACCTGAGGGGACTTTTTCGTACATGGGGGTTGTGGCTAGCGACGACGTTAACTCGTACGTGGCTGCCCAATGCGGCCACGCTTTGCCAAATTGGGCATCGTGAGGTTTCTGGCGTAGCTGAACGCGGTCAGTCCACAGCCGAGCCCCTCGATGCTCTGGACCGGAATGGCCGCCAAAAAACAACCAGCGGCTGCTACGAAACGTACTCGATAATAATTTGCGAGATGATCGAGGGCCCGGTGCACGTTCAGCCATGGTCTGCTGGCAATAGGGAGGCAGTAGTGTCTGACGAAGTCCCTATATGAGTCGTTGGAAGCAGTCTCCGTCGTGATCGGAACATTCCAAAGTCTAGTGTAGCTGCAAGGATGACTTTCTCGTCACAATTCTCAGCAATCAGAAGCTCGAAAGCGTTCATTCTCTTTACTGTCTGTACAGCATGTTTGACGGATGGCTTCACATATGGGCTCGTCGCGCCAGTCATTCCGTTCCTCTTGCAGGATGAGAACTTAGTTGCTGAGAAGAATGGTAAGCCAAGTCAACTACTTACACATGATCCATCTGACAATTCGAAGTCCAGATCTCCACGTCGCTACTCATAGCAGCCTTCTCAATTGCAGACTTCTTCGGGGCACGTAAGTATATGTCCCTATTTCGGTAGCTTATATGCTCACAATACATAGCTTGCTGCGCATGGTATGTTGACAGAGCGAAGTCTCGCCGTGTCCCATGGTATCTCGGCATTGTTCTCATTACAATGGGGAGTTTCTTGTTCGGCTTCTCCAACAACATCGCCATGCTAGTCTGCAGTCGCGTCCTTCACGGGCTTTCGTCATCCATCCTGTACACCGTGGGTCTAGCCGTACTTGTGGACACTGTTGGCAAGGATGAAGTTGGCCAATGGATGGGCACCGCCATGAGCTGCAACAACATCGGCATGATCATAAGCCCTATGCTAGGCGGCATTGTGTATGATAAGTCAGGCAAGCTCGCCGTGTTCGCCATCATGATCAGTCTCGGTGCCTTCGACATCATACTGCGTCTGCTGATGAACGAACCGCCGAAGAAGCTGCCATCAGTGACCGTCATCAGGGAACTGGAAAGCGCTCACAGCGATGAGAAGTCGAAATCCAATGCCAGCCCTGTCATTGTCTCAACTTCGTCCATCTCCGACAGCGACACAGCCAGCACCTCCCAGCCCTCCATAAAGCAAATCCCCACCGGCCGCCTTCCAGGCATCTTCACGTTAATACGCTCGCCCCGCCTCCTCGCCGCCATGTACGGCATCTTCATCAACGAATGTCTCGTCGCCTCCCTGTGCGCCATCCTACCGCTCTTCGTCCACTCAACATTCTCCTGGACTGCGCTCCCCGCCGGTCTGCTCTTCCTCACCATCGCGATCCCCGCGTTCGCAGGTCCACTCGCAGGCTGGCTCAGCGACCGCTTCGGCGCTCGCTGGGTCGCAGTCCCCGGGTTCTGCGCCGCGACTCCGCTGCTGGTGCTGCTGCGTCTGGCAGACCACGACACATTGCAGCAGAAGATCCTGCTGTGCGCGTTACTCACGTGTGTGGGCGGCAGTTTGATTTTCTTCCTCGCGCCGCTGGGCGCGGAGTGCTCGTTTGTTGCGGAGGATGTGAGTGCGCTGTCAGGGCTGGATTTGTACGCGAGTAGTTTCAGTTTGATGAACTGTGCGCTTGCGGCGGCGGGGTTACTGGGGCCGTTGGCGGCGGGCGGGTTGATGGATGGCGCGGGGTGGGAGTGGACGACGGTGGCGATGGGGGTGTTTTGTGCGACTGGGGTGGTGCCTTGTGTGCTTGCTAGTGGAGGGAGGAGGAGGAATGTGGTAGATGATGATCAAATTGCGTAGATTCAAGGCCATTCAACTATATTTGATATTATTCCACGTTATAGCAAGGCCTTTGGGGCCTTTCACCTCACTTCGATGTTGGAATCGGCATCACTGTGTCTGAGGGCTGTTGCCCAACAAATTGACATCTCCAGTCATCAAGTCAACAAGTTCTGCGACCTTCTTCCAGGAAATCTGCTATCGATGGCTTGGGACCGAAATTTCTTGTGACATCGGTACTCCCAGACATACTGAGAAACACGACCAGCCGCTTTACGCTCTCTACTTCCTTGCGTCACTCCCATCAGTACCAACGAGCAATCGTGACAGACGTCACAGGTACCAGTAACCCTGTCTGCACAGCCCCCGTAACCCGGCGACCTGGTCTGCGGGGTTTCATTTGGCATGCTAACAGAAAACGGCCGTCTTCCTCGTGCCAGCGCGGCTATGGGTCCCATCAGTCTGGTCGACCTAGTTTTCGAGGACCCGGGATTTAGCTTCGGCGATGTCAAGAACTCATTGGCGCTGTTTTCCGCCATGGGAACTGAGCATCTGTCGCAGTAGAGAAGATCCCCATGTTCACATGCCACCTAAGCTAGCGGCGCTTGTGTATTTTGCCTTTCTTCTGGCTGTCACAGCATCTGAAAGCCGCTGAAGGCTGTTGTGGTTCACGAAAAAATGACAAATCAGAGCTTCTTTTGGCCCGATATTGCCGATTCAGATTGCTGCTGTGGAAATGTAGCTGGCAGGTTGAGGGATCTCTTCTGTTGCCTCTCTCAAAAGTGCACTTGGCTGATTGTCAGTCATCTCGGGTCCTTCTCGGTCCACGGACAAGAGGCCAATTGAAGATTCAAATCCCCGAAGCCGAAGTCGTCACGACTGCTCAAAAGTCCGGTACATGGCACCGGAAAATATGTCCTGGGAAGGGTCGATTGCGGAGAGCGGGTAGGTTTTGAGGGTGCCCCGCCTTACCTAAGCCGGCCTAGTGGCAGTTGGCCCTGCATTTGCGGAGAGGGCATCTCCCACGCCAGCGACCAGCACCCCAATCGTCATTTACAATCCACGCTAGTCCCCCGTCAAGCGAGCCAAAAAATGTGCGATTCGTATGAGGCCAAGATCGGCGTGCTTTTCGATCAGCTAGTCTCCGAAGGCGTCCTTGTGTATGGGCCCCATGAATCGGTTGTGCGCGAGGCTGAGGGTTTTCCCGTGAGTACATCCACCCGAATAATGACCGCACGTATCTGAGCTTTTGTACGTGTAGATTCAATTCAAAGTCTGCGAGCACCTATCCAAAAAGCCTCACACCGTGGGTGCTGAACTAAGTCCCACCTTCAACAAAGGCCGCAAATGGGGTCCAGGAAGCGACATGTTCTGTCCCGACGAGCGCTTGATACTTGAACAGCTGAATGGCACACACGACTTGGCGTTGAACTTGTTCTGTGTTGATAGGCCGCAGTTGATGATGTTGACGATGGACTCGTACAAGCGCCAACACCAACCGTTGGATCGCGATGACTTCCAGACAGCCCTTGAAGTAATCAGGCGTTGCCCAAGTATGTACGTCATATACAACTGCAGTGAGGCTGGAGGTTGCAGCCGGACACACAAACATTTGCAGGGCTTGCGTGGCCCGCCTTTTGCGTTTGAACACGTAATACAAGCGAGCGAAGGCAAGGCAACAGTCCCGTTTCGGTTTTTCTTGCACCATCTCAGCGCAGGTTTTGCAACAACTTCAGCAGAGGAGGCGCTGGATGTGTACTCGAAGTTGTTAGATCAAACGAGGGATCTTTTGAACGTCGGCCCAGCGGATGTTTGCCCCCACAATATCGTCATGTGGAAGGACTGGCTCATCGTCATCCCTCGTCAAGCAGGATTTACTGAGGGTGCGAGTGCAAATGCTGGAGGCATGATGGGATGTGTATGGATCCCCGAATACAAGAGCATTGATGAATGGGAGAGGATAGGGTATGCTAATGTGCTGCGAAAGTTGGGTGTCCCATCACGCTCAACATCGGGCTCGGAGGATTCTGGTCGACACACAACGACAACACCATAGTAGCAGAGCTTACGACCTTGAACCGCAGAATTTTGACAGCATTACGGATGTGTTTAGAGGCGACCTCGGGTGCGAAGCCCTAAGCAGAATAGACGGCCCTTTTGATTTATTCATCTTACGATCCAGAGCAAGGCATCATGTTGTGTAGCATGCACAAGCTTTACTTTGGGCCAAAGCGAATACGACCACAGAAGGAAAGAAGCGAAGGAAGCAAATGAGGGCAAACGAAGTAAACTAAGTGAACAGCAGTGTTATTGTTCTCGAACTTCTAATCAAGAGTCATTCTTATTGCAGTGTTGGGTTACTTTTACCCTGTGCCAAAGATCCGACCCTGTGTTACTTACTTGGAACAATAAACTAACGTACCACGGTATGGTCAGATAATATCTGCGCAGCTTGCTGAAAAACGGTGCTCGAAGTTTCCAGTGAAAAATAGAGAGCCGCAGCGGTGAAAGCTGGAGATTCCAGTCGACCATTCCCTGTCATGATATTTCCTGTCTATAGAATCGATCTTCGTTCGCGGTAACACCGAGTCTCAGACTACAGACACCCACGATGGCACCTGGAAGCTTTGCAAGCACAGCACTCGCGCGCTCGCTTTCCACCGAACGGATCGAGACACGCGCCGCGCATATTAGACACACCGTCGTCTCAACCTCAACAACCACCATCATCGACATCCTGAAACCCCCAGAGGCTATCCCAACGGTAGTCAAGAAAGTTCACGCCACTGCTTCCGATCAGGATCGACCATTCATGGACTATCTCGAGGTGCCTTCGGCTGCTTCAACAACGCCGCCATCTGTTTCACGCCGGACGGCTATATCGGAGCGCCGGATTACCAAGAAGAAATCGCTCACACCTAGTGAGCAACTAGAAGCTATGCTCACTAACGAGCTGAGGGAGAAAAGAAGGCGAGAGATAGAGCGCGCGACGAAAGTGGTGTGGTGGTAGTTAAATCTCGGAAGACGGAACCTCTGCGCAGAGATGTCGTATCCGCAGCTATGTTTGCAACACATTCGCACTTACCCCTGCCCTTCAAACCCGGACACCTTGACATTCATCTTGTCGCTTTCGTGTAGAATCTTGCGGACCATCATACTTCCGGAATTGGTCCCAGGCTCAATATAAAAGTCATCTCAAGAAATCTGGACTGGCGAACGAAAAGGAAACAACAAGCAAGAAAAAAATTCTGTCAAAGACCTGCCAACCATGTATCAGCTACGTGAAGATTCGAGACTGTTTTTGCGATGCTCGATACCACTCGACACTGGTACAGATACACCCCATGATTTGAGTTCACGATCTACCTCATTCAAACAGCTGGATCGGTGCCGTTCATGCCGTCATACTGATACAGCTATACTCTGTCCTTGGTGAGAGGAAAATCAGGCGTGGACATGTCCTTTACAGGGCCCTTCAAGGCCGTTTTTGTAATGAGTGACGAAGTTAATTTATCTTTCGGGCTATCTGGACAACACAATTTTGGTAAAGAAATGAATAATGACGCAGCACAATCCTAACATCTCCGATTTGGGTGAGTTGAATCCCCAAATTTGACATCGACGGCCTTTGTTTTGCCGACAGTCTTGCTCACACCTTCTCTTTCGTCGACTCTTGCGACATAATGGTCTCGCTAGTGTAGTAACGACCGAACACGCGATCTTCGATCTCCAAGTTCTTGTGATCAGCACCAAGCGATCCACGTGCCTGGCGGCGGAAGTATACACGCTTACACCACTTCCAGCTCTCGACACCTGCGAAAAACAGACCAGCCTCAACAAACACCACTCCCCACTCCCAGTCGATGGGAGCATGTTTGAACACAACAGTGTTGAGAACAGGAATGTAGATTAGCGGGAACAGTGTCGCAAAGCCAGCAACAATAGCCCAAAAAAGGAACTGGTTCCGCCAAACGTCGATCATCCACTGTGTGAAGTAACGTTTGGATCCTGGCTGCATGCGGAAAAACGAACGTCTCATGTCAACCATTTCCCACGCTAGAAACAGGGCAAACCACGTTAAGCATGCGAATGTCGTAGCGCGTGCACGGAAAACCAGTTCACACGATTCATTGTAGCCTTCGTTACAACCAACGCCAAGGTTGCCGTCGCCGAATCCAAAGACAACAAGCGTGAAGCTGGCAAGGCAGAGCGCAGTGATCCACAGCCCGTAAACGACCATATCGACCAGGAATTCCATGGTGAAGATACCGGTCTTCAGAGACTGCGGTGGACGCTGAAGGATGTCGGGCACGGCGCGCTCGAATCCCAGACCCATATCTGGCATGCCAGATGTGGCCATAATGATCCAAACCACCTGGACCGGGGCAAGTGGGAACACGGATAAGCCGGTGCTGTCTTTGAACGCCAAACCGACAAGGAGGGTTCCGGCTTGCGCGACATTCTCGGCCAGGACGTGGAGAACAAACTTTTGGATATTGTCAAAGATTCGGCGACCTTCCTCGATAGCGGCAAGAATTGAGGCAAAGTTGTCATCTGTAAGTACGATGTCAGATGCTTCCTGTGAGGGAGTTAGTGAATCGGTAACAGAAGACAGGAGATTGAGCATGGAACATACCTTAGCTACATCAGATCCGGCTTGGCCCATAGCGATGCCAACATCAGCGCGCTTGAGGGAAGGTGAGTCGTTGACACCGTCACCAGTCATCGCGCAGAAACGACCTCGACGATGGAGAGCTTCAATCATACGAACCTTGGTCGATGGCGCACATCGAGCGACCACCAACGGTAGGACCGGGAGCTCATCCACTTGCTCATCGCTCAGGCTGTCAAAGGCAGAAGCTGTCATAACCAGACACTGCGCAACATCTTCAGAGATGCGCTTCATACGATCCACGGACGGCAAAATGCCAACCTCGATTGCGATAGCCTTTGCCGTTTCGGGATGGTCACCAGTGAGCATATGCACTTCGATACCTGCTTCGTGACATTGGCGCACGGCCGGGGCAGACTCGGGCCGTGGAGGATCGTATAGTCCGATAAGGCCACGGAAGACGAGTTCGCTTTCAACAGACGCACGTTTCACCTCGGCGCCCTTCTGGACTTCTTCTTCGAAAGGTTTGCTGGCTAGCGCCAAGACACGCAGTCCAAGACTGGCGAGCGCTTCCATGTTGTGTAATATTTCTTCACGGAACTCCTCAGTGATACTTCCCAGCTCATCAGGGCCAGTTGCCACTGAAGTGCAGCTCTGTATGACTCGCTCGACGGCTCCTTTGGTGAAAGCATGGGATTTGCCGCTGACATGTCGCATGATGACCGACATACGTTTGACATCTGAGTCGAATGGAAGCTCGACTAGATCCTCCCACATCGCCGTGTCGCCCTTGGTCATTCGTGAGCGGTCAAGGCCAAACCGGGCGGCGAAAACCTGAATGGCGATTTCGGTAGGGTCGCCATGGGCTTCCCAGTTGCCATCGTCCTTCTTCTTCACAGCAGCTAAGTTGGCTAGCGAAGCAACGTTGAGAAACTCTTCGAGACCCTTGGACGCGGATGGTCGGAGATCCTCGGAAGCGACGAGCTCACCACATTCGTCTCCACCAGCCTTTAGATTGAACTTGCTTGGCGATTCTGTGTGAAATCGGACGTCACCGATAGTAGGGTCTTGTGGCGCAGTGGAGTTTTCGATGGTGTAGGTTCCCACGGCAGGTATCCAGGCACCACGAGCAATCATTTTGCCCTGCGTCAGCGTACCAGTCTTATCAGAACAAATGTCTGTGACGCCTCCCAGGGCTTCCAATGACTTGAGGTTTCTCACCACAACGTTGCGCTTGACCATGCTTTTAGTTCCTGCTGCCATTGTAATTGTAAGTACAACGACTAAGCTGGCTGGTATCATGGACAAGCCAGTTGCAACCGCATAGATGATGACCTCTTGCTTGGCATCGAACTTGTTAGCCGCAAGTACGATGATAGCGCAAACCACTGCTATACCAAACAGCAACATGGCCAATTTGGACAGCTTCTTTTGCAGTGGCGTTCCAACATTGAGACCCAGAAAGCGGCCAATAGCATCGGTGGTCGTAAGGGTATAAGCTTCGAGGTATCGGTGAGGTTTAGCGCGTCCATTTGGCCCACGCTTCTTCACGGGTCGAACCTTCGACTCTGACTCCCGCAGTTGAGATGCGATGGCGCCAATTTCTGTGTAGACACCGGTTGCGAAAACGACACCTTTGGCACGACCTTTCGTGACATTGGATGAACTATATGCGACGTTGAGACGATCTCCCGGACCAGTCTTCTCCTCGAAGGTGGCTTCTTCAGTCTTACGGACGGGCAAGGATTCACCCGTGAGCAACGCTTCATCTGTTTCGAAATTGACTGCTTCAAAGACTCTGATGTCAGCTGGCAGAGTGTCACCAGTCTTGATCTCGATGACGTCTCCGGGCACGATATCAGCAGAAGGTATCGTAGACTGCTGTCCACCACGAATTACTCGTGCGGTGGGTGAGCTCAATGACCGGAGAGAATCCATTGTCTTCTCAGCAGACCATTCCTGGAAGAAGCCAACTACAATGTTTAGCAGAATGACGAATGTGACAACACCGCCTTCGATCCAAGATTGAATACCGAAGCTGACAGCCATAGCCAGGATCAAGACCATAGTCATGGCGTTCGCGACTTGAGCGATCAAGATCTGAACTGGGGATGCTGCGGCACTCTCTCCGAGTTCGTTCGCCCCATATTTCTCAAGGCGACGTTTTGCTTCGGCATCGTCGAGTCCAGACCAGGTATCGGTGCTCAATTCGTCCACAACTTGGGCGAGAGTAAGGCTATGAGGTGGCAGCGACAGTGGAACGTTTGACTGTCCACTGACGTGACCCTCGTCAGGCGATTTGGCTTTGTTGCCCATGGTGCTAATTTCTTATGCTTATCCGTTTGATGCACTACGACGTATGCGATGTTCTTTCTTTACGTGATTCTTCTTCTTATTCTCGTCCCAGTGTGGACGAATTGAGCAATGTTGTTAATTGTAAAATCCATAGAAGACTTCAGCACGGGTTCTGGGACAGACTCCTCCGTGTTTACGCCGTGATTGGCGACGGTAAAAATAATGAGGTTGTAAAAGCGATCTGTAGGGAGCTTGGGGGATTCGATGTGTTCTGATCAGTAGCAACTTTGGTACGAGATGGCGAGAATGGTGAGAGACGATTCTTATCTGGTAGCGAGCAAGGTATGATACCTTATATTCGCGGCAAGAATCATGACAGATACCACACGTGTGGTTCAAGCGGATATTCGGCATCTTGCCAAGCCCCGTTGCAGACTTTTTCGACAGTTATCGAATTAGTGAGCGTTCGTTACTTGGCTTTGGAGGTGATACACTTGGCGTCGTGCTACCAGAGATGGTGGCACTGTGCAGCAACGACAGGTCACCTCGAATCTCAACGCGCCTATGGTGTTGCACAGAACGTGCCACACAACGGGATCTCTCAGAACGACTCCTTTCTCTATCTGCCATCAGGATGTCGTCAAGAAGATCCTCGTCCGCCACAAAGTGGCCAAGACGCCAAGAGATCGTTGTTGAGCCCAAGTGTGGAATGTCCCTTGTACTGATTTAACCAATCAAAGTGTCGCAGCGACGTCACAGACCTCCTCATGCGTGCACAATTGAACGAATCAAGGAACAGGCATTGTGTTGCCGGTTGCAAATTGTCCTAACGAATAGACTGCAGTCTTGTTAACGAAGATTTACGAAGAGGCTCCCAAAGTCGGTTCTGCGAGGCCTGCGGTACGCGCTACTGCACTTGCACACTTCTACAACTGTCATTGTTCTACACTATTAGATACAACATTATCTACGCTTGACATCTATGTTAGCACGAAGAATATATCTTGTGATGGTGATGAGTAATAGCAAGTGGAAGCTGCAAGGATATTTTGGTGTTCCTGCTAGCGATGCCTAGAATCAACGACCCTCTTCATAGCACAATAGGCGGTGAACCAGTAGTGCGGGTTGGCAGTCCGGTGAGCTTGACATTGTATTCTCATCTTCATAAACATTATCCCTATTGATCTTAGGTAGCAACTTCACGAGACAAGGACAAAGAACGGCGTAGAATGCTTTCACATTAGAGTACGTGAGCGCTTGAATTGCAGCTCGTTGGAAGTGCTTCCGAAACTTTGGATTCCTCCAGTGTGTCAATGAACAGTCGGGCACCTTGACTCAGCTTTCTTGCTGCGATCTCGTTGTAACTATCTCTTTTCTACTCTATTGTCTGAGAGCGCTTTCCATATCACTACTCTAAGTTCGTTACGTCTTGCGCTTGTCCACTTCAAGCAGGTCGGAAGAGAAAATCGTAATCACACGCACTAGTCTACTTACAGCAGTGCGGGAGAGAAATGTATTGGGCTGACCATGGAGTCATGTTTTGTGCTAATCTGTATAGAGCAGTCCGGGAGAGAAACGCATTGAGCTTGATTTATGCTCTGTGCTAATCTGTGTAGAGCAGTCCGGGAGAGAAAACGTTGTGCTATTTGCTGTATCAAGCAATCACTGACGAGCTTCGCGGGTTCAACTTTTGAAGACAGAGACAATTACGTGTAGAAGGCATAACGTCTGCCACTGATTCATTTATCTATAAGTAGCATGCTGTTTTCATCGATTTGATACAAGAGGTCTATCGTTCAGTAGGGCATTCAAGATGACAGTTTCAAGTCCTCAAAATCCTACTTTCGCTCGTGTCGATGCCTCAAGTGCTTCAACCACTGCACAGCATTTGATCGATATCATCAATCGGGATGGTGGAGTTATCGTTGAAAAACTCGTCGCGCCTTCCCTTGTTGAAAGAATTCGGGAAGACCTCAAGCCTCATTTCGACGGGGATAAGCCCGATCAGTACGGCTTCTTTCCAAGCACGACTCAACGTGCATCCGGACTGTTCGCTCATTCGGACGCTTGTGTTGACCTCGCATGTGCGCCGCTGTTCATCGAAGTAGCGAATGCGTTGGTATCTTCCACGTTCTCCTTCTGGCGAGGTGACAAGAAGAAAACTGTTACAGGAAAGCCAATCATATCCTCCACAGTAGGCTTTCGCATCAATCCCGGTGGAAAGCAGCAGGTTTTGCATCGGGACGATAAGTATGCTATTGCTATCTCAAAGAGTCGCAACTCACTGACAATGGAAACAAGTGATTATCATCCTCAAGATGCGCAACTGCCGGTCATGATTGGCTGTGTTACCGCCATAACGAAGACCACCAAGGAGAATGGGGCGACAGTCGCCGTTCCTGGGTCGCACCTGTGGGACCAAGACAGACGACCTATGGAGGAAGAAGTGGTTCCTGCGGAGTTGGAGCCTGGCGATGCCTTCATCTTCCTAGGCAATCTGTACCACGGAGGTGGAGCAAACGTAACTAAGTATGTCGTCACAACCCTCGGCCTCTGTGGCTTCATCGTACTGACAATATCGTTTTATCAGGGACGATTACCGAGAGACTGTTGGTATGTTTCTTTGCAAACCAACATTGCGGCCGGCCGAGAACCAGTTTTTGATGGTGCCGCTCGAGAGAGCAAGGAAACTCAAGCCACAGGCTCAAAGATTGCTAGGTTATGGCCTTTGCGAGCCAGGAGTAGGGTTCATGAACTACTCAGACCCAATGAGAGTCCTCTTTGGTGTAGAGGATGAGGAAACCGTGAACTTTTGATTTACTTGAAAACAACAGCCACTTTCAGATATCAGAAAACGATGAAGGTTCCGAGTTTTGTCTTTGCATTGCGTGCGTACTGTATCCAACTTATGTGTGCTTCTTCATGTGACCTTCGCCAATAGCTCCGCAAAAATTGTAGCGAAGTGTAATTACACCAGGACCCGGAGATGGATAATGCTGTAAGGAAGAATTGATCAATCGTATGCTGCAAGCTCTCATCAGCAGAAGATAGGGTGCCAGCGATCAGTAAAGGGAAGAACAGGTTGTGCCAGAAAGCTTTCATGACATTGCTGTCTGTGACGCATACGTCTTTGAGGACTGAAATCAGAGTCTCCGATATTGTCGTCGCTCTATCGATATCTCCGGGTGCAAGGGCTTGGTGACTATAGATAATCGTGGCGTAGTGATGTGCGCGCACGATATCTTTGAGGCACCTCATATCACGCTGCGAGCCGCACATGTAGCCGATGTTGATGATGATTCCGCGAAAGCACTCGTCGGCTCGGGCATGCCATATAGACATGTCGACTGCAGATACGCGAGGGTCATGTCGTGCATGCCAGCGCGTCCTCTCAGCATGTGTAATCTCCCTGATCAGACCAGTGTACCCCCAAAACGTGTTACTGCGGGTCAAGAAAGAGTCTGTCGTGACCGCTTGCGATGACATGAGACTGTGAGCCGAGAAATCACTGAGCGCCTCAAGGTCTGCGACCTCCTTGATTAAGAATGTCTCGACCGGCCGCTTAGACGATTTGGTGTGGTGCAAAGAAAGGCGGTCGACGACCATCTGACACCCCTGGAGATGTAAGTTCCATCTACTTGGGATGGACACAAAAACCTCAGAATAACAGAGGGCAACCATGGAGGCAAGAGCTTCGGTAAGCAACATGCGGACGCTTTGTTCGCCCAGCTCACCAGGTCTCGCTGTGACAAGTCTTGTGACTCGACTGTTTACTGACCGGAGGCTCAATTCACGTAGTTGATCATGTAGCTGGGCGAAAGGTGAGCGATCGCTGGTCGCGCTGACTCGAGTTGCGGACAGATGTGCAGCAGCAACGCAACCGAGTGATAAGTGAAGACATCCGGAGCTCTGTGCAAGGTTCTGTAAAGTAGTTGGCCAGAGATTTCCAGGAAGCTCGATCCAAGTCAATCGAGGGACGACCTCGACGCTAAAGTGATGGAGGAGCTTGTCTAGCAGCATCACTTGCGAGTGTCGATTGACGAGAGACAGATCTTGGCTCGCGCAAACAACTGCGTTGACGGTAATTTCTGGTGACTTCTGGTTGTCCTTCAAGAGAGACCCAGAGGTGTCAGCTGGTACCGGAAAAGACTGGGAGTCGCAACTTGGAGACCCTTGAGTGCGAGGTCTTCGCACCAGTCCCTTCAACACTGGCGCCTTCCCCCGGTGTACCGGTACCTGACTTCCCGCCAATTTGCCACGGCTCGCGACACCCTGATCCCATCTCAAGTTTATTAGCTGGAAGCCTGGACATACGAGGTTCCGGCTGGTGCATTTCAGGCACGAGGGAGTGCTTCGGTCACACTTTATCCGCCGCCGTGTGCACAGTGCACAGTCTAGAAGAACGCATGTCAGTGATATTCTAGCTAAGAGGTTGATAGCTGGCTAGATACCCCGAGACGCAGTAGGCCTGTCGATTGGCAACGAGTCAAGTCGGATATTCCTCATGCCTGACAAGTCAGTAACAGAGGGGGGCGAAAGATAAGCCCGCCAATGGGATGCCAAGTAGGGCAGTAGTACCTGGCATGTCAAGTCTGTACTGTATGCACAACCTGATCGTCGTTGGAGACATCAGTTGTTCACCCCTCTCGTTGCCAAGCAAGAGCCTCGTCACTAGTTATTTAGCCTACCCGGCATCCTGGTGGGCGGGGCATTAGATCTCCGATAGATCCGAGAGAGCCCCGGGATGCCTTTTCTCTGCGATGGAATACTAACACATATATATTGGAACAACGTTAAGCTAGTATCGTGATCTAGATGTAGCACTATGATGAAACGATTATATGTTAATTCTAAACCCTGTAAAGCTTTTCACTTTGCGTTTGTCACACCCAGATCTGAGCTCTCGGATTTCCCATTGGTCGCTGCCAAATACGGTTGTAGTGTAAAAGACTCCGCAAGCATCATACTTCTCCAAGATACTTGGCAGTCGAGAGTACTGTTCATCGTAAAAGTCCTCTTTTCAGTTGAGCTCATCGACTGCCGCTTCATCAAGGTAGCATCCACCCCCTTTGCTTCATCGAGGGCGTAAGATCTCTCCACGGTTGCAGTACAAACCTTACTTTGGTGCTCGGGGTTTGTTTTAGCGTATTCCAAAGACACTTTGCCAGTGGTACAACGCTCAGCAAAAATTCCAGTATGGCCGATGAACATACCGGACTGCACCCTCTCAATTTGTTCATGACCTCGTTCTCTTTTTTCACTCCATTTGCGGTAGTTGGAGCCAGAGTTTGGAAAAAGACGCGTGAATAGAAATTCTGTGCAGGTTTGTACAACTATATACTACATACGAGTTGAAACCAGTCTTGAAACCGCACGCAGATGATCTCCTTATCGTATTCACGCAAATATGCGCTTTAGGTGTGACAATAACAACATATATACACATGTAGGCTTTATAATTAGGGCTAAGAATGATACAAAGGAGGGGGTGATTGGGCTTACGAACACTCCAGAGTAGTTAATCGTTGATAATCAGTCGCATGAGGCTGTGAGAGAAGACAATGGAAGTATCTGGGTCTCTGCAGTGGCTGACAAAAACGGCAAACTCTCCCACGAAAGTCCCAGAATCACTGGTATAGCCGAAAATACAGTAGCTTTCACCAAATCTGTAGCCGTAAAAGAAATCTTTAGGTTTTCAGAGTAATTTGATCATATGAGCAGTAGCATCTACGAATTGCTACACAATCGCTAAGTCGTTCAAAGTCCCCAAATGAAACTTGCATTCACTCATTCACCACGCCAGGATCTCTTTCTGTGGACCGCACGCCAGACCAGCACATATATCTTCATCCTCATCCACTTGATCAGCAGCGTTTCCTGTCTGTACGGGCTTGGAAGGCCAGATTTCGTGACCCGTTGTCTTTTCCTGCTTGTAGTGCTCTGTAACAGCATCTCGAATGGTATTCTCGAAGAACACAGGTATAGTTCTGTCCGTTTTCTCTGTATTCAATGCCAGCGAGTAAGCACTACTAACATCATTCCACTCGATGTCTGAGCAGTCTTTGTGACGATATATCTCAGTCTGTTTAATGGTCTTGTTTGGGCCTTGGGGTAGATCCTTTTTAATCACCATGAACTTGGCGGATATCGTGGACAAGGCATTTGGGAAGTAGCAGGTACTTGTGGTGTTGAAGTCCTGCCTAATCTGCTCCAATGACGATCCGACCGATCCATGCTTCCAGTTGAGCTCGAGGTCCCCCTTCAGTTCGCAGCCGAATGAATAGTCGTCAAAGTCGATATGCGATGTTTCATTTTGGACATCAACGTTGTCAAAGTGGTCTTCGAACGAGATCTCAGGAGTCTGTTTAGCGTCCAAGTTGATCCAAATGAAGCCGTTTCTGTCAATTTTGGTGTGACAGCGGAAAAGACTATTCTGATCTTTGTCGAGATTCAGCTCTTGATAACCGGGAGCCTTTGCAAGCTTGCCGTTGAGTCCATAAGACCATCCGTGGTATCTGCACGCAAGTATCTTGTTGTTACCAGCGCCTTCCTTCTCAATGACTGGATACGCGCGATGTCTGCACACATTATGGAACGAGTTGATGGCTCCCGTCCTATCGCGTGTGATAATGATGTCGTAACTTGCAAAGCTATAACGAATCCAATCTCCAGTCTGACTGAGACGCGACTTGTGCGAGATGAACAGCCACCTCTTGGAGAAGATTGCACGGCGTTCAAATTCGTACATTTCCTGTGACGAATACCATGATGCCGGCAGTGTGTTTCCTGAACTTTTGGTGAACCCTGTGGTACCGTTGGTAGTGTCGCTGAAGTAATGCAGGGTGTTGTCCATTGTGGCTTCGAAGATTTGCGCGTTTTGAAATGAACCGTGTAGGTTGTTGGTCGATTAATGTTTAATCAATAGACCTGATGTAGTGGCGTCCCAGAACACTTTATATCACACCCATCTCTCTTCGTGAATCTCGTCTGGCGCGATCATGCCGACCATGATAAAGATCTGTAGATAGCCGCATAGGGTAGTCGGGAACGAGAGACCCGCTACTGAGAAGTCCAACTCCACCAGTTGTTTAGAGCTCCCTGAGTACATCTGCGGCCATGAGCACAAGCCTACGTGCAGGACAAGTAAATGTAAGCTATGTGAAATAGCCTTACACGACGTCTTCCTATTCTTCGAAATTGTATGGAGATGTGGTAAATGTCATCGCACATGTTTCAGTTTGACCAATCGCGTGGCTCGACGAAACGACCAATCGCGTTGACGCAATAACTCACCGTCTCAACCAATCGCATCCACAGGCAGACGCATCTTCAACGTCGGGGCATCGATCTTACATTGCGTAGATAAGTGAAGCGAGTCGGTGGAAATGGAGCGAAAAGGTAAGTTGAGCTGCACAGCCCGAGTGTGCCAATCCTCCTCCTTCCACCTCCCGCCATCACATGGTCACAGCGTCGACTGTGAAGCGCATGATGCGGTCAGCAATCTCCTATACGTTCCCCGGTATCATAACACAAGCGTTCAGTCATCTCCACTCCATGCAGCGACAGCATCGCATCGCATGATACCTGCTCATG
This sequence comes from Boeremia exigua, assembly GCF_020726555.1. Lineage (NCBI taxonomy): Eukaryota > Fungi > Ascomycota > Dothideomycetes > Pleosporales > Didymellaceae > Boeremia > Boeremia exigua. The sequence continues at coordinate 211,686 of NW_025763527.1, read as the reverse complement.
GACGACCCCATACATGCCGCTCGCTAATTCTCCTAACAGACAAAACCTTCCGTTACAGTGAACACGATTCACGTCGTAACTCTCTAATCGAGCGCAATTGCTGCGCAAATATGAAAGTGTCGCACGCAGTATCTGGCACTATATACTGCCTAGCCACAGAGCAGGGCAGATTGGTCTATTTGGCTCTGCGACAAAAAGAGATCTGGTGCGCGAGCTCTTTAAGACTTCTTTCCAGCAACCGCGCCGTTATGAAAGAGATCAAAGAATCCTTCGGTGGACGATTCATATATTACACTGCAGCATACCCTGTAAACTCACGGAATTCTACACCAATTGACTTCGTAGGAGCCACGGCCTGGGTCATTCATTAGGCGTAACAAGGGCTATGTTCTTGGCGTCAGAACAACAAAGGGTTAGATCTTGTTCGGCACGCCATGTCCGACTATGGATGGTGCGTCAGAAATACTGCAGTCCCACATCTACCGCGTAGAATCCTCCGAGCGGCTCGCGTCTAGATACGAGATATCCCTTGGTACATACTCCAGACTGTCGCTCATGGGACGTGATTGGAGGCTCCTTCATGTTCCACAATTGTGATATCTTGTGTAATGTCCCTAAGACATGAGCCTGTCAGCGGCGGCACATATACCCGCAACGGACCATATAAAGCACTGTGGCCTTGTGTCTGAGAATGTGAGGAATCATTTACTGACCATTCTGCGAGCGTGTCGAGATACGCGTCCAGATCGACGACTATGCAGATCTTAGCGCTTACGTTTGCTGGGTTGCTCGTTGGCACGAATGCCATCTTTCTTGAGACCGATAGATTGGCCGCAGAAGGAGTTGGGAAGTTGGGCCTCCACGTCGCCAAAAACGGGTATCCAAATGGCGAGCGATGCACGCTGAAGAATGTAGCTGTTCGAAGAGAGTGGTACATTAGAAGAGACCAGATATTATGGCCTCACCGTGCTCACACATGCTAGGTCCACGCTACGTAAAGCTGAGAAAACCGAATACATCCGAGCTGTAAAATGCCTTGGGTCGAAGCCTGCCAAAACCCCAGCAGCCGTTGCCTCTGGTGCCAAGAGCCGTTACGATGACTTTGTAAGGGTTTCGCGACAGAAGCTGTGCATTTGCTAAATTAATCAAGGTCGTCACGCATATTCTCCAAGCACAGTACATACACGGGAACGGCAATTTTTTGTCGTGGCATCGCTACTTTACCTGGGCATATGAACAGGCCCTTCGAGACGAATGTGGCTATAAGGGATACCAACCCTACTATAACTGGCCACTGTGGGCGAAGGACCCGCTCAAATCACCACTCTTCGATGACAGTGAGACTAGTATGTCTGGAGACGGTGCTTTTGTTCCTAACCGAACGGCTGCATGCCATCCCAATCCCGACCGTTGTCTTGTGCTGCTTCAGCCAGGAACAGGTGGTGGGTGTGTTTCCGGGCCATTCAAAAAGTAAGCGTCCTGTTCGCCCCAAGAAGAGTATTCGATCTATTCGTACTAACATAAGGACAGCTGGAAAGTAAGCCTGGGCCCTGTTCGAACGAGATCAGAGAACGTTCCTCCAAACCCGCAAGCCGATGGACTTGGATACAATCCTCGTTGCATCAAGCGTGATTTTAACAAGCAAGCTGCGAACGAGACCAATGATGTGAACACTAGCAACCTGATCAAGAACAACAACGACATCGCAAGTTTCCAGGACAACATGCAGAATTTCTTTCCAGGTTCAATGGGTGGTAAGTGACTAAACGCCCCTACAAATCAGCATGTTGATAACTCGCAGTCCACAATGGCGGACATTACACCTGGGGTGGCGACGCGGGCGGTGACTTTTATAATTCTCCGTCGGACCCCGCTTTCTGGTTCCACCATGCCATGATCGACCGCACGTGGTGGGTGTGGCAGAACCATGACCTGAAGGCGAGAACAAACGTGATTGCTGGAACTCTGACTTTCTTAAACCAGCCGCCAACATGTAATGCAACTCTCGACGACGGCATGTCCTTAGGCTATGCTAGACCGTCGAACATTACCATCAGAGATGCGCAAAGTACTCTTGGCGGACCGTTCTGCTACATTTATGTGTGATCAAAACACGGATGTCGGCTGCTTGAAGCAAGCCGGCCGGAGTCGATCGCGAGGTCGATACGTTTTACAATAGATGAAGTAATCTTCTCACTATCTCGCAGAAGAATGGCTACGCCTGTGTCTAAGGATTATCTGATAACGTTATAGTTTCCAAAAAGACTAAATTGCGAGACATAGATGCGTGAAATGTGCGTCCACGTACCTGGCGTCCCAACTTCCATGTCTCCGGCTTGTCTCGACAAAACGATCAATCCAGGCCACGGGATTGCAAGGGACGAACGTTAGTACGACAATCATATCTCTGAACTGGAATCGGCATGAGACTCTTCTTGTTGACACATGTAACAAAATATATCTAACACGATGAGGCACGTCTGTAAACCAGGTTTTGAAATTTTGCAACCAATCCCCTAACTGATATGAACATCTTTTGTCACCAGAATGGCGTTTGGTGTGCTGTTCAAGTCATGATGGATTAGAATGCTGTCCTCACTGCTGCTCGCTCCTTCCATTCTCCAGACCACTTTCTCTGCAGAGGTTGGCGCATGTGCTGATATCCTAACAGATGGACTTGGAGCATTCCTGTAGTCCACCAAAGCGATATCGCGATCGGACTGCTGAGCATGCTTCTGGTATCCCGACACATTCCGACCACCTGACACTGACGACTTCTCGCGGCCACTTGTTAAACCTCGAGCTGCATCTAGGAATCTGTTGAACAGTGGTTTTATTGCAGGCAGCGAACCTGCTATTATTCCCACATCTAGTTCAATAAAGTTCCACATAGAGTATCCGTCGTAGATGAATCGGTTTGGATCAGACAGGATAGTCTTGTTGAGGCGAACTTTCATGATACCGGCGACGCAGGCGAACAGACCGAGCGAGAGAACAAGAATGAGCGAAATTTTGGTCCTCAGGTTCAATTGTAGCTGCCATATGAGAGGTACTGGTAACAAGGCGAGGAGGAAATCAGTTAAGATGTTGATAACTATCATGAGTCAGTCTCTGGAAATCCAACCCATAGCAATACTGACTTGAATTGAACATCCCGATTTGAGCAAAAGTCTGCATAGAGAAGCATTTCGCATTCCCTTGGCCGATGGGCGGAGGGCGTAATCGCATGTCCCACGCAGCTGCTATTGGGATACATTGGAATATCTGCGAAAGCAGTAAGCAAGACTGTCTAATGAAACATAGCGTCTCTCTGGTCGTGGTCGCAAAGGTCAAACCCAAAAAGGGGGGCGAGAGATTTGATGGAGCTTACTGTTACCTGTTAGTAAATGAGTAGGGCTCTGATTCGACTGAAGAAACCATACCCAGTGTGCAGAACGAGACAACGGTGAAAGCCATCAGGAATACGATCACGCTGTATAAGAACCAGGTATGCAGTCGCCGTACGACAAGCCGCAGGAGAAAAAGGCCGACCGAGATCTTGACGATGCACTGCCCGACTGTGACGCATATCATGTGTACCAGCCGTACTTTCAGTAACTCCCGGTACCGATCCATGTCCATCCGTATAACTGCTATGTGCTTGCCCAGACCAAGAGGTACTTCAAGCACGTAGCATACAAATGTACCCGTTGCAAGTAACTTTTTGGTTTAGTATATAATGAAAGCAAGATTACTAGGTAAACTCACCATGGCTAGGACCATCGTCCAGTCATCATTTCCAAAGGACCTGACCATGCGTAGCCGGACATAAATCCTCAAGATGACGACTAATGCTGCGATGGCGAAAACCGACCCGGCTTGCGCCAACAGAACATGAGCGTTAGTGAAGGCGATGTACTCAGGTGTTAGGTTTGGTGAACTCGAAGGACTAGCCGGAGCAGACATGACTGAGCGCCAAAGGATAACGAGTGCTTACGCCCGACAAAGTATCGGCACAGCAACTCCAGTAATGAGGAAAATTTTGGGTACAAGGCACTGCCCGTGATAGCGGGACGATGAGAGCCCCATCTGCAGCTTGATCACAATCCGATCTGGGAACCTCAAACGCGGGTCGCCAGCGACGGCCAGGGTGAAGAGCCAATGACCGGATCAAATGGATATGTTGGAAGAGTCCCGATCAAGGGTGAATCTTGCACATCACATGTTGGTGATTTACTCGGATTCCTGCGAACCTGATATGTATGAGCACCGATTTTGCCACCCAATCGGTAAATAGGACCATGTTAGTCACCTTAAGTCTAATCCTAGAGTCGGACAAAGTTTTATCGGCCACCAGTTGTCATCTCAGGCTGCAGACGTCGCGAAGGGAATTCACCTATTGGCTGGTGTTGTCGAGATGCAAGCACCACTAAGAGAATTGTGCAGTGTCCACCCACCATGGAATCAACAATTAAGTACACGGGTCGGTCTGCGTTCTCGGGCCTGTGACACTGAGAGTATGTCTTGGTCGATTGTTGGACAGCACGAGCCGTGACCGGAAAGGCAGGAAGAGGAACTAGCGCGCTCCTTTGCCAAGGAGAATCGCGGCTGACCCCGCCGCCTGGGTCGCCGGATGAAGAACCCGCCCGTCTTCGCCCCATCTTCACCACGACTCAAGTTCACGCGATGCTGAGAATGCTTCTCTTTTGGTCTCATTGAAGCACGAAATAGACACTGCAAGAGAGACTGCGTGGTCTCTCAATTGAGCCTACAGTCTCATACGGTTGTACGGCAAATCCAGTGAGCGACTTGCGTCTGCCGTCCGTTACCCACAATAGGGTCTCATTTCCATCCTATGTCCGCTCCTGCAGCGGAGACTGGTCGCAGGATTCCCGGTGGAAGCGCTACTGTGGCTTTTGTCTCGCGAAAGACCAGTTTCGAGCCTGCGCGAACTATTACAGCACCCGGATTTATGCTTCCGCGATGACAGGCATAGAATTGCAACTTTGAAGGCCCCCAGCAGACGCCGAAAGACCATCAGTACCCACCTACCGAGGGTTCTGAGATACTGACTTCAAGTGCGTGGAGCGGCCCGATGGTCTTGGCCCACATCGCAAGATCAATCCTGCAACGGAGGAATCCTTAGGCTGCACTCTTACAAGCCTCATACCAGACTTTGCCACGTACCGGGTACCGCGCCGCTTCTGCTGTATTCTGTCCGAACGTCCCCTGCATACGAGGGACCAACAAAAAGTTCCTTCGATAAAACCTCCAGGTGACTTATTTCCAGAGGGACGCTGTCCATACTTTGTTAAGCCGGTGAGTTGAACTCAACTCATTGATGAATGGAATACGTTGTCGTGATTTTATGGCTTTGAAGAGCTCAAAATTTTAAAACTCGAGTCAGTTTAGTATTGTTGTGGCACAGCATGCCTGTCTTGGAGTTAGACGCTTGGTAACGTAACTAGGTGACAGGAATCCGCTCCTCCAGCTAACCGTATTCCAAGACATGGACAGTAGTCCTGACGCTATGATAGGGGCATGGTGGTTGAGTAGACGCTGGTATTTATATTTCCGCACGCCTCACATTAATTTGTTAAGGCACCCCGACAATTTTGTATCTGCATCTCACTTCGTTCGAACGTAGCCGTGTTCAGCATGCGATACATCACAGCAGCCGTAGTTGCCTCGGCGCTCTTCTCTAATGTGGAAGCTACTTTCATGGAGACTGACATCCTTGCCGCGACTGGTCTTGCCAAGCTGGGTCTTCATGTGGCCCTGAATGGTTATCCTAACCCGGAAAAGTGCACACTCGAGAACGTTGCAGTACGACGAGAATGGTGCGTATACTTGGATATCATTAAAGTCAGCACTGACACAGTCTTAGGTCATTTCTGACAAGGGCGGAAAAGCTGAACTACATCGATGCTGTCAACTGCTTGGCAACAAAGCCCGCTAAGACGCCCGCAGCAATTGCTGCTGGTGCAAAGACTAGGTACGACGACTTCGTCGTCACACACATCCAACAAACCATGAGCATCCACGGCACCGGAAACTTCCTTGCATGGCATCGTTACTACACATGGGCTTATGAGCAAGTGCTTCGCAATGAATGTGGGTACAAGGGCTACCAGCCGTACTACAACTGGCCATGGTGGGCCGAGGATCCTACCAAATCGCCAATGTTTGACGGTAGTGCAACAAGCCTCTCGGGTGACGGGGCATACGTCTCTGGGCGCAACGGGTCCTGCCTACCCAGTGATGAGCGCTGTTTCGTAGTTCTAGAGCCAGCGAATGGAGGTGGTTGCGTCAAATCAGGCCCCTTTAAGAAGTATGTGCCGCGCACAATCTACAAACGCTTGATTTTACTGACAAATCCACAGCTGGAAGGTTAACATGGGCCCTCTCCAAAACCACCTTGCTGGCGTCAAGCCGAACCCACAGGCTGACGGTCTCGGCTACAACCCACGTTGTCTGAGCCGCGATATTAGCAAGCAGGCTGCAGCCGAGACGACTGATGCCAAAGTCTCTTTCCTAATCAAGAACAGCACAGACATTCAGAGCTTCCAAGATCTGTTGCAAAACTTTGTGCCTGGCTCCGTCGGTATTCACAGTGGCGGCCACTATACGATTGGCGGCGACGCTGGCTCGGATCTGTACAACTCACCAGCTGATCCAGTCTTCTTCCTGCACCACGTAAGTGCTTCACCATCTCATCTTGACAAGTATACATGTTGACATTCGCAGGGTATGATCGATCGGGTCTGGTGGGCGTGGCAAAACCAAAATGTGAAGAAGAGAACGCATGTCATTGCCGGCACATTGTCGTTTCTGAACCGACCGCCCACTCGCGATGCCACACTGCAAGACGAGATCACACTCGGACATGTTGGGTTCCCTAATATCACGATAGACGATGCGACGAGTACATTGGGCGGGCCGTTCTGCTACATCTACGCCTAGGCAGACACAGCATTATTCATGAGAAAGCTTAATGTCCAATACCAATCAGTTTACAATGCTTCATGCAGTACCCCACCTCTCCAAAGCTATGTAGGCTACAATCACGAGTGTATTCAGACTGCGAGTCAGGTTGGGTCGGACCGAGACGCGGGCACGCCCGGCGCTTTACCTTAATCTCGACCTCAATTGCTCCACGTCTTCGTCGTCTTGTATGTCTCGAGCTGGACATACCCAATGGACGCATCCATGCCTTCGAATTTGTATTTAAAAGCAAGACTTGACATGATTGATCAGCAGCCTTGTCTCCGATATCGCCGATTGTGACCGCCATGACCTCATCCAAGATTAATAATTGATCGCGACCAACAGAAACGCGACGCGCGCGCGTTGCTTTACTTGACCCTCGACAACATTGCAGACTCACAGTATGACGATCGCCCTTACAAGTGCTACTGGCAAGCTCGGCGGCGCTGTGCTCAACGCCATCCTCGAGAACAAGCTCATCGATCCTAAGGAGCTTGTCGTCTGCGTGCGTCTAACCTTGGAACTTTACGTCTACCCAATGCACCATACACTGACATCTCTTCCAGACATCTTCCGACCCCAAAAGCTCGCGATTCGATAGCCTTCGCACCCGAAATATTACCCTACGTCAAGCCAACTTCGATGATTACTCCTCGCTCACGCGTGCCTACCAGGGCTGCGACAAGCTTTTTCTCTCATCCACGCCCAGGGTCGAGATGGATTACAATAACGCACCACTATGGCAAGGCCGCGAGAAACATCATCGCGCTGCCATTGACGCCGCTCTTGAGGCAGGCGTGAAGCATATCTACTACACATCACTCGGCTTCGGGAACCCAAGTAAAGCAGCCGTCATGCGCGCGCACACTCGGACGGAAGCATATCTGCGCGACCTGGAGAGGGAAGGCAAGGTGCAGATAACAATCATCCGAGAAGGGTTATACAACGAGAGCTGGCCGCTTTACTTTGGCTACTACTTTGGCTTGAAGGAGGAGACGAGGAAGGAAGTCGTGGTTGCGGGTGACGGTCCAGTTAGCTGGACGAGCATCGCTGACATGGGATTCGGGACGGCAAAAGTACTTGCTGCGCCAAGCGAGGAGTGGAGCAGGAAGATGTTCTATTTGAGTCAAAAGAAGACTTGCACACTCCAAGACATCGCGGGGATTGTAAGCAAAATAAGAGGTGAGCCTGTTCAGCTCAAGATTGTAAGCAGGAAGGAGTACGAGGACTTCTATGCGGAAAAGGGAACGGAGAGGGCAAGTGTCGAGTGGTGGAGCAGCTCCTACGATGCGCTTAAGGACGGTGAATGCGCCATCGACGACCCCACGCTCGAGACACTGCTGAAAGAGGCAGGGAAGAGTCCAGAGCCGCTCGAGGCGACGATTGAATACATGCTGAAGTAGAAAACACTATTGATTACTCACAAACTTATACCAAACACCTTAAACTTCGGTACTACAACATCTGCATCTCGGCCTGTCAACTCGTCATTCACACATAAGATATCAGACCAAGCACCGACTGATTCAAACCTCAGCATGCCTTCCAGCTCAAGCCCATCCTCGGAAATGGCTCCTTCCCCAGCCGCCCCTCCCGCACCCCATCCATCTCCGCCAACAAGTCCGCCCTCGTCGCGCTTTGAACCGGCTTGCCGTCCCTCTCCACATCGTCCGCGCCATCCTCGTCCTCCTCGATGACCGTCGGCAAACTCGGCACCCACTCTGAACTGAAGGAGGAGGTTCTCAGCAACTTGGCAGCTGCCGAGGCGGAGGAGTCGGCCAGTGCTGGGACATATAGTGCGGTGGCTGCAGCAGTCTTTAGTTCAAGGTTGTTGGCCGAAGTTTGCGGGCTTGACGCCGAGTTTGCGGTTGAAGCTGAGGTTGTACCTGGGGCTTCTTCCATGTCATCCTCGCCAGAGAAAAGCGAGTCAACGGGAGTTGATGAGCCGTTGCGTTGAAAGCCGGCGTAGGGTGGATCACGCGGACGGTAGGGCAGCAGTTCGATGACGACTGTGCCGGTGGCCCTTCGCCTGGTTTTGAGGATGGCCGTGGTGAAGGGTATGCGTGGAGTGGCCATTTTGTTTGTATTGATACCCACAAGTTGTGGTTTGTGGGCGAAGAATATTCTGGAGTGAGCTTTACTGAAAATGTAACGGACTGGAGGTTGGTCATCTTAGTGATGGCAATATATTAGACTGCTATACTATCTTTGCAAACGTCCCGTGGAATACTGGTTCGTTTAGTGCGGAGCTGTTCTCAGGGTCTTAACGCAGATGTAGTGCGGTACAGAGGATAGAGATGTGAGTGGATGGTGAGGTTTGGTACAGTCGACCAGAAGTATGGGCAAGCGCAATGCAGCGCCACGCACATTCTTTCTTGCACATTACCACCCACACGAAAACAAATTTGAGGCTCGCGTTGTGTAGTCAAGATATAATAAGGACTTAACGCTCAATTCACACTTGCTACTCATGATCTCCGGCAAGACGTCTACTATTGGCAGACGCCCTCTGCCTTCGAATCCCATTGGCAATTTTGCTCTAGGGATCCGTTCAGCAAACTTGAGAGCTGATGTCGGGTTAATGAGAGACTTCGGGAAGAACACTAAATATCGATGTTACTTCGAGTGTGTGAGGACGGAGAAGATGCATTCAGTCCTATCAAGGAGGGCTTCTCGTCCAAGCGTATACTGGTTCGCGATCCCTGAGGCCCGAACATTGTATTGTCCTGAAGGATTTTGAATCATTCGGTTTTGACTTCCATGTATTATTGGTTCACACAGCCCCGAAAATCTAAACCATATTAAAAACATAAGCCATCACCGAAAACTTTCAATCTACAAATGTTCAACACAATGGCCCCAGGAGGATTCGCCAGCATCACCCTCGCGCAAGAATTCTCCGCTTCCCGCACCAATCGCCTCACAAAGAGCGGCAATTACAAAATGACGAAACAAGTCAGCTTCCCGCAAAGCCCACCAAAGACCTCGCTCCCTGAGGGGTTCGGAACAGCACCACCACAGATCTTCAGTCCAACAGCAGCGGCCGTGCGGGATATCTTCCCGGCGAAAATCAAGGACAGTACGGAACCGGGAGTCGCCAAATCCGATACCCGTGCTGATCGAAGATGAAGGATGAAGGTATGTGCGAGGAAATGAACCCCTTCTTATGGACATTTTGCTAACAGGCTTCCTCAGACTACCGAGAGATCTACGTCTCATTATTCAAGCTGGATTCTGTTCTGTGGGCCCAAATCTACCTCGGGGTGTCGGGGGAGGAGAGATATAACATCCCTGGAAGCTATCGAAGATTGTCGGGGCTTGAGGCGGCAGGGATTGTGTAGATAGAGGAAGCATGATTAACACTTCTGGTGAAATCATCATCAACTACATCGAAATTGCACAATAATCGATTCTCCGTTCAAGATCCCCCCGCAAGTTTCTTAGCTTTGCTCTACCGCGGCACGATCTAACCCAGCTCTTATGTCTGATTTGGACTGTATTGGCACGATCACTTGCCAGTCAGCCGTAGTCATTGCGCCTAGTTTTGGTATCAAAGAACTTATTTGATACCAAGCTTAGTGAACTTTACAATCAACTCCTCAAGCTCTCACACTACGTTAGTGTAAACCGCTGACTGTAGACCCGTTTCACTGAGCTGATCACCGAAGCCGAAATCGCACCAAAGACATTTCTTAGCGATACTCTGATACTCAATACCAAGCGGTGGTGCTCGATCTTTTTGGAGTCGACGGGCAGTGAGAACTGGGTTGCTCTCATCATCTTCCGTCATCTTTCCTTCAATCGGCGACCAGTATGCAATCTCAAGCAGAGCTACCCCGAGGCAGAAGAGTGTCGAATTCGTGATCCCTTGTTTGATCTGACTAGTGGTTGCATCCTTTGCAAGCCGCACACCTTGCATGCGTGCTGCATCGGGTTGCTTCATAATTTCGGAACTTAGATGCAGTGTCTTCAACGCAACAGAGTCCATAGTGACCTCTGTTCCAAGATATTTCACATCAAGGAGACGCCAGTGAGATGGAAGCCAGGGCGTTTCGTTGTATTGTAGGACTGCGCGGGCCACCTTGTGAGCCATCCGGAGCTGATCCACGATTCCGATGGCATCGTAAACATCCTGCTTCAGCGCATCCTCGACAGAATACGCTTTTGATCCAATAGGTTCTTGTAGTTCCGGTCTCGTCGCTGCGTCCCGGAAGTAAAACGAATGCTTGTACAAGCACGAATCGTGAAGATAGCCCACGCAGTGGGGTCCGTGTGAGGAATCTCGGCTAGAATGGCTTCTTTTTAAGAATTCACACATGTTTCTAGTCTGACTCAGATCCGTAATAGTCTCTATCACATTGCGAGAGGTTATTGGATCGGCCGATATTGCATTCGGAAGTGTGGCCCATTGGACATGTTTAGCTTTCTTTCTTCGAACCCACGGATCTGAAGAAGCCTTCTTCTTCAAATGTTTCGTTCTGTCATTCAAAGGGTCACAGATCGTAAGTGGTGATTGACTACCTGCCTGGGTTGCCTCGACAATCGTATGCTTCGGGGTTGAAACAGCCGAAGTTTGTACGTACAACCATATGTGGGCCTGTGTGTCCAAGCTACTAAACAAGTGTTAATCCCGTTCTGTTTCCAGATTGCATACCTGACATACCATGACTCTTCTCCGCTTTGGAGCTCTTGACATGAGATCGCAATATCGAGTTGGACCTCGTTAGCCACCTCGGCATCAATGCAGAGTTTTGCGTGATGGCCCCGTTGTGCAACACTATCACAGTACCAAGTCTCGCTCAAGGCAGCATGTAGCTGACGGGATGCATGCTGTACTGTGCAAAACTCGGTTGGGAGAGGTTTGTGCTGAATAAAGATGCCTCCTGCTTGAAGGCCTGGCTGTTTGAGAGCTTCTATTTGCAAACGGAAAGCGCTCAGCTCATTGTTTCTCTCTCGTAGCCTGCTGAGCAACTTCTCATATTTGGACTCGTTGAAGGTTATCTTGATGATCGTGCGCAATCTTTTGACAGAGCTCCCCTATGTTGATGTGTCAGAACTACTGTCGGCGGCACGGCCATTTGGCGCTAGTTAGGTGAGTTGATTGGCACGAACCTGTGACTTCTTCATCAACAGTTCATCAAACACCGCCATCTCAGTCTTCATCTTGTCAAGAATCCTTTTCGTTCTATCTATCGTCTTGATGCAGGACTTGTAGCTCTCCTCAAGTGCCGCAGTCACGTCGTCATCGAGTCCTCCAGTCTGCTCCTTCCCTTTCAGGCATTGGCGAAGAAGCTGAACCTCGTTGTTGAAGTTTGTTCGAGAGCTGCCTAGTCGTGCAGAAACCTCCTCAACCTCGTCGGAGTAATGTCGACATGTATGTAGCTTATCCTTGATGAAAGAGTATGATCTCAAGGTCTCCACAACGATCGGAACGATGCCGAACACAAGGCCAGCGATCTCGACCCCAGACATGATGATGCAACGAGGATTAGAGTACAGCACATTAATTTCAATGCGAGGAGAGCGGGGCGGTAAATGAGGAACAGCCGTCGAGGCTGAGCAAAGGCTCAGCCTTTGGCGTTGCCCCACCCCGGTCGCATTTATGTAACCCAGGCGCCTGCATGTACGACCAACTCACATAACCCACAAAACGACGTTGGCGTACTCGTGGAGTCTCTATGATTCTGACACTACCTGTTTTCTACGACAATTCTACGCTTTGAAGCGATCACACGTAATTGTTGCAACGCATTGAATCAAGACGGCCACCTCGTACATTGCTCGCACAAGGCTGAACATCTTAGATTGAGAGCCGACCTCGATTCCAGGGCTGTGTAGCTTGCCAAAAGTGCCGTCGGAATACCTTCAGACCAGCGAGAGTGTGGAAAACACTATGGAGCTGCACAACCTACGTGCGGTCCCCGAATACGAAGATCGTATTGACTGCTGGAGAAAGGAGGCTATCCCGGAGGCTGAAGAGAGTGATGGAACCATCTCCGAATTGTTCATCTGTTGTCTGGATCTACTGCAAAGCCTCGCCGAGCGATCAAACACTTCTAAGCGCGACTTGAACACTTTACGACGATGTCACGGCATGCTACAGCTCTGGTCACACCGACACGGCGTACACGATGGGACTTTAGAAACAGCTCTTGAGATCTCTGACCACATACGTCAAGCCACTCTGGAATTAGCAATCCCGCTGTGCGAGATTCTTCTACGCGGTGAGTGCCCCTTACGGTTCTTAAAGTATAATTCTTATTCGACGCAGGCGTCTCCAGCTACGTTGTGCCACACATAAACGATGAAAAAATTATGATCCAGTACCAGAACGCCACCCATGTATACCAGCAGACCAGATGGCGAATCGATGACGACCAGTCATCAAGCGAGGGCGACGTCACCCTCGACGGTTCCGAAGAGCCGGTGCGAGTTGGAGTCCTAATCCGAAAGACCAAGATATACATAGAATGCCTTGGAGATATTGGCGCTTCGCTGAGCTGCCCTGCTCCCGATGATCTGGGAGACGAAGAGACGAACAGCTTGGGCCTTGAACAACGCTCCGCTGCAGACTACCACACAGACCGCCTGAGAGCTAAATTCCCTTCAGCTGAGATTGACTTACTCGAATGTCTTGGTAGATCGAGCTGGGACAGATATCAACGAATGCAACATGAGCGTGAGCTTAATACACAACGCCAAGATATCACGATACCTGGCAGCAAGTCCCGTGCTGTGTATTCAGAGTTCCAGGATTCGGGACTAGGTACATCGATTCCAGCCGGTGCTTCTTCTTACGCAGCGACCGTGGTGTCACTCATGTCGAGCGTGGCAGGAGGTAAACGGGTCGAAATCCCACCTTTGTCGGCTGAGGCTAAGTTAGGAGAGCCGTTTGAATGCATTGCTTGTGGTAAGCTTATTCGGTTGACAAATGATCGTCACTGGAGGTCAGTCGTACTTACTTTCGATCCCTGATGACACAATTAATCCAACCTAGGAAGCATTTTTATGCTGATCTTCAACCCTACACGTGTTTTTTTGTAGACTGTGGCTTCGGTTCAAAGTCATTTGGAACCATCAAGCTCTGGTCGATACACTTAGAGCTTGAGCACGGGTATGGCCCAGAGTGGACTTCCACACCGTGTCCTTTCTGCCTCAATCCTACTGGTAATGGCAAAAAGATGATCCTTGGTCATTTCGCCCAGCACATGGAAGACATAGCTATGACAGCTGTTCCTCTGGATGTTCATTCCGATGACGAGTCTAGCACAGAGTTGGAAGCTGAAATGGTCGTTCTAGAATCTGAGGACGGGCGTCGTTCCCCGCGAACGATCACGGAACCAGAAAGCGAAAGCGACTGCAAAAAAGATTGCCTAGAACTCCTGCGCAATATGCGGAAGTCTGCGCGAACATTATCTGTCAAAGGAAAACATGAAGAAGCAGAACAGTCATTCAAGGACATTGTTGAATTTTCAGTGGCAAAGCTCGGTACCGATCACCCAGGTACACTGGAACATATGTCTGATTTTGCAATGTCATTTGGGAATCGGAAGCAATACAAGATATCCGAGCTGTTATACCAGGACGTTGTGGAGCGATCGAAGAGGATACTCGGCCTGTGTCACCCAGATACTCTGAAGTATATGGGGAACTTGGCCTGGTCACTTAAAGCTCAGGGCAAAGACACTGAAGCAGAGCCTATATACCAGAACACCGTGAAGATGTCAAGGACGATACACGGCAAGGAACACCCAGAAACAATGCTGTACAGCGAGAGTTGGGCAAGTTTACTCACAGGCCTAGGCAAACACGACGGGGCAGAGAGAGAATACCGGTACGCGATGGAGGTGTCAGAGAAGAGACTCGGCCGGGACCACTCGACAACGCTGAAATACATGAAAGAATTAGCAGAGTCACTTTCAGCTCAGGGGAAAGATCAAGAAGCAAGGTCCCTGCAAACCAGACTCGTTGAATCGAGTGACAAGCGTCTTGGGGAAAGACATCCAGATACGCTGATGAGGATGCAGTCGTTAGCGGTGACAGAAGACAAATTAGGAAATCACTTGGAAGCAGCGGCAATGTATCGCAAGATCTTGACCGTTCGTAAGGAGGTGCTAGGCCCAGACCATCCTGAAACCATCAAGGTATTCGACAGTCTAAACTTAATCCTCAATCACCAACACTCGATACTGGACGCCTCAGACACCACCTCTCCCGCGCTCCACTCAAACGCCATCCCAGCCTCTAGTTCTATGCTTCCGCGTCCCAGAGATCCATGTCTCGGTACAGACCTTGTCGACGATGGCCCCGAGCAAGAAAGCCGCAGGAGGCTCAAACTGACTGCTGAGGAGCACCGCAAGAAGACAAAGCGGAGGCTGGTGGATTACATCGAGGAACTCAAGCAGCGGCGGCCGGGAACCAGTCCCGACCTCCCGTCTGCGTCACTGTCTGCGTCTGGCGACAATCTTGGCTCCCAAGAAGCAGAAGTCATCGACCGTGACAAACGGCTCAATTTGCTGTATGGGTCCGATGTTCCCTAGAACCTTTACCAGATGCGAGAATCAGTCAAGAAAGCGGAATGAAGGAGCATGATACGACAACCCAGCGTGCGCGCGCGGCATCGCGACTACACACGCGCAACCCCGTGTCGCGCTCCGCTGTACACGGGACCGGGGCTTTCACACGGCTTCACAGTGCAGTCCGGCGATTTGTTTGGAGTATGGAGCACGGTTGTTGAAATGCGTGCACATTGAGATCGCTCTACCACATACATACTATACTGTATCCCTTCCCAGCGTCAACGCACTCCATATGCACATCTCCCTCGCTCCCACACTGCAAGTTGCTAATCGTACACGCGCCTCTCCACGTCTCCCATCCCCCTCCAAAACCAATATCCTACTTCCAACTCCACCCCGCATCTCCCACTCTACCGCCTAACCCTCGCCCCATCCCCCTTCTCGACCTTCTCGCCGAACCCAAACCCGCCCCGCCCCCGCTTCCCCTTCTTATCGCCAAACTGCTCGTCGAACTTCTTGATCGCGGAGAGACTGCTCATGTCCTCGCTAATACTGGCGCTGATGTCCTGCAGCGCGGCGTCGAAGTGGCGCGGCAGGAGGGTGCGGACGGGGGGGAAGGTGTATGCGGTGTTTGGGAGGAGGATGGCGGAGCTGGAGGGGGGTGTGGTGTCGGAGGGTGCTGGGGGGTCTGTGTGGTGGGCGAACGCGGGCGCGTCGGCGTCGGATGCGGGCGCGGCGTCCGCTTTGGACGGGTCGGCGGCGGCCTTCGCGGCGACTTCGTTCTCCTCCTTGACGCACGCGAGCGCGGCCGAGACGGCGACGTTCTTCAGGTCGCTGCCGCTGTAGAACGGCGTGCGTTTGGCAAGGTCCTCGAGGTCGACGGCCGGGTCGAGTTGCTCGCCCTTGAGGTGGATGCGCAGGATCTCCTTGCGGTCGGCCTGGGTGGGCAGATCGACGAGCAGGCGGCGCGGGAGGCGGCGGATGACCGCGTCGTCGAGATCAAAGGGCCGGTTTGTGGCCACCATGACGAAGACGCTGAGGTCGTTGAGGCCGTCCCATTCCTTGAGGAACTGGTTGAGGATGTCGCGGTGGCTGGTGCGCTCACGCATGGCGTCGCGCGAGGCGAAGACGGCATCCGCTTCGTCGAGGAAGACGATACAAGGAGAGAGTTTTCGCGCCAGGGAGAAGATGGCGGCGACGTTCTTTTCGCCCTCGCCGACGTACTTGTCCATGATTTGGGAGCCGGAGACTTCGAGAACGGTGCTGCCGGACTCTTTGGCTACTGCTTTGGCGAGGAGTGTCTTTCCTGTGCCGGGGGGTCCGTAAAGAAGCGCACCGGATATCTTCTCAGTGGCTAGGATACCATAGTTGAAGGCGTCGGGGCGAAGGAGCGAAAGAGATGTGATTGTGCGGATCGAGTCGACGGTCTCCTTTGGCACATGGACCTGGTCGAACGTCGTCTTGATCTGGTCCGGGTTTGCGATACCAGATATCAGTCGCTTTTCGTGCTTGGTGGCGCTCGCAGTGATGCGTTGTAGCTCGCGCTGACGCTGCAGATCAACCTCGCTGTGCCTCTTCTTCGCCTTGACTTGAGCCTCGGCTTCAGGACCCAGGTCTTGTCGGGGCTGTTGCTTTTGCAGTGTCTTGTCGAAGGACAGGAATTTGACCGTGTCACTAGTCCTCAGCAGCCCCATAGCCAATGCGACATGTGCCCAATTCACTTGGCCTCGTTCGATTTCTTCTTGTGTTGTTCCAGTGGGATTTGTAATGTGTAACCCGAGAGCTGTAAGAGCTATCCTGTGTACTTCATCATACGTTAACACACGGCTGAGATAAGCCTCTGGTATTATGGCAGCAAAGTTCCGGTGATGTTGAATCGTAAGTTCCATATCCGAGATGCGCGCAGCTGCCACAGGATCCAGCGAACGTAGCATGTCCTGAGTGTGAAGCATGTTGATGCCGCAAAACTTGCCTCGTTCCTTTGGCGACAGGATTGCTGACCCAACTTCACCCTTAGCCATAGCATTTGACTCTTCCAGGAGTGACGTCTTGTCTGAATCCGCTGCTACGACGATAGTCCTATAGAAGCTGCTCTCGCCTTCTGACTGCAGACCGTGGACGCCACCTGCCGAAAGGTCAGGCGTAAGCTCGAGCGAGCAAGTGCTGCCGACCATGACAACGCTTTCACCGGCGCTTCGTCTCTTCCGAATCACTTCTTCGAGCTTTTGGATGATGCGACCGCCGTAATGTGTGGCATTAAGCTCCTTGAAGTCCCGGACGTAGATGATCTTCGATCTCTTTGGCACCTGAGTCACGGACGGGACAGACCCAACGTTCACAGCCATAGTCATGTCAGGTCTTGCGGCTGCTGGGAGGGCAGAGTTGAGTTCAAGCGGCACCCCCGCTGAGCTTACAGAGTAGTCGAAAAAGGCGGGATCGCTTCCTCTTCGCTTCTTGGAGCCTGCTTCTGGCGACGTTCGCAACTCGAGCCCCTCGTGACCAACGATATTGCGGCTCTGCTTCAGCTCACTCGCATCGATCAAAGCCTCAAGAAGTGTTGCGAGCTTCAGATCCTCCAGCTGAATCTCGCTCTGGCTTTGCACGCGGTTCGGCTCTTCACCGAGTGTGTTGACTGACGTCTCGAATGGATTGGATGAGAGTGGCTGTCCAGCTTTGAACTTGTTCGAGAGCTCCTTGATGGAAGCTAGCGCCGACAATGGCAAGATCAAAGGAAATGCGCCGATCTTCGATTTATCCGAGGGGTCATTTGATGGCGACTGTTGGGATTCCAGGTCTTCTTCAGCCCCATCTTCCTTCTCCAAATTCTCAAAAGCATTGGCGAGCTCGGAACTCAGGCGATAGGTTTCGTAGCCGAGCGATCGTATCGACCGCGGTGATGGCTCGGCGCCTTCGCCGAGGTAATCGCCTGCTAGCTGTGCAAGGTCGTTGGCACGCAGCACTACAAGTTCAGAGTCCAATTCCAACGCTATCGCCTCCACAGCTCTGTCTATCAGGAGTTCGTGGTCGGGCACGGGCGAGTGTAGGATCAGGTTTGTTTTGGCAGCAGGAAAGGTGTTACCAATCGATGGACGCAATGAAGAAAGGGCTGCTGCGATGTTGGCACGGACTTCGGCGAGTACGACGGGCGAGAGACGTTTCGAGCCTCGTGACGATCTCGACTTGGCGTGTTCTCTCTTCATCATGTATCGCTGGGTTTTGCTGTTCAGCTCGTTCACTCGTTCGGCGAGCGGTTTGCTGGGATCAGAAACAAGCTCTTGCTGTGCAGTGAAAAGCTGCTCGCGCAGCTCCAACCTAATTCGAAGCTCCTCCTCGCCCATGGAATGTGCCTTGTTGTCGATGGGGCCCAACGACCCGGCGTCAGGAGTCGCCTCGGTTTCGGATGCAATTCTCTCGTCCAGGTACTGTTCGATCTTGCGCTTTTCCTGGTCGTCCAGACGCCGCCCCCATAAGCCGCGCACCAGCCGCGCCAACACCTTGACAGCATCCAGGTCCTTGGAAGCCGGTATTGAGCAGGTCGCGCTCTCTCCCGCCTCTGTATGGGTAATAGACACGGAAAGCGCTTTCGGCGCCATGTACTGCTGCAGCTCCTTGGGAACGTCTTCGCGACGTAGCACACGTCTCTTGAGGAACCAGTCCGGCACGTTCACGGGAGGCAGCCCCTGCGTCTTCCTCCCGCGCTGCTGACGGCGCTGGACCGCCAAGTATCGCCTCGTGGTCTCGCGTGACCGCTGGACTTTTTGCGCCAGAAGTTCCGGGTCGTCGTTTGCTATCTCGGCTTCGGTCTGGTGTTCCTCGGCGGCTGCCGCCTTCTCGCGGTCGGCCTTGTCGACGCCATTGCCGCCAAGTGGTGTGCTATCTGGCGCTGATGGCGGTGTCGGTGCAGATGCGAGCGCGTGTGTAGTGTGTAATGAACGTATGCGCGGTATCGATGGGTAGCGGCGGCCTCGGATAAAGCGTGCTGGAGCTCGTCCCGTCGATGCTCGCAGTGCGGACCGTATCACATACATACGGGCGTCGAGGGCGTCCCTTTGCGCGGAAAGGAATGCACCTATAGAGAGGGTGGGAATGAGGCAGATTGGCGAGTAAGTGTCGCGGCGCGTCGCCTTGTCACGTCCACACAACTTTTCTGACGTTCCAAGGGTTCTCAGCGGCAAACGGCGCGCTTGTCGCGGCTGCACAGCAAATCACAGGACAGCAACGCCGCTGAAGTCGACGGTGAACTGCGGCAGGGTGGAAATGGCAGGCCATGGAAGCCAGTCGCTGCTTCTTGATTCTTTGGCGCTGGTGTTCGTATTCCAAGTGTTTAAACTGGGATCGAGTTCCGAGGAGCGTCTTCCCGTGACTGCCTCTCCAAACATCTATCTCGACAATCTTTGCTTCGCGACTTGAGATCTGGGATGGACAAACCCTGTAGCTTGCCATACCAGCACCACTTTGTTTCCATCAAGTCGCGTGACAGTGCCGTCAAACCGATCGGTGAATCAGGGCGGATCGTTTGTGAAGATTACCCCGGATAGCTAACAGCAAGATTCTCAGCACAAGTCGTGCACAAATGCACAACCACTGGGGCTCGTCGTCGGCGCGTGCTGGTGTCGAGCATGCTCGTGCTGTGGCTCGCACGGCAGACGGCAGACGGGTACCTGCATGATCGTTGCTGGGATTTTCTTGCTCATCCTCACAGTGTTTTCAGAATTTGCCAGAATCGTATCGGCAATGCAACACGAGTCAATCAATCTCCAGTCGTCATCTCACGATGCCCCACAGGAGTAGCTGCGAAGCCCCAACAGGAGTAGCTGCAAAGCTTGGAATGTGATTGATTTGACAAGGCTTACCGAGCGCTCCTGACTGGACGGTACCTGAGGCTGAAGGCACGGTCTTGGATGATCCCTCGTCCGTGTTGGCCGCCCACAAACCTAGCGGCTTTCACGCCCGGGGCCAGTTTGCGGACCGCACATGGATCCCTGGAGCTGTGGCAGTCGCGAGCTTTTACCTTCACCCTTCAACCGGTGCTCAGCTGGGCGCGCACCACGTCTGAACCCTCACCGACTCGCAGTGAGTGCTGACGCACCTCGAGCTCCGCGTGCCTGCATCCCCACACCAACGCCCCACGGCCAAACAACACATTGCTGCAGAGCAAAGGCCAAATTGGACCCTCGACCGTGCAGGCAGACCCCAGACCGTGACATGACGTGTATTTGAGATGTCTGCTATTAGCCATCGCTCTGCTCCTCCTCGATTGACCTGGAGAAAGCGATGTCGCTGACGCCGTCCAACTCCCGCATGAGGGATGCCACGCTCGGCGCGGGCATCAAGCTCACGCCCACGCCCTCGCCCTTCACGGCCCTCAAGAGCCAGGCCCGCTCGCCTCTCAAGCCGGCCCGGGCCGAGGCATCTCTGGCGCTGCGCACCGTGATAGGAACCACAACCAGCACCGCCAATGCCTTCGACAGCCTGCCCACCGCGCGCCTCTTTGCGTACACCGCAGGCACCGCAGCCGTCGTGGCCACCATCGACGCGCAGCACAACGTCTCCCAGCGCTTCTACCGCGCGCGGCCCACTACCAATCCCATCAATTCCTCCTCATCCATATACGGCGGGCCTGTCACGCCCACACAAAATGAGAGCCGCAACAGAGCAGCGGCCTCAATACGAGACGCCAGCCTTGGCGCATCGCCGCTTGCATCGCCAGCAGCGAACGATTGGAGCGACTCACAGAACAATAGAGCGTGGACCGCGCGCGAGAAGATCAAGGCAGCGACGTGTGTGAGCTTCAGTCCGGATGGCAAGTTCCTGGCCGTTGGCGAGGTGAGTTTAGTCGGCTGTCGGTTGTCGCACTGCATGTGCTAATATGATGCACAGACGGGATACAGGCCGCGCGTGCTCATCTTCTCGAACGCACCAGACGCACCCTCAGACACGCCCCTCACGGCCCTGACAGAGCACTCCTTCGGCGTCAATTGCGTAGCCTTCAGCCCGGACTCGCGCTACCTCGCGAGCATCGGCACGTCCCAAGATGGCTTCCTCTACGTCTGGAGCATCAACCCTCGCACTGGAGCTGCCACCCTGCACTCCAGCAACAAATGCGTCAGCAACATCAACCGAATGACGTGGATGGGCAACAGGCTCATCACAGTGGGCACGCGACACGTCAAGGTCTGGTCTCTCGAGGAGCGTAGTCCTGTCCAAAGAGTATCCAAATCTCGCCAGAGCGACATGTTCGTGGGCAGCACCAACAAGCCGCTGTCCGGCCGCAATTGTTTACTGGTAGACCTGCAAGACACCACATTCTCGAGTGTCTGTCAAGTCGCAGCAAACAAAGCAATCGTTGCATCGGAGCGTGGTGATTTGTGCCTCATCGACGAGACAGACCGAGAGCAGAGCTTCACACGCATAGCGCATGCTGGTTTTGCCGTCACCGCCATGGCTGCCGACGACAAGGGGCGGCTGCATCTTGCGGGATCTCATGGAGGGCTGAAAACCCTCACGGTGGCTAGTCTCACCAGCAAGTTGACCCCACCACCATCGCCTTCCACACAGAGCTCACGAGGCGACTCGCCCGCTATTTCTATCACGGACTGCAGCAATCAGATCAGTGCAATTGTGTGTCTGGCGGACCACATCGTGACAGTAGATTCTCAGCGCGCGATCCGGCTGGCACATCTCTGCGCAACGCCCCAGGACTGCGAACCCAGTGTGAACGATGAGCCAAGTATCGGCGACGTTATCCACACGCTGCCTGCTCAAGGCGATTCTGTACTTGGGGTGCGAGTCTTGTCTCAACCGAACGACCTCGAGGCTTCATACTATACATGGGCAGCCGGCGGCAGCATCAAATTCTGGACCCAGAACGGTAGTATCCAAAGAGCTCTCCAGGTGTCGCTTGACTACCCTGCTGAGCTTGATACGCTGTCAAATGAGCTCCGCACAGTCCGCGCCTCCTACGATGCCAGCTTCATCGTAACTGGGGACAAATTGGGTGTGTTGAGGATCATTGACTGCAAGTTTGAGGCTGTGATTTTCGAGTCGAGGGCGCACTCGAACGAAGTCACGAGCATTGCCATCTACGAGGACAAGGGTACTACTCTCGTCGCCTCCGCTAGTAGAGATCGCACCGTGCAAGTCTTCAGTCGCGAGAGAGGCAGGTGGTCGCTGCTACAGACCATGGACGAGCATGCCGGAGCTGTTCTAGGCGTGCAGTTCTCACAAAGCGGCACATGTCTGGTCTCATCGTCCAGCGACCGCAGCATTGTCGTGCGCGATATATTGACTCGAGAAGAGGACGGTAAGACCATCCGCGGGTTTGTCTTCGTCCGCTGCATAGCATTCAAGTCAACACCGGTATCAATGACATGGGACGTTGATCAGGATGATGTGCTGATTGCGTCGACTGTCGACCGACAAGTTCACAAATACGATCTACAGAGCGGGCAGTGCCTCAGTGTCTTCAAAGCATCCGACAATGATGGCGGCGATGCTGTTGTTCTGCACTCGTTAGCTCACATTCCACGCGAATGGGGCTCACCACTCATCGCCGGTGTATCGAGCACCGACAAGTCCATACGAGTCTACGACGAGAGCGGCACACTTCTTGCCCGAGACTGGGGCCACACCGAAGGCGTCACCGATATTGCGTTTATACAACCTTCGTCTTCACAGGAGGAAGACTCACGGGAGAAGTCTCTCGTCACGGTCGCCGTCGACGGAACGATCTTCGTCTGGAACCTCGCCCTGCAGTCCCCCTATCGCCAAGAGATGTCAAAATCAGTGGACATAATCGAAACATCCGCCCAGCTAACACCGAACCTCCTCACAACTAAGCCCCCTATCCGCCGCGTACTGTCCCAATCCGAGCTCGCCAAATTCCAGCGCTCTCCAGACTCTACCGGCAGCGCAACCCCCACCGGCAACCGCTCCCCCACGCTCAAAAAGAAACTCTCCAAACTTTCTTTCCACAAAACCCAACCCCCAAAACTCGACCCCTCGCCCCTCCCCAGCGCACGCGAGAAGAAAACCGCGCCGGCAAGCCACAACCCCTTCCGCCGCAAAAACACATCCCCCTCGCCCCCCGCGTCGCCGAAGAACCGCAACGGCCGCCGGCCCTCGCGCGCAAATCTCAAAGCAGCGGCCCCTGCTGCGCCGGCTGAGGCGTCGCTCGCGGCGGCAACAGACACGCTCACGCGTGCGCTGCGCGCGTATCGCAAGCAGCTTGCGTCGAGCAGCGAGGCGCTAGACGACGGTGCAAGGGGCGAGTTGCAGAGGGATCTTGCAGCCACGGCGCGGGCGGTGGGGGAGTGTGCCATCGCGAAGGACGGCGACGGGGAGAGCAAGGACGCGCAGGAGGCGCTCATGGCGCGCCTGCTCGACTCGTACTCCGAGCGCCTCGTCAACATCCTGGATGAGCGGATTGCGGCCAGCGCGGCGCGGCGCGCGGATGTCCTGGTCGCGACGCCGGGGCAGTCGCCTGCGGAGTATCGGCGGTCGCCGAGTCCGCTGGGCAAGACGGGGGACGGGGAGGCGTGTTCGCCCACGAGTGAGGTGTGAGAGGGGGGGGGGGGGGGGGGGTAGACGGATGGCATGGCACAGCATGGCATGCTGATGCCGATGAGACGAAAAGTTACGACGGCGTTGGCTTGCAAGGCGCCCTTTTTGGATTACAGGCGTTGAGACCTGCTGGGCTTCTTTGCGCTCGGGCATTTTACACTGTACATAGCTGTAATCGTAGTTTCTAGTCTATTCTTGAGTGTTTATCATCCTCGAGGTCTGACCTCCATCGCAGAGATCTACTCGCACTTCGCGTCTCCTCCGTCTCCACGCCCCCAGATCTAGCGTCTAATCTACAGCGCTCACGCCAGGGACTCGATGCAAGTGCTTCCACAATACCAGGCCCACTGCCATGCAACAAACACAGCGCTCGTGCGTCCCCGTCCGCGTCACATACCATACCAATCTCTAGCGCAAACCCGCCGTTCTGAATCCACGCGCAACACCCCATGGTCCACACGACATCAAGTGAAGTGTCTGGACTACCACGCACGTCTACATCCTACATCCTACATCCTACATCCTACGTCCTACGTCCTACGTCGTGCTAACCCGCCAAGTGGATATGACATACGCCTCGGTCCTCCCGCGCGTCTGATTGGGTACCGAGAAGCGTGGTCTGGGTATGTCTGGGTAAGTCGGGGGAAGGCGCGGTAGGCGGGGTGGGCAGACGTCGGTATGACGCTCTGGCGGGCTGGGCGGTTGGCATTCAACACCTGAGGTACATGTCGACGAGGGGCGGCGTTGTTTGCGGGTATGTGCAGTGCGAGGGAGCTATGGGTATGACTATGCGGACTACTCACTCCTGCGGACCACTCACTCCGGTGGCTGGCTGCTTGGTTTTCATGGTATGCAGGAGTGGGAGCCGTACTACCGCGTCTACTGGTTCAGGTTCTGGTGCTGGTGCTGGCGCACCTGGGTATTTGACACGGCGCTGCAAACAGCGCAAGAAGCTCGAATGCGGCGCGGGGTGTGGTCGTTGCAGCAACACCTCGCTGCTGCTGCGCTGGGCCGGCGGATTATTAGGTAGCTGGTAGCTGGCAAGACGAAATGCACCGGTACCGGCGCCACCGCGCCCACCATTGGCTGGCGCGCACCCAGGTACCCAGTACCTCTCACCTCCCGCGCACCCAGCACCGAGTCCGGTACACACAAAGCGCTCACACACTGCATTGCATTGCAAACACTCAGACGCCACTCCAGTATCGCGCGCCCAGCCGAGGTCCTTCCAGAACCCTCCTGCGCCTCCACACACAATTGTTGTACTGTACCTATCCCCATCCACCCTGCAGCATGCCTGCGGCTCTGTGGAGCGTAACCGCGGCCGGAGCCTCGGGCTATTCTGCAGCGGTTCCCCAGGCCCGGGGCAGGTAGGGTGGGGCAGGGTTGTTCGCGTGCGTGCTTGGTGCTGCAGTGCGGTCTGGGCGTGGCAGAGGTAGGTATGTTACATGTACTACGGTGCATACTCAGGCAATACCTACAACAATTGTAGGTACGTGCGCAACTGCGGGTTGGTCGCTGCGGGTGTGCGATTGCTCCGCTGTTGGAGAGAGCGTTGGGGTGCTGCACAGGAGGGTGTGGGGCGGGGGAAAGTGTGCAGGCGGAGATGTTTCGTGGGAGCTTCGCCGCTGGAGGATGCTGTTGGGGATGTGTGGTGGGTGAGGATGTTGCGGTGCTGTGTCACGTTTAGAGCTCCGCGGCCTCAGGGCTCAGCAGCTTCAGGCGTCCCAGCAGCTTCAAACCTCTGCACACTCAGGGCTCGATCTGAATCGAGCTTGGCTTGCGAAACCCTAGACCCGCGATATTTTTGTCAGGGCGACGAACGTGCTGCGACCCACCCACTCGCGTGCGCATGATTTGAAGGCCACCGCACCCCACCGCAGACATCTGAAATCCCACCGGACGCAAGCCTCCTAGCGCACTTCCTGTTCCCTCGGGGCGCAGAAGTCGCGCCGGCGCAAACAAGGTCGCGGTCAGGGTCAGCCCACTGCGGCCGCGGCTATGGCAGGCAGCTGCAGCGTGTATGTAATCCGGAGAAACGGAGCTCGCCCGGGCTATCCGCGCTGGTAGGTCGACGGGTCGAGACAAGCATGGGCCGAGCCCGCTCGTCATATTCCACGTCCCCGCGCTCGCGCGCACGAGGGGTAGTGCGAATTAGGCGGCGCTGGAAGGGTGCGATCGCCAGCGTGAGGGCTTAAGAAGCCGCTCGCCCTGGGAGCGAGGAGGGGGAGGTTATTGTTGTTCATTGACTGCTCGACTGCTCACTGCTGACTGCTCGACTGTCCATTGACTGCGCGTTGACTACTCATTGACTACTCATTGACTGACCCACCGCCCGCTCCATCGCCGGCTCGCCTCGCCGCCGTACCTACATATACACTGCGCGCAACCGCACGCCTGCTAGCGAGCTCCACTTTGGCAGTCTTCTCCGAGTTGTCCCCAGAGCTTCACGGCCCCTGCGGCCTCACGCGTCCCACCGAGCCCTTTACCCGGCAGCAGGACTGGTAAGGCGAGAGACCCGCCCTCTACCCGGCACAAAGACTGGTAAGGCCAGCGACCCGCCCACAGGACTTATAAGGCGAGAGACCGCCCTCTGGTGCCCGCCGCGTCCCTCCCGTCCCTGCGCGCTCCCTGAATCCGCCCACCATGTCTGAAGGCAATGTCAAGCCGCAGAACCCGGTCGTGGCTGAGGCCCACGAGGTCGACACGTTCCACGTCCCCAAGGCGTTTTTCGAGTGAGTGCCCTGGTGGTCCGCGGGCAATGGCTGCGTCAGTGTCGCGCGGGGTCACCCCGCCGTGCAGCCCGCCGCTCAGCCGTCGCCGTCACAGCGCTAACACCGGGCAGCAAGCACCCGCACAACGGGCCGCACCTCGCGGGCCTCGAGGAGTACCAGAAGCTGTACAAGGAGTCCATCACCGAGCCCAAGCAGTTCTGGGGCCGGCTGGCGCGCGAGCTGCTCACGTGGGAGCGCGACTTCCAGACGGTGCACGCCGGCAGCCTCGAGCACGGCGACAGCGCGTGGTTCGTCGAGGGCAAGCTGAACGCGTCGTACAACTGCGTCGACCGCCACGCGTTCAAGGACCCCAACAAGCCGGCCATCATCTACGAGGCCGACGACGCCGGCGACGGCCGCATCATTACATATGGCGAGCTGCTGCGCGAGGTGTCCAAGCTGGCCTACACGCTCAAGGAGATGGGCGTCAAGAAGGGCGACGCCGTCGCGCTGTACCTGCCCATGATCCCGGAGGCCGTCATCTCGTTCCTGGCCTGCACGCGCATCGGCGCCGTGCACTCGGTCATCTTCGCCGGCTTCTCGTCCGACTCGCTGCGCGACCGCATCATCGATGCCGAGTGCAAGGTGGTCATCACCACCGACGAGGGCAAGCGCGGCGGCAAGGTGATTGCGACCAAGAAGATTGTCGACGAGGCGCTCAAG
Organism: Boeremia exigua; assembly: GCF_020726555.1. Taxonomy (NCBI): domain Eukaryota; kingdom Fungi; phylum Ascomycota; class Dothideomycetes; order Pleosporales; family Didymellaceae; genus Boeremia; species Boeremia exigua. The sequence goes on along the minus strand of NW_025763527.1, from coordinate 184,202 downwards.
CAGTGCCCCGGCATCAGCCACTGCCTCGTCTACAAGCGCACCGGCGCCGACATCCCCTGGACCAAGGGCCGCGACTGGTGGTGGCACGAGGAGGTCGACAAGTACCCCCAACTACATCGCCCCCGAGTCCATGAGCTCCGAGGACCCGCTGTTCCTGCTGTACACGTCGGGCTCGACCGGCAAGCCCAAGGGCGTGATGCACTCGACGGCGGGCTATCTGCTCGGCGCGGCCGCTACAGGTAAATACGTCTTCGACATCCACGACGGCGACACGTTCTTCTGCGGCGGCGACGTGGGCTGGATCACCGGCCACACGTATGTCGTGTATGCGCCGCTGCTGCTGGGTGTCGCGACCGTCGTGTTCGAGGGCACCCCCGCGTACCCCGACTTCTCGCGCTACTGGGACATTGTCAACAAGTACAAGGTCAGCCAGTTCTACGTGGCGCCCACGGCGCTGCGGCTGCTGAAGCGCGCGGGCGACGAGCACGTCAAGCACGAGATGAAGCACCTGCGCGTGCTGGGGTCCGTGGGCGAGCCCATCGCCGCCGAGGTGTGGAAGTGGTACTTTGAGACGGTCGGCAAGGAGGATGCTCACGTTGTCGACGTACGTATGCCCCAGCAGTGCAAGAGCTATATTAACAGCATCAGACTTACTGGCAGACGGAGACCGGCTCTCACGTCATCACGCCGCTGGCGGGTGTCACGCCCACGAAGCCCGGCTCTGCCTCGCTGCCTTTCTTCGGCATCGAGCCGGCCATCATCGACCCCGTCTCCGGCGAGGAGATCCACGGCAACGATGTCGAGGGCGTCTTGGCGTTCAAGCAGCCGTGGCCCAGCATGGCGCGCACGGTCTGGGGAGCCCACAAGCGCTACATGGACACATATCTGAACGTCTACAAGGGCTACTACGTAAGTGTTGAGGCTGAGCTGTGCTGTGGGGTTTGCTGACATATCCAGTTCACTGGCGACGGCGCAGGCCGTGACCACGAGGGGTACTACTGGATCCGCGGTCGCGTTGATGATGTCGTCAACGTGTCTGGCCACCGGCTGTCGACTGCTGAGATCGAGGCTGCGCTCATCGAGCACCGTACGTGCCTGCAGCGCTACCGGGTGATACTAAGTTGCTAACGCGCGCAGACTCTGTCGCCGAGGCGGCCGTGGTCGGCATCAACGACGAGCTCACCGGGCAGGCGGTCAACGCGTTTGTGGCGCTCAAGGACGGCACCGAGTCCAGCGACCAGGTCAAGAAGGACCTGATCCTGCAGGTGCGCAAGTCCATCGGCCCCTTTGCTGCGCCCAAGGCGATATACGTCGTCCCCGACCTGCCCAAGACGCGCTCTGGCAAGATCATGCGACGCATCATGCGCAAGATCTTGGCAGGCGAGGAGGACCAGCTGGGCGACATAACCACGGTGAGTGCTCCCTATCTCCGAGTCTGCGTCTGGCGGACTTTACGTCTTGTGTTCGAGATGGGTTCCCCCAAGGCGCGAGCCGCGAGGATGACGCGTTCGTGCAAGTGTATGACAGGTGCTAACGGCTTTGGGCAGCTTTCGGATCCGTCGGTAGTTGAGAAGATCATCGACATTGTGCACCAGTCCAAGAAGAAATAGAGGCTTGGCGCGGGGGAGGGTGATTGGACGGCAGGCGGGTAATGGGCGGGACCGCAGTTGGACGTGTTTGGATGTGAGACGCTGCGCTTATGCAGTTGTGCTGTTGTTACCACGCCGACAGATACCAGATGAAAGAATATTTCCTCACAACACAGCGCCCGTGGGCTGCCGACTTCCGTGCAGCGGGCGCAAACGAGATATAGCTCGTATTGCCCCGTATGCAGGCCGATGACAGCCCTCTGTGCGCCGAAACTGTTAGTGTCTTAACTCGGCCATGGAGGCATCGCCAAGCATGCAGCACTGCACCGCCCCTTCGAGCGCTGACGACGGCGCCATCGCTCGCTGCTTAGTTTGCTTCTCTCTTCTTGTTTATACCCCACCAATGTCGTTCTCTTTGACGTTCTAAGCACTGTCGTCGTATCTGTTGTCTTGCATTTGTCTTGTCGACCCCTGTAGCCGGGATGCACATCCTCTCCGCGCTCTCGTCGGTCCTCGCCCTCGCCACAGCTGCCGCCGCCTCATCCTCGCACCGCGCTCCGCTGCGCACCATCCAGTACGCCACCGACGCGGATATCCTGACCCCCAACCACCGCGTGACCGCCGTCTCGTCGTTCGACCTCGCCTTCACCGTCGGCAGCCAGCGCTTCCGCCTCAGCCTCGAGCCCAACCACGACCTCTTCGTCGATGGCGGCCGCGTGACCCACCTCGCCGCCGACGGCAGCGTGCACGCCCAGGTCCCGATCGACCGCCACCAGCACCGCGTGTTCAAGGGGACGGCGTCGCTGCTGCGCGGCAGCCGCTGGCATGAAGTCGGCTGGGCGCGCATCGGGATGCGGCAGGACGGGCTGCAGCCGCTGTTCGAGGGCTCGTTTGTGCTGAACCACGACCACCACCACATCAAGCTGGCCAGCAGCTATGCCGCGACGCGGGTCGCGGGGGACCCGGAGGCGGAGACTAGCGACGCGGAGACGATGGTGGTGTTCCGCGACAGCGACATGGGCATGGCGCCGCACGCCGACCACGACGAGCTGCGGAAGCGCGCGGGCGTGCACGGCCAGGCGTGTGGCAGCGACCAGCTGGGCTTCAACACGCAGGAAGACCACCCGGTGTTTGCGGGCATGCGCGCGCGCGACATGAGCCGGGCGTCGATGCCGATTGAGCGGCTGTTTGGGCGGCAGCTCGACAACCAGCCGGGGTCGGGCGGCGCGGGCGTGAATCTGGTCAGCACCATTGGCAGCACGCAGGGCTGTCCGACCACGCGCAAGGTGGCGCTGGTGGGCGTGGCCGCCGACTGCACGTATATCCAGTCGTTCAACCGCGACCGCAACCAGACGCAGCAGAACATCATCGAGCAGATTAATCTTGCGTCGGAGCTGTTTGAGAGCACCTTCCAGATCTCGCTGGGTCTGGCCAATGTCGTTATTACGGACCCGGACTGCCCGGCGACGGCCCAGCAGTCGACGCCCTGGAACCAGGCCTGCAGCGACAGCGTTAATATTCAGGCCCGTCTGAATCTGTTCTCCAGCTGGCGCGGCCAGCAGCAAGATACCTACTCGCACTGGACCCTGCTCTCGACCTGCAATACTGATACTGCCGTCGGCCTCGCCTGGCTTGGACAGGCCTGCGTGCAGGGCTCGCAGCAGAACGGCGGCAGCAGCAGCGAAACCGTCGCCGGCGCCAACGTCGTCATCCGCACCGCCACCGAATGGCAGGTCATCGCGCACGAGACCGGCCACACCTACGGCGCCGTCCACGACTGCACCTCGCAGTCCTGCGCCGACTCCAACACCGTCAACTCCCAGCAGTGCTGCCCCCTGTCCTCCTCGCAGTGCAACGCCGGCGCGCAGTTCATCATGAACCCGTCGACCGCGCAGGGCATCACGCGCTTCTCGCCGTGCTCCATCGGCAACATCTGCTCCGCGCTGCAGCGCAACAGCGTCGAATCCTCCTGCCTGACCAACAACCGCGGCATCACCACCATCGGCGAGCCCGTGTGCGGCAACGGCATCGTCGAGGAGGGCGAGGACTGCGACTGCGGCGGCACCAGCCAGTGCGGCGATAATAGCTGCTGCAACCCAAACACCTGCCGCTTCATCAACAACGCCGTCTGCGACGACTCCAACGAAGACTGCTGCCGCAACTGCCAGTACGCAAACAGCACCGTCGTGTGCCGCGCCTCCCAGGGCCCCTGCGATCCCCAGGAGACCTGCAACGGCACGAGCCCGTACTGCCCCGCGGACACGTGGGAAGCCGCGGGCACCTCGTGTGGCGAGAATCTGCAGTGCGCGTCCGGCCAGTGCACGAGTCGCGACCAGCAGTGCAAGACGCTCATGGGGTCGTACACCCAGGGCAACGAGACGTATGCGTGCGACACGCGCAGCTGCACGCTGTCGTGCCAGAGCCCCAGGTTCGGCGATACGTGTTACGGGCTGCAGCAGAATTTCCTGGATGGCACGGTGTGCGCCGGCGGGCATTGCACGAATGTACGTCCACTCTATTTCCTACATCCACAGCCCTTGTTTTTCACACCCATTCCCTTCCCCTTCCCCTTCACCCCCGCCCCGTTATCTCAGTCCCTAATACTTCATACTAATACCCCCCCAGGGCCGCTGCGACGGCAACGTCGGCACCGAAATAAAATCCTGGATCGACGAACACCTCTCCCTCGTCATCGGGCTCGCCGCCGGTCTCGGCGGCGCCCTGGTTCTGTGCATCCTATGCTGCTGCTGGCGCTCGTACCGCCGCCGCCGGAGCCGCGCCAAGTACGCGGCGGCGGCTGCGGCGGCGGGTGCGGGGAGGGGCAGGAGGGGGCCGCCGCCACCGATGGGCGGGTATCCGCAGGGGGGGTACGGGCAGGTCGGGCAGCAGGGGAGCTATCCCCAAGGGGCGTTTCCGCAAGGGCAGGGGCAGCAGTGGCAGGGTAATCCGGTGCCGATGCCGCCGCCGCTGCAGGCGAGGAATAGTATGCGGTATGCGTAGATGTAGTCGTGGTCGTACGCATCGCATTGGGCTGGTTGTTTTCTTGTTTTTCTTTTGTACAGACGCCGTTTGGCTACACGGGTTGGAATTGGATATGGGTGGGATAGACGCAGCTCAGCGCTCGCGCACGGTCGCTTCGATGGCATTTCCTTGCATTTCCTGGCGTCTTCTTTGCTTTTCGATCGTTCGTTTGTTTGTTTGTTTGTTGTTTAGCGGGTGTTGTAGAGAGAGGATAGTGTGTGGTGTGTAGCGTGCACAGCGAGGAGAAAGTAGAGGGTAAAAGGACGTATATAGCTCAGCGTGTGTGTATACAGACACTTTACTTCATTTCACTGCACTGCACTTCACTTCCCCTCCGCTCCTTGCTCCCTGCATCGATTGCGCCTTGCTAGTTGCCGCGTGCCTGGACTGTTGAGCGCGTGGACTGTGAGCCCGTGATTTATGAGCCCGTAAACCGTGAACCGTGAACCGTGAACCGTGAACCGTGAGCCCGTGAGCCCGTGAGCCCGTGAGCCCGTGAGCCCGTGAGCCCGTGAGCCTGTGAATTGTGAGCCTGTGAATTGTGAGCCCATGGTCCACGACTTAGTGGTACACGACTTAGTGGTACACGACTTAGTCAACGGGAGCGGTGCCCCAACGCACCCCAACACACCCCAACGCACCCCAATGCCCCTGATATCTCCAGACTTCAGACTCCAGACTTCAGACTCCCCGTCTCATCCCCTAAGCCTAAGCCTAAGGCTTGGAACTCGGACTCGGACTCGGAGCGCTACGGCACTGAGACATATCCGCGCCATCTCCCCAGCACACACAACCCCAGCGCTCCCGCAGCTTAGCCCGAGTCCAACAAGAGCGCTAGTGTAAACCCTCCTGTTCCCAGGCCTCAAGAGAGAGCAGGAAAGGGGGGGGGGGGGGGGGGATACAACGTCAGGGCGGTCTGGGCGAGAAACGGAAATGCAAGAAGGGGATAGCATAGAGGCCAAGGTTGAGTATGGCTCGGGCTGGGGCTGGGGCGGGGTGAGGACTGGTTGATTGCGGGGTGTCCTGATGCCCCATAACAAGGGTGAATGGAGAGGTGCGAGTGTCGCAGACATGACAGGTCGTCTTGGGGCGCTGTCCGGTGTTTTTTGTGCAGTACTCTGGTTGTTAGATGGGGAGCTGGCTGGGGCGAGACTGGGTTGATGTGGTGACGTGCATGGGTGTTGTCGGGCTGGTGTGGGGCGCGAGGAAGGCGGCAGATGCATATTAGCTACACTCTTTAATGGAAATTCGGTTGTTTTGATCGAGATGGCACTCGATTGCAGTAGGGGCGGAACGTGAACGAAGATAGTGCGTCTTACTACTTATGTAGGGAGGGATGTGGATATGAGGTTTGTGTAAAACAACCTGTCCGCTGATATCTGCATACCGGGATCGAGTCAAGCGTTTAGAGGATATTTCCATGTAGACCAAACGCTTTTAAGGCGAGAGCGTGGGCTGGAGCAGAGAGATACGAGAGTATGTTCATCGGCCTGGTGCAGTCTGCGTGAGTGATGTATTTGCTACGTCGGCCTCGTCAACGGAAGCTGGGTGCTCAGCATTGGATCACTGGATCTTTTCGACTGTTTCCACGGCTTGTCTGGGGTACCCGATTCTGCAGTGCTGGACGGAGTATGATATCATCTTGTTGTGACAGTTCTGTATGGATGAAGCTCGTGTGGTGTTATTCAAAGCTCTGTTGTAGCAGAGCTATGGATTTCTGTGATCGTGCAATCGATGCAGCTTCCCACCTTCGTCTTGGTCATATGCTCACGAGAGGGTTCTCTCGGCCTTGTCTTCTATTTGCTTTTACACACGTTTCGCAAACCAATGTGAGACCTCTGATGGCATCGTTGTTGACGGGGAATGCAGAGCCGTTATGAGTGTCTAGTTTGTCATATTTGTGTTGTTTACAAAGTATTCTAGACAACTTGATGAGGATCACAAAGTACTCGGCAGCCTTCTCGCAAAACAAGCACTGTTGAAATCTCCGGCAAATTCTCGCGGAGTGTCGATGTTCCACCAGGTTGTACGACCATGAGCATGCGGTTACTGGCTAAACATCCTCTTTTGGTCATGCAGAATCCTTGGATCCGTGTCGCGGAGTGATTGGCCCAATCGACTTGCATGAACTTGCAAACGCAGCCTCGTCGACGCGCATATCCAACACACTATTTAAATCTCGTTCACCCAGCCTAGTCGTGCGCAGAGACGCACATCTATCAACTATGGCTTCGGAGGCGTATATCCGAAATCAGTCAGAGTAAGCCGATTCGACGCAAGACTGTCTGCGTGATAGCCACTGTTAGTCAGTCCAGCTACTGACAGCAGAGATAGGTATCTGAAAGCCGGTAATTTGTCAGATCTCACGCTGAATTTCGGCGACCGCAGCTGGAAAGCTCACAAAGCTATTGCATGCTCGCACTCGCAATGGTTCCGGCGAGCGGTCACCGGCGCGTTTGAAGTGAGCTCACAAACATGGGACGTGGACTCATCATGCTAACCATGTCCACAAAGGAGAGCTCCAGTGGTATCGTCACTCTCCAAGACGAGCCTGAGTTTGCCGACGCCATCGACTGTATGGTGTCGTACTTCTACAGCGCTGGCTACACTATCTCTGTGTATGAGTCCTCGGCTGCGCTGCTGCATGCCAGAGTCGCTATTATCGCAGACAAGTATGACTGCGCAGCACTGTTCGAGGTGGCTAAGGCTAAGCTCGCGGACTGCATCGGGACGGCCGATATCGACGACTGGGTCGCCATTGCCGATCTAATATACAACTACACCGCATCAGAGCTTGAGTCTCACGCGCAGCTGCGAAAATCGGTTGTTGGGGCTGCCACCGCCCTTAACAACGCCACAGAGGCCTTCCTGCGAAACGAACACGTCAAGGAGCTGCTCCGCTCCAACGCGGATTTGGCAACAGATCTTCTGATTTCCAACGATCAAGGTAGGCAAAGAGGCCAGGAAATGCACATCTTCGTGTGCAATAATTGTCGATTTGCCCACTTTGGGTCTCTCGATTGTGCCACATTTACGGCTGAAATCCCGGGTCTGGGACCTTGTCCGCAATGCGGGAAGGGTTATGAGAAAGTGAGCAAGAGGTCCTCTCATAGTATTGGGATGTTGACGGGGATTTCTTGTTCCTATTGTTACGGGTGGCGTACTGCGAACCGCAGTCCAGATTGGTAGATCTTTCTGCTGTGCGCGACATGGGTCTTTGGTTTGATTCCCCTAATTAATCGAATTGATGAGTAACGTGGCGGGAAGACATTGTGTTGGCCTGGGTACAAGTGAAGCTTCAGACAAGTGATGCATGATTGGACAGATGTTTTGAATCTCTGAAGGTTTGGGATCCTCTCTTCTTCCGTGGTAGTTTAATGCTTGGATAGTGCGATTGAGACGTCCCTATTGCGATTGATTTCACCGCAGCATGATGATTTAGCAACTGGGGAAGATGGCTCCTCCGCGAACACGTAGTCAATGACTCGATGTTCTCGGCGGTTTCGCTCGAACGTCGGTTCCAATTATATCTGGCACCGGTTGCCATCGTCAGCGAAGAAAGGGACCAAGGCTGCGACACAAGGCTCACAATGGGAAAGCCGTTGGCACTAAAGATGGGCGGGGTACTTACGACGAACATAGCCATGACGTTACTTGATTCGCAGCGTTTGCTGTGATTTGCGCATCAGCTGCATCTTGCCGTAAAGATGGGGTTGTGAGACAGAAATAGAAATGGCGCCAGCGTAAACGAGGCTGTGAACGCTAGCACCGCCACGCTAGCCCCCAACGCACTAGTTCCACCTTATCGTCTACAGACACGACCTGAACACGAACGCTACCCTTCCCCTCTCCACCACATAAGCACTTTAACGTCAAGGCGACCCGTGCTTAGACATGTCGTCGCAAGTGCATGAGCTGGGCGCCTTAGGATAGGACGAATTGTGCGAGTGTGTGAGATGGCTGCGGTAAGGCTTACCGTGCATCCTGCGGCTGAGCGTGTGCGGAGTGAGATCTGACCTGGCCCACATAAGGTATGCGTGGCTCCTCCCGAACTCTGTTCTTCTCTTCTCTTCTCTTCCTGCTTGTCACGTGCGCTGTTGTGTTTGTCCAACAATGGCGATTCGGGTTCCGAGAAGTCCCCAGGAGTGTCTAATCAACCCAGAGTCGCCTGGGTGCCAAAATGCATCCAATGAAGGGGGGACTGAACCTACTGTCGCTGCGACGACTGTTCTAGATGGAGCCACGGAAGCAACACAGCCGACGACAGCTTTCTTTTCGGCCGCCACTGGTGCTGTAATGGTGGTCACCACAATCGGCACAAACAATGATGGAAAAGTGTGGACAAGGGTCGACACAGTCTCTGCAACCGAAGTAGCTATAACCACATCTTCAACAACATCTCCAGTGTTCACGGAGCCGCCCGAGGCCATACCCGTGAGCAGCGGAAGCAGCAATGACGGACTCAGTACAGGCGCGATCGCCGGTGTTGCAATTGGGACATTCCTCGCTGGTGCAATTATCGCCCTAGTCGTCGCCTGGCTCTTGTACAAGAGGAGAGACAGGAAGTTCGTGCAAAAGACCTGCCCCTCAGGATACCCCATCTACGCCGATTCCTCGCCTGAGCTCGTCATGGTGCAGAAGAACGCTGCATTGGGTGGCCCGTACGTTCAGATTTCGCAGACGCAGATGCGCGCCCCGGTCCCGGTACCATCTCGTGCGATTGCGACAGGCGATCCGCTTGCTGGTGTTCTCCCTCCTGCGGCCAGCGAGGTCGAGGTGCAAAATCGCGTGGCTGTGCTGTTCGAGCAGATACATCAGCATGTCGATAGGTTCTACCGCGATGTCCACGCTAGCATCACTCCTAGTATGGACTTGGATCTAGCGTCATTTGGAAAGGACGTCAACATGCTCGAGCTGTTGCAGAGCTGTTCCCAGCCAACAGTGGCACTGAAACACGCCCTCGTCGTCTTCATCCTGAAAGTCACTAGCTTGAAGGAAAATGGGAATGAACAGTCGCTCTGGCCTGAGTATCTTACACACATGCTTCACGCCAACGACTCTGGTACGCCCTTCGTTAGCTTCTCGTACGTTCCAGCTAATAAATCATCAGACTCTGCCCACCTTACAACAGCGCAAACCCTCCACCGCCGTCTCTCAGTCTACCTCTACACCCAGCAAAACACACCTGCTCCCACGACCCGTTCGCAGTCTCGCCTCTCCAACCTCTCCGCCCTCTCACTCACCCGAAAGACCTCCTCCGCCATCCGCGAAGCCGCAGAGCACTTCTCGCTGACCTTCTTTCCCTGGGCAAACCCCTCATTCGGGGACCAGGAGCGGGAGGGCGATCTCGCGGGGATAATTGCCGAGGCGCTGGAGAGCAGGATATGGTTGGTGGGGCAGAGTGCGGAGTGGAGTTTTGAGTGGGAGGAGCCGGGCAGAGGTACAGTGGTGCTGAAGCCTGCGGTTGTGGTTAGGGAGGGAGGTGGGCCGAGGAGGGTCGTTATGGGCCAGAGCGTTGGCGTTATCTAGACATCGGGCCTGATGTTGACCTGCGCCTGTCGTCGGACTGTCTATACTTGTAACTGGAAACCGAGTATGCTGGGCGTGATGATAATTAGATTTGAAGTAATAAACAAATCTCGGGCATGCCTAATCTCCCAACACCGTTGTCTGTCGCTTAGAGTTACACTATAAACATGAGGCAGGCACAGGGACTGTGCGTCATGGAACCTGATGTGGGAGGGGAGTTGTCGTGGAGAATCAGGATGGGTTAGGGGGGGTGGAGGGAGTGTAGGAGAGTGTAGGAGAGTGTGGGAAAGTGTGGGAAAGTGTGGGAGGGTGTGGGAGGGTGTGGAAGAGTGGGCATAGAGGGAGAGGCGAGTGTACGACTAGCAACCTGAGACGTAGGAGATGGAGAAATTTTTGTGTATGTACGTCAAAGTAGGAATGTAGTTGTGATAAACCGACCTCAATGTGCACGAACTACAACCCACGTCTCCCAAACTCCAAACATATCGTAGTGTGTAGCCGCGTGGAAGTTTCGATCCCGTGAACAGCAGAGCGCGACGCGTGATTGCGCGTGTATAGGCGTGACGCCGCATGCTAAGCTCGCTTGTCGTACCGCGGTATGGGACAGCGTTTGATGTGTAGTCTGTGGCAGAGAGTAAGAGTTATACTACAGTCTAGTTCCTACGTATCTTCAAAACTTTAATTTGAGTAAAACAGCTGTCTCTACCAATGGTTCGGGGAGAAGTTTCCAGATGGAGCAAAACAGACCTCCCTTCTCTGGTCAAGGAGCAGCTGCAGACTCTTGAACACTATCGCTGTTGTACTCTTTTGAGACTCGACGGATGATCATAACTTGTAATCGCTACTCTTTGGCGCAGCCGAGCTGGTCGTGTAGCCCATAAAACCTGTTTGAAGCTTAAACTTGCTACTGTGTCCTCATTTCTTTCCTCTACTAAACTCGGATAGAAGGTCAGTTCTCTATCAATGTACCATTCTTCATGCTCTGTCTCACAGTCTAGGTTGAGTTGCGAGTCTTTTCCAGATTTGCTCGTTGGTTGAGAGCTGTTCTCTGATGCATTTGTTGCGAAAGGAGTTAGTTGGTTCACGCGTAGGAATGTTATTGGCCGTGAAGGGATGGGACCCGATGTGCTCGTTGACTGGCGTCTGACTTATGCCGTCTACCGTACTGCCGGTGAGTCAGTGTTGGTAACACGTTTAATCTGCTCATTACGGTCACTCACCCTCGTTCCTCATACCTTTGAACCAGATCTGATCGATACAAAAGGTGCATCTCACTAGGGCACAAAATCGTGTAAATAACACTGCCTCTCAGGTAGTGTTAAAAACACCGCATTTTGCACCTAAAAAAACACCGTAACTAGAGGGTATTTTACACTGGATAGATAGGTAGGGTATTTTACACGTATGTATATATAGAAGCCTATTATTTTATCTACTCTATCTATTCTATCTAAAGTAAAGAGAAGAAAAGGAGTAAAAAGAAATAAGAAAGAAGAAGGTTAAAGGGGGTAAATAAAAGAGGGGGGAAGAGGGGGCATGGGGGGGGGGGGGGGGGGGGGGAAGAGAGCAGAGAGAGAGGAGAGTAGAGAGAGAGTAGAGAGAGAGTAGAGAGAGAGTAGAGGGGGAGAGGAGAGTAGAGGAGATGTAGCTCGAGAGCTGAGAGAGAGAGAGAGGGGGAGGAGAGGAGGGGGGGCGTATGGGGGGGGGGGGGGAGAAAGGAGGTGGGAGTTGGGAGGGGGAAGATAGGGGTGGAAGAGGGGGTAGGAAGAGAGGAGAGAGAGCAGAGGAGGAAAGGGGAGGGGGGGGAGAGAAGAGGAGAAGGGCCCGGGAGGGAAGAGAGGAAGGGAGGGAGCGAGAGAAGAGAGAAAGGAGGGGAGGAAGAGAGAGAAAGGGGAGGGAGAGGAGCGAAGCGAGAGAGAGAAAGGGGGGGAGAGGAAGAGAGAGAAAAGGGAGAGATAAGATAGATATTATAATAAAGGAGAAGAGGGGTAAATTACTAATCCCTATCCTAATTAGCTACTACATAAAAATACTACTCTTTTATATAAAAAAACATAGGAAGGGCCTAATATACCCTATTTACCTAAGAGTGCAGTATAAAAAAACACAGGGCAGTGTTATCTATACAGCGTTGGTATCTCAGTGAGATATCTGGGATGCTGCTTTCGATAATGTTTTAGGCGGGCGTTTTGGCGATTAAATCTCTTATTGCAATCACCCACGCCACAAATATATGTAATCATACCATGCACAAGGCGTTCGTGGCGTCGTAAATTTCTTTTTCGATATCGACCAGTGAAATAGGTCTTGCAAGAATCATCCGCCGTGCAAAAGAGTCTACCATCGCCTTCCGAGGTGTTGCAGATGCGTGTGGTATCGTCTACATCATTCTCGGTGGAGCGTGATGCTTTGGCTTCTTCTCCTGTGCCCATTGCTTCTAAATCGGGTCCGATGTTGTCTGTCCAATTTCCATCTTCTGGTTCAGACTGTGCATCAAGAATCCTTGAGGGTGGTAAGCGTAGACTGTTGTCTCCACCTAGAAGCTCCTTCGCTTCTTCGTGGATTCGGACATGAGGGTCGCCTTTTAGGTTGCTTTTGGGCGAGGCCTCATGTGAGAAGTCAGAACTGGCACGTGTCGCTGTGGTCCTTTCTGATTCGGTATCCGACTCAACATCGCGAGGCAGAGATGTTAGAGCGATCTCCTCCAGATGTCGTGCGAAATGGACCAAGATGGCGTTCTTGCCACTCTTTGTGGTATCAAGACAAAGTGGGCAATGCACAGCTTCCCATGTAGGGCCGTACCCGTGTCCAAGCTCGAGATGATCAACCCATAGCTGTCGATTGGCGAACGGCTCATGCGTAAAACTACAGCTGACGAACAGGCAGTTGTAAGGACGAAGATCCATGTAGAGATGTTTTCTGTGTGGCTAAGATCAGTTCAAGAACTGGAGAGTTGGGGTCCGTTTCGAAACTGACCTCCAATCACGGTTGTTGGTTATCTGAACACGTCGAGCACATGCGGTGCATTCGAACGGCAGACCCTCTTTTGCCTCTGCAGGCAAAGAAGGGATATTGACCCGTTTGCCTTCTGATACGCTTGTCATGAACGATATGATGGTCTCTGCATATGTAGAATTGTCTCGAGGCAAAGATGTTCCGATGCCTGAGTCCTGAAATTCTGATCCAGCGACCTGTGATTTGCTGCATGAACTCTGTGCGAGCATACTTGCTTCCCTCTCTTGCTGCATTCTCTGATACCGGCTCCAGCTAGTCCGACCTAGACTTTGTAGCAAGTGCTTTTCAGCTTGTGGAAACTTGCATTTGATCAGATCGGTGTGGTAGTCTTGTGCGGAGCGCTGCTCCAGTGTCACTAGATTAGGCCTGTCTTTGGGCTCGGGTTCCAGAGCAGGACAATCCAATGCGGTACTCAAGTCTATCAGGCTATCCGTATACGTTCTGACCCTCTTGACGAGATCGCGTATGTTGTTCTTCGCATCATCATCACTGTTGCTGGACTCGTTGTCACTGTCACTTATGTCATCCTTATGATCTACCAAAAGCCATTCTGTTTGACTGCAGAGTTCGCTAGCAGCACTGCAGATCGATACAGCCGTTTCTTTATACTTCGTGGAGAGCACATGAGTTCTTAGGCCTCAACTGGTCAGTGATAGCGCACGTACCCCGAGTAGATGCTCACCTTGTGAAAGAGCCTTACACATGGGGTTGAGGATCGATAGAGTCGTAAGTCGAAGGCTTTTTGAACGGTCAAGGATGTTATCGAGAACACCAGTGGTTACCCCATATCCATCTGACCACAGTTGCAACGAGGCAAGACAGCGACGAAGAGTGTTGTGTTCTCTGGTAGAAACCAAGTCGGTATCTAGATGTCGTATAAGACACTGTAGCGCATCTTGACAGTTCTGAATTAACCTTGAGTTGACGCCTTGCTCTTGTTGCTCGATCTCGTGACTCGTTCGTTCTTGCCAATGTTGAATTTGCATCTGACGGTTACGATGCAGAAGGGCACCGTCTCGTGCCGGCGTCTCCATTGCTGTAGGGGAATGATGTCTCTATTGTACACTAATTTTTGGTTCCATGAGGTTAATGAACTTTGGGATCCGAACGACGCCGGAGGTGGTGGCACCAGTGGTGGTTCCAGCCTTGCCGCAACCCTATCAGATCGCACTCGGGGGAGACGCCTTTGTTGCAAAGGATTATGCACTGAGATTTAAAATATGAGAAAAGAATAGCAAAGAGAAAACATGAGCGTACAGATATACGACTCGGTGGAAGGCAAGGTTAAGATGCGAGTAAGACGGGGCTGAATTGCAGCTGCGGGGCTGTGCATGCAGGAGGGGCTGGGCGAGGGGCTGAGCGAGGCGCTTCCAGGCATGATATACCTGATATACGCTCATCCTCCCGCACCAAGAAGTTGCTTCAGGCTCATACAACATTCTTCCCAATGTCCGGTATTGAAGTTGCTGGGCTGGCTTTCGGCATCTTGCCCATACTTGTTGAGGTTGTTAAGTCTTATTCAAATATTTCGAGGAAAGTACACACGCTACGTCATTATTCTCGAGAAGTAAAATCCATCTCAGAGCGACTCAAAGTCTACAAAGGCATCTTCCTCAATGAAGTTCGTCTCCTCCTGCGATCGATCGAAGAGGAAGAGGAGGTCGAAAGCATGTTGGAAGATGCGGCTGATCAGCGTTGGGTGTGCGAGCATCTCAACGACAAACTGAGAGCAGTATTACAAGACAGCTTCGATGCGTGCCGTAGCATCATTGAGGAGACGAGAGACACGATCGAAAGAATGACGGAAGAGATGACAGCGTTTGACGACCTACTCTCCCAGAAAGCAAAGGTGCGTGGTCCGTGGAAGGCGCTATACCAAAGAAGATCCTGACAACTGAACACAGGGCGAATCCATCAAGTCAGCGCTCAAACGCTTAGGAGTGGCGATCAAGATTACGTTCGAGAAGTCTCGACACGATAGCTGTTTGGCCAATCTTCGGGATATGAATGGGGACTTGAGTGCGCTTCGGTCTCAAGTCGGGGCTTTCCAGCGCCCAAACATTCAGCAGACAGGTAGTTTTGTCCAGCATAAAGCTTTGCCAAGAGGAATTGGCTCCATACAAGATGCATCGCAAAAGCTCCATGAAGCTCTCTGCGGTGCCTGGTGCTGCGATGATGCTGCTCATAGAGGGCACTACGCAAAGCTGTGCATTGACGCTCAAGTCCAGGCGGAGGTGCGACTCGATCTTGCCATATCATGTCACGAGCCAAGTCCCAGCGGGCAAATGAGGTGGGATCTAATATCATTACGCCGTGGTCGCATGCTGAACATTGATAGCTTGTTGGCGAACCCCCCGATCTGGCTTTATGTGCAATCAATGAGTACATCGCAAGACGTCTGTGGACAGCAGGGTGATGCCATCCTCTCAAATACCTCGAATCCTTTAGCACAGATGAGATCCTGTGCGGTCAATATGTTGAAGAAGAAGGCCTCTGCTGAACTTCAACAGCAAGCATCGTGTCGGAAGCGGCCTAAGCGCGTACATTTCGTTGATCCACCCCCAATTGTGTCCAAACCACCTATTCAGATGCTTGCACCTGACTTTGATCTTTGCAAAGAGAAGAGCATTTGCAAATACTTACAACAGCACTACCAAATACCCAGGACTACAGCCACTCAGCGCTGCATTGGCTACTTGGAGACTCCGCAAATGTACAAACATTTGTTCTACCTTCGAGACGAAGACCGTCGCAGACCGATCAGAGCCCCGCCTGAAAGTGTGTATTCCATCTTTGATGTTATGCGACATGACGTGGACGAAGCTCTAGAAGTTGCAGATCAACTGAGGTTAGCCCACAAGACAGCGCTTGCGCTTCTTCAATTCAACAACACTCCCTGGCTTCCAGATCGTTGGCGACTCCAAGACCTCAACTATTTCGGGACAGGACGTACGCTTGACAACACAACACTCGGAACACTGCATCTTAGTTCGCAGATTTCAACGCCTGCGCTTACTCCAGCAGCCAACAATACGATGGACGGCATTCAACAGACCCCGGATACCGTCAGCGACCAGATCCGGTACGGTATAAACAATACCACTTTGTTCTTTCTTGGTGTTGCCCTCCTCGAGATTGCGCATTGGCAACCCATCGAGGAAAAGATGACCGCTCGTGATCAGAACAATGAAGTCTTCGCTGCGCGCCGACTGGCAGCTGGCCGTGCGCCATTGGGTCCACAGTACCAGAAGATTGCCGAGAAGTGCCTTCAATGTAACTTTGGATTTGGAACGAAGCTGAGCAACAAGGGCTTGCAGACAGCAGTGTACAACAATGTCGTATGCGAACTCGAGACCATGATTGAGAAGCTGAGCATCTGAGATATTTGTCAATGAAGCTCTGAGGTTTTCACATCCCACCAGGCAGCAGGAGAGGCGTGTGTGGCACCCTTCTCGCTCACCCTTTGTTTTGGCAGGCCGATTGCAGGGTGCTTTCGCTCGTGTTCTTTTTTGCAAGCTCCTATTGTGCCCGATTCCTGTAGTTCGCTCAGCAGTAAGATACAGCTTTGCCCATGCGCTGCCTTCACCGTGAGGACGGTTTGCCGTCGCAACGCCCATCTTGGCTAGCCCGGTTCGACACACCTAGGCGTAATTTCACTCGCCATCAAAACCAAACTTCACCTCAATACACTCAAATCGCAGATTCTGACTTCCAACAACATCGTGTTTTGCTCGAACTTCGCCCTCGCTCAGGTATCCAGTACGGATACCAACTGCGCCGCAATGGTGTCCATCAAGTTCTTCCTCGCTTGTAAGTCTTTTGGCACATTGTTCGGTGACCCATATCAATGCGTGGAAGTTATAGCGGTCATTCTCTTCAATTTCGCTCTTGCCTCTCCCACGCAGGGCACTTCCAAGAACACACTTGGCAGCCTCCTCCTTCAACACCTGCCCACCTCCGATTTCCCATCAATGGAGATTACCGAACAACTCCCAGGCGAAAGCTATATCCACGGCCAAGTCATCAACAAATGTTCATATCCCATATACGTCCGTCAGGCCGTCGCCGAGTATTCTGGCGTCAGTCATGAGAAGTGTAAATACTTCGGCGAGACCAAGGATGTGAAGCTCAACCCGGGCTACACCTGGGTCACCGACTACCCTACGTACTTCGATGGCTGCGGCGTCTCTCGTGCGTCATCTTCCTCTGAGCCAGTACATCCATACTAATAAGGTCGCAGTCAAGATCTCTCACAGCATCGGCGACCTTCAGGTCTACCAGGTCGAGTACGCGGTCGATCGCACCAACGTAAAGATGATGTGGTACAATCTCTCTGCTGAAGACGGCGCGCCCTTCCAGGATGTTGATCGCAAGCTATATGTCTTTTCGGAGGCGTGCATGGCTGTTCACTGTGCTCCAGGCCAGTGGGGCAAGGATCCCGTACATGGGTGCGATTGGCCAATACAGCCAAGTTGCCTGCAGGTTGGACAGGTCATCGCTACACTTTGCTGAAGTGGAAGGTGCGTGCGAAGTGACGCGACGGTATGCAGTAAACACAGATTGGGATCTGTGTTCGAAACCCCATAGTCTTTTTCAGTGACTAGATCAGTGGGTCCTTTGTGGCTACGAAGAACAATACAAACTTCCCGGCCTCCCTCAATTTTTGAATGATTGATATCACTTACACGAGCCTCTCGGTTACACCAGCCGTTGCATCTATGCTCACGTGGATTTCTGCTTGCCCATAAACTGAGACCACGACCCGTGCTTCTCGCGGAAGTACATGACGAAAAATGATGTACCAACTGCAATGCAGTACAGGTTATAGGAGATGACACTGCCATAGGTGGCAGAGTTTTGCCAGCCAAAGATCGAGTTGAAGACACCCCACCAGCCGCCTCCGTCAATTTCAGGACTGCAGCACTGTTGCAATCATCGCCGTTAGTGGAGGGACATAGTCGTCAGGCGCTTCCATTTTCACTTACGTTCACATGCCAAACGCTCTGGCGGATGTCATACGACCCAGGTCCGACGCCTGTCTCTGCTGCGTCACCACCAATTGCGACGTTCCACTATGTTTGGTAAGTATAGTCACATACGAACAGTCGATCTGAGCTTACCATGTAGTTCTCGAAGAACCAGACAGACCTGCTCAGCAGCCCAGCAGCAATCAGATACAAGAAGCAGGTCGATGCAACCAGAAACACTTGCAGAGAGCCTGCATTACCGCCTCTGTACCGCGTCAGTCATGTGGTAGGTCTTGAAGGTAGTGGTCCTACCTGTACAACATGTACCCAATCAACGCGCCGACACCCAGTCCGCATGCCACCGCTAGGGGGAACGAAGATGCTGGCAGTCCAAGACCCGCACCGATGATAAAGACAACGCCCTCGATACCCTCGCGAAGCACAGTGACAAACGGGAGAAGGAACATGGCATATTTCTCCCCAAGAAATCGGAGGCCTTTCGGGCTCGATGCGTCGTCGGCATTATTCGCCTCAAGAGCAGCAGCAATCTTAACGCGCCACTTGTCGCGCATCTTGGAGATCCTGAGCAGCGCTGCACCAACGACAGTGATGATGACAGATGCGATGATGCCGAATACACCCTCCCAGATGTACTCGTACTGCGAGAAAAGGTCGGACTCGAAGTGGTAGAACAGGGCCACCATCGTGCCTCCTATCAAAAGACATATTGCGACTCCAAGAATGACTCCGAGCCAGACCTGTCTGACTAGCTTTTGGTAGACAGGCTTGTCATTCTCAGAGGTCAGGGTCTGCTTCAGGAAGGACAGCAGTACCGAGACGATGATGCTGGTCTCCAAGGACTCGCGGAGACAGATGAAGAACACTTTGTCGAATCAGCATACCGTATTAATTGTCCGGTCAAAGTACAGACCTTGCGCAGCGAAAATCTGTGACATGGCGGTTGTGTGTGCGTGAAGCTCACCGGGCTTCTGCGGATCTGCACTGAAGTCGTGCTGAATCACTGTCCAAAGGCCCGCTAAGGCACCCTGTTTCTAAGAATCCTACAGGCCTTGGCTGCGAATTCGGTGCACCTGAGCCGCAGAGGTTTGATGGAACGAGTTGGCATGTTTGTGAAACGTTCCTTCCGCCACTACGGCCCAGGTCATCAGATTAGATTAGCGTGGCAAAATCGGACGGAGTGTGGCCGAAAAAGGGCAAGCTCGATCAGATTAGACAAGTGAAACGTAATCTCGCACCGCGCAACGTCGACACTCACAGCCTTACTGGCCACGCGCTCAGACCACGAGTCAAGGATCTTTGGGGCTCGGTCTTCTGCGGGTCGGCATCTTAGGGCATTGTTAATGACCCACAGTTGGATGCCGCCGTCTTCATTTTCGCTGCAGCCGCGGTCGGCACATCATCGAGTCCAGCATTCACGGATGTGACAGCTGGGCCCTTCGACCGTCTCTACAACCGCGTTCTTCCTGCGGTACATCCAGCGCAATGCTCGCCGTATTGTGGTCCCTGCCGCTGTTTGTCCTCGGTGCCGCCTGCACGAAGGTCACACATCACGAATTCAATGTCACGTGGGTGAACCGCAACCCCGATGGCCGTCGCGACAGGCCTGTGATGGGGATTAACGGGCAATGGCCCATACCTGCTCTGCGCGTTACCAAGGGCGAGCGCGTTGTTATCACGGTGCGCAACCAGCTCGGCAACGAGACGACCAGCTTGCATTGGCATGGTCTGTACATGAATGGCACAGCGTACATGGACGGCCCGCCAGGCGTGACGCAATGCGAGATCCCTCATGGAGACAGCTTCATTTATGATTTTACAGTATGTTGTAGGACCTCACTTGAGGCTAGTCTTCATCGTCTAATGGCAAATGCAGGTCGATCAGCCAGGGACGTACTGGTTTCATTCGCACACCCGTGGACAGTATCCTGATGGACTTCGCGCCCCACTTATCGTACATGATCCGGAGAACCCCTTTCAGAAAGAGTTCAACGAAGAGATCGTGCTTTCATTTTCCGACTGGTACCATGATTTGATGAGACCTCTTCTCTCGTCTTTCGTCAGCGTCACAAATCCGACGGGCGCTGAGCCAGTGCCCAGCTCGGCGTTGATCAACGATTCGCAAAACATCACAGTCTCTGTGCAGCCGGGGAAGACCTATCTGATACGCATGGTGAGTGACAGTTGAAGAGGATGGGTGAGCGCACGAGCTGACTGTTGTAGGTGAACATGGCCGCTTTTGCAGGCATGTATGTATGGTTCCAGGAATGCACGGTGAAGGTGGTGGAAGTGGATGGCATATACACTGGGCCTGTCGAGACGAGCATGCTTTACCTTACGGCTGGCCAGAGGTATTCCGTCCTCCTTACCGTAGACAGCGGCAGGTTGACCAACATCCCCTTTGTGGCTAGTATGGACGAGGTAAGAGCAAAGCTTGGCAGTTGTGGCATATCTAACAAGTCAACAGGAGCTGTTCGATGCTCTTCCGGCTGATTTGAACTCTAACGTGACTGGATGGCTTGTTGTAGACGAGACAAAAGAGCTTTCGCCGCCGTTGGAGCTTGATGCTTTCGAGCCTCTGGACGACATCTTACTCCAGCCTCTGGACAACCTAGTCGCGCTCAACACTGTCGACAGGAGCATTACGCTTGACATCAAGATGGACAACCTGGGCGATGGTGCTAACTAGTACGTTCGCGTTGCGCTACCCTGTGACTAAACTTACAACTCTCAGCGCCTTCTTCAACGACGTCACTTACGCAGAACCCCGAGTCCCCGCCTTGTACACCGTCATGTCGTCAGGCGAACACGCCAACAACCCTCTCATTTACGGAAGCCACACAAACTCCTTCGTGCTGAACGCAAATGAAACTGTCGAGATCATCCTAAACAACAACGATGACGGAGTATGTCCCTTCCCTTCTCCTCACCACCTCGTCTGACCCTCCCAGAAACATCCCTTTCACCTCCACGGCCACGCGTTCCAAGTGATCCAGCGCTCCGCCGAAGACTCGGGCAACTACTCCCCCAGCACCGCCCCCAAAAGCCCCTCCGCCCCACTCCGTCGCGACACCGTCCTCGTCCAGCCCAACGGCCACGCCGTCCTGCGTTTTCGCAGCGACAACCCCGGCATCTGGCTGTTCCACTGCCACATTGAATGGCACGTCGCGTCCGGGCTGATCGCGACCTTCATCGAGGCCCCGCGCGCGCTGCAGGCCCAGCGCGTGCCCCCCGCCCACCTCGCGCTGTGTGAGCGGAATCACCCACCTGTACTGACTGCTGGTAACGCGGCGGGGAATGCACGCGACTGGGAGGACTTGAGCGGCGAGCCGGCGCCGCCCGGGCCGCTGCCGGAAGGGTTCACGGCGAAGGGTATTTTTGCGATTTTGATTAGCGCGTTGAATGCGTGTGCTATGGTTGGTATGATTGCGTGGTATGGAATGTTGGGTGGGCCGCGGAAGGAGGAGGGTGTTGATGCTCACGATGAGCAAAGGGGCGAGAGCCGGCCGTTGTTGGCGGAGGGGGAGGCGAGGTAGTGGGGCGCGAGGTAGGCTGGATTTAGACAGAACGACAACTTGGATGAGGAGTATCGGATGGAAGTAGATTACAATGTGACCAAGGTGGTATCAAACTAGTAACCCTTTTTCTGCTTGTCCTACCAAGCACCTTCCCGGAACAAACCCCGCGCCGACTCGCGCATACAACACGTGACCCCAAACTCCTTTCGGAATCACAACTAGGACGTAGTGTTTCTTGTCTTGCAGTGCAGTGCTTCCCTTCTCTATGCCCAGGACCACTGCCATGATCTTCTTCCCGTCGACCTGAGCAGGAACGTCGTAGACGATGGTGGCTCCAAACGCATTTGCAGCCGAAAGATCGATTCCCCTTATTTCGGCGCTAAGACTTGTCTTTGAGCCTGTCTCTTTAGTGTCTGACCACGTCGAATCCAGAGCTTGCCATTCAAATCCATCGAAGGTTAGTGGGAAGTAATCGATAGGTCCCGAGCACGACATCCACGACCAGGAGGGTACTTCTTGACTCTTCGGATAGTTGATTGTGGCCAAGCTTTTAACGTCCAAGGGACGATACCAGAGGAGACTGCGGCGAAGTAGACCTGGGTTGTCGTTACTCTCAAATATCCCGTAATCCCCTTGTAGGTTCATGACGGTTATCAGGCGTTTTTGGAGGCTAGCTATTGCTGTGGAACGGTCGTAGTCCCTCGATAAACCGAGTCTTGAGTACTGTTTCAGCAGCTCTTGGAGTCGCATGACAACCTCGCCATGTTCCGCCGGTTCCAAAAGTTTGGGGAAATTGGGATCGCCCAACAGAGAGGCATGCTCACTTGAGCGGGAATCAGTATAAGGCGTCGTGTAGTGAAGACATCGTAACAACTCACTTAGTCAATGTTGACATGGTCTCACAGCGTATGCCGTGACCGCACTCCCAATATGTTTGGTATTCTGTGAAGAATATCGTCCGCCGAGCAAGCGCATGCTCCTGAAGAACCCATCCACGTCTGGCTAGACCTCCTTTGAGAACGTGATGCTCGAAGTTGTCGATTGTTTCACACACATGGATGGCACCGTAGTCCAAGTGCTGCGAATCTAGCGTAACCTGGCGTCGGGCCCATCGAGGCGACAGAAAACCTGACCTTTGGTCAGTAGCGCAGCAAGCAGCAAGCACGCAGTATGCCCCGTTATACACGTCCTTCATCTTGGTGGCCTCATTCTTAAAGTCCCCATCATGATCTTGTATAATGCAAATTGAGTCAATCCATAGGTAAGGTATTCCTAATGCGCGGGTGATTGCAATCGCGTCTATGAAGGTCTTTGGAAGTTTGCCGACATCTATGCCATCATACATCTCGTTCAGATTTCGTTGGGTTGTGGAGAAGTGCGGTGGCGGACCCCAGCGATAAGATAAGGCCACCCAGTCTCCTACATCCAGACCTTCCATTTCTTGTAACTTCACTGTGTTTTCGGTATTTGTACCTACAGCAATAAGTCGAGTTGGAAGCTGAAGGACTGAGCCAGCTGCGGATCTCTTGAATCTGGAAGGTTTGCATCTGGGGTTTTTCCAGTGCTCACTATCACAATGATCGAGCCAGCTTTTTAAGAGCTCAAGGTGAAGTAGTGTTCCGGGATTCGGAAGCTCACTAAACCCCGTCTGGATATCAGGGACTGCACTGCGAGCATCTGTGATCGATAAATCAGAGACGCCCAAATTATGTGACAAAGGTAGACGTACTGTATTGACGGAATAGTGACAGGGCGGGAAGTGTCCTATCGTTAATCTTGATTGCAGATCCGCGCCGTTCAAACCTTACTTTTGAGTGTCTTGCGCTTGCGTCATCCTGACAAACATGCCACAACAGGGCACACAAGTCGCAACTGCGTACATTCTGCGATAGCAACCGTGTCTCGTAGGTCTTACTGAAGAAAGGACTCCATATTTCTTTCCGGAAGTCTTGACATTCATCGCAAAGACGTTGAGTAACTTCAGACGAATGTGGAGGCGATGATTGCACAACATTTGCGAGCCTTTCGAAAGTAGTCGCAGCGAATTTGTTGTCAAGACCCGTTCGCCAATCCTCTGGGTCAAGATCAGGACACTGATAATTGCCCCTCATGTGGATCGGTATCCTAAGTGATGCATGGGCGGCCCTATCCCTGAAACTTGGGGGTATTGAACAGCGTGGGAGATCTTGGAACCAGTAGCTGTCTGACTCTCCAATCTCAGCTATCCGGTTCAGATTTTCAACTAGCTCAACGGCGCGAAATCGCTCTATTTCGACTACTGGTGGGGCAGAGTTGGCATTCTCCGATCGCATGGTTCCATCGCCACACTCGTATTCGGCGAGCAGGCCCTCCTTGTTGAGATCAAGATTTTCGATGTCATTTGACAGATGAATATCAAGGACCTTATCCTCTCCATCGGTTGACAGATGATATGTGGTGTCTGGAACGTCCGATCCGATGTCACTCTTTGTTTCGTTCTGCTTCTGATCGTTTTGTCGCAAGAATCTTGAATAGGTTTTGACACGGGTATTGGCATTGCCACCCCCCTGAGGAAGCTTGACGACTAGAAGGCCATTCCGAACAATGTCAAGGAGATCTCCAAGTGCGCTCGTCTCTTTTTGGCAAATTGCGTTTTTCTCAAGGTGATCCATCCAGTGACTGACAACGCCATGTACTTTGACGATTCTGCCGTGGCTTATATCGTAGAATGAATCTGACAACCCATAATCTCCAATGTTGTTGCGACGAAAACGCTCGAGTCCATTCGTTCCGTGGAGTAGCCAAATGATAAATTCAAGGCTGAAACATCCGAAAGACCAAACATCGTACAGTCGAGACCGAACGCGTTTGGTACTTCCAAAAGCATCAATCGGGATTCCTGTCTCGATCTCCGGTGGCTCATATCGACGAGTCCCATATCTACCGGTGGTATTATGACGTGTTGCGGTGTTGGCACCATCATACTCTCCTGCTTGTCCCCAATCAGCGAGCTTCAAAGTCCCAATTGCTCCACCTTTTTTGAACCAAAGTATGTTCTTCGGCTTGATGTCGCCATGGATGAAAGACTCCTCGGAACTTTCGCCGTCAGACACCTTAAGTAATGGATTGCCTTCAACGCTTGTCCAAGACCACATAATTGCTGTATGACAGCTTGAATGACAGATGCTGACAATAGGGGCTGTGGATCTTCGCTCCACATGTCAGCCAAATTGCCGCCATCTGCCCATTCGAAGCAAATGAAATGATCTAGATCCGGTCCTTCGCCATATCGAAAAGCAGTCACAAAGCGAGCAATATGATTGTGACGAAGAGTGTTCATCTTTTCCAACACTCTGACTTCATTTTCCCATTGTTTTACAATGGTTTTTCGATCTTTCTTGAACTCTTTCACCGCGATGATACAGCCAGAGGGTGACTTCTACGACACATCTTGTTAGAGTCCTATCAAGTGATGAAGTTTGTTTGAGATTACCTGTTCTCCACTGTCTCTGAGATGATCGCGGTGCACTTCGAAACACGTGACAGATCCAAATGTGCCTTCGCTTGCACGGGTGCTGTTCGGGCCTCGGACAAACGGTAGTATGTGCCTACCAACGTCATGGACCAGAACGGATTGTGAAAGAATAGGGGCCAGGAACTTCCACTGAGATTCAGTGAATGAATGGATACGGTACGATGTCCAAAAGCGTCTGCGGTGTTTAACTTGTGTGATCTTGGGGTTTGGTTCCATGATGTGGAATGGATGTCTGCCATCCTTTATCCGTGATACAGTCTCCGCTGGTGTGATATCCTCTGAAGTGATCGGTAGACTGTTGTCGTCAAAGGCAAAGTCCATGAACATGGACATTGCTTGAATGAGCTCCTTTGCAGACAGGCGGCAATAAATGCAGATGAGAAATATTCTTCGCGCCTGTCTCACGATGAATTCCGCTAACGCAATTTCTCGATCACCCTTGGTCTGAGTTTCTAGGATCCACAGAACGCGCTCCTGTGCGTTCTGGGTGCTTTTGGCACCAGGAAGATCCAGGGAGAATATGTCCTCGATGAGCCTTTCAGGGAGAAACTTACTCCGTGTCTTCGGGAAAACACTGGCCTCCATATTGAGAGCGATGTAATCCATCATGGTCTCAGAGGGGTCGCATCCGTATTCATCGGAAAAATCATCAGATGAAGTTTCCATTGCTGAATCAGCACGTGACGTTAATTTTCAGCTCAGTGATAATATTCGTTTGTAAAAAGCCGCAATGGATTCGTTGAGTTGGTAGGCTTTTTACTCGCTGCTTTAGGTGTCAAGAGAAAGCGGAGCAGCAGTGTTAAATACTACCTGGGTACTGCACAAGGCTGAGGCGCAGCGCTCGCAAACGCACACATACTGCGGTCGAGACTCAGCTGTGATTACATGCATTGCATGCCGTGCTTGGCTTAAAGAGTGTACTTAACAAGCCCATTTTACATGAGCGTAGCAGCAGCGGCGACGTACGCGTTGGTACGAATCATCGACGAGGGAATTCCAGTGCACTATAAAAGTATTCGGGGGCAGCTGAAATGATACTCGTATATCTGGATAGGCGCTAGGCTTGTGTTGCTGACATGCGCCAGGAACCGGCTGCAGGTTGTCTCGTTGTTGGCAACAAAGGCTGGTTTAATTTCCTTGCCGCATATGCACCTCACCTATCAGAATGATCTTCGTAAGCGCCGAAAATTGATCGCAATGTCTAAGAAGTTGAATGGACGAAAATTTCAAGCCCCGCTGAGATCAAATGTCAGCCTGGCGGCAATGGAAGCGGGGTGATAACGTGACTTGAGACCGAAGGCGTAACCAGCCAATCTGAACGCCCTGCAAGTTAACATCTCACTTTTCTAGATAAGGATGAATCCAATCGAATACAAGAGTGAGTACAGATCAGGCCGTGGTTGCAGAGGCTAAGTCCAGGCTGCAGTGACGGCGAGATTCGCGCCCACCAAGGCTGTCACGACAAGCGAACGTGGAACCCAGCGATCGCGGACTTTCCAGCCAATCCGATATCATAATTGTTGGATAGGGTGCAAAAGTGTGGAAGTGTTGTGATGGACTCGGTCACGTGACTCTCTATTCCAAAGGTACCTAGTATCAAGAACGGAAATAAGGTGTGTTCACGTTGCCAACTCAAATGCCAGAGAAGTAACATCGTCTGAGTTCAAACTCCAACAGAAGAAGGAGAGATCGCCAAGATCATCCGCGAAGAGACCCAGCAGCTGCTAAACAAGATCAGTTTGCAATTGACTTCAACACAGCTGACACGTTTTTCCGTTATGAGAAATGCACTTATTGTCTGCAGATGATGAAGGTATTAGATGCATGATCTGCGTTGCTGTTTGAACAGGGCACCAAGCATATTGAGAGCGAGGATATGGGGGACCAGCCTACGCCAACCAGCTCAACCAGAACGACTCAACCCAGACAATAACCAGAACAATAAGAAATGAGAGTATAAGCAGCCGCACATGAAGTAGTTACTCCAACGAATGGATGGATTCAGCCCCTTATTTACGCACTTACGCAACTACTTATATCTTCTAGCCTTCCATAGGAAGGCGTGATGGTAAGTATCTAGACATGTACACGAACACAAGTATAGCAGTTGCTTGACTTAGTCTAGGTCTTCTGCGCAACGTCTATGAATCAGAATCAGACAATAATAAAAGCTCAAAACAAACAGATAGCCTGGAGATACAAGTACATTCAACTGTCGATATCCCCACCTGTGCACCAAGCCCCGAAGCCCGAAGCAGCAAAAAAACACAAAAATCCCACCAAGGCGTTTACATTAGAAACAAACGCACGACTACATACCGCCACCTCGCCTGCTTACTATTACACCATTCCAATACAGCTCTTAGAACACCAGAAAGACAAAAACCTCCACCTGGACACATCCAACACAGCCAGCCACAAAACCCATATCAACGCCCCACCTCGCGAACACACAACCCCACACACCCAACCCCAGGACCCAAGTAACCGGTTTCAACCCTCCAAGTCCTCACACAGCTCACCTCGCAAACCCTGACGCCGCATCCCAGTACACGACATCACCCGCGAGCTGGCGCGGTATCCACAGATTCACCGATCAGATGAAGTGACTCACTGACGACTCGCCACCGACTCCGTATAGTAATGCTGGTGTCAATGCCGATGTGCGGATGTGCGGTGGAATATATCTGTGGTTTTGAGGGATCCTGGTGATCGACGGAGCGAGGCGATAGAAGTGAAAGGGGGGGCGGGCAGAGTACTAAGCCAGTCAAGAAAAGGCAGGAAAAGGCAGGAAAAGGCAGAAAAAGGCAGAAAAAGGCAGGGAAGAACGGAGAGCGAGGGGATGTGCGCAACGTCATGGTATATCAACACCTCTCATCTCGAAATCTGCGAATCTCTACACCCTCGACACGACGCGACAAGTCCGGTATCTAGACCACCTTTACGTCCAGGCATCCACCGCCCTACACACTAAATGTGCTAAATTTGCTATATAACCCAAATATCCCGTAAATCAGAGATACCCCACAGCGCCCAAAAAACGCCTGCCGCCAAACCCCACCACACCTCACCACACCTCGCCTCAGCCCAACCACGCTCCTAGCACCGCAATTCTACACGTCCCGCGCACTCCCCTCCACAGGCCGTCTCTGCACGCCCGAGTACCCCCCCTGTCCCGTCCCCTGCGGCGTAAACGCCTGATACACGTTCTGCCCCGGATACGCCGCGGGCGAGGTAGTCTGTGCGCGCGGCGGGGGATCATACGCGTTGCCTGCGGCGTAGCTGGGCGCGGGCGAATCATACGGCTGCGCGGGCGAGCGCGCGGGGGCGGGGGCGTAGGCGTAGGGGTTTGGGTTGGCGGTGGTGTGGTAGCTGGGGGGCGCGGGGGAGTTGTAGCGCTCGTGTGGCGCGGGGGAGGCGTATCTATCCTGCGGCGTGGGAGAATTGTAGCGGTCCTGCGGCGCGGCGTACTGCGCGTACCCATCCGCCTGGCTGTACTGCGACTGCGACTGCGCGGGCGACGGCCCGCGGTTGTACGTCGCCGCGTAGCCGTCTGCGGTGCTGTGCGCAGGCGACGTGTTCGCGTACTGGTTGCGCGGTGCGTATGCATCGGGGGATCCACGCATCGCACCGGCACCAAGTCCGCCCGCGGCGCCGGCTGCAAACGCACCGCCCACCGCCGACCCCGGCACACTCCCATTGTGGTTCAACCGATCCAACTCCACCCCGCCCTTCTCGCCCACCGGCTCCTCGACCTCGACGCGCACACTCCTCGCCGTATCCCAGCTCGGCATCGCGGGCAGCGCGTCCTCGTTGGCGGGCTTGTGCGCGTCGAAGGTCGCGAACTGCGGTCTCTCGGGCGACGGCGCGCGCGCGAACAGCGGATTGACTTGCGGGTTGAAGCTCGGGTTCGAGGGGGCGCGGGCCAGCGACGGCGCGGGGTGCGACTGGTACTGCGTACTAATCTGCGGTGGCGGGGGCGGGGGCGCGAACGAGCGCGCCTCGGCGTAGGGGTTGTTTTGGGCGTAGGCGGCCTGGGGGTAGGGCTGCTGCGGGTAGGGCTGTTGGGGATACGGCTGTGGGTAGCCCTGGGCGTCGCTTTTCATGCGGCGGTGCCCCGAGGAGCTGGGGCCACAGCAGCAGGTGCAGCATTTGCAGCAGCAGAGGGCGCACTCGGCGCCGCAGCAGATGCAGCGCGCGATGCAGGTGACGATGCTGATGGCGATGAGGCCACCGAGGATGATGGCGACGATGACGGGCCATCTGTGAGGCGTGAGCGGTGCGGTGAGGGGCGGGTGGCTATACAGACTTGCAGTAGTCCTTTGCCATGCAGTTATCCCATGACGAGAGGGTGAGTTTGGCGTCCGCGAAGGGATCGCGCGGCGCGAGCGTGAAGCCGGGCTGCATCGTGCAGGCGACCCGTCGTCGTGCGGTGTCGTGCTACGTGTGGCGGCCGGCGGATCGAGATGGCCGTTGTTGTGCGACGAGCGAGTCCAGAGTAATCGAGTCCAGGGCAATCGAATCCAGAGTTCCACCAAACCGTTCACCGTAAGTGTTCACGCATCACCCAAGCCCAGCGGACGGCGTAGCAGACAGCGTAGCGGCAGCAAGAAGCGAGCGACAGTCATGCACCGTCACGCCTCGCAGATGACGGCCGCGCAGGGATGCCGGTGATCAAGATCAAACGCGTGCCGCACCACCGAAGCACGGGCGGCCGCTCGCCAGTCCATTGCCAGGGGCACGCCTGCCAGGGGCTCGCGGTTGGTCGTTCCGTTAAGGTTGCCGCGAGCGTTGCGTGGCCGGGGGGCGCAGCACTAGCGCGGCGAGGGATACGAGGGCACCGCGGATACGATCGTGTACATACAATTCGCGTATCCTGCTCCAAGATGCACTTTGACGTCGTGAGGTACGTATGCCCGCATGCACTATCGCGAGCGCAAGGCAGACTTGGGGCTTCACGAGTCGCTGTGACGGTGTTCGCGTGCGGATTGCTGGTGCGCAAGAGTTTTATTCGGGGTTTTGGTAAGGACTGAGCACCGCATTCGTCTGATCAAAGCAGATGCACGGTAGCAACCGTCCGAGATGAGGACGCTGAGCAATCGCATTTGCGCTGGTGTTGCGTGGACAGTTATGCAGGCCCACGTTGGCAGGTCCACCGCACTGCAGATAGCTCGGCCTTGGTAAACATGCCAAACTGTGCGAAACGTAAACAGTCCTGCACGTTCCTTGGAATATTTACAGTAAATTTCCTCATCCCAAGACCTGCACACGCCACCTAGTACACCCAATACCGATTTCTCCACATCACACTGTGCAATTCCCATCCCAGCACCTACCTAGATAGTCGACGGCATCCCGTCTTCTGCCCATGGAAAAGACCTGATCGTGGAGTCGACTGTGAACCTGTGACATGCATCCCATCCAGTGGCCATCACCTGGTTCATCTTGTGATTGATGTCGGCGTTTGCTTGTCTCTTGGATTCATGGTAGTTCAGCAGACCTCTTGGTGTTTTGAGAATGAGGAGATGAGGTTGTTGGATATCTGTATTCCAGAGTTGTACTGGATATCTGCACTGCGGTTTTGAATTGGAAAGTAGTGTTCGATATTCGTGTGCCGATTCGAGTTGGTGGTTTGGGTTGGTGGTTTGTGTGGTTGTGGTGTTGATGCACACTTCTCCCCCAGAATTGTTAGTTGCGACTCTTGTGCCTAGTCTCGGCTGCTGGAGTCCATTCATCTTATTGTTTGCCCACAATGATAGATTCTTTGCCAAACATACGACGCTTCCTTCTTGAAATACGTGTTGGACTGCCCAATTTCTCTGGTCTTGCTGTCTTTGGTGTGGCTGTGAACGCGTGCCGGGTTTCTGAAGCCAGCAACAAGCCTTGGGCACGTCTTGATTGCCGATGTTTCCCAATGTTGTCGTATGTCGTGTTAGGGGTTTATGTGGTGTCCAAGGTGTTGCCAGTCATGTATCGGTACCTAGGTACCTAAGTTTTGATGATTTCCTAGGTGTGTTGAAGGGTTGTGTGGTCGTTGCGAATCATGCTCCCGGGGTT
This sequence comes from Boeremia exigua, assembly GCF_020726555.1. Taxonomy (NCBI): domain Eukaryota; kingdom Fungi; phylum Ascomycota; class Dothideomycetes; order Pleosporales; family Didymellaceae; genus Boeremia; species Boeremia exigua. Next base: position 152,974 of record NW_025763527.1, on the reverse strand, counting down.
TTCTCCATCAACATACCGGTATGTCAAGAGTAACACTGGCTAATTGGTCCTTTTCCGTTGGTTTGGGGTGACATTGGGCTACGGCCGATGTGTGTGTGCACGGTCTCTACATGCTTCTACTGCATTTGTCGTCAGACATTACGACTTAGATAAAGAGCACCCGATTCTGGTTGTACATGGCAAGGTATTGCTGTATGCCCCGGAAGAGCCCAATCGCTATAAAGTAGATCAAGTCCCATTTCAGTCGTCGCATGCCAGATTTCCAAAGTCCGTCTCCAAATCGGAGAAATCCCCATCTTCGATATTGCAACATGCCCCGCAAAATACGAGCGCTTCCTCATCACCCACATGCTCCCCGGCGGCGTGAATCCACGCCACCAATGCCTCCGCCGTCGGTCGCGCTTGCGGCTCCAACACTAGCATCTTCAGCACCCACACCAGCACTGCATTGTCCACAAGCGCTCCTCTGATCCTCAACTCCTCCACAAACTCCGCGAGCGCTCCAAAATTCGTCCGCACAAATTTCTGCTGTGTCCCGTGTGTCTCAAAGAATTCGTCCACGGCGCCCAAACTCATACCTTTCAACACCGCCAGCATTTCCAGAAAGACGACGCCAAGACTCCAGATATCGGATCCGGTGTTACGCGGCTCATGCTGCGCGACTTCTGGCGCACAGTAGCGGGCCGTGAGCCCGTTCAGCGCGCCGTCTGTAGTGCTGCCACTTGCGTCGCTGAAGTCTAGTGACAGACCAAAGTCGGCGAACAGCACAGTGCCGTAATCGATGAGAATATTGGTGGGCTTGATATCTTTGTGGCGAATTTTGTGCTCGTGCAGGTAGGCGAGGGCGGAGACGAGGCAGCCGAAGAAGGAGCGCAATTCTGTGTAGTACGAGGTGGTGGCTTTGAGGAGATAGGTGCCTAGATGCATCTCCGCGACTGGGAGCATCAGAAAGCCGATGTACTTTGGGTCTGTATAGCTGCCGATTAGTCCGACAATATGGTGGTGGTGCTGGAGGCGCTTTAGGATTTCGATTTCATCGATCAATTGACGCATGTGCTCTTTTCTGGGTCCGCGGAAAATAGCGCTCCTGAGGACACGTTTGCGCGCGTATTCCTTATGGCTGATTGTGCTGGTAATTCTGTCTACCAACCCAAACGCTCCGTTGCCTAGAATGTTGGTAGATTTGAAGGGAAGAGGCTCGCCCTGATCGAAGTGACAGTGTTGTCCTTTCTCTACGCAGGCTGACTTTGACAGCACCAGGTGTTGGACACTAACGAAAGCTAATCGAGAGCTTTGAGGAAGGACTCCTGGGAGACTGCGTTCTGTAGCCGGTAGCCAGTAATCAGAAAACCCTACATGGAGGAGATCATTGAAGCTGCATAGTTGGTCAATGATTCGAAGTACTGTATATGTCCTTGGGGATTTGCTCCATTGTGGATAAACTCCTTTTAACAGATTCGATATCTGACCGATATCTTGATCAGAATAAGCATCACTGTCGGCATCTCGGTTGAGAAAGAATTTGCCCAATTGCTCGCCTGACGAGCCATGGGTCGGGGCCAACGGTGCAGAATCCTCAATCTTGGATAGATCAACACCGTCCGTGTACGGGACGTCTTGCTGCAGTTGCGCGGATGTATCAAGAGGAGTTCCATTGTTGTTGGCGTCCTCCAGTTGAGTGACAGCGTGACGCAGCCAGTCAAAACTGAGAATAGTCTGTTCGTGATTTTCTCCAAAAGTCTTCTTGTATCCTTCAGCAGCTTTCCTGAACATTGATTCAGCCTGACTGTACATCTTCAGTTCGAAAAGCGTGCGACCCAGCCAAAACTCATCGGAGAGTTTGCCTTCGACATGCTCTCTCTGACTTGATTCGAGCGCTTTACTTGTCTGGTGCAACACCTCTTCAGCCTCAATGTACCTTCCTTGTTCAAACAGTGCGCATCCTAGCCAGCGCAAGGTGTTGAGTGTATACTCATGTTTGTTACCAAACATTGCTTCCCAGGTTCCCGATGTTTGTTGAAATAACTCCCCAGCCTCATTGTAACATTTCAGTTTAATCAGTGTGCGTCCTAGCCAGTGCAAGTTGTCGAGTGTAGACTTATGTTTGACCCCAAACAATTCTTGATATCCCTCGGCTGCGTGTTGAAACACCTCCTTGGCCTCAGTGTAACTTTTCAGTTCAAACAGTGTGCATCCTAAAAGGTTCAAATTCTTGACTGTGCACTTGTGCTTGATCCCAAGCAATCTTTCAAATCCTTTGGCCGTCTGTTGAAACACTTTCCTAGCCTTGTCGTATTCTCGTTGATCGTAAAAAATCTCCGCTTGGAGCTGCTTGCTATCGAGCGTGGTTCGGTGGTTATTTCCTAGTGTCTTTCCGCGATACGTGACTACTTCTTGCAGTAGCTGGGATGCCTCATCATTCTTGGATTGCTTGTGGAGCGCTGCTCCCAACAAGCTTTTGGTGGTAAACATGAGCGATAAATTGTATCCATGAGGTTCCCTTCGTAAGCAAACAATAGCTTGTCGAAACCGTTTTTCAGCCTTGACGTAATTACCCTCTTGATGAAGCTGCCTCCCTTCACGGCGGAGATCGCGATAGACTATTTCCCCTCTTGACCACGGCCTCATGTTCTCGCTGTGAAGTCGTATCTGGATTTACGGACAAAACGCCAGGGTGCAGACGGCATGAGAAAGTGAAGCAGTGCAGGCTGATGCTGAGCGCCGAGGACAGAAGCGAGGCTCGCCCGATCGGGCAGCGACAACTCAGCTTGCAGGCTGGTGCGGGGTAGTCCTGCGCAGGCAAGGCTGAGCAACAGATACTAGGTAGCGCAGTAACGATATGCTACAAACAGAGAGAGACGTTTAGCCTGCGATGTAGCCACAGTGTTTCTAGTTAACGGCATACACAGTGTGATGATGCGAGATAATTTACCACCCGAACATCGGAAAAATTAAGTAGAAGCAGTGCATGTCAAGTACTCCTTGTTCGAGATCTTCGGCTGAAAAGTTAGGCCACAAGGCTGAGGCTTAGCCGCACCTTGAGGGCTGCACAGGCTGACATGGTGTGGGTCTGAAGTGAAGCATAGATGGGTAGCAACAAGGTTTGCGCAATCACAACTTATATGTCATTGTATATGATGCAGTATCTCAGGACTCATTCTCTAGAAATTGTAGTCACCGCCAGAATGTTGAGCCAAGACGTCGAGCTCTATCCGCACGCCACTGCGACACCACCCGTCCCACGCGCGACTTGCACGCCAAGAGCCTGCACAGCCTTGATAAGATGCGCAGTCATGTTTCCTAAGCTTAGAACACTATTAAATGCATTGCCAAGCTGCAAAACCTCCACAATGCGTAGCCGCCCAAGTGCCTACCAACCGCCCAACCATTCCACCACCACACGCCCACACCAGATCTACAGCCACAGCCACTAACCCACAACCACAGACTCAGACTCCACTTAGACCGTTCATAACTCCTCTCGCGCACCGCCACTAGCCTAGATTTCGTAACCGCCCATATCAGTCATATGAGTCCCCCCCCCCGAAACGTCCCACAGCACCCAGATACCCAACTTCAGAGCAAACCGTCAACCAAGAACCCTGATCCACAACAGACAGCAACGCGCATGATGACACCGCCGCGATCTAAAAAAACCAGCACTGCGATCTTAATAGCTCCAGCACAGCAGAACGCTAGACTCACCACCATGACTCGAGACCTAATACTACCTAGAAGACGCAAGACATAACATCACACAATGCATAAAAGCACTCAAACCATACCTCCCGTCTCCAAGCCATCCACCCTCAAGCCCTCAATCCCGCAATCCTCAAACCTCAAACCCTAAGCCTCAAGTTCTGGCTCCCATCCCTGATCTCGGACCCTTCACCCCTCGATCCCAGACCCCAGTACCGCTCAAGTCCACACTGGCAGACCGCAAAACCCCAGGACCTTGAAATCCGCAGGACCGCAAACCCGCGAAAGCGTGATAACCAAAAACTCAAATTCCAGACTGCCCGGAACCCAAGCGCCGCCACACATCCCACACGCGGATTCCTCGACCGCACTACTTCCACCGCGCACGTAATGCACTCTCCGCACCCTCCCCCCTGAACCGCAGAAACGCAGAAACGCAGAAACAATGCAAAATCAGTGTTGGCACGCCTGGAGAACTCCCAACGACTTGACTGCCTCCCAACGACTCGACTACATCCCAACGACTTGACGCGAGCGAGGAGACTTAGGTAGAGGGGGGAGACCAAGGGTTAGACCGATGGGGGAGACTAGCTCGCGGCCAACCTATTTTCAATGCGCACACGCTAGACGCCAGACACCAGATGCCAGATACCAGACGCCAGAAACCAGATGCCAAATACCAGACGCCAGACGTCAGACCAGACGCTAAACACTAGACGCCAGACTCCATACCAGACGCGGAACATACACCCCCCTCCCCCCTCCTCCTCCTCCTCACACGACAACAGGAAAGAGAGAAATGAATGAGAGAGAGAGAGCGAGAGCGAGAGCGAGGCAAGAGAGAGGAAAGGAAGAGAACAAAGAGAGAGAGGGGCTGGATCCTGGTGGCGCGTCTGGTGGAAGACTAGTCCCGCTGTGCTACGCCACGCGGAGGGCTGGGAGGCGGGATGGGTGGGTGGGAGGATGCGGTGGAAGGATGCGGTTGCGACGTGTGGTTGAGAGGTGTGGTCCAGAGAAAAGGAGCGAAGGGACGGGGGGCGAGGGGAGGCAGGAAGGGAAGAAGGAGTGAAAAAGAAGGAGGGATGGCAAGAAGACCCTCGAGGTTCGAAAAGCCTCCCCGAAAAAACATCTCCAAAGCACAAAACACCAGGCCCGAGAAAACCCACACAACGACCCACGAACCGCACCGCAGCTAGCGCAAGAAACCAGTGGACAATGCAAGAGAAGTCGATAATATTACAAACCCACCCCGCTCAGCTCTTAGTCCTGCTATAAACACCACCGCCACCAAGACGACCCGCCCCAGACTACTTGGAGTCGTGTCTCGACCAGTCCTCTCAAGTAGAGACAAGCGTGAATACAATCCCCTTTCAAACCCCCCTTTCAAACCCCGCAAAAGTCCCCCGTATTCCCTCCTCGCTCCCCCTGTCCACCCCCGGACCCAACCACCCAACCGCCCAACCGCCCAGACAAAGGAAACAACCCCCCTCAGCTCAACGACAAGTAACGCAACGCAACCCCCCCTCGCAACGCCGGCGATGCAGGAAACAGGATAAATGTGGTATCGTGCAATATCTAAGGGAACAGAAGAGATGGAAGGGCAGAACGAACGGGGGAGTGTGTGTGTAGTGCGCCCGCTCGTGGAGTATGTCGAATGTGGAATGTGGAATGTGGAATGTAGATGGAGTGGTAGATGTATGTAATCTGTAATGGAAGGTAGTGTGAAATGTGGGGGTATGTATGAGATGGTGTGGAAGTATGTGAGGTACCGGTGGTATGTGATATGGTTGTCGGTGTGTGTGATGATTCGGTTGTAGTATGTGATGGTGGGTAAGTATGTGTGTGATAGTATGCACAAAACAGCGTTGTGCGCGTGTGCAATGGTAAGCGTGGGTGTTTGTGATAGCGGCTGTTGATGTGGGTATGCGTGATGTGTTGTGAGTATCCGAGAGTGTGTGTGACATCACCGCTTCTCAAGCCACTTCGCAAAGCGGCCCTTGTCGCCCGCGCCCGTGGCCTCGAGATGCGTGCTCCTCTCATAGAGCTCCTATTCAGCGTCAGCGTACCATCTCCACTCACACCACTCAAAATTACTTACATCATCGTCCTTGGAGATCTTGACATCCAGAATCAGATTCCGCACCTCCTCGCACTTGTGCCACGCGGGATACGGCGTCCCCTGCGCGCGCTGAATGCCCACCACCACATCGCCCATGATATCGAACTTGCGCCAGTTGATCCTCTCCTTACCCACCACGCCCCCGGGCGGCGCCTCCTTGGCATCGCGCGCGCCAGCCGCAGCGCCGAACACACTCGTGCCGGGGTGTGGGGTGAAGCTGGGGGCGGCGGGGCGCGTGCCGACAAAGGTCGCGGAGCCCTCGGACGCGGAGACCAGGTCGCGGCGGTACAGCGGGATGTAGGGGATGCGCTCGGCGGAGGAGTTGTCCCAGGCGAGGCGGTAGGCCCAGTGGGACTTGAGCGGGCCCATAAGAATATCAAGTTTGAGGAAGTCGTGGTTGACGGCCTGGGGGACGAGGTCGCGGGTGGCGATGAGGCGGTGGACGGCGGTGCCCTTGACGCCGGCGATGACGGCGCCGAGGCAGTTGTAGTTGTTGAGTTTGCGGACTTGGCGCGCGATGCGCATCCACTTCTCCAGCATCAGGGCGCGGTGCTTGGGCTTGTCGCGCAGCAGGATGTAGTTGGTGACGAGGAAGGCGATGTGGTTGAAGTGCGCGGTCATGCGCGTGACGTTTTCGAGCTGGCGGCATTGCTTGCGGGCTTCGGTGGAGAGCGAGACGTGGCGCACGAGGTCGCGCGGCCGCACTGACGAGAACATGATCCAGTCCATGCGGGTCAGCTCTTTGGCGATGACCTGGTCGTCACAGGCCATCAGCTGGTGCCAGTGGGCTTTGCTCAGGGGTTTGAGAGGGCTGGGCTCGAGCTGGCGGGCAAGCCGCTCGTTTCGCTCGACCTGTGTCACGAGCGTGAGGGAGGACCCGAGCGACCCGTTCATCGACTTGGAGCGGGTTGTCGTGCTGCTGCGGGCGACGGACAGACTGTCAGAGCCCATCGACATGTGGCCGATGGCGCGTGTGAAGGCGTCGTCTTCAGACTCCTCATCCAAGACTGTGTTGTAGAAGGCGGGCAGCTGCTCGCTCTGAGCGCGCAGGCGGTCACTACACGCCCAATCGGTGTCGTCGTCCTCGGCCACCATCTCAAGATCGCGGGTGATCTCCATGGCCGCGACGGAAAACTCGCGGTTGGCGGATATGGTGGAGGCGAACTTGCGCATCAGCTTGCGGGTTGTGGGGTATGCAAAGTCGCCCGGGTAGTAGGCGACCCACTGGTGCAGCACGGCGAGGTAGCGCAGCTGTGCAATGACGCGGATCATGGGCATGTCCTTGTTCTTGGCCAGCTGCTCGAAGCGGCGCAGGATGCCCTCGAGCAGCTGGCCCGGGGTCCCGAAGCGGCGGTACAGGGCGAGGAAGACGGCGACGAACTTGGTGTCGTTCTTGGACATGGGCTGGGCCAGGAGGCGGTCGACCAGCTGGTCAAAGGTGTAGCCGTTCTCGTCCGACGGCTGCATGGTCATGATGCTGCGTGCCGTGTCGGAGCCGTCGGCCGAGTCATCCGAGTCGTAGGCCGGGGACTCCTCGTTGAAGAAGGTTTTGTTGACATGGCTCGGCTTGTAGCGATGGCCACGGGCGCCAAGCGAGCCCTTGCGGGAGTACTGGGAGGAAATTTCTGAGGTGGCCCGCTCGTGCTTCTTCGCCCACAGTTCCTTCTGGGTCATGGACAGGACAGCCGAGGAGTTTGCGCGGCGGCGGGACGAGGCCTGCGACCGGGGACGTCGGGCCGAGATGGCGGCCCTGATGATGACGGACAGACACAGACGGTGGGTTTCGGGCGAGGCCTCGGCGGTGGAGAAGACGCTGACGTCGCCAAGGAACGACTTGGCCTTTTGCTCGACCACGGCCGGGTCGACTTCGCGGTGGGCAGGGTGCTGGTCGCACTTGCAGGCGGCCAGCACGAACGGCAGGTGCGAGCGGGCCAGGATGTTGAGCATCTCGGGCACTCGGGCCAGGCTGCCCTCGCTGGTGACGTCGTACAGGGTCACAGCGCCGTCGATGCGCGGGGTGGCCATGTCGTGGATGGTCTCGGGCCACTTGACGTGGTGGCGGTCGCCAATCTGCACGTCGTTGAAGGACATTTCGAGGAAGCGCACGAGGTAGGGGGCGCCGTCGATGGTCCACTTGCGGGTGCAGGCGGCGGCGGCGGTCGCGTCGGGCAGGCCGAGGGCGCGGCGGATAAAGGTCGACTTGCCGGCGCCGCGCGCGCCCAGCACGGCGAAGGTCAGGTCCTGCAGGACGGGCGCGTCATCGCTCTCGGGCGACTGGTCGGGCGGGCCGTCGCCGTCGCGCGGCTGGCGGTGGGCGGCGTGGGTGGGGCTCAGCGGGCCCTCGGTGTCGGACGAGCTGTCGACATCGACATCGCTGTCGGCGGGCTCCTCGGCGGTGCTACCGACGGCCTGCGGGAAGTGGTAGCGCTGGAAGAAGGCGTCGTCGGCAATCTCGTCGCCGTCCTGGGCCTCGTACGCGCGCTCGGGCGGCACCATGGGGGCCGAGTGCGCGCGCGACTTCAGCCCTGGACGCGGGGGGGCTCCTGGAATCGCCGCCTGCAGCGACTGCGTCTTCTCTCCGCGGCGGGTGGCCGGCGCCATGGCGCGCACTGGATTGCGATGGCGGGGCACGCCCTGGGTCGCGATGGCGGTGGGCGATGGCGGGCGCGCGAGGTTCGCAGCGGTTCGCGACAGTTCGCAGTGGTTCGCAGGACTCGCAGGGTTCGCAGGGTTCGCAATGGTTCGCAGCACACGCGGGTCGCAGCAGTGCGCGGGCAGTGGGTCGCGGGCGCGGCCTCAGCGGGCAATGAGGCGGGCGACGAGGCGGACGAGGGCGTGAGACGGCCGCCCAGGCAGAGTTGCAGGCGCGCAGCTGCGGGACATTGGCGTGGGCGGGCTCTGGCGCGGATCGTTCGCGGCCGTTGCGGCGTTCACGGGCGGGGCGCGGGGCTGCACGGCGTCGGGGGCACGCAGCGAGGATGCGCCTGTCGTCACTCGGGGGCGCGTCGCTCGGGGTCGCGGTCGCAGGAGTGAAGCGGCTCGCCCAGCTGTCGCGCCCACGTCGAGCTGCTCTCCCGCGGGGCGAGCGCTAACGCACGCTTGAACCTTCGCAGCGCCGCCGCGCGTCTGTGCGCCGTGGGGCGTTGCTTCACCTCCGCCATGGGCCCAGCAGGGATGCGACGAGGTGATTCGGTGCATTGGGACGCGAGCAGCACAAACACAGATGGACACTCCCAGTCGGTCCGATCCCCTGAGACGAACCACGCTCGCATTGAGCCGACGCTGGTCAAGCAGCCTGCGCGCTTCGATCAGCGCCTCGATCGGCATCTACACTGCTACAGCTTCGCGCCGTGCGCCCTGAGATCGCCGCGTGTGATCTCGCTGAGCCTCCTGCGCCCGAGATTGGCAAGGCTCGAGTCGGTGTCCGCCAGCAGACACTGCAGCACGTGCCGCACGCCCTCCTCCCCGCCCATCGCCAGCCCGTACACATACGGCCGTCCCACCAGCACCGCCTTCGCCCCCAGCGCAATCGCCTTCAGCACGTCAGACCCCGTCCGGATCCCGCTGTCGAACAGCACCGTCAGCCCAGACCCCGTGACCTTCTCGTCGGCCCCGATCTCCGCCAGCGCGTCCAGCGACGCAATCGCCCCGTCCAGCTGCCGCCCCCCGTGGTTCGACACGATGATGCCGTCCATGCCGTGCTCGATGGCCCGGTGCGCGTCCTCGACCGTCTGAATCCCCTGTCCAAGTCAGTAAATGTAATATCGATGGTCAATCTGCGCCCACCTTCAGCACAATCGGCCCACTCCACAGCCGCCTGAGCGTCTGCAGATCGCTCCAGTCGCGATAATTGCCCGAGGCCACCAGACTCGTGAAGAACAGCGCCTTGGGAATCACACGCGCGTGGCTCAGCACCTTGGCCGCGCCAAACACGCTGCCCGGCCGCCGCACCACGCCCCACAGCTCCGCCAGCTTCTGCCCCGCCGTCCGCGTGTCCGCCGCCTGCTGCGCCGCCCACAGCCGCTGGAACTCCGGGTCTGAGAACCCCACCGCGCACCCCTGGCCCCAGATGAACGGCAGATACGCCTCGTCCAGGTCCTGCGGCCGCCACCCGATCTGGAACGTGTCCAGCGTGACCACCAGCACGCTGAACCCGTTATCCTTCGCGCGCTGCAGCAGCGACGCCGTGAACGACTCCGCCGCCGGCTTCGGCCAGTACAGCTGGAACCAGCGGTCGCCATCCCCGTTCGCCGCGGCGACTTGCTCGATACTGCGCGTCGCCGCCGTCGATAGAATCATCGGCACCCCCACCGCCCGCGCCGCCCGCGCCGTCGCCTCCTCCGCCTCCGCGTGCACAATCTCCTGCACCCCGATCGGCGCCACCAGCAGCGGACTATTATACGTCTTCCCGAACAACTCGACCGCCATGCTGCGCCGCGTCGCCTGCACCAGCATGCTGGGCCGCAGCCGGAAGCGGTCGAACGCGGCGCGGTTGGCCGCGTGCGTGGCCTCGCTGCTGGCGGCGCCGAACACGTAGAGGAAGTTGGCCAGCGGGATCGCGGCGCGCGCCGCGTTCTCCCATTCCTGCGGCTTGGTGGAGTATTGAGGTTTGCGCAGCCCCGCGTAGATGGCGCGCTGGAATTGCACGTACGCGTCGGGGTCGGGCTCGTAGTGCTGCGCCGCCGTGACAGATTTATCGGCCATAGCTAGCTAGTCTGTGTGATCCGGAACCTCGTGCTTCAAAGCCGTGCGCTGGTGCGGTAGTCCTGTGATACAGTAGTCTTGCGGATCGCCAGGTAAGTGGTGTTTGTCGCCAGCACCTGTCAGAAGGCGAGGCGTGTAGTCGCCCGCCGATCCTGATCCCGAAAGGCGGGGACGCGAGCCGAGGCTCACTGCGTCGGAACTGCGTTCCGCTGCCGCCAGCCGGAAACGTGTTTAGTCGGCGCCCTAACGTCGACGTCGTGGCTTGTGGATTGTGACGTCTGATGGTGTACTGGCCTTAAAATTGTAGTTTTTGTGTGAGTGTGTGATGATTTTGCTGTCGGTGGCTTGAGGAGAGTAGTCGTAATTCGTCACTCTTGTATAGGTCAAGTAGCATGCTACTGTAAAGGGTACGAGTGTCTTGCGCCCCAAGGACCGAGAAACCCATACGCGACGCAGACGCTGCCTGTGCCGCCGCCAGCATCGCCTGCACGGCGAGTAACACATTCCGTGGCAATCTAGCGCTGGGGCAGAGCCCGAATGTAGGATACTGCGTGTGCGAACTCTGTGCTTGGAGTACAGAGACGCACACAACCAAGTGCTGATGCTTGTAAGGGGCGGTGCTGGTGCAATGCTGTGCAGCGCTGGTGGAGATATCCGTGGCGTTGAGCCAACCCCAAACCCGCGTCCCCCGGCACTTCGAGGGAGATAAGACCGGTGGGTAGGCGATGCGAAGGGATGACCACGGTTGTTAACTGTGGAGTAGTCAAATCATATGTTCTCAAACTTCTTTCCCGAAACATCTAGGTTGTAGGGGTCCTAAAGCATTTGCTTGATTGTGCTGCTGGGGTGGATATTGGTAACTGGTTCTTGTGTGACGGCGATTGTGTCGTTGCTGTGCGTTCCAGTCGATGATCTGTTTGGAGGCACTTCGCATCTCGTTTCTCATGATCGGAGTGAGGGATTGCTGCATAGCCTTGAAGTGCTCGTCTGAGTGCTCGCGCAGGCTACGGATATGCATTGCCGATGCTTCGTGGTATAGAGTGGGCAGATGCTCGGTCCAGGCGAAAGTGCTCTGATGGTGCTTGCGTGCCTGCAAGACGGAGTCAGCGATGGCGGACATCGGTTCGTGCGTGTTGTCTACTTGGATTGCAGTTCGTGTGCCGACGCCACGTCGCACCAGCTCAGACAGTCGCCGAATCTCTCCAATTGGGATCTGGTATTGTTTGGACAGGCTTTCGTTGAACGAGGCTAGGGTCTCTTCCAGTGGTTCTGGGTATACCAGCGCAAGGGAAATCCCAGGGAGTCGATAGTCTTACAGCATAGTTCGATGGTTCAGCCCAGGAAGGCTACGTCTTGGGATAGCGTGAGCTCCTTCCGCACGGAGAAGAAGGTGTCGTCTATCTCCTTCAGGGCGGCGCCGAACTCTTCGCTAACGATTTCGCGGTTAGATGAAGCCTTCTTTTGTCAACAGCTAGATCCAGTGCACTTCAGAATGACGTACCTTCACGATGAGCTCCACAGCTCCGCATATAGGTGCAGTGTAGTACTCGCCCTGAGGCAGTATCTTCAGTATTGTCAGATGATCGTTGACCGTACCACAGATCTCGTGAAACCTCTTTTTGGTCTTGCCCAAGAACCTTTTGCCCGACTTGATCTCGTTCTGCTCTTTCAACCGCCGAATCGTAGCGTGGAGCGAAGCGAGCGAAGCCCAGCTCGTAGATTTCGAAGCGCCCATCTTTTGTTTAATTTCTGGAAACGCTTTGTGGCATTCTACGACTGTAGTTTTCAGCGCGTCTAACTTCTGTGTAAACGCTGCCACTGCTTCTGGTCTGTACAATATATATCAAGCACCGTGTACTGAGAAAGTACCTCTACATACAGCGAGGTCACTTTCAGGATCGAGGCTGCGAGCTCGCCTTGGTCTTCTACGGATCTCGTGAAAGCTTCTTGAAGCATCTGTCGGGTCTATCTGCGCTGGAGGTTCTGGAAGTTTTTTTATATGAGTTCGGTCGAAGAGTCGCGCACTACTTGGCGAACAAAGTCCGGGGGAGTATGGACTTGAAGCGTAGCAACCTTGTGGTATCGTTCTTGCGGGTAATCTAATACTGCGATGTCATCTTGTTTCGAACTACGAACCAAATTGGCACCTTGGACGAGGCAGTCTGGTCGCGCATACATGCCACCAATTACTACAACGACTTCACTGACAAGCAACGGCAACAGATCTGGAATACACATTTTGAAAAACTGGAGAAGAATCGCAAGGGAATTGTGAATCTCTGAGCCTCTTCGGTTAATTGTATGTAGAGTTGTTGAAAATGTTGACCTGGAATAGAACGGAAACTAGGAATGGTGAGCCACCATTCAAATCTAAATTGACATCAACAAAACTGTTAAAGCTTTCCAGATCGCCGTCAATCTCACCCAGACAGAGAAACGGGACGAAAGAGGATGACTTTCGGTGAAGAGAGAACACATCAAGGTAACAGTCGACTTACTCAACGATTTCAAGAAGTACATGCATGATCTACATGGAAGTACGCCTGAGAAACTCGCAAAGAGAAGGTGGATCGGATACGATGGACATCAGGCCAAACATATCTCACCCGAGGGTATAGTTTGATTTGCATTGAATGGCAACATACCCATTCATTGGTTTTCGGCGAACACAATCAATCTCTTTGGGGGTGCGAGAATGATGACAACGGGCTGCAGAACTGATCAAGCATTCTGTAGCAAATTTTAGCGATTCTTGAATTTAAGATTTGCTCGTAAAAGAAGTGATAAAGAAGTCCCACGACTATTAATCACCATTGCGAAAGAATAAAGTCGGCTAGTTTTCGCTGTAATCATTGCTTTTGCCAAATGTGTGGCGAGGGTGCTCAACATGGAAGGCACTATGCATGAGCTCAGCCAATCACGAGCGTCAAATTTGCTGTCTGCTTGAGGTGATATTTATGCTGCGCTCCCCAGTGTACTGGATAGTTTAGCATGTCAGAAAGACATCAAAATCTGACAGGACGTGAGATTCGGCTGAGTTGCGAGTGGGCATCGGCGATGATCGACACGAAGGAAGCCGAGGCTCAACTGCGTCATCGGCACCACTTTCCGACTGCGCCAACCACAAATCGGGCCCTAAACATCAACGTCGTGCGACATGTATCGTGAAGGGATCTGACGATAGATACTCGTCCGTATCTCATGTGAAGTGTAAGTTACCAACATTTGCTTGGCAAGTCCTGATGAAGCCGAGATGGAAGTGGCAGGCCTCACCGCCTTCTTGTTTTCGCCCAAACGTCCTTCGACCATGCACTTTGTAACATCTCAACTCTTCGACAGCGGCGCGAATCCAGCCCGTCTGCGCGAAAATGAGAGTAGCTGACCAGATATTATTCTTTCTTGGGACTGTAGCGACCGTACTGTCGCTCTACTACGGCTACACCAAGCAATGCACCGCGCCTAATGCCCAACAAGGTCACACCGGATACTTCGAATATGAATGTGCAGGCAAACCTCACCACTCGAGCTGGACCAGCTGGTGGCATCCTCAACGCAGCGAAGGTAGTATCTCCGAGCGAAACCAGGGCGCAGGCACTACAACCAAAGACTGGAACATCCTCTACCATCTCGGCGGCAACGGCCCCTGGGTAGAAAAGCTCATCGACCTCGCCGAACCTAGTATTGCAGTTCCTCCTGGCTGCCAAGTCTCGCAAGTCCACATGATGTCCCGCCACGCAGAACGCTACCCCACGAAGACCGCTGGACGCAACCAACGCGCCGTCGTCGACAAAATGAGAAACAGCAACATATCCTTCACCGGCGCTCTTGCCTTCTTCGACTCCTGGAAACTATTCTGGGCGAACGATACCAGCCTCGAGCACCTCACCACCACGGGCCCGTTCGCAGGCCGTCTCGGCGCGTTCACCACCGGCGTGCGCCTGCGCACGCGCTACTCCTCGCTCCTCTCGCGCGCGCTTGCCCAAAACGCAACGAACTACTGGGCCAGCGACTCACCCCGCGTTATCGACACCGCGCGCTACTTCGCTGCCGGCTTCTACGGGCTCGACGCGCGCCCGCACCTACACGTGATCCCAGAGACGCCGGATCGCGGCGCCGACACGCTGACGCCGGGCCGCACGTGCCCCCGGAATCTCGCTGATAAGCAGGAAGGGAAGGCGAAGGGGTACCGGCTCATGGCCGAGTACCAGCAGACCTACCTACCGCCCATTGCCGCGCGCCTGTCCTCCCAACACGGTCTGGATCTCTCAAGCAAGGATGTGTGGGCGATGCAAGAACTGTGCGGATTTGAGACGACGGTACGCGGGGGGAGCGAGTGGTGTGAGGTGTTTACGCAAGAAGAGTTCTTGGCGTTCGAGTATGCGAGAGACCTGCTGCATTTTTATCGTGCGGGGCCGGGACAGCGATACGCCGCATCCATGGGGTCGTTGTGGGTTGATGCTACGGCAGAGTTGATGCGGCGAGGGCAGGGAGCTGGGGCGCTGTTTTTCAGTTTGTGAGTCGTCTTTTCTTTGAAACTTGTCTGCGTTCTGGAGGGGAAAGGAGGGAAGGGGTGAGAAGTGAGAGTGGGATTGGCCCTAGTGCTGGACGTTAACTGACATAAACATAGTGTCCACGATGGCGACATAGCCCCCATGATCACCGCGCTCGACGTCATCAACGACGACGAACTTTTGCCCACGACACACATCAATCACAATCGCAAATGGCGCAAGTCACAGGTCTCGCCCATGGGCGGGCGGGTGATCTTAGAGGTTCTGGAGTGTGGGGATACTGCCATCAACCTAGACAACGGCGAGAGGCGAGATGCAGATTCAAGAGATGAACAGTCGACGCTAAACAAGTTTGTGCGTCTTAACATAAACGACGGCATAACGGCCTTCCCCGACTGCCGCTCAGGGCCGGGCTCATCCTGCCCGCTGGCGCAGTTCCTTGCACGCACGAATAGGAAGAGTAGGGAAGCGGGCAGGTTTGCGGAGATCTGCGAGATGGCTGAGGGGTCTGGGGAGGTGAATGGGGAGGGCGGCATCACATTTCTGCATCAGTAAGGGTATCAAGGCAGCGAGTAAGAAAAAGCAAAAGCGAAGAGGAGTTGTAGTGTAGTAGATTCGAGAAGTTCTTTGCTGGGGTGTTTAGGAATCAGTACATTAGCAAGTGCCCTCCAAAAAATCTACATCAGTACAAATCACTACACCAAAAGTCACCTGACAGCCTAGCATCTAAGCGAGCAACACCATTTCTCTCTACGTTCTTCATCTCCTCACTCCCTCTTGTTACTTGGCAACATCACTACCTGCCGCCCACACACGGCCCCAAAGATCATCTCCCGCCGTCACTGCTGTTCCTTAAGCAACATGCCAACAACCGTCCAAGACATCCTCAAGCGAACATGGCGCCCACCTCTCAACACCACGATCCTCCCAGCTGACCACGACAAACACTACAAACCATGGGGATTTGTACTCTACCGCACATGCTACAGCCCCGCGTCTGAGCCGCAGTGGCACGCACTCCTGGCCTCCATCTCCTCGGCCGTGCTCGCTGAACTCGGCAGGTGCAGACAGCGAGGCGAAGATCCTGACGCCGTTGCTAGAGTCGAAGGCGCGTTTACGCTGGACGTGCGCTCCGACCCCACCTTACTTGACAGCCTCGCCATGGATGAAGTGTGTGCGCTCTTCCGCGCCGAAACGGGAAACTCGGTGGCGGAGATGCGCGAGCGGCTTATCCCGCATACCCTTATCTTCCTGCTGGCTGATGGAGAGGTACTAGAGAACGTTGCGGAGGGCGTGGTGAAGGTGGTGCAGGCGGCGCCGGGTGAGAATGCGGACCCGGAGGATTACTGTCAGTGGATGAGAGTGCATGCATGGGGGCTGGTGGAGATGTGGGTTCTGCTGGGGGTGTTTGAGGGCCAGTTGTTTGATTTGATGGATGATGAGGGGCCGGGGGCCTTGTGGACTGTGTAGCTGTCGGGTTCCACTGTGAGGTTTGCAAACCCCCTGGCGACGATTTTTGGTGGCGTTGGTGGTGCGTCTCCGACCTGAGCGCACACAACCCAGACTCTGCTCTGGGCGTGCTATAGGTGTTGGTGTATCACGACTGCCTGCGTTCGTGTTTACGCACCGCACCTGCTTAGACGATATGAGCATGCACGCTAGAGCGCGAACAACTCACCTCACTTCGCCTGTTCGACCGCTACTCGACATCACATCTCTTACTCACCAGTCATTATTAACCCTCACTTTACCAAGCCTCTGCTGTCTCGACAAAGCGATCATGGCCCGCAAGCGGGCTCGGAAGTCGCGAGCTCTTCGTCCATCCGCAGTACAGGGTTCACATGAAGCTCCAGCATTGCAGCCCCCACGACCAGCTTCAGAATTACGGCCTCTGCGTCACTCTCTTACTGCTCTACAAGGGTCCGATCCTGGAGGAGAAATCGCATGTGTCATAGCGCGTGGTCGGATCTTGCGATTCTTCGACAGGCGATGCGAAGGCGCGCAGACTGACGAGCACGAGCCCCAGATCGATGGCAATCTCGAGACTGACCACAGCCTTCTTCCAGACAATGCAGTCGAGGCCAACGGGAATTTACTCCGCGACGTCGCTTATTTGCACCTGTGGCTGAAAAAAAGAGCCACAATGCCTGGCTGGACAGAACGGAACCGCGAATTCTACGCCGACATCATCCAGAGAATCTACGGCGCCAGCAATTTGTTGACCGGGGGGTCTTATGATTTGGAAGCCCAATTGTGAGTTCGGCGATTGCCCATGATTGAGTGTGCTAACTCGGGCAGGCAGATGAGACATAGCCACGAGTTCCATGAACGCTTCGCCGCGTAGCTTGTTGGCGAAGGACTTCCTGCCAACGGGCCTCCCTTCGACGATACACTCGATAGCATTGTTGCGGCTCATGTTCAGGAGAACAAAGCCAGACAAGAGCAGGGTGTCATAGGTGCCGGCATGGCGTTGGTCCAGAACGCAGATATACTTGCGATCCTCAATGCGCGCGGCACGGTTCTTCTTAATGGAGCGTTTGCAGAGTACCGGGAGGCTTCCTATATCGTTCGGCTCGCAGAATTGGCCCTGGACGTCTATCACGGCCGCGTGATAGACAATGCACCTCAGTTAGTCCCCTTGATAAGAGATGACGTTCAGTCGCATATGCAGATGGTCATAACGAAGTGGGCAGAGTACATACGCCAGAGGCAGCAACACTACATCGATGTGCTCAACCACGACATCTCAGAGTGGCGGCGCTCCTGGAACAAAACCGCGATGCAGAGAGAATTAGCCCAGAACGACGAGCAACACACTAAGCTCAAGATAGAGCTGCAAGATGAGCGCGAGATGTACAACAAGCATCTCGAGACTTGGCGGCCGGAGATGTGTATGCTGATGAACAGCATCGAGAACCCAGTTGTGGAACAGTTCGCGTACCAAACAGAGTACCTGGGTAACCCGTTCCTGAGCACTTTCACCGCTGGCCGGAATACGTCGGTGTGGGAATTCCATTTCCCATGGCTTGAAAAACTTGAGAAGGATGACAAGAGGGCGTGGTTCAAGGTTTGGTAAGGTCACAGGAGACAGTGTGCGCAGACCGGGCGTTATACCCGCATGGATGCAAAATTTGTGGAATAAAATCGCATAGCACTCGGCAGCTCTCCATCACCATGACCACCGCCCAGCGCGTCGTTCCCCCAAGCCCCTGGGCACACTCAAGCTCTGTCCCGCCCCATACGTAAACACTACTAAGCGTCGTCCCGCCCAGACGACCACCCGCACCGCACTCTCCGATCTGTCGCAACATCCCGATGCGACGTTCCGGCTTACCGCACGTGGTCGCTCCGGCCGTCGATCTTCCCCAGATTCCCCGCATCTGGCGTGCACACTACGCCCCGCTAGGCCCCACTTCGTTTAGCGTCCCACGGCTGGCTGCAGATCGCGGCGCGAATGTTCTGCGGGCGATATGACCGCGTGGCGTTGGGGGAGATAGGCTGTCTGACGGGTAGATATGAATGAGGCGAGGCGGTCGGAAGAAGGCCCTTGCAGTCAAACACAGAATCACTGGGATTGTAACGCACGCAATGGCACATGCCTACGAACATAAAGATAGCAAGGCTGGCTTCAAGGGTGAGGAAGAGCGGGGTGTTGGGCATGTGGAGGATGTAAGGGCTGTGCCGCTGGGGAGAGAGGCGAAAGAGGAGGGTTCTGCGGGGGAGATTATCGAGGATCCGGCGTTAGAGAAGAGGGTGAATCGCAAGTTTGACCGACATATTCTGCCGTGGTTGTTTGGGATTTGGTGAGTTTTTTGCTGAGTTCCAGTGTGGTAATCGTGGACCACATGAGAGACATCTTCTAGCCTCGAGGGTGGAATCCGGACATCAAAGCGCCAGAGAGGAAGCTACTTCACGGTCCACTAACGCCCCCAGGCTTTTCTCCTTCATCGACCGCTCCAACATCGGCAACGCCAATATCGCTGGCCTGTCCACCGACCTCGCACTCCGCGGCACCCAGTACAACGTCGCCCTGCTCATCTTCTACATCCCCTACATCCTCGCCGACGTCCCCTCCAACTGGCTGGTCAAGCGTTTCCGCGCCGGCGTCTACTTGCCCGTCCTCATCACGCTGTGGGGCCTGGTATGCACGTTCATGGGCTTCACGACGAGCTTCGCGGGGCTGGTGGTGTGCCGTGCGCTGCTCGGGCTATTTGAGGGCGGGATTCTCGGGGGCGTGATTGTGTATCTGGCGTTTTTTTATCGCAGGGGGCAGATGTTGTTGCGCAGCGGGTTGTTCTACTGTGCGGCGCCGCTGAGTGGGGCGTTTGGGGGGTTGTTGGCGAGCGGGCTGAGCCAGATTCAGGTTGGTGATTATCGAAAGTGGCCGTGGATTTTTTTCAGTGAGTTCTTGAGTCTACTGTGTCTCGTTGATAGGAAGGGTGCTGACGAGGTGTAGTTGAGGGTGCAGTGACGGTTGTGTTTGGTATCACGTGTTTCTTCTTCATGCCGGACACGCCTTCCACGGCGAAATTTCTCAGTGCGGAAGAGAAGGATTGGGCGCTTATGCGCATGCGACTCGATGCCCACGGGGCCACTGACGTTGATGTTGACGACGAGAAGTTCGATTGGTATTGGGTGAAGATGGCACTCAAGGCACCGCAGACCTATTTCAACGGCTTCATCTGGTTCTTCCTCCTCGTGCGTCCCTCCACTTACCTTCCCGCTTACATCTATCTAACGGTTCCAGATTCCACTCTACAGCTTCTCTCTCTTCCTACCCAGCATCGTAGCAGGCATGGGTTACCACTCGACCACGGCTCAACTCCTCACCGTCCCTCCCAATATCGCTGCCTTCATCACCGTCCTCGGATGCGCATACGCCTCGGACCGGCTGCACACGCGCGGCGCCTTTATCGCCGTCGGGACGATCATCGCCGCCGCTGGCTACGCCATGCTCCTCGCCGCTCCCAACAATGGCACACGCTACGCCGGCACGTTTCTTGTCGCCATCGGCGTCTTTCAAGGCAGCCCGATGGTGATCGGCTGGACGAGCAACAATCTAGCACCGCACTACGTGCGCGCGACGGGCGTTGGGGTCGTGATCAGTATCGCAAACTGTTCGGCGTTTATCGGCACGTTTATCTATCTGAAGGATGACGCGCCCTTGTACACGCTGGGGCACAGTGTGTGTCTTGGTGCGATGGGAGCGTGCTTTGTGCTTACCCTGGCGCAGATGGCGTATCTCAGGTGGGAGAATCGGGAGAGGGAGAAGGGCGCGAGGGACGAGAGGTTGGGGGGCGAGGAGACGAGGCTGGGACATCGGCACCCTGCGTTTCGGTACACCCTATAAAAGAGGTTGAGTCACCAGCGGAAGCGAAATTACAGCGGAGATGTAGTGGTTCTGAGAGCCGGTCAGTGTTGATTAGATCTATGCAACATACGCGTGTGCGCTGGTAATCTAAGATGTGACTTCACTGAGACTGCAAGTCTGCATATTGGAGCCTATTCTGCAGAGCGAAGAGTTCTTGATGACCCACTTAGCAGAGGTAAGTGACAAGTCCCATCATTGAGATTCTGGTCGCTCACAGTCCCGCCGTGAAATCAACATGTCTTGACAGACAACTTCTGAGCGGCAGTAGTAGGTCTTACCTTTCCCCGTATGCTGCAGCAATTTACCGCAATCGGCGACTTCGGCTCCTACGCAGGCAGTAGCTCTCTCGTAAATCTTCATATTCATGCCCAAAACTGAGCAAAGATCGCCGGAAGAGCTGGATTACGTCTTCACTGTGCCAAATACAGTCCACGCAAAAGTTCAGTTGACCGAGACGCTTCCCTGGTGGGTCAACAAGTATATCTTTTGGAGGAAGAACACAGTTGAGCCGGAGTTGTATTACTTCGAAGGTCAGCAGGAGTGAACACACTATCAATGATCGAAGGAGAAGAGAAGCACTAGCATGATGTACATTGCAAAGACAGGCTTCTCATCACGAGGTTGGAGATGTATCAGTCCATACGAAGACAGCCAATTAAGAATTTGTAGCACATGTATATAACGCAACCTTTGAGCTGTAGAAAAACAATCAGTCCGTATATATTCTCGGTATTGCTATCAGAACATAGACATCACATGTACGTCGCCTGTCATAGCTAATTACGGACATAATCCAATCGCTGTATCAGTTGGTCAAGACAGTTCCTGAATCTCTCGAGCAACGCGTTCACCACTGCGGATGGCACCATCCATGTAACCTGTCCAGTACTCGCTTGTTTCAGTGCCTGCAAAGTGTAGTCCACCAACACTCTGACGTAGAGCGCTGCCATATTTTGACAAGACGTTCGGTGGGGCGATTGCAGTCGGACCACCCATAGACCATTCCTGCAGGTCCCAGCGGAATAAGACGAATTCTGTCACATTCTGTGCGTTACCGCCAAAGTACCGGACATAGTCAGATAAGATTCGTGCTCGCCCGACCTCCACAGGGAGTTTGTCTATTTCGCGCGTCTCGTCGCCGAGAATGAAGCCCAAGATCGCGCCGAAGGAAGCATCGTCTGGAGTGCTGTCGAAGGTGACTCGCACGGAACCGGTGTCTGAGGTGACCTGAGCGCTAACATTCTCTTGACTGCGCCAGAAAGGAGTATTGTACACCGCGATACCCTTTCCTATGGCCCCCATCTTGGTATTTTGGTTTAAGCGCTGTCGAGTAACTGGGAGCGGAGGCTCAAAAGCAATTTTGCGGAGCAGTGGAGGAGATATAGCCAGAACCACATTCTTGGCTAAGACAACTCCACTGCGAGAGACAACCTTGTAGCCCTTATTGTCCTTCGAAATCTTAACGACGGGAGAGTTGAGTATGATGTGTTCGAAGCCTACAGTCTCTGCGAGACGTTCGGGAATAAGCCCTGTCCCACCCACGACACGCGACTCTTGTGCACCACCTTCGACTGCGATTAATCTGCTCAAAGATCCAGGAGTTGTCTCATTCCCGGCTGCTGCAATGTACGCAATGACATATAAAAGCGATATCTCTCGGGGTTCGACGGAGAACAGAGCCTTACAAGCCGTGGTCAGCACGAACCTGGCATCCGAATGAGCGGCATAGTCGTCCAAGAATCTATCGAAGGTTTGGTTGTCCCAGTTCAATGCCTGAGGATGTGTCCATGGAGAGCTGGTGTTAACTTCTGCTGCCCAGGTATCCAGTCGTGCCTGCGCAGTTGCGATTTGTATGAGAGCCGACTCGTCGACTGGGGGCGCACCTCCAAGCGCGGGGTCCGGACTGAACAGGATACGAGTGTCGTTGCGCCAAACCACCGAAAGTCCCGCGTCGTAGGTGTCAAAGGTTTTGAGTCCCAACTCAGCGATCATGCTGAGCACTTTATCCTGAGTTGGTCCAACAAACTCGGCGCCTACTTCGGTGACACCGCCATTGGCAAGTGGTTGATTGTAGACCTTGCCACCCACGCGGTCTCTAGCTTCTAGCACTACTACAGACTTCCCGCTTCGAATGAGATTTCGAGCGGCTGTAAGACCAGCCAATCCTGCACCCACAACTGCTACATCGACAGAATCGGGTACAACTGTAGAGGTGACGAAAGATATCGCCTGAAATGGGGACATGAGCAGCAATGCTGCCGGTTTGAGGATGTACATGATAGCGAGCGTTGAGAGATTTCTGAAGAAAGATGTAGAATATGATTGTGGTCGTCAAAGGGTGGCGCATGACTTGAGTTTTATAGCTGACAGGCTGACGCTCCCACAGCAATTCCACACTCAAGGGTTGTCAGCCTCGGCGGCCTCACTGCGGGGCGAACAAAAGTACCGCACATATCAGTTGGAGAGGATCTGCAGTATACCTTCTACATCCGGTATTTCCTCTCAACATTGCATCGCAGTGTAGGTCAGTGTGAGGAGCGCATTGATCCACGGACTTCCGGAGACGAGTCACCTGGAAAGCCCGGTGGCTGTGACGAGAGATGGCAATGAGATCGGAACGCCAAGAGATCCGAACTTGCCCGACCCAGCCTATCAGGTGCCCACGCCTGATCAACGTCTCCGTACAACCGGGAAGGTTCCTAGAAATTAGTTTGAAAGGTTTAAGAGAGTACCTACGTATCGAGGACATTCGAAACCGCGCGTCGTTGTGAGGAAGCCACCAGCTAGGCATGCAACTACCTAGGTAGCCGGGAGGTACCCAGGTATTCGCACAATTCCAAGTCCACCCGAAGCTCGCTATCTGGTGAACAGCATGATCCCGCCTCTTTCATCTGCTTTTTTGCCTGCTTTTATGACAAAGCCGGCCTTGCCATCAAAGCCGCGATTTACTTCACCACATAGTACCCTAGCACAAGACCCAAAGCCCTGCGATTTGGCTTCTTTAGCCCCCTACAGTGCCAATCGCTTGCCTACACTTCTACTTTGATAATCAGGGCCAATTCCACAGACATGAAAATCCCAATACTCAGCGCGATCGCCAGTCTACTCCTTCTGGGTTGGTGACACGAAGTCGGTCTTGTTAACACCACTTGGTTCGCAACAAGTTCAGGTCTCTCTCAACACGACCGGATCGAAGGCTGGTGCCACCGGTTTGACTTGCATAACGCTGGTAATTGACGTCTCCGAGTGTATCGCATCATGGCGACCAACTTGCGGCAGCTGTTCGGCTGCGTTCGGGACCGTGGAATTCCTTTCTCGATCTCTTTGAGTCAGGTAAGATAAATCAAACCATGGTCGTGAGTATGATGGCTGACAACGCCAGGTTTCGCCACGATTGGTGTACCGCTCAACGTATCATACGTGACAATTTTTGCTTGTCCGAGCGCTGTCATTGATCACTCTACTGTAGGCTCTGCCGTGACGTTCCAGCAGGTCTGTGCTCTGTGCATTTCTGCAATGTTGACGACTTACATGGTATCGCCCTCTTGTGTCGCTCTGAAGAGGGTACGTGGGAAGCCGATGCTGCCCTCCAAGCTCAATTTGGGTAGATGGGGCTTGCCGATAAATGTCATGCGATCATCGCAGAACTGTCCATGCGGCTTTTATGGATCGTCGTCTTCTTTCCAACGGTCTCCAATCCATCACCCGCTGACATTAACTGGGCAGTATTAGGATACAGATTGGCTATCATCTTCGCTTTGGTTTACTGCGCACTGAGTGGCCGGCACACCTGTCCTGGACCAGTTGAATATGTCCGCAAGGACGCATAGATCTCAGATGACATATCGAGACTATCAAACCTTTTTTCTAGATAGTGTCAACAAAGAGCTGCTGACTGTCGGCAAACACCGGTTTTATAGAAATATGAACGACAGATCCATGAGCCATTTACCACGACTTGTATAATAAAGTGTGCTGTTCACAACGAGAAGTGAATGTACAACGCTTGCAATTTGAATCTTCTACAGCAACTTGAGCAAAGAGGGCTCAAAAAAGTAATATCTACACTGAAACGTCTGACAAGCCGACCATGCTACGCATATTCCCGTTTGCCATCAGTGACGACCTATTTCTTCAGCGTCAAGACACCAGGTCGGTAAGGAATCAAGTTGTAGTTGCTTGCGGTGACCTTAGGATCGTGGCCCTGGTAGAGCAGCTGCAGATTGCAAGCATCAACAGTGAACGTTTGATCCGGGTTAGCACGGTACAGATCGCCGTGGCTGATATCGTTGGTCCAGGTAGCACCGCTGTTCGCCTTGCCGGCAAATGGGTTGGACTCGGACGCTGCCTGAGGTGTCCACGCACCATCGAGCTTGGTCGCTGTGAAACTGCGGAAGTAGCGGCCGTTGGCGCCGATGGCTTCTACCAACATGAGGTATTTGGCGCCTGAGGTTGCTCCGGCCAGGGTGTAGACTTGAACGGCTTCGAACAGATTCTCTCGGCTGTCCGTCATGACGACAGTGCTGGCAGTGCCAAAGTCGCCGGGGAAATTGCCAATAGGCATGCTAGCGCGATAGATCTTGCCGTTGTCGCCAGCGAAGAAGAGATACATGTTGCTCGCATCACCGATGACAGTCTGATCGATAGCACCAGTGTCTGAACCGGTGATCTTGCCCGAGAACAGGGGCTGGGCGGTGCTCCAGCCGTTGCCGTTTGACGGATCGCTGTTGGTGCGGTAGGAGAAGGTGGTGGGACCCCACTGGTGGGCAAGGATCCAAACCTTCTTGGGGGCGAAATAGAAGAGCGTGGGCGCGACTGCTCCGATGTTTTGGGTGGTTTGGCTGGCAGAGGGCAGATCTGACAAGTTGTTGACGAGGCCGAAGTTCATGGAGCCATAATTCCCGGCTGTATCAACCCTCGAGCCGTACACAAGCTTCTTGCCGTTGTACTCGACAGTGGTGAAGTCCTTGACAGACACCCAGCCAGACTTGGGAGTGGCCAAAGGCCCAGTCGATGTCCACTTGTAGGAAGAAGGAAGGCTGCAGGCAGCCTGGCTGGTGGCAGCCGATGCCAGCAGTACTGACAGGACGCTGGTGAGATACATTGTGATCGAGGAGCTCTGAAAAGGATCGTGGGATCGTTTAAAGGAATTGTAGATGATGGTCGCAGCAATGATCAGCGCACGAGAACGAGGATATATGTTTGCGCCATCGTTCCGCTTCTCAAAGCTTAGACACCTCAAGCACTTGCCTTTTCCTCTACGAGGCACACATTTGGTGCTCCCACCGGCAAAAGGAGGTCGAGAGCACCGATAGACGAGCGATGCTAAACCTGAAACATTGCGCACAGACCGAAGCGGGGAAACAAATAGCTAATTGAGCAGCGGATGCACATAGCTGGGTATGAAGGGCGAGAGCTCATTGATGCGCAAGGCAGGCCGAGGTGGAGCTTCTGGCTGGACTCGTGTATCTCATCTCGTGTAGCCCCGTGGTGGGGAACTAGTCGCAGAACAAGCCACCACTTGACCCAATGTGTCATTGAAGCCCTCTATGCTAGGCCATGGCTTGGCATCATGAATTCCTTAAGTCGATGTGGCAGAGGCTGTTATTGGTGTAGGTGTGGCGCATTACTTACGAATCGGTAGAAGTCAATATGGCGTCTCTGCCGAACGATGTTCGGATATCTTGCCGACATGATACAATGAACGTTTGGCATGTCATATTTGCTTGGTTATTAACGGCTGCACGAGCCACTTCATTTAATTTGTCTATTTTACCGGCTATACGAAGTACGTTGTGGTGTTAGGTTTGTTTGTCCAAAAGAGGCCGTTGAGCCAACTCTATCGCTGGATCTTGACCAATTCGAGACTTTGCTGTAGTCACGTCAGCGCAAATTTAGATTTCGCTGATATTGCCCTTGGAAGGATGAGATGCACGTGTAGAAAGGCAAGGACATAGTTTGTTCTTCACGTGGTGTTCCTCCCGTCTCGTTTCAAGTATACGCGGAGCTGTCCGCATCATGCATGCATGTTCCTCGTTTCTAGGTAGTGAAGGCGCCCAAGCCATGATTTCGTCTCGCTACACGACCACCATAGTACTGCGCCAACCCCAAGCAGCGACTTGACGAGAGAATTAAGCAGCAACGAGCGCATGCGAATTTGTAATCTCATAATGACAACTTGGCTGCACGAAACTTGTCCAAGCTCATGCGGGACCCACAGAAGAAAAGCTTAGTACGACCAAGGACGCTAGTATGAACGCGCACGCGGAGGCTACCTAGGTGGTAT
This sequence comes from Boeremia exigua, assembly GCF_020726555.1. Lineage (NCBI taxonomy): Eukaryota > Fungi > Ascomycota > Dothideomycetes > Pleosporales > Didymellaceae > Boeremia > Boeremia exigua. The sequence goes on along the minus strand of NW_025763527.1, from coordinate 126,284 downwards.
CCTCAGAATGCTTAAAGAGAGGCTGTTTGCGCATTCCACTATGTCTGCGGTTCGAACAACATGCTCTCTGGCCTATAGCGGACGGTAGCGGGTGAAGAAGCGCTATACCGCACCAAGCGCGCCTTGAGGCGACTCGGTGTCCATGGTTCTGAGGGACGATAGCGAGATCTAGAGCGGTGCCCAACGGCCGATTGGCTGTAGATGATTGTTACAGAACCATCAGCGAAATCCGTATTGCGAGTGTTGCGAGTGTTGCGGTCCTGACTTCCGTAATCGAGAAAAGCTCGAATCTTTGGCGAATTCGACGGCAACCAAGGACCCTATGTCTTGCTCTCAATACAGGCACTCACCGTGTTTACATCAGACTCTATGGCGCCTCCTCACGACATCTTAATCTCATATCACCGCTTGACGCTCAGCTTAGTATCCATGCTTTTCAAATTCTGCCTCGGTCCACTCCCACAGCTTTTTCTGCAGACCCCGATCCTTCGCATTCGCGCTTCCCTTACTCTCCACACCGACTGGCTTATAGTATGCACCATTCACCAATTCACTCTTATCCGCAATCGCCGCCCACGTCTGATTCATAGCACCGCCTGCAGTACTTCGGTAATGTCCTGGAAGCAGGGGAAACAGTAGACCGTAGATCCAGAGGCCTGCCTTGAGAAAGACATTTGCGCGCACAGATGAGAACAAGTCGGTGAAAATCACGCCGGGGTGGATGCTGACAGACGTGATCTGGGGATGACGCTCCGCTAACTCGCGCGCGAAGAGCAGGTTGCTCAGTTTTGATTGTCCGTAGCGCTTCCAGGTGCCCTGTTGCTCCAGCTTCTGCTGGTCGAAGATCAAGCCACCGGGGACGTTGACAGCGTGGCCTGTACTGCTGAGTGTGACGACGCGGGCGTCCCCGTACTCTGATGCGGTGCGAAGTAGCGTTGGCAGAAGCAGCTTCGTCAGCAGCGCGTGGCCCATGTGATTTGTGCCGAATTGAACTTCATAATCTTCTTTTGTTGTGCTATAGGGACATGCCATGATGCCTGCGTTGTTGATGAGAATGTCCAGGCGGGTCTCCGCGCGCTGGAACGTGGCTGCTGCTTCGGTAATGTCTGAGAACGAGGTGAGGTCGAGAGGGAGGTGGACAATGTCACAACAGCCTGGAACAGAGCTCCGGATGTCTGATATAGCCGCGGCGGCTTTCGAGGCGCTGCGGGCAGCAAGATAGATTCGGTGAGGATTGTGGGCGCAGAGGTTAGTTATCGTTTGTTTGCCTAAGCCGGCATTGCCTAATATGGGTCAGCCGAAGGGTGTACAATTGGGTGGAGGCTGCATACCACCGGTCACAAGAATCACTTTGCCATCTAGGGGGCCAATGTCTTTGGCGGGATCGAATGCGACACCCATACCGACGCTTGTGAGTGTGTCTGTTATTTCTGGAACGATGAAGCCGAGCACAAGAAGAATGACAGTATGTATGAACTCGTGGACCTGGCGCAGCCGGTGCGACAACAAAGCAGACAGGGACTGGTAATGCGACGGGGCTGAAGATGTAGCCATAGTTGGAAGGACCTGTTCGGACCTAAAACAGCGCGAGTCGTGACGGTGTGTGCACAGCGCACAGACCAATTACGATGACGACCTCGGTACTTTGTACTTCACACTTTCTAAATCGCGTATGGTGATATGATATGGACGCGTTTTACCATATACCCTAGGTGAATATGCGTAAATCTTGGAACATCTTCGCTAATAATCACGCATGTTCGTGAAGCTCCAAACTTGATATGCGCCAAGGATCTGTTGTGATGGTTGGTGATGTGGGGGAAATTTCCACCGGAGTGGCACGTTTACCCCACACCATTCTGGAGTCGACAACAACGGTGGGGTAATTCTCGCCGCTAAACCCCCGTGCTCGTAGGCGAGGGAGTGATACATACCTACTTCGGAGGGAAGCAGAATTTCTGCAACCTCCAGCACATACCTTCCAAATCCAGAGTCTCACATCGACCTTTCTGTCCAGGAGCTTCTCTGCGATCTCAGCGTGATTCAGCGGGGTCGTCGATCTCCTCTCCATACTCAGGTTGAATCTTCACGTCATGCTCCCGACTACTTTCGTGTCAAATGCGCCGGCTGCCGGTGCTTTGGCGCTGGACAATGTACCCATTGTCATCGACCGCGAAGACTTTGAGGGCGTTCGTATTGCAGCCGCGACACTGGCTAAAGATATCGCGAGCGTGACTGGGGCGGAGGCGCCTACCGTCACCTCAGATCAATGCTCATCACCATGTGTCATCATCGTTGGCAGCATCCAGAGATCCAACCTAGTTCAAGATTTAGCGTCACATGGGAGTATAAACGTCGACAATGTTGCGGGTAATTGGGAAACTTGGTGTACGGCACTCGTGGATGCGCCATGGGACGGGTGTGCGAAGGCCTTGGTGATTTACGGAAGTGACAAGCGAGGCACTATCTTTGGAATTTATTCGTTGTCTGAGCAAATTGGTGTTTCTCCGTAAGTTTGGTCAGCGAAGTTGACATGCGCACTCAGTGCTAAGAGACCTGTAGTTGGTATTGGTGGGCAGATGTGCCAGTGAAGAAAAGCCGGTCTATCTATGCGCTAGACGTCAAAACGATGCAAGGTCCGCCGTCAGTCAAGTACCGCGGTATCTTCATCAATGATGAAGCACCCGCGCTATCAGCGTGGGTACACGAGAAGTACGGCCAAAAGTACAACTCAGAGTTCTACAAGCGCGTCTTCGAACTGCTGCTCCGGCTAAAAGCAAACTTTCTCTGGCCTGCGATGTGGTTTGGCTATCCACATCCGGGAAATTCTTTCTTCGTTGATGATCCCTTAAATCAGGAACTTGCTGACACGTACGGAATCGTAATGTCTACATCGCATCACGAGCCGATGCAGCGTGCGATGAATGAGTGGTTTGATGAGCCGTACAACGAGCCAGAGCAAAGTTGGAACTGGATAAAGAACAAGGAGAAGATTACCAAGTATTTTGCTGAAGGGGCGCAACGGGCCTCCAACTTCGAGAGTGTGATCACGATTGGTATGCGAGGTGATGGCGACCGCGAAATGGATGTCAAAAACCCACAAGAAGTATTGAGAGACGTCTTGTCGACGCAAAGGCGCATCCTTGGTGACGTGTACCAAAGAGAAGACGCAGTACCGCAATTGATCGCGTTATATAAGGAAGTGCAGGAATATTATGAGAATGGCCTCGAGATTCCGGAGGACGTAACACTACTTTTTGCAGATGACAACTTCGGCACGATTCGCCGGCTCCCGACCGAATCAGAGAGAATGCGAAAAGGCGGTGCAGGGGTATACTATCACCTCGAATACGTTGGAGAACCGCGAAGCTACAAATGGCTAAACAGCAACTCTCTTGCCAAAGTTTGGCAACAGCTAGACCAAGCAAAGCGCCGTGGTGCAGACCGCATTTGGATCTTCAATGTTGGGGACATCAAACCGCTCGAAGTGGCACTGAGCTTCGTCATGTCATTGGCGTGGGATACGCATGCTATGGCCCTTGGCGACCTACCAGCCTTCCTCGAACCATTCACCGCTCGTACCTTTGGGAGCGATCTAGCATTGCCCTGTACAGACCTCTTGCTCAAGTACGATAAATTGATTGCGCCCCGAAAACATGAACATGTTGAGCCAGAGACATTTTCGCTCATCAACTACTCGGAAGCGAATAACATCCTGTCAAGCTGGGAAGCACTGCTCAAGGACGCCGAATCCCTCTACACTCAGTTGTTGCCCGAGACCAGACCGTCATTCTTTCAACTCGTTCTACATCCCATCAAAGCAACGCATATCTACATGTCACTCCAAATCTGTCGCGGGAAGAATGCGCTCTACGCGAAACAACGACGCAATACGGCAAATACGTTTTTCGACAAGTCGGTCGCCCTCTTCAAAGCTGATTTCCAGCTATCACAGGAATACCATCAGTTGCTCGACGGGAAGTGGAACCACATCATGCGACAGCCTCATCTCGGATTCCGTGAGACATGGCATGCTCCTTCCCGAGATATGATAAGTGGCCTGTGTCTCGTCCAAGCGGGCCAAGAATCAAATCCCATTGTTGGAAATCTGGGTGTCGCTGTTGAAGGGTCTGAAGGCGTGAGACCTGGACTGTGCAACGAGGAGAGCGACCGCACGCATCCGTCACGAAAAGACTTGATATCTGGCGTTACATTGCCGACCATGGAGCCGTACGGAATGAATCCCAGGACGTTTGAGTTATATTTGCGTGGTCCCAAGCCACTAACGTGGAGTATTACGAGTCCAGTGGACTGGATGCCAGTAAATGCCAGCGGAACGCTGGAACCGTCTTTCGATGGCCAAGACCTACCGATCCTAGTGACGGTAGACTGGAAAGCTGTCCCTGAAGGTTTTGACGATGAGATCTTATTGTTCCTACAGAGCAACCTTGGGGATTACGAACACATTCACGTTCCGGTGAAACACCGTAGTCTACCGCCCGGATTTGTGGGTCATGTTGAGGCCGATCAAGTCATCTCCATGCCAGCTGTTCGCCACGAAAATAAGAACCCACCTGTGTATTGGAGGCACCCGTATCTCGGCCGAGAATCCCATGGAGCTGTGAGCTTCCGCTCACAGGCTGACTCAAGCCTGAGTCAGTGTGAACTCTTGTACCCGTTCTACACTTTCACGTCAACGGCCAAGGCTATTCTACACCTGTACTTCACGTTGACACTCGATGCAGACCCAGGGTCAGCAGCTACATACGGTATCGTAATCGATAACGAGGATATGGCAGTACACAGGCTGGTGCAAGAGCCTGAAAAGGCTGGTGAATTGCCACCTGGATGGTCGGAATCGGTCATGAACTGTGTCTGGATTAGACAACATCAGATTGATCTCGCTGATACTGGAGCGCACACCCTAAAGATCTCACTCCGACATGAAAATCTGGTTTTGGAGAAGATTGTCATCGATGTAGGAGGGATGCGGGAAAGCTATCTAGGGCCACCTGAAAGCTTCTATGTCACAAGCTAGTGACAGATCTAGCTAGAACTCCAAAATCAAAAGCAAGAGCGTTGGAAGCATAGCATATTTAGTCACTCCGTTTGGTACGTCGAATTTTTTTGATGGCTCCATCAACACGTGTCCGAAGAGCAATCTGAACCGTGACCTGGGTGAAACTGAAAAAAGGCGAGCAGCATATGGTCGTCTCGTTTATCAACCACGATTATTTTCGCCGCCCGCCAACACGCATTAGTCCTTCGCTCGTCCAATATTCCCACTTCTAAGAGAACGACTTGTCTTAGCCGTGTGTGCAATCTTGCAATTGTCGGTTGTACATGTGTTGTACTGTGTGCTGATCAAAATTTTCAGGCAGCTTTCACGTTCCCCAAACCCATTCCACAGATGTCGCAAAAGAGCACGTGGAGGTATTATGGAGCCACTCAGAGGAACTCTGAGTAGTAGGAGCGCCCCCATCAGCACGGTAGCGCCCGGCAGAGCAGCTCAAGTCATCAAGCACGTGACACATAACTGAGCCACTCTAGGAGCTAGAGGAATGTTTCTCTAAACGCTCCCTATATTAACTTGTCCCATTCAATGTTACAGCCGATCAGTAGTCCAATATATCAATAGCCCGTACACGCTCTTGGCTTCCCAACACCCCCACAACAGGTCAATTTAATTCGTGGATAAGTTGATCGCAAAATTCGACGGTTAGGACCATCTGAAGACCGCTGAACTGCTCTATTCTTGTCAATGCAACTAGATCGAATGTAATTTCTACTTAGATACCTAGGTGGCAAGACAGGTTTGCCGGGCCATCTGCGCCGCTCGTGCCGCTCGCGCCGGAGAAGAATACCAAGGCACGAGAAGCTGGTTATGTCGCTGCATCACAACTGATCCTGCGTGTATTGCGCATGGGACAAATAAAATATCCACACTTTGATAGTTGCTAACTACATAAAGCAGGTTGTACTAATTCCAAGGCTAGGTCTGCAGGGGTTCTGCTGTCTGCGCCGCAAAATTATACGAGAAACTAGCTTTTTATCTACCTAGGTATGCTTGGTACTTCCATTACTACACCACAACCAATTCTGCGCGTATTGCGCACAGGTTAAATAGACGATGCCCGCTCTGATAGATACTAACTACATAAAGCAGGTTGTACCAGTTCCAAGGCTCTGCTGGGGTTGTGCTGTTTTCGCCACACGAAGATACGAGAAGCTAGCTTACTTTGTCACTGTGATAATTCTCTTTGCATCATGTGCATTGTAGTAGCCCTCACACGCTACTCGATGGCCGATCAGTGACCTCGGTGGTGTTTTAGCTACTGCACATGCGGTACCAGCCACAGGCTGCTACCTAGATACCATCTATGCAGCATACACTGAGGACCAACTAGTCACTGTACGGTTTATTTGGCCCTCCAATAGCACATAGCGTTGTAGCTGCAGTTTATTACATCTGGTACCACATTTCCGGGCGCTGCAATACTTTGATGGCATCATCAGTCGTTTTGTGAGCTACTACATCAAGATAGGCTTAGATTGTGTAGAGAAGCACTGCAAGAATCTTACACGATTCTAATACTACGGAGGCTTGTAGCCTTTATGCGAAAGGGCGCGTTAGTTTCGAGCAAAGTAGTTGGAAGGTCGAGCTCACAATCTTACTGTTATGATCTGTCAGCATCGTCGTACCATCACTAGAAATGAGTTCTTATGGATGCTTTGTCTAGGGACTGTTCTAGTGTGTGGATAGAGACGATTCCGTTTCTGCCAAAGAAAGACCTCTGTATGTATCGAATGACAATAACTGGATCACAGGAAAGACATGTGCTTCACAGAGGCCATGCACTTGGTCTATAAAGTCCCAGGAGCAAAACGTGCGATTCTTGACAGCATTCTTTTCGGACGGCGGGTGGCCTGGCAGAACGACTAGGCAACCGTGCCACACAAGAATAGAAATGAACATGGTAAAATCATGGCCAAGATCACGGAAGATCTTTTGAGGGGCAAGATATGAATCTATAAGTGTCCACATAGCCCAAGCCATTGCCTAGTCCGTGGACGGAAAACCAAGGATTCAGGAACGACCGCGCCGCAGAACTTCGTGTATTTTGGCTTGAGCTACTGCAGCACCTGCGGGCAAATTCACATTTCGGCCGCTGTGGTTTATCTTTTCGTCATTCAACAAGCTAGGTCGGTTTCAAAGTGTCTATTACCTAGTTTGTGTCTACTAGTGCTTCTCAACTGTATATAAATCGCTCAGTCGACCATAAAACACAATCAGGGCCTTCCAAATCATCTTCTGGACTCAAAGACTCACCACTTCCTGCCCGAGACATGTACCCATCCCTTTCTATCCTCGCCATCGTTGGCTTGTCAATCTTTGATATAATTCCTGCAGCGACTTTGCCTGAAAGGTCAGCCGGGAATTTTGAAGGGAATCTTGCACTTGAAGCCCGTCAGGGACAGCAAGGCTGGATTGGCGTATGATTCCTGCATGAAATATCCAAAACACGTTCACTGATAATGTTTGTACTGCACAGGCTTGCACTGAAGGCACTCAAACATGCTATTGCACGATCTCTGGTCAGCGAATCGGTTTCCCCTGTCTAGCAAGTACTCGGGTTTGTCTTCATATCGACTATCACGTCAATACTCAGCTTACTAGATTATATTGTACTGGCAACTACGTAGCCGGCTCATGCAGATGTTGGTCATCTGGCGGCTTGGCCTACGCCACGTGTAACTAAGAGCGTTCAGCACAAAAGCACACAGGATCAACACGAAAGCAACAAGAGTCGGTGCGGGATGGGTATGAAATACTCTTGTGAGAATTAGAAAATGGCCTGATGTACCCTGTGCGTGATAGACAATTTTGGAAGAAGGTGGTTGTTTGCGCAGATGAAAATTATGCATTACCTACCTTTCAGCACGCCATAGCAGCATGTGCTTGTCCACACTGAGGTGTTCAGTAGTATATAGCGATCAAATATCCTGCATACACCTATTTGAACTCTTACCGAGCAGGTGTGTTGCTATTCGATTTTGTGAAGAGGTAGCATTCACCCACAGACTCTGGAACTATATCATTGGTTAGTGCCCGAAGCGAGAAATCCAGATGATGTAAATATGACGTGTAAGCCCGTATCTGCAAGTTGAAATCCTGGCGTTGCGGTGATCCATGGAAATACGACGTTATTATATAGACCCAGATCAGCCGCGGCGAAATTTCCTTCACTACCTCAGACTCGACCTCAACACTCCTGTTCGTTTCTAATTTGAATCACGATGAACCAGAAGTTTTATATCGATTCCGGTCCTCTGGCCTTCCCCACCGAGAGCATATGTGAAATGACTGTGTTGCGTGGGTATACTCGATTTTCAGTCACGGTCGAGATTGCGAATGTGCAACGCACCAGGCTTGGGAAGCAGCTTCTGCAACAGATAGAGACATGGAAAACACTTCCATGGAACAAATCGAGATATGAACCATTCCTTGGCCTAATATATCAACACTGCCTACCTCTCTTTGAAAGACTGGCGCCACAGACATTGCTCCGAGACCTCAGCCTTAAGGAATTCCTCCATTTACCTACATATAACTTGGAGCTTTACGAAGGGGACAACAACGTCGCATGTATCAAGGGAGAGAACTTGTGTTCGTATACACCAGCTTTTTTTATATCGCCTGTACGCACCGACAATTTGCCTGAGATCTGCCAGGCAGCCCCCCGATTCCAAGCATGCACCATTCGCGTAGCGCCAGCTGTACGCCAGGAAAGCATCTATCTGGATTCAATACAAGGAAGAGTTGAGACAGATGATGGGTCTCCATACTACTTCAAGCCGCGGCTTGAGATGCGTGAACCAGATTTCGAGCGCGAGCTCCATATCCTTTCACGTATCAAAGAAGCTGGTCTGACAGACTGGCTACGGATCCCTAAGCTAGAAGGCATTGTGGTCTCGGGCGAAGAGACTATCGGCATGCTGATAACTTTCATCGATGGAAATCATTTGCGAAATCCTGAACTCCAGGGCATGCACGAAATGCACGGAACATGGGAGGACCAGCTTAGAGCCATCATAAGGGAGCTTCATGCTCACGATATCGTTTGGGGAGATGTTCATCCGATGAATATCATGATTGATAAAGCGATGAATGCTTGGGCCATTGACTTCGGCGGAATGAATAATGTGGAGTTCGTGGATGATAAGAATCGCGAGACGGTTGAGGGTGACTGGCAAGGCATAACGAGGGTATTCCAGGACTGGTTGCCAAATTTGTAGTGACACGACGGTGTATTGCAATTGATCCAATTTTCAAAGCAGAAGTAGCTCACGCCGCCACTTGAATCTAAGTTAGCGGCTATCGAAGTGCTCTTTGACAGCGCTAGCCTCGGGACATTTCCCTCGGGACATTTCTTTACGTCGCGCTAAAGTTTGCAACTAGGTATCGGAGCATTCTTTGACAGCGGTATAAAAAACAAAATACAGAATCTAGGAAGGGTGTGTTACTAACAAAATTGCTAGTAGATATCTATCGCATAATATGGGTAAAGATAAATTGCACTTTTGCTGATTACTATCTACATAACTCCGGACGACGAAAAATCCAGATTTTAGTAATATTGCATACTAAAACACCATCTAGTAAGAAGAAGGGAACTAATGTTGCCTCCACAAGACGAGATTACCGACCGGTGTCTTGAAGGGATATGGTCCTGGAACTCCACAGTTCCGGAGGCCATTGAAAAGTGCGTTCACGACCTATTCGCTGAGCAGGCAAAGGCGCGGCCCGATGCGCCTGCCGTATGCGCTTGGGATGGCGAGCTGACATATGGTGAGCTGGATGCGCTGTCGGACAAGCTGGCAGGTCACCTCATCCGGCTCGGCGTTCATCGTGAAGACGTTGTCCCGTTGTGCTTCGAGAAGTCGATGTGGACGGTGGTGGCCATGCTAGCCGTGCTCAAGATCGGCGGCGCGTTCCTCCTTGTTGATCAATATCTGCCTGCCGAGCGGCTCGCAGCGATGTGCCGCAAAGTAGGCAGCGTGCATGCTTTAGCATCCAAGACATGTCTACGAGCTGTAAAGGATCTGGTGCGAGAGGTTATTTTAGTGGACGAGAGGTCACTGCTTCAGATGCCTAAGTACGACGGGCCGCTTCCTTCCGTGCTACCCACAGACGCAGCATACATTTTATTCACCTCGGGAAGCACAGGCGAGCCTAAGGGGTGCAAGATCGAGCATCGGTCTTCTTGTACCGCAAGTATACAGCATGGTCCTTCTCTGCGAATTGGCACCAGCACCCGCGCGCTTCAGTTCTGCTCGTACAGCTTCGTAGGATGCTTGTTCGAGATGCTCCCCTCCTTGGCACATGGTGGTTGCATATGTATCCCTTCTGAAGAACAACGGGGAGTCGAACTTGCGTCAGCGATGACGAGGATGGCCGTCAACTGGACCTTTCTTACGCCCACTGTTCTGGATACCATTAGTGACCTGGAGTCAGTTTCATCCTTAAGGACTCTCTGCATTGGTGGCGAGTCAATTCGCGCTTCCCAAATCCAGCATTGGGAAGGACGTGTGCATCTGCGGCAGGCTTATGGATGCAGCGAAGTCTCTGGGGCTGTTTCGTCCGCAAGACTGACCCGTGCCTCTACCACCAGGGACATAGGCAAGGGTATCACGGCCGTCTATTGGATCGTGGATGCCGACGACCACAACCGCCTCGTACCGCTAGGCGCTACTGGCGAGCTGCTTGTCGAAGGTGCTGTGGTGGGTCGAGGATACACGGATGAGGCTGAGAAGACAGCTGTAAGCTTCATCGAAGCCCCGGCATGGAGAGGATATTTTGGTGAGAGTCAGTCCCGCCTATACAAGACTGGCGACCTTGCAAGATATAAAGAAGATGGATCTGTCGAGCTGCTGGGGCGGAAGGATACCCAGGTCAAGCTGCGAGGTCAGCGGATCGAGCTCGGAGAGATTGAGCACCAGGCCCAGCTTTCGGGAGCAGCTGGGGTAAGCGGCTTGGCAGTGGAAATCATCAGACCCAAAGACAACGGCGACATGCTGGCATGTTTCGTTGCTGTTGAGAGTGGAAATGAAGGCCAGGAAGGGACAGACGATGAGTCACGGTCGATAGCACTCGTACAGACCGCAGCGCAAGCAATCCGCGACCGGCTTGAGCGGTTTCTGCCACAGTATATGGTACCTGCACTGTTCATTCCCTTGGCGCGGCTGCCGACGACAGTGACCGGCAAGAAAGACCGCAAGCGACTACAGGAGATTGGAGCCTCTCTCACAGCCCAGCAGCTGGCCGAGATGCGGACGTCTGGCCAAGGCCCTAAGCGACAGCCGACGACAGAGGCGGAACAGGCGATGCAGCAGTTGTGGGCGCTGGTGCTGAACATTGAGGCAGACAGAATTGGGCTGGATGACAGCTTCTTTCGTCTAGGTGGCGACTCGATCGCGGCAATGAAGCTGGTGGGCGAGGCGCGCAGGCACGGCGTGCAGCTGTCCGTTGCAGATCTCTTCCGCCATCCCCGTCTGGACCAGTGTACTTCTGTGACCATCTCAACAACTCACGATTCACCTGTCACCATCCCTCATGCCGATCACGAGGGACCGGTCGAGCAATCATTTGCGCAGGGGCGACTGTGGTTCGTGGAACAACTGTACCCTGGCCTGACCTGGTACCTCATGCCTCTCGCAGTACGCATCAAAGGCCCACTTCAGCTTGCAGCTCTCAAGTCTGCGCTTCTAGCAGTTGAGTACCGTCACGAAACGCTTCGCTCTACCTTCGCTACTGTTGATGGAAAGAGTGTGCAGAATGTCAAGCCTTTCAAATCAAAAGAGGTGAATGTCGTCGATGTCCAAGGCGGCCAGCAGGACATCGCGAACACTGTACAGAAAGACCAAGCAGCTCCCTTCGACCTGGCTACGGAGCCTGGGTGCAGAGTTTCTATCTATAGGGTCGACCAACACGACTACGTGCTGTCTATTGTCATGCACCACATTATCTCTGACGGCTGGTCTGTTGACGTGCTTATGCGTGAGCTAGGTGCATGCTACTCTGCCGCAATCCGCGGTCAGGACCCACTGTCGCAGTTGCAGCCTCTGCAAATACAGTATCGCGACTTCTCTGTATGGCAGAGACAGCAGGCCCAGGTCGATGAGCACAACAAACAGCTCGAGTACTGGATTGCGCAGCTGCAAACAAGCCGGCCGGCTGAGCTGCTCTGCGACAAGCCGCGACCTGCTGCCTTATCTGGCCATGCTGATGTGCGCATATTGGAGGTGGATGGCTCATTGTTCGCTAGATTGCAAGAGTTCTGCAAAGCACGTGGGGTGACCGTGTTTATAGTCCTCCTTGCTGCCTTCCGGGCTACGCACTTCCGTCTTACTGGGCAACAAGATGCAACCATTGGGGCAGCGAACGCCAATCGGGATCGATCGGAGCTAAGAGATATGATCGGCTTCTTTGTTAACATACAGTGCCTGCGAATCACTGTTGGAGATGAGACATTCGAAGAGCTGGTCCAGCAGGTGCAAGGGGTAGCGGTGGCGTCGCTGGCCAACCAAGACGTCCCTTTCGACAGGATCGTGTCGAAGCTCAAGAAAGACAGAGATCTGTCCCGCCACCCGCTGGTGCAGCTCATCTTCGCCATGCACTCCCAGCAAGACCTGGGCAAGCTCATACTGGAGGGCTTGGAGACGGAAAGCATGACCAACACAGTGACGTCGAGATTTGACCTGGAGATCCATTTCTTCCAGCACCAGAACGGGCTACGAGGCGAATTCATATTCTCAACCGACCTGTATGCTACAGAGACAATCGAGAACATGCTATCACTTTTCCGACACATCCTTGACGCCTGCCTGAAGGAGCCAAAGATGGTGGTGTCGTCTATGGCGTTATTGACCGAAGCTGACCACGCTCGGCTCGATGGGATGGGACTTGTCCCGGCTAAACAGACCGCATATCCACGTGACTCCAGTATCGTGGACCTCTTTCGCCAGCAAGTCTCTGCCCATCCGTCCCAGATCGCCGTCAAAGATGCGTCGGCAGAGATGAGCTACGCCCAGCTGGACGCAGCATCTGACGTTCTGGCAGAGTGGTTAGCCAAACTGGCGTTTGCCCCTGAGACGCTCGTTGGCGTGTTTGCAGCCCGAAGCTGCGAGACGATCGTTGCGTTTCTGGGCATTCTCAAAGCCAACTTGGCTTATCTACCATTCGATGTGAAGATACCAGCGGGGCGGATGGAAGCTGTCTTGTCTTCTCTTCCGAGTGGTCAGAGAGTGATACTCGTCGGGGCTGACGTCCAGCCTCCCGACATCAAGCTGAACACCGTCAAATTTGTCCGCATTGCAGAAGGCTTGGACGAACAGGCAAGTGGAATGTCCGCTCCTCAAGGACCTGCAGCAGTTGCTGCCGGGCCTTCAGCGACGAGTCTCGCGTATGTCATGTTCACGTCCGGGTCGACAGGCCAGCCAAAGGGAGTCATGGTAGAGCACCGTGGTATCGTGCGCTTGGTTCGAGACAACAACCTCGTGCAGCACCTACCGGTCCTACCGGAGACGCGAGTCATTGCTCACGTAGCGACTCTCGCTTTTGACGCTTCCACATGGGAGATATACGCCTGTCTGCTGAACGGCGGGACGCTGGTTTGCGTGGACGCGATGACTATCCTTGATCCAGTGGCTGTGTCTCGGGTCTTTCATCAAACGAACATCAGTATGGCTTTACTTACGCCAGCGCTCTTTCGACAGTATGCGCAAGAGGCGCCTACAGTGCTGGCGAATCTTGATATGCTTTGCTTGGGGGGAGAAGCACTGCACCCGCGCGATGCTTCTGAAGCACTGCAGCTCCTTCCGGGCAAGGTAATCAATTGTTATGGTCCTACTGAGAACACTTGCATTAGCACAATCTTTATCCTCACTCAGGAAGAGCATTGCGTTAATGGCGTCCCCATTGGCTGCGCACTCAGCAACTCTGGCGCCTACGTGATGGACCCGAATCTTCAACTTGTTCCTATTGGTGTGATTGGAGAGATTGTGGTCACAGGCGACGGTCTAGCGCGGGGCTACACGTCTCCTGAGAGGAATATTGACTGCTTTGTATCGGTCACGGTTGCTGGTCAGGTAGTCAAGGCCTACCGGACAGGCGACTACGCCCGACATCGGCCTACGGATGGCCAGCTAGAGTACTTCGGCCGGATGGACAGACAAGTCAAGATCCGGGGGCAGCGTATTGAGCTGGGCGAGATCGAGCATGTCCTCCGCAGTCACAAGCGCGTCAGCGACGCAGTGGCTGTGCTACAACAATGCGACGGCGATGCAGTCCAACTCGCTGGCTTTGTTATAGTCGACGAGGGCGCTGCAATGGTCGACGAGCAGGTCGATGATGAGGATGGTGACGGTGGCGACGAGGATGAATCGCAGCATGTGGGAACTTGGGAACAGAAATTTGACAACGAAAGCTACACACCTATCAACAACATCCAGTCCGAACGCATTGGGCGAGACTTCATCGGGTGGACGTCTATGTACGACGGCAGCGCGATAAACGAAGTAGAGATGAACGAGTGGCTAGATGATACGATACACACGATGCTCAACGGTAGCAAGCCCAGCAGCCTGCTCGAGATCGGATCGGGGACTGGCATGGTCCTCTTCAACTTGGGCGACGGCCTTCAAAGCTACGTCGGACTCGACCCGTCCAGAAAGGCAATCGAGTTTGTCGCGAAGATGGCAGAGTCTGTCCCTGCGTTAGCGGGCAAAGTCCGTTTGCACAAGGCCACAGCAATGGAAATCGGTAGTTTGGAGCCGTCAGTCACAGCCAACCTTGCATGTCTGAACTCAGTCGTTCAGTACTTCCCTAGCCAAGAGTACCTGTTCAAGGTCGTCCAAGAGCTACTCCAGGTCAAGGGCATCCAGACTATCTTCTTTGGCGACGTTCGATCTTATGCGTTGCATAGAGAGTTTCTGGCAGCTCGGGCGCTACGCATGGCTGGCGATAAGGTAACTATGGCAGACATTCGACGCATAATGACTGACATGCACCGAGCGGAAGTAGAGCTGCTTGTTGACCCAGCATTCTTTACTGCCCTACAAAGCCGCCTCCCAGAGCTCGTGGAGCATGTTGAGATACTGCCGAAGAGGATGAAAGCAACGAACGAGTTGAGCTGTTATCGCTACGCTGCGGTTGTTCACGTCAGGTCTCAATCTGGGCCAAAGCGGGAGATTCAAGTCGTGAACGCAGACGAATGGATTGACTTTTCGGAGCGCAAGCTAGACCGCCAGTCTCTTCAACAACAACTGAGAAGTCTCTCTGGCTTGTCTACAGTAGCTGTAAGCGACATTCCTTACAGCAAGACCATGGTCAGTCGGTGCCTTGTTGAGGCGCTTGACGGTATAGACGCAAATAAGCGCGATGACCCATGCTGGCTAGCATCAGTCTATCAGCAAGCGCAGCACAAGCCATCCCTGTCCGCCACTGATCTGGTAGAGCTGGCGCAGGAATCGGGCTGTCGTGTCGAGATTAGTTGGAACAGGCAGTACTCACAGCGTGGTGGTCTCGACGCTATCTTTCATCGGTCTCCGCCGAGAAACGGCGAGAACAGGAGATTGTTCCGGTTCCCTACTGAGCACACAGATCGGCCACCGCACTCTCTCAGCAGCTGGCCGTTGCGGCAGCGGATAATGAAGAAGACCCAACAGCAGCTGCTGGCGATGCTACAAGCCCAGCTGCCCGCATACATGGTTCCTCAGGCGATCACGGTGCTGGACGCGATGCCTGTAACACAAAATGGTAAGGTGGATCGCAAGGCTCTAGAGCAGCGGGTTCAAACAGAGCGTAGCAGCAAAGCCCCAGTACAGCAGTCCATTTCGGACGAGGAGCTACAGATGCAGAAGCTGTGGGCGCGCGTGCTAGACATCAAGGTAGACAGTATTGGGCGAGACAACAGCTTCTTCCAACTAGGCGGCGACTCGATCACAGCAATGAAGCTGGTGGCTGAGGCGCGCAAACTAAGCGTTTACCTTACAGTTGCAAACATCTTCCAGCATCCCCGTCTCTGCGACTTGGCCTTGAAGCTCCAAACATCCGAGATAGAGTCAGGTGCTATCTCGACATCACTGAACGCATTAGCCGTCTCTCCAGGTCTCGAGTCAACTCTAGAGTCAGAAGTGCTTCCAAAACTGTCCATCACTCGATCACAGGTCCAAGATCTTCTCCCAATCACGGACTTTCAAAGACTCTGTCTGGAGGGCCATTCTAAAAGCCCCCCTATGTGGATGGCTTATTTCTCCTTCTTGATTCCAAATGGGTACTCTGACCAGCGAATCCGCAATCTGATTCATCTGATATGGCAGCATTACGATGCTCTTCGACTGCTTTTCACGCCATTGTCTGATCATTCATGGCAGGTATCAACAAGAGGCACCGCGCCTCCCATCCTAGAACGATTCATTGGGCCCAATGAAAACCATGAGGACATTTACAAGGAAGAATCGTCTTATCCTTTTGGATCAGGTGAACAGCTTACCAAATTCTTCATTATTACAAATTCCGAGGAGGTTCGACTGACCCTCCGCGTCTCGCACGCTCAGTATGATGGGTTAAGCATAGCCCGCCTTTGCAATGACTTCGAGAATTTGACCGAAGGAAGGATCAGATCACACACATTGCAATACGCAGATTTTATCAATCGTACTCTGCAGGTCAAACAAGACGGTCATGCATATTGGAAATCGTTGTTGCGTGGTTCGACAATGACATTCATCGAGCCTGAGCAGGACTCTTCCAGGGATACTCAAGTAAACATGACCCGCGATACCAAACTGCCCGTACCACGGGGCGACTCCACCTTGGCTTCGATCTTCACCGCCGCATGTGCGTGTGCCTTGGCCAAGGTGGCAAGGCAGTCCGAGGTTGTATTCGCTCGTGTAGTGAACGGCCGCTCCAGTTTGCAAGGGAGCTCCGATGTTTTTGGCTGTTGCCTTAATTTCAACCCAACGAGGATCCATTTCGACGGGCACCCACCTTTCGATAAGACAGTCAAGCAACTGTCGGACCAGTATCGCGAAAGTCTCCCGTACGAGTCGGTGGGTTTCCGGGACATCGTAGAGAACTGCACAGACTGGCCAAGTGGGACCGGATTTGGTTGTTTCGTCCGATTCCAGAATCAGAGTATGGGGTCGCAGATCGAATCCACATCTCATGCTTGGCCGTTGCAGGCATGGGCGGGGAGGATTAATCGACTCAATGACGGCTGCATCCAGATCACGGGCACACCGCACAATGGACGCATTGCAGTGATGATTACTTGCGGTCGTAACAAATCCACGTCGATAGAATCTATTCTAAGTGAGATCTGCACACTGCTAGATAACTATTAGACTCTTTATTTGTATATAGATAATCAAATATATCTACTATATATTTAGTAGCTAAAATAAAGTATTTGACACTATATTATAATAGAGAAAGACATATTTTATAGTTATATACTAGTGTATCTAATTATACATAACCTTAATAAAGTAGAAATTTACTAGCTAATAATACTTTAATCTTAACAATTTAAATAAGAATATACTATTACCTTAGTTCTATCTTTTAAAGTAATCTTTATATATATCTTTTTAATACTTTTATATTTACTATATCTACTACTTATATTATAAATTAAGTAATATAGTAGTTTTAAGTTATAAAAGTTTATATTTATTTATATATTTAGGCAGCGTATATAACTACTATATATATGTAACTAGTAAGTGGACACTGACGTGTCTTGATAGAATCCTGTTAGCTGTAAGACAAAGCGGCATAACCTAATACCTTTAGTGTTTCTAGGCCACAACCACCTCCCTATCTCCTTGCGCCGACGCAGTGACAACACTCAAGACCAATGACTGTTTCTAGACTTATTGTTTTTTTTTGGAACAGCTGCATGAGACCAACGTCGCGCGGAGAGTGGCGCATGCACTGCGAAGCTGTAAATATGTCAGATGCCCGACTCTTTGCCTTATAAAGAGAACTGCCGCCCTTTGTCAGTCAACTCGTAAATACGATTCCAAGCTTCCGACTCTGTGGCGTACGATTGTAGATGACTAGAATTGACCAGACTCAAATGTATAGTCGCAATTGGCACTATGCTATACAGCTCACACTTAAATGTCTTGCAACATGAACGGAGCCTACTCAAGTCCGGTCTGTCAGTCCATGAAGCTAATACAACTACGCTGATGAATAACGCGAATGATTCGGCGGGGACAGTCCATTGCGCTGATGGGTAGTGATCCCTACCGACAGCACTCCTCGGACTGAAGCTGCAACAAGAAGAGAAGAGAGGACGTTCTATTACTTATTGTTCTTCTCTGCTAAATCACACATATCCATTAGGCCAATGTTTCCTCCTGTCAAAACCACACCAATCTTCAACGGTTCACCCTCATACATCGTTTTAAGGGTATGATGAAGATCTGTGTTAAATAGTAAAGCAGCCAGCGGGACGGCCGAACTCGGCTCGACAACGGTTTTCATCTGTTCAGCGAACGATGTTAGGGTGCGTCGAATCTCCAGCTCTGTCACCTGCAAAACGTCCTTGACCAGGGTGGGGTTCTTTACATATTCCCAATTAGATTGTGCTGTAGGAGATCGCAGCCCATCGGCTATAGTCGTGCCATTGAGTACAGTGACGCGCTTTCCCTGTAATCGAGCCGTGGCCAAATTCGCACCACCCATCACAGGTTCGCTGCCGAACACAGTGATATGCGGATCCAGTGCGTGGCTGACGACAGCAGTCCCTGCCAGCAATGCCCCAGTAGCGCTGGGAACAATCACTGCGTCTAATCTCCCATAGCCGAGCTCTTGCATCTGTTCGTGAAACTCTAGCATGGCCGTACCTTGACCAAGTGCGATGAGTGGGTGCCCTTGAGGGACCAAGGTTGCGCCAGTCTCGAGTTGGATCTTGATCGCGAGCTCAATACATTCGACGAGTGTCGGACCATGGAGCAGAACTTTGCCGCCCAGTCGTTGGATGGTATCGATCTTGGCTGGGCTGGCATTCCATGTCATCAGCATTTGTACTGGAATGAGGAAGCCTCTCAGTTGTGATGCATGGTTGGCCGCTATAGTAAGAGCGATGGCGTGGTTCCCTTTATGCCAGATCAGTCCGTGCTGGAGAAACGATTTGGCTTGGCTTACCAGTGCTATACGAGATGATGCCAGCCCGTAGTTCTTTTTCGGTCAACTGAGATAAGAAGTGATAGGAACCTCTGAATTTGAAAGAGCCTGCCTTCTGCAAGTTCTCGCACTTGAAGTATAACTCAAGCTTGGGCACGCTTGCGTCGTGAGTATCGAAAACTGCGTCTTGCACTTCTTGAGACACTTCAGGACACTTATGGATTGGGGTTCTGTAGGTCTGTTCACGAATAACAGAATGAGCTTTACGAATGGCGCGAATCTCGATGATGGGATAGCTGTCCATGCTATTCATGCGACCGATGCAGCGGCAAGACTTCCGAAGATGAATAGTTTAGATCTTAGACAAGCTGGCATACACAGGATTTTAGATGGAAAGATACTCCGCAGTAATATTTTAACTTCAGGCCCTTGTCACAAAGTGACGGAATGAAGATTACTTTCAATTAATCGCAGATCCAATTTCGGAAATCTGACTGTACCATCCACGCTTGCATCCAATCACGTCAGGACAGGAATTTGTGGCTACGCCTGAAGCAACATCGCGCTGAGTGAGACATAACAGATGCAAATCTCTTTTGACATTCTGGAATTCGCTACAGCAATTTGTTACACAAAATGTTGACCAGATCGGCCTTCACGCCTCATCAGGCTAGTCGTTCTCAATTTGCAATGTCCCTTTAGCCCGAATTTGTCTAGCAAAGAGGTAGAGATGACATGCATCTATTACGCTATACAACTCACGATGGACCATTAAGAGTTGTTGTGTCTCAAAAGTGTCTTGAGTCAGCCTTCATTTCACTCTGATCGACATGACTTCTCTAAATTGTACCGTTCATCCCTTTCATAGTACAATCAAGATGAAGGCTGCGACAACAATCAACATGATCGGAGCAGGACACAATAAAAGCTGCAGAGAAGAACACTGCCATGGTCTCAGAGCCGAAGTTGATATAGACGACCTCGGTGTCACTATACTACCAAACGGATTGGTCACATGGAATAACAACAGCCCCGATCATCCACGAAACTGGACGCCTGTGCGCAAGGCCTACGACATCGGCGTAGTTGCCACGATGGAATTCTTTACGTAAGTGGTAGTTGAAAAACGAGCTCAAACATCTCCACTGACCTTCCATGATAGTACTGTAGTGAGCACCACGGGCGTAAGTTCTCTCGTGTCTGCTTTTGACCCGTGAGCTAATACTTGTATTCTAGCCATCTGCAGCGGCCCTGGCTCGTACTGAATACGAAACTCAGCCTATGGTCACCTTGATTGCCTTCACTTTGATGTACCAGCTAGGTCAAGCACTTGGGGGCCTAATTGTGCCACCATATTCCGAAGTCTTTGGCAGGAAAAAGCCGTACATACTAGCTGGTGGCATGTTTTGCCTCTTCTGTCTACTGATGGCGGTCGTTCCGTCAATCACGATGGTGTACATTGGTCGCTTCATAACCGGTTTTGCATCTGCTGTACCATCGGTTGTCCTTGCCGGGTCTGTTGAGGATCTTTTCAACAGTAGACAGAGGGTATGGTTTGTACTATTGTGGAATTCTCTTGCTACAGCAGGTTTAGTCTTTGGCCCAATTTTGGGTGTATACGTCAGCTTAAACCGAGGATGGTGAGTTCAACACCTTTCAGAGATTTCTCGTCTGATGACAGATGCAACGCTGATCCTTGCAGGAGATGGATTTACTACATCTCAGCAGTCGTTATGGCAGCTTTGACAGTTGCAACGCTCTTCATCCGAGAGAGCCGACCAAGTCTGTTGCTTTCGAAGAAAGTTGCGACGATCCGCAAGCGTACCGGGCAGGATCTCAAATTCGACAACCCAGACGCTGTGGCGAGCCATGCAAGATTGATCGACGTAGTACTGATCAGACCTGCCACACTCCTAGTATCAGAGCCACTTGTCATCCTGGTGAGCACATTATCTTCGGTATCTTGGGCGATCATATACCTCTTCACGGAAGCCCTGACCGGCATTTACGAATCCATGGGCTTCTACCGAGCTTCTGCGTCTCTCCCGTTCCTTGCGATAGGACTGGGTGTGCTCTTTAGTATCTTTCCAAGATATTTTGACGTCAGAGCAGCGCGAAAACGTAAGGAGCGTGGCGAGCCTTTGGAACCGGAGGATAAACTCACCGGGTTCTTATTGGCCGTTCCATCGCTTGCCATTGGTCTTTGGTGGTTTGCATGGTGCATCCCACCAGCCGTCACAACAATACATTGGATAGTGCCTACTTTCGGTCTCATCTTCGTCGGCTTCGCTGTCAACGAGATGGCGTACACTCTTAGTAGCTATCTGGCGGATTCGTACACGGTCTATGCAGCTTCGGCTTTTGCAGCCCTGGCCTTTGTCCGAGCCCTTATCTCTGGTCTTATGCCTCTTATTGCATATGCGATGTACAGCAATCTTTCAGCCAATGCTGCGACAACGATCATCGCTGTGCTTTCGACGCTGTTTGGAATTGCACCCTACATTATGGTGAGATACAGCAAGAAGCTTCGCGGCATGAGCAAGTTCGCAAAATATAGTCTGGATGTGCACGAAAGAACCCGGATAGAGGTTGATTAGAAGCTATTTGTATATCAACTCGCACATACCTAGCTGCATGCATTCAACATGCTTTGTAAGCAGCGAAATAAGGCCGATCAAGAAACTTAGCAGGTTCTAAGCTGAGGTAGACGAACAACAACAATTTCGCACATCGTCTCGTGATTTAATATCATAGTGCAGCCGCAATAAGCCACGAAAAAGAAATAGATACAACTCATATAATCAAAGAAGTGAAGTGACATCTCTATAAAACCTATACTAGAGACGATAGTGTGTCCTATTCAAGCTCCTCCTCTGTCCAATTCCAAAGCTTCTTAGCTAGCTCAGGGCTTTTGGTCCATTTGGATCCTTTGCCGTTCACACCGACAGGCTCATAGTATTCCCCAGATCTAACATCTGCGCTAGTCGATGCCCACAACTGGTTAAGCGCACCTTTTTCAACAGGCTGTCCAAGCGCGGCAACAAAAGCTGTGCTTATAACACGCATTGTAAAACTAGTTTCCTTCATCGCAGTAGTTAGGTTGGTGCTCACAATTCCGGGGTGAACAGACGCTATTTTAAGCTGGGGGTATCGTTTAGCAAGCTCTTGTCCGTAGAGAATGTTGGCGAGCTTGCTCTGGCCATATAAAGTGGTGGCAGCAATCTTCTCTGCCTTTGTTTTGAGTATTGTGAAGTCGATGCCCTCCTTGGTCGAGTTCGAATGGACTGACGAGGAAAGCAGGACCACTCGAACATCAGTTCCAGGTTGCTCAGCCGTATTCAGCAAAGTTGCGAGGACGAGTTTTACAAAAAGGGCATGTCCCACATGGTTGGTACCGAATTGGACTTCATAGCCGTCCTGGGTGAGACCATGGTCGACGGTCATGAGACCAGCGTTAAGAAGAAGAACATCAAGGCGTTGCGCTTGCTGGAGAAAACTCGTAGCCGCTTCGCGAATTGATTCAAGAGAAGATAGATCCATCTTGAGTATCTTGATAGGCGGAGCATTAGGCACCCGTTTCTTGATGTCGTTGATGGCTTCTTGAGCTTTGTTGGTACTGCGAGCCCCAAGCCATATCTCCGCTGGACCGTGTTTTGCGAACTCGAGGATGGAGTGCTTCCCTAGGCCACTGTTTCCTCCTGTAACAAGAATAGTCGTGCCCTGCAAGGAATGAATATCCGTGGCTGGGTTGAAATGGACGCCCTTCATTGTGGTAGGGGTAAATACGAACAACTGTCTGTTGTCTATAGCCCGGCGCGTAGGTGTAAAGATACCGCAAGCGACAGTTGTTGAAAAGCAAGCAGTAAGGAGTTTGAACTGTCCCAGAAAATCAAAATGACCAGAGAGAAGTGTGCTTTTAACTTTCGTGCAGGCTTAGCTTAAACGTTTGCAAATTTTAGCGGACAATGGACTTGCTTAACACCAGATCAGACCTTATCCATGTTCGAGACCATCGCTAACCTTATTCTGAAGCGACGAATGGGTTGAGATCCAGGTTAGAAACTCCTAGCCGTCGAGGCGGTGACCTGCTAAAGCCGGCCTCACGCAACGCAGCTCCGTGATGCCAAGCGTTTCGTCCGTAGATTCGATCCCGAACCAAATCAAGTGACACAGAATATCGCCACCTGCATGATCCTTGGTCCTTGTATCGAAGCTGGTTTCGAGAAGAGTTCCTCGCATCACTGTCCATTGGTAGCGCTTGATTGTTCTTCTGAAGATGTGGCCTAGACAGGGAAGGATTCGCATGGAGAAAGTTTCGTCCGTGAACGATACCGTCATTTTACCCTAGCCATGGACCAGAACAAATTGAACCCCGTTAAATCCGAGCGATAAAAGAGTGTGTTCGTCCTATCGCCGATGTGGATGAATCCAGATGCCAGCGTGGGCGTACAAGTCTACATATACCGGACCGTTTTCCAGGTAACAGTCTAGCCATCATCAACTTTCCAACCTTATCTGTTCCATTCTCACCAACTATGGCTTCTAGCAACAAGTACGCATCAGCCCATCAGCCTTCCCACGGTCCAGGTGACGCTCGTCCCACAGCGTTACAGATCATCCAGGATGAGGGTCTGGAAGGACAGTTCCCTGACAAAGTGATCCTTGTCACGGGTGCCTCTACCGGCTTAGGTATCGAGACATAGATAGTAGATATAGAACAGAATTCGTCTACTATATGTCTGGTAGGTTTGAAAAAAGTACGCAATATTGTATGTTATATGTAGAGACAGTTCATTGATTTGTTGCACTATGACTGTCACCAATCATATTCAGAGTAGAGATCTACTAGGTGATACGGTCTTTTTTTTAACGACTTGAAAAGTTGTAACACTACTACTACTTTAATTGTTCTAAGTGATCTTTGCGTGTAACTTTGTGGTGTATGAACGAATCCATGATCCAAACAGCAAAAGCGGAAGCGTTAACCCGATAAACACTGCCCACTGAATGACTGACATATCAATGAAAAGTTGCTTTACGCCTACACGTAAGAGCCACGCTGGTGCTGTCCTTGAAAGAGCAAATGACATAAGATGCGTAAGCAAATTGACAGATGCTACAGCTTCAGCTGCGTGGAATGGATAGCTGTCGATAGCATACGAGATAGCGGCAGAAGGTGCTAATGTGAGACCCGCAGCTTGCATGGCAAAGCCAACTGCAGGGCCAATGTATGATCCTTTGAGAAAAGTATAGCCAAAGAGCAATAGTCCGGGGGAGCAAACGACGAACGGTACAATCATACTGTACAAGCGGTATTCTGGTTGATGCCCGCCTCGCCTCTCGGAGAGCTTACGCGACAATAGGTCCACAACTGGACCAGCGATAGGAAAAGCGATGATGACTCCTATCATGCTTGTGCCGGTCCAATTACCGAGTTGAGCTGGCGTAAATAGGAATGGCGAAGGGGCGAACAGCTGTGAAGAACAGACAGAGATGACGATGACCCAGCTTTGAACAATGCCCCAAAGACCAGCGCAGCACAACGCAATGGGGTCGACGATGAATGGCAGGTGTCGCGAAAATGTGTTTACCCACTGCTTGATCCCTCCGCCTTGTATATGAGGATGTCTCAAATAGAGTATGCCTTCTCGGAGAGCTGTGGAGAAAGCCTTGCGGTGGTTCTGACTAGAAGCAGCCTCGGAAAGCTGCTCGTCCAAGACTCCAGCCGTCACCCCGGTGGAGCCACTTTGAGTAAATGATGTCTCCGGTAGTAGTAATATTGCAGTGAGGAGATTGAAGCCAACCAGAATCGCGATGATTCTGAAAATCCACCGCCAGCCCATGTGCAGCGCAATATGACCAGCAAATAACGGGCCCATTTGTGCACCTATCGTAAGGCACATGGTGTACACAGAAACCGTCTTGGAGTAATCGCGCTCGAAGTAGACATCTTTCCAAGAGTTAGAGAAGTTTTATCGCATACGTAACAT
This sequence comes from Boeremia exigua, assembly GCF_020726555.1. Taxonomy (NCBI): domain Eukaryota; kingdom Fungi; phylum Ascomycota; class Dothideomycetes; order Pleosporales; family Didymellaceae; genus Boeremia; species Boeremia exigua. The sequence goes on along the minus strand of NW_025763527.1, from coordinate 101,096 downwards.
CGATGATGTTATAACATACCTCCTATCACCGCAGGTCCAATGGCCTGCACAGCTCCCGCGCCAAAGCCTCCGAGGATTCTTGAACCGAGAAGACTGTTCAGAGATTTTGCATATATAGCCCAAATGCATCCAATGAGGAAGACAAAGTTTGAGACGATCAGTACGACACGCTTACCGAAGACGCTAGTGGTAGGAACCCAAATGAGGCTGCTGATGCCTATCATAAGTACAACATAGGATATCAGAGGTGCCACATCTGGGTAACCAACGCGGAATTCTTGGACCAGGTATACAAGGCTGGTGGCGGGACCGGCTGCAAAAAATTGCCCATTGAAGGTCATCATACAGATGTTGAACAGGATTACTGCTTTGAGCGAGCGTGGCCAGAGCTAATCAAATGAAGATCAGTGGTGTGATCACAATTCTGATTGAAATCAGCACTTACCTTTGGGTGATCTTGGATGTCAGTCAAACCGTTCTCGCTAGGTAGGTCGTCAACCTTTTCGACCATGGTGTTTTCGGCCTTCTCGGTATCATGTACTGATGGCATCATAACAGCACCTACAAGCTGTATTGAGTAGTGAGGAATGACTTTGTGATGTCTCTGATTCGATAGAGTGCTGATGAAAGCTCCGGTACAAAGCGTGCAGAAGGAATGCATTTAACATTTGTCTTTCGGAAACGTTCCGGTCGGTTCCATCTGCTGTATTACCGTGTTGCGGGACCTAGACTGGATTACTCCTTTCGCCCTTAAGTCGACACGGATTGTCTCACACCAACTATGAGCGTACCAATCATCCGGGTGGGGAAGCCTAGACCGTCACGTCCCCTACTATACCCCATACTTCCCCGCATCAATTGAACTAGGGGCTTGAAGGCGGTATCGAGCTTTTTTTTTTGGCTTTGGTACTTCTTCAGTATGCATTATTTGCAAAAAGCCAGTCATCTGCTATGCTGTTCTAGTCGTTTCTCCAAGAGTACTATAACTACAAAGGATAGGGTTACACATCTCAAATAAATGATCCAACAGGGCATGTTGCATAACTGGTATACCTGGTTGCTTTGAATTCAACGCGTATCGAGTAAGTGGCTTCAATATGAAAACGCTCATGATCATCGGATCGCTGTATGAGGGGTATGCACCAAGACTCCTGCTACAAATGCGGAAAGTCGTCTGGAATGCTGAGCAGCAGTTCCGCGCTTCTTAGCTTGTTGATTCTTCTTGTCGTACGTATCAGATTGAACCAAGCAGAGCACTTGTTCATCACTTTCTCTCAAGAGATGTCTCTACTCATATTGTTGCAGCGTCTAATTGGAATTTACTTTACTTACAAACTACGCAGATCCGGACCTTCGAAGCCCACCTGGTTGTCCCATCTTCGTTTGCTTCTCTCGAAGATCGACCGACAGGCTCCAGTTGTGAATTCTGAAGTCACTAGTCCTAGTCAAGGTCTATCTCTCGCACGATACCGTCCTCGTTCGGAATCGAATGCTCATTCCGCTTCGTCTGTTGGTAAGCGACACCTGGTCATGGAATGACTTCCGAGGGTGAGTGAGGGCAAACAGCAATGCCAATGTGTGGAGCCGATCCTTTGGCGCACCCTGCCTGGCCAGCTGTCCCTTCCCCACATGACCCTCGGAGAACTAACCGAAACGAGAAACTGAATTTTCTGGGGAACAGCACTAAATTAAATATGTCTTTTTCGCTACTGGTCGTGGATCGAAGGATGGGGCAACCCAAAGTCTTTCAACGAAAATGCAACCTATATTACTGCCATTGACGCTGTCAAGTCGATGCTGGTTTGTCAAAAGGTTAGATGTGTCGCTAAAAGTTTATCTAGCATAGTTTGCAAGCGAAAAATCTCCTAGTGTGAGAGAAATCGCTCCATTGATTGTTTGCGGGTTGATAACAATCTGCATATTTGTAACTTATTTGGCGCAGGTAGCAAGCGTCGTACATCAAACTACCGCACTGTCAACAGGACTTTGAACAGATTGACCAACGTATGTCAGTCAAGAACTGCAACTAATCGTGCTGAGCTTGACGTAAGGGACCTGTGATACGAGTGTCCCGTTTCGCGATCGTCATCGACACCACAAACCAGCATGTACAAAGAAAAGGTTTAAAGGTAGTCCCAAGAATGATTGATAGTTTGCTTTCCCCATATCAGAGATCAAGGCGATGATACCAGAGAAAGCTTACAAGAGTTCAGCGCTCGTTGTGGTGTGCTATTATAAAGATCCGGGTAACAGTTGCTCTTAGTGCGTTCCTTACTTCGCTGATGATGGGGCAGGCCATACACGCAATGCTGTGTACATTTCTTCCACCATCAACAACAGTACGTAGTATAGATGCACAGCAATGGAAAAAAATTATTCAACAAATGCCCAACTGTATTTGACCTTTAGGAGGTTGTAATTTTCTTCCAGGCGGGATCGTTGCTAATCTTTGCCCACCATGCTTTCACGTGTGGCCGTGACTCGATCTCTGGGGCATATCCAAGTCGTTCGCTCAAGAATTTGAAGCACGGAGCATTGAAAACCTCGATCAGGCTAAAACTCTTTATCATAGCGTAAGCTCATGTCGCTTGATAGAAAATTTGAGGGATATGCTTACCGCTCCAGCAAGCCACTCGTGTACCGCCAGTACCATCTCGTAATAATCCAGGACTTGTTTCAACTGACTTTCCAGTTGTGCCACAACCAAGAGATCACTATCTTGTCCTGTAAACATCTTCTTGAAAATTTTCTCCCAACCCAACTTGCTGACTACGGGATCAAAGTACGAATACTCGACGCTTGCAGCTTGTTCGAACTGGCCGAGTGCAACGCTATCAGTAGGCAGACTTAAGGAGCCAGGATGCCTCGAGATCAAGTAGCGAGCGATGGCACGAGATTCAAAAAGTTTGATCTCGTCGATTTGAATAGCTGGAAGCTTGCCGAACGGGTGATGCGAGGCGATGAAGTTAGCAGCCTTAAGTGGCACGCATTTGTCAGATTCTTTGCATAACCTTAATTGCGTCGTCGTTTGGTCACTTACGCGATGCTCATTCTTTTGCATGTCGACGTTCTGCAATTCATACGATATACCCAGTTTCTCAAGTACAAAAAGAACTCGTTGGGTGCAAGTGGAATAGCTAGCTCCGAAAACTGTAGTGGCCATGTCTTCTTGAATGTCGTGGTCTTAGGGCTCAAGAGAACACGGTCATCTCAGCTAGACAAACTAAAGTGCAACCAGGTCTTGTATGGTCTCGCCCCAACTCATGTGGTGATGACTGTGAATAGCGCGGAGCAGATCCATTGGCACCAGGCTCGGCTCCACAAATCGGCTGTCCCACCGGGACATACTGTAAAGTAGAGCATCGCCCGATCACGCTAAGCCTCGGATCGGGGGGAATAAACAACTCAATCGTCTAGACAATGACAACACTCGCGGAAGAACAAACAACTTTCTACGGATATCAACGAGTTGTCTGGTCAGTGCACAATGTTTGCGACTTAGTATGCACCAAGCATGCGGCCCAGGGAGAAGCAGGCCTGGAAACAAGAAGAGTTTAGATTCCGATTACTCAAATTACTTTGGCGCGGAGACGCTCTCGCTTGCTTCGAGACGCTTTAGGAGTTGCAAGTAGCCCCTGCTGATGCCCCAGCTTCTCAGAGAACCCATAGCGGCTATGGAGTGCTCGAGCAGCTTTCGTCTTCCCAGCCGGCACAGCAAGTTTGCGATACTTGGTAGCTTAATTCTTACGTGCCCCTGGTTTATCCAACTCCAAGCTCGATCATTGTCGGTACGCGCAGTTCCAAGGGTAATCGAACCCGAGTCTCCTGGTTCAATGGTGAAACCAGTGACTTCGGGCTTGTCGAAAAGTACAGAGTATAGCCAGAGCGTTAAGACTGCTCTGAGTAGATATGAAGGCATTGAGTAATGCATTGAGTGGCTGTTTCGGATGGTTTCGAAGAGATATCCCGCGTGAAAGACTGCCTCTCGACCCTGGTGAGGTGCTTCTCTCCAGGCCTGTGACATATGGGAGAGCTCTTCATCGGTCATCTGCCTATATATGCGGCTAAGAGCAACTTTTGTGACATCTACGCCTGGAGAGGAACCGATCATTAGCGCTGTGAGACAGATGGCCTTGTGCACCATTGAAGCCTTCAGATCGTCGACGGAGATGTCCTGCTGTTCATTCAAAGCCGAAAGAAAACTTTCCAGACATCTCTTTGCATGGGCACTGTCGGCAATGACCTGACCACTTGGTTGGAAGTTAGCATTTGACAGCCGCACTCTTTCCATAAGATCTTGCAGAATCACTTGTTTGCCCAGTGTACTCGTCTTCGACCAAGTGGACAACCAGCTGTCAGTGGATACAACCTCCGCCAATGATTTTGTGCGTCCTGAACCTGGAGTATAGTCAGACGAAGTGCCGAGTGGAGTCTTGTCTGGAAGACAGACCTAATCCTGGCGGATAACTCGCCCAGCTCTGAGCACTGTTTGCATTCCATCGTGCATCAGATTGAGGAAGGGAGTTTTTCAGCTCGTGGGAGTTCATGACTGTGGTCAGGTTGAAATCTGATTGGAACGCAAAGTCAACAAGCTATTGTTCGTGTAAGCAGACCAATTACGTCAGAAAGAGTCGCCGTGCCTACCCAGACGCCGAAACCTGTGCGCCTTCTCTCCTCATCCATGGCCCAGAGTCTCCAAGTCTGCTGCAGAGGTGCTTGCATCTGCAAGATCCGCTCGTGGGTCAAAACGTCTTCGAGAAGGCCTTTTCTCCTTGCGAGTGCCACAGGCACGGCTTGCAAGATTTCTGACACTTCAAGCGCTCGTCTTTCTCCAGAGTGTGACATGGCTAAGCTGTTCAGCATGACAACTTGCGTCATCCATACTGTCCGACCGTTCTTGTTCTGAAATTCGCACTAGAAAAAGACATGACGTTAGATTGACTGCTTCACAAAGACAAGAGACATAGCCTTACCTGGCGCGATGACAAGCGTCTTACGAGTTCATGAAGGCTCCTTGCACAGGCGAGAGAGTTGGGCAAATCAGAGAATTGTGCACCGATTGCTGCAACCACCAAAACAAGAAGAGGGGGTGTTTCAAGCGAAGAGAAAGTGGCCTTGTGTAGCACTGGGAATACTGGGTGAAAGTACTCAAAGTAGAGTTGGACCCAAGCGTTGATGATGGACCTTGCTGGGAGCTTTGGGCTGTTAAAGAGCGGATAATGTGGCTTGTTTTGCACGTCATCGATCAATCCGGCCACGGCGTCTACCTTTTCTTGTGATAGGCTTTCAACGTGTGCAAAATCTTCCAGATCCGCGTCAACAAGCGACTGTGGGTCGATTTCTGGCCAAGATAAGGGTGCATCTACTTCAATGGATGTGGGGTGGTATTGTCGAATGTCGACTGCATCCTTATCCATGACTGGTGTATGACTGCGGCTGTAAAGTTCGGCAAGGTCAGAAGCCGGAGTTGGAGGCAAATAAGGGCCTAAATTGTGTGACGGTGCCTTGTGTGTCATAGGCGGGACGACATCTATCCGATCGATATCCTGTAAGAGTTGAGCCTCGGCCTGGAGATCGAATGGTGCCGGCCAGAGAGCTACATCTAAGCCATCTGACAGCCAGTCCATGTTGCTCAGATCGTCGTGACATCCGAAAGTTTTCGGGGCAGCGAAGAAGTCAAGATGCATGAAGTCAGGGATTGTGGCATCGACGGTCCTTACGGGTGGTATGATACAGAGCTGGGGGTCGATGGCAGGCATGAACTCTGGTTGATCCTCCGCTGGGGAGGGCCCGGGCGCTGAAACGTTGCGGCCTGCGCAACTGGCTTGTGCCTCAGAAAAGTGGCGTTTTGGCTGTGGTTCTATTGTGGGACGCTGGGAGGCAGTTCTTCTTCTCTTGGGAGATTCGTAAAGGCATTCGGAGTCGGCGGAGGCACACTTCTCGCAGGGACGCTTACCATCACATTTGACTTTGGCGGTGCTACAGCGTTTACACGCGCGCGAGACTCGCTGCCGCTCACTATGCTCCGAAGACCCCATGGCGGTGGTTTGCAGGTGTGTCGAGGCGTGATGGCGGGCGAGAGAGTCGATGCGGCCAAAGTCGCTTCCGCACACGGAGCAGGCGAAGGGCTTCTCTTTAGTGTGGGTGCGCAGATGGCGCTGGTGGTGCTCGCGTCGATTGAATGTGTCGCCGCACTCATTACAGGTCCATTGATCAGGCATGGTGATGGGATGGTGGTGACGACATGGCAGGAGACGGTGTGGATGAAAACACGATCTAGTCTGGGCCAAGGACAGCAAGCATCTCAGATAGTGCACTAGGCCACGGCATTATGTATACGCTACGAAGTGGACCCCATAATTCCGTTTCCGCCGTTCCCGCAAACTAGGCAGGGATTACTGCGGGGATGCAGCACGCTAAGTGCGGCGACGATTCCGAGACACATGACCGAAACCCCACACACAATTTAGGGTTTTTTTTTGACCGTCAGCCATACCACCCACTCAGAGTGTGAAGCTATCACAATCTTGGGCTTCCGAGCAGTCTCTGCAGCACCGACTGCAATGCATCTTTATGGTTATCGACTGTGTTCGCCCTCCATGCGATGAAGCCGTCCGGACGTATTAACAGCGCCTCGCCCACCTGCAGCTTGCACCTTTTGCGCAGCTCACCCTCGACATCGCGCCAAGGAGTTGACGTCTCGTGCAGTTCGTATGCATCAATAGGTACCAACCCACTCGATGTAGCAGTCTGCGCCGCGGTGACCCACGGTGAGTCACGCTCGGCTGCAACCAGCACCATATTTTGCCGCACTAGGTCCAATGTTGACAGACGCTCGGCATCCTTGTTCTCACCCTGTAGCCATACATGTGGAAAGCGGGACCCAGCAGTAGCAGAGGGCGTGAGGGGGTTTTCGAATGGCTCTCCACGTTGTGCGACACGGTCATCTTCGTGTACCATAGCGCCGTCGGCATAACGATAGCCAATCTCCACCGTCAAGTTGGGTTCCTCGGCGATGGGGGGCTGTACATGATCAACCCGGTTGTAGAACCGCTTGGTGGCCTGATCGACTGCGAAAGCGTCGACCGGCTGTCGCTCTTTGGTATATGTTTCCAGCAGCTCGTGAGACGCAAGCCCCTTGAGTACGAACGCGAGCTTCCATGCAAGGTTGTGAGCATCGCCGATGCCAGTGTTGCCTCCAAGACCACCTGTCGGCGGGACAGTGTGCGCAGCATCACCAGCGATCAGTACGCGTCCGCCGTGCGACTGCAGTCTGTCTGCATTGTACGATGTCATCGTCCAGTACGAACACTTTTGAATTTCCAGGTCCATGTCTTCGGGCAGCCCAGACAGAGCGTAAACGAATCTGCGCGCCTCTTCCGGACTAACACTGCCCTCAGGAAAGTCGTCCCTGCCGCCTGCTCTATTGAGCATGACAATCGCTGCCTTGCCCTGGTTCTCCAGCCGGAATCCTCCGCTGACATCAGAGTTGAGCACGTAGACAACGCCATGTACAGAACGACTTCCGAGATGGGGTGTCAAATCTCCCACAATTCGCATCGAGAGACTATTCCGCAGGGTGCCAACGCCGCTCAGCTTGATGCCTTCCTTTATTCGGGTACTGCTTCGATTGCCGTCGCAGGCGACGAGGTACTGCGCTCTGTACTTCTTATATTTCTTGGTCTCCAAATCCTGCACCACCACCAGCACGCCAGTCGCATCTTCTTCGTAATGAACTACGAGCTTTCCATACAGCTGTGTGCAGCCAAATCTGAGTGCGTTGGATCGTAACAAAGGTTCGAACATCGCCTGAGTGATCCAGAGCCAGCTAGTGCAAGGTGTCACGTCCTGGACTTCAGCAGAGTCGTTCTCTTGCACTTGTGCAATCACCTTACCGCCAACTAGCCTCTCCACTACCAGCATACCTGCGTCGATGTCGAATTCCTTAGCGCTCTCAGCCTTAGCATCCGCTTCCAAGCCTAGTTGACGCAGGATTTCAACAGTCCGATAATTTAACCCAGCAGCCCGCGGGTGAGTACCGGAGGGTGGGTGTCTGTCGAAAGAAATACTTTTGATGCTAAAGCATAGTCAGAACTGCTTTCAGTAGGGCTTTGTTGAGGTCCGTACCCATGGTACCCGAGAAGCAAACCCGTCATCATGCCCACCATGCTTGATCCTATAATAAGCACTGGCCATTCCTCTTTTTCAAGTGGGATGCTGCTATGGTCAAAGGCTCCAAATTCGATCTCCTTGACGTCGCTGCCAAACGATTGTGGAGGACGGTCGACCTCGTGGTCGTGACCATCGTTGCTTGCTATGGTGTGATCGTCAATCGACATGTTGCTTACTCTTGTGATCTCAAGGAGACGAGGCTTTGGTTGAGGTCTCCCAAATATCGACTTCCGCGATTCCTCTATGTTGGACGTTTCGCCTTTCTACCACATATAGCACGAGTCCCTTTTAAGCCTGCGCCTCACGGTAGAGAGTGGGACCCGAAGTCTGTGTGCGCTAATGTCATTCGTGCGGTACCACGGCTATGCCCACAAGTTCCCGATCGAAACCCGGTAGAGGGCGGCAGCTTGAGTCGGGCGATCCCTGATCAGTGCCCAGCGACATGACTGCTTGTCACGACGTTCGGATTCTCGACGCGGTCTGTACGAAGGGTCCCAAGCTTGACGTAGTGTTATCAGAAGTGCTCACTGTGGTCTCAAACTAATGTGGTAACAATTCAATTTGAAGTCGGATTCAATTACAGCAGCAATCGCAGGTACTTCTAATCCAAAATCCTGTTACTATGTTATTAATTGCTTATGTGGTGTCCCTATATCTTAAGGGCATTTTGGGCCAATTGCACCGGAAAGGAATCCCACGCATACAACCACATGTTATCAGGCATTCTGGCGTCCGGAATGAATTGCTTCAAGTCTTTCATCACAGCCTCTCGATGCTCATCACCCACTCTAGACATGAAGAGGATCGTCACAGCCTGCTCGTAACGAATAGAGTTGTACGTCTTCAGTCTTTCGCCAATCTGTTCGGTACTGGTATCCGCTGGGAACAGCGTACCAAGAGTTGCCGCGTCCTCCAATGCTTGTGCGCCACCCTGACCTTGATCTGAAATTGCTGTGAGCGAGGTGGTCAAGACTACACACGTATGGTTGCATTGGACTTACGGGGAAGGGTTGGATGCGCCGCGTCACCAATAAGAGCAAGTCGTTCTTTGTAGAATATAGGGCTTGGGTCCCGGGAAGCCAGGCTCCACTGTTTGACGTCTTCAGCCATGCTGCACAGCTCGCGCAGTTCGGGACTGAAACTCTCAACCTCAGCCATCATATCGTCATGACTCCCCGCGTTTTGCCAGGATGACTCGACAACCTGGCCGTCCATGTTGTCGGGGTAAACCATGACAGCATTCATAAGTGTTCCCGTACGGCATGGATAAAGTATCAGCCGTCGATCTTGGGCACAGAAAGCATTGAGAGACCGAAGGCCTATCTGGTCAATCAGGTTCCTGGTCACTGGGTTGGCTCGTAACTTGTCGGTGGGCACAAGGAAGCGAAAACAGTTCTGTCCGGTGCTTCTCTTCTTCTGAGTCTCGCCAATGACACTGTTCACCGTTCGTGACTATTAGATTGTCAGCACGTGAAGTACAAACCCGGCAGCATTACATACGTGCAAACCATCTGCACCTATGATGAGATCTGCTTGCAATTCACGCCCATCTTCCAGTATAACCTTGCCAGTCAAGGGATCCTGAAGTGTGTGTTAATGTAACTGTTGTATTCGGGGAAACAAGGTCGAAAATGACATACCACGGAGTCCACAGCACAAGAAAGATACATCTTCGGCTTCTTTCCGGCAAATCCGTCTTCTGCTTTTTTCCTCAATGCGTTGTGCAAGTCCACACGATGGACTAGCAACCACGGATCCTCGATATTCAACTTTTTCTGTAGCTGATCGGTGATCTTTCTGGTCAGCTTGGCAGTGTTCCGCAATTTGTGTCCCGCAAACACCTACCGCAGGCGTCGCGATGAAATTTCCTTTGTGGTCCCACACACTCAGATGGTCGCACGGAGAAGGCTTCATGGCCTCTAGATTGAAGCCCCACGGTTCCAGGACTCGAGTGGCATTGGGGGCCAGGTGTATTGCAGCTCCAACTTCGTTGTGAAATGCAGATTTCTCATAGACCTGAGGCAGATACTGTGAGTAGATTGCTTGCATACGCATCTTCGATATGTTTTCAAACCATACCTCAACATCATGTCCCGCTCTGGTAAACGCAATAGCTGCCCCCAAACCACCTAGGCCCGCACCGACAATTATGACTTTCAAAGGCATGATCAACTTGAGAACTACCAAAGCACCAGGAAAAGCAAGTTTCAATATCGAGTGTCCGTGTCTTTCCTGACTGTATAGACCGTATGAAAGTTTAGTTCCCGCATTTACGACAAATCTATGACCACCACTATGTAAGGACGCTCTTGAATTAGTGTGGGGATGTACCGTAAGAACTCCTTTCTCTGGTAGAACGCTAGCAGGGTTTATTCAGCCGCAGTAACTTGATAAAGTAGACAGCGTGTCCCTTAAGGAACAGTCTTGATGCTGTGATTGATCCCCCGCATTTAAGTCCCCTGCTAGCGTTGTGCCAGAAAGATATGATTTTACGATACCCGCGATCTCGTGCCAGTTTGCCCCGCACTATGTTGGATCCCGGTCCGAATCACACCCACTTCTGACACGGATAGTGTCCACACAGTTGCGAGTTTCGGCACATCATTCGCGTGCCGTAACCGGCATTATGTTGAGAAGGATTGCACCGGAAACAAGGTGCGGTGAAGTTCCAAGGGGGCGTGTACACTTTGGACGATTCCCGGTGGGGAAGTTCCGAACGGCGATAAGCGGACATCAATGTCTACACCCATATCACTTTGTCTGTTCATAGCACCTAGATCAAAACAACGTCTCAGCTCCAGATCTTGGACTTGAACATAAATCTATAGACACGTGAGCTGCATTTCAAACCATCTCAAACATGCCTTCTTTGGAAAAGATTCGCGCTATATTCGACCTCATCAGCACAGGCCAAACGCAGGCCTTTTTCGAGAATATTGATGAGAATGTTGATTGGACCGTCAAAGGTAAGTCAGAAGTATTCCACTATCTGTCTGACGAGCGCGCGTTTTGCATCTGTACACATGAGTGCACCAGTCTTTCCACGTCTCACCAACGCACAGGAACATACTGCCCGATCTCCGGACATTATAAATCTAAACAAGCATTCCACGAAGGCACACGCGCTCTGTCGTCAACATGGGCTACACCACTCTGCCTCGTCGTGCAAGATATCATCCATGACGGGGCAAACAAAGCAGCCGTAGAGCTGAAGGCTGTCGGTGTGGAGTGCAAAGATGGACTGAAGTTCACAAACGAGTACGTATGGGTATGTCATTTCAATGACCAAGACAAGATCGTGAAGATCAATGCATTCATGGATACGTAAGATGAGTCCTAGCAGAGTTATGTGCAAAAGAAATACTGACATCAATCAGAGATTTGGTGACCAAGGCGATTGAGCGGAATCCATTATAACGCAAAAGCAGATACGGGTTTTGACTATATCGAGGATTAGATTGGCTGAATAATGTTCCTGCGCAGATTGCATTAGTTGTGAATAAATACAGGCAATGCTTACAAGTTCATTTGCAGTCTAGGACTGCGTGATGCGATGTGTCAAAACGTCTTGGAGAAAGGGTTGATCGTGATCCCACTCGCCCGACTTCCACAATCGACAACTGACACAGGAAGAACAGCACGCTGACGATTTACCTAGACGTTTATTAGAATTGCCGCAGTGACAGGTTGAGATGCAAGGTACAGCTGATGCCACCTTCAGTAGTCACTTCATCCTCAAAGTCATAAGATATCAGAGTAGCATCGTAAAAGTATCGCAAAACCCGCAGAAATATCCCAAAGCACATTCTAACATTTTATCTACTCATTGATCCGCTTGAAATACCTTGGGAACACCGAAGTCGCCTAGTTCTTCCCCATTAGGACCGGCTGCAGCTTCGGATAGAAGAAGAGCAAAGAGCATCCGGCATGGTCTGTCTGTATGATTATTCCACTGATGCATAGTCTACCCACAGTAAGCTATCAATCTGTAATTTTCAGAGTTCATACACGCACGGCTTGCTGCACGACCACGTCTCCCGCCCGTACAATTGTCTTGGATCCATCCTCCAGCACGAGTTCGATCTCTCCGTCCATTACGATACCGTAATCGAGCGATTTTGTGCGATGATTGTGACCTGTGGAATTGGCTGGAAAATCGACGACACGAATCAGGGAGCCTTTGGTGTATATCTGGGTACCACCTGCCGCAGCAGCATCATGATCGGCGAGCTCAGCTGGGTATCGGTGATTCTGCCAGATAGTTGCAGCATTTGCCGCGAAGCCTGGCAGGGGTTCGAGCTTGTCTTCAATCAGCACCATCGACTTCCCGTTCTTGTGGCCGGTTACGACCCGTCGCAGTGATTTGGACATGCTGTATGGTTGTGTCACAGGATGCGCGGTCAATGCGTTGAATATGATATTTGGCTGCGCGGACATTGGATTAGAAGAAGTATTGTCGGTATTGACATCAAAGCCGCCCTGAGTCTTCTCGTCTATCTTCCGACAGCTGCCGGTAGCAAGGTCACCATGAGTGTCTGCATGTGGAGAAGCGCGCTCCGGAAGCCCACACGGCCCCACACGCTAGTCTCCTTTCAGCTCGTCGTAGAGCTGTCAAACTTTCTCCACACGCAAGAACCTTTGTGACCACCCGCAATTCCCTAACGCCGTAACGTCCGTCTGCCCGTGAGAGAGGTACGACTCAATGGGAGATTACCTGGATCCCGCTTAAATGGTACTCATTAGGTACAATGGCAATCGATCCCTACCCAAGTCATAGAGCCTTTACTCCAACCACACCACACCGCTAATTCAGCAATGTCTCTCACAATTAACGGCATTGATGTCAAACTTGTAGATGCGAATCCTCCTGGCTCGCAGCAAGCTGGTCCCTATACCGGGTTCAACCCTTCGTCTACGATTCTGCACAAGGGTCATAAGAGACCTGGACGAGATGATGTAGCAGCATTTCGCTCCGATGCTGTTTGGGAGAAAGATGTTCCTGTACCCATGAGGGACGGCGTAACTCTTCGTGCGGATATCTTCAGACCAACAACTGGGCAGAAGGTTCCTGCAATTCTTCTCTGGAGCCCCTACGGCAAAGACAACAACGGTGGGGGAGCACTCAAGCTATTGTGTGTGTCTGGAACATTGCTGATATCAGAGTCATCCAGGTGTACACGGATTGCATTTGCAACCAGGCCGATTCGGTGTGCCTTACAATCGAACGAGCACCTATGAGAAGTTTGAGGGTCTTGATCCTGCCGAATGGGTTGCCAAGGGCTACGCTATCGTCAACTTTGACTTGAGAGGCACTTGGGACTCGGAAGGAACCATCCCGTAAGTTCTCCTTAGAAGCCTGCCACGATGCTTGTTAATGCAAATAGCTGGCTGGGTAAGCAAGACGGTCAAGATGGCTATGACGCTGTCGAGTATATTGCGACGCTCCCATGGTGCAGCGGAAAGGTTGCTACGGCTGGTAATAGCTGGCTAGCCATGGCCCAATGGTTCATCGCAGCAGAACAACCACCACATTTAGCTGCTATTGCACCTTGGGAGGGCGCATCTGACTTCTACCGTGATACTCTAGCCCGTGGCGGAATAGGATATCCGTACTATCTCCTATGGGGCATGCTTCAGGACACTATGGTGGGCCGTGGAAAAGCCGAGGCTGTTGTTGACATGCTAAAGCAATATCCTTTGTACAACGAGTACTGGGATGACAAACGTGCGAAGCTGGAGCAAATTCATACTCCGGCATACGTACTGGCAAGTTACTCCACGTCGCTTCACACCTCGGGATCAATTGCCGGGTTCAATGACATAAGCTCTAAGCACAAGTGGTACGTTTTTGAAACTTAGTCTTCGTACTTCTTCAGCTAAGATATCCTGCAGGCTCCGAATACATCCGAGACAAGAGTGGTACGACTTGTACTCTGAATACGCCTCCGATGACCTTCAGAAGTTCTTTGATCACTACCTCAAAGGTACTGAGAACGGTTGGGAGAAGACATCCAAAGTCCGATTCTCAGTTCTACCCTTTGATAGCTCGGTGAGTTAGCCTCGAACCCATGTTCTAAATTTGACTGATCCAAATTTTAGCCACCTGTCACAAACATTGAAACGACGCGATATCCCATTCCCGAAGCTAAGCAGACCAGGTTCTACCTTGCATCCCAGGGTAACCTCTCTGCTACTCCAAACAGCTTTCCAGCGGTGGAGTCCTATCAGTCCGACATAATTCCACAAGGCGTAGACAATGATCCTGAAGAGTTGATGTTTTCCATTAAGTTCGACAAGCCAACCTGGCTTGTCGGCTACTCAAAGGCTGTCTTGTATTTATCTGCTGACTCGGCTGACGACCTTGATGTATTCGTCCAGTTACGTAAGCTGAACAAAGCCGGTGGTAACACCCTGCAACTCAATGTACCCGCAGATGCACTCATTCCCCCGGCTAAGGATGCCTCGGAAGTCTCAAACAGTTGCTTTCTCAAGTACTATGGGCCCAACGGCAGCTTGAGAGCTAGCCACGCTGTGACCAAGGTCAACAGTACCAAGAACGATTCTTGGCCTACTTACACAAACGACCGACAGCAGAAGATTCAACCCGGCTCAGTTACTCGCCTGGAGATACCAATTTGGCCTGGTGGTATGGCGTTTGACGTTGGAGAGTCTCTTGCGATCAAAGTCTCGGGACACTACATGTCTCCGATGGAGGTTGAGCAGCTGAATGGGTTGACAGTCACCGAGAACAAGGGAAAACACAACTTGCACTATGGAGAACAGTACGAGAGCTATATCGAGGTACCTCTTGCTGCCCCTTTTGATCAGTAGTCTACATGAGGATGTAAATGGAAAAATGCATGTCTGCCTTGTCGAGCCTGCGGTCGATTTGTCCTAATTGTACGTTTAATGAGAGCCTTCGTATTGATTGCCGTGAACGACTGTCAACTGGTGTCTCTCTCGTGTCCCCACACCTACCATCTTAGACTTCTTGACTGATTCAAAGAGGGCTTCGCAGACTGATGTCTCCAATGTCTCCTATCTCATCAGTTCTCAGTACGACGATTTATGTCGAAGCATGATCGTCAAGACCCGATGCCTTGTACAAGTGATGTAGTGCCTACATGACTAAGCCGTTTAAGTGATACATACTACAATATCATGTAGAGTTCTGCATTCATAATCTCAACAAATGTAGAAACATTGTTCATGTGCGATGAGGTTGCTTCATCTGTGTAACCACATTCTACAACCACGATAAGAAAGATACCCCAGACTTGTTAGCGCCACGAGGCCCATTGCCGCTCCAAGTATCAGTCCTTGCTCAAAGTATGACATACGACCACCCTGAGGTTGCTTCACTATCTTTGTGTTCAACTTCGCTGGCTTCGTTCTGTGACCTTGGGAGCTAGATGTCGTCTTTCGGAGCATGGCCTTGCTTTCGGAAAAATCTTTGAGATGGTAACCATGCGTAATAGAACTGTTTGCCGAGCGACAGCTTGTGAGAACTGTTCCAGGTTAGCACTTAATATATTGATGTGTGATAAAATGTACCAAGAGAGCGATTTGGTATGTCGTTGATGTAGACGTGGGAAGCGGTGATGAAGTTTCCAAGGTAGAACGCTTCTTTGTCTCCAGCAAAAATATAGATAACCTGAGACCCCGTGCCGGTGTTTCTGGGCTAAGATCAGCACTGCTATCTAGGTCTAAAAAGATAACATACATCTTGTTCAACAGATCGATCGTGTGGTCGAGACTTCTTGTAGATACTAAAATGATCTCTGAGTTGTCTGACAGGCTCACTGTCACGGCTTTCCTACACCTTGATTTAGCCTTTCCGCTACGCTCATCACTTTCAAGAGACCTACTCTACTGTAGAAAAAATCGGGCTTTGCCCCTTCTGGCCTTGAATCTTCGAGTGACTGAGTGAGAGGCCACTGTAGTGCCTTTGAAGCCACTCAGTCAGGTTGTCGTTTTTCCAATCGTGTTGCACTGGCAGTTTCCCTTTGACTGAGGCGAATATAGATTCATCAACAAAGAACAACCGCGGGACTCGTAAATGATTGCCGCTTGGCCGATCTAAGTGTATTAGCAGAGTCACCTGTTTCGAGGAGGGCTTATCTCATACCCGGCACAGCTTGGAGAACTCGCTTCACAACCTCATCTATAGAGATGGTAACACTGCGGTCAATGATACCAGCTGGAACACCATAATATGGTTCGAGTAGCCGAATGGATGGGTTCGCGGCGTGAACAAGCGGGGAGACTGTGTTGCTTGTCTCAAGGCTGTGAAGAACAACTGTAGCGTACTCTGCCTGAGCGAAAGATCTGTAAGTCGACTCATTCGCTGATTTCTCAAAGTGAAATGCCTCGCAGTCTAAGGTTTCTAAGATTGTACGCTCAAGCAAGATGCCAGTCGCAGGGAGAGAGGGAGAACCAAGAACGATTGTCGGGCTGCCTGCAGCCAAAGCGGCAGCCAATGGGCCGATGATCGAGATGATGGGCGAAAAAGAGAGCTGCACAATCAATGTTTTCCCCAGGGGGACAAAAAAGCCTGCGGTTGTTCCGCCTTTCTTGATCTTTCTTTCATCGTTCAGCACGTGCTGGAAATCCAACTGTTCGTACAGGGTGTTGATGGCATCAAGGGCGGTGATGAGCTCTGACGTAGCAAGTTCGGGGGTATTATGAAGGTCTTCATGAGTCTTGTTACTATTCCGTAGATGCTACAATTCAAGTGATCAGGTGTGAATACATACCTTGTTCCAGTGCGCGAACAAAATCGTCGAACCGCTGTCGAATTGATTGATGCAAAGCTGCGAGCTGTTTTTGTCTTTCCAACACATTTTCTAATCGGCCTTCAATCCAGGCAATATCAAGTCTTTCCACAATCTCTTGAGCCGACATGGTAATCCTTGAGGTTATCAGTGTTTGTCAGACCTTTGGACTTACTATGATTTTAAAAAGTAAGACACAAACACACCTGCTGCGGAATGGCTGTCCAGCTCTCTGTACAAGAATGCTACGCACTATACGCAAGACAGAAATGGTGCACTTCGTCCACCGTAGTACCTCCGTTTACAGCCGGTTGGTGCGGGTCGGCTCCACATCAGCCCGCTCTTCCCCACCATTCCAGGAACAAAGTCGCGGCTAGAAAGGCCGAGAGATCGGAGCTAGATCCCTAAAGTGGAGTCTGTAAGATTAGTACATGTAGTAATTATTACCAACCTTCGGCAAAGATAAGTTCAGACAGCAGGGTACATATCTCTCAAAACCACAGCTCAACCTGAACAGGACAACGTCACATCGCTAGATCATGGCAACTCAACGTAATGGCGGTAAGAACTTGAATCAGAATTACGAGAGTCTAAAGCTGACCATGATAGGGATCGCTCCCGTGTTCTTGTTCGCTCATGGCTCAACCATGATGCTAGGCGAGGAATCCGAACCAGCCAAGGTTTGGGAGCAAGTTGGAAATGAAGCTCTGAGAAGGGGAATAAAGAGGATTGTGATGATGGTATGCCGTGTACCGCGATCATCGAGAATTTTAGCTAATCGAGTCCCACTAGGGTGCACACTGGGAGTCTCCAGGTGACACAATCGAGATCAGCATGAATCCAGGCCCCAAAATGCTTCCAGTTGGCTCAGTGAAAGACTCGCGCTACATGCCCTACAAGGTCCAACCAGATCTTGAAGGGGGTGAAAAGGTGATCAAACTACTAAAGTCCGCTGGCTTCAACGTTAAGGCGGCTCCAAAATTCGACTGGATTCACGACACGTTCTTGATAATTATCCGCATGTTTCCGCACTGCGTTCCGCTTCCTACAACTATCGTATCTATGAACGCAAGATATGAATCGCACTTCCATCTCAAGATTGGCGCCGCACTCCGCCCCCTACGATATGAAGATACCTTAATCATTGGGAGTGGAGGGTCTGTACATAATCTGTACCGTAATCATTGGTCAGATATGATGCTGTACCGTGACAACTTTTCTCAACCTGTGCCACCGGGAACATGGGCATTGGAGTTTCGACAGGCCGTGGAGGATAATATTACCAACAACACGGGCCCGGAGCTCCGACGCGCTATCACAAGGATGATGAAACACCCTAGATATAAGGAGGCACATGGTACTGATGATCACTGGATGGCTTCTCTCTTCGCAGTCGGTGCTGCTGGAGGTAAGGAGGATGAAGGCCCCAACACAATGATAGCTGAGTGTTGGGAGCTCGTGAATATGTGTAATACACAATATCAGCTTGGTAGTTGGGATGCGTATAGAACGATTCAATGACATCTTGAAATTTTTGTCAGGTTCGCAATTTGATTGACTCCTAGGTCCTTGAACTTAAGCGCAACTCGTATTCTACACCCACATTGACATTTGGTAGCTGAAATGTCTCGGAATCCTTCACAGCGTCCAAGTTGTCCTTGTATCTAATGACTTAGTGTTTTAAGCGCCGACCTTGTCAGATTACATCTGGCCAAGTATGAGACGAGTGTTTGCAAATGCCTCTAAATTTGATCCCCCATCACACGTTCATGAAATCCAATGCTTCACTCAAAAATTTGCTACATCTGTATGAATTCTGCAATTCTTTGAAATCTTTGGTACCTGTTCACCACTCGCCACCAACCTGGTTTAGTCCAATATCGGTCACTCTACCAATCGTGTTCCTCCAGGTCCAGCTGGCTGACTGCATCCGAGATTAATCGCATGTAAGAGTTGCACAATAACTTGACTTACAGCAATCGTCATGCAACCGAATACCATGACTGCCCCTACTGTTCTGAAAACCGCATTCTGTCGCCTCTCCTCTAAATCAAGCTCTCTGTTGACTGGACGAAACACTGGCACTCTCCTGTATGTATCTTCCCACCAATCTGGATTTGAAACGGGTCGTGCAACTGTCGGATGGGCTGCAAGAGTCGGATCGAAGTCGTCCGGTTGACGATGACGCCACTGACCAGCAATCTGCACATAGCCATCGTTTGGCTCTGGAGTCGATCGATGTATGTCATAGTCAGCAAGCAGAGTAAGAAGACCTGGATCAACTCTCTGGCGCCGGGTGCCGTCGCTGTCTATCACAGTTGTCGCGGAAACTGCAGCCATAGGGTCACTTTTGGGTTTGTGGACACAGAGCAGGTCAATTCGAGGGTGGACGACTTTTTTTGGTCTGATTTGTTTGAAACGGATACATATCAGGTACTGGCAGGATGGAACTGAATTGCCTGGCCACGGAAGGGCCAAGTCACCGATGCAGTATTAGTGTGACGGACAAGGTTGGGTAAGGAACCAATGACAGACGTTGTGGAGCCGAACCGAACTTGAACGATTACCCCACTCCGCCACCTCACGCCCGGCCTGACCACATCCACTTTGGAGTGGAGACGAGGTGGAAACAACATCGGCCGCTCCCACTGGCGTTCTCCAGGCGTCAATTTGTATTCTAAGCGCTTATCTCAGAGTGGAATTAGCTTCATTAATCTGTTTGAGAATGTACATGTACAAATGCATTCACCACCTTGACTGATTGTAGTGCAGACACAGCACAGCGACAATGGCTTCTGACAAATATCTTAAGATTGATCGTGACTCGTTCCCCTACATCTTTATACAACACAAGGAGATCCCGCTGAAAACATACGACACTGGCTTCCTGCGTTGCAACATCTATCTTCCCGCAGATGCAGCGCCTTTTGGCAGTCGACAGTACCCTGTCATTGCGACCTATGGCCCATGTGCGTATCTTTATTCACGCTCCTGTATCTCAGCCCTTAAAACTGACTTTCTTCACAGACGGGAAAGATGTTCCTTATAAGGTCTTCTTCCCCAAATCTTGGGATCAGCTCAACCCGGCAATGAAATCCGAGCACGCCGCCTGGGAAACCCCAGATCCGGGCTATTGGACATCAAAAGGCTATGTTGTCGTGCGGGTAGACGAGCGCGGCGCAGGTCAAAGTCCAGGAGAACTTGATACGATGTCACGGGGCACTAGTGAGGCCTTTTACGACGTGATAGAGTGGTGTTCAGAACAAGAGTGGTCATCCGGCAAAGTTGGACTACTTGGTATAAGCTATTATGCAGGCACCCAGTGGAGAGTGGCTGCGAGAAGACCAAAAGGCTTGGCAGCCATCATCCCATGGGAGGGTATGAGCGACTATTACCGCGATCGTGTGAGGCATGGCGGTATACTCTCCGATAGATTCATCAGTATGTACTCCTGGATTGGCAAATCAACACTGAAGCTAACCAACACATGAAGAATTTTGGTGGGAGAATGCTGTCAACAAGAATCAGTACGGCAAGCCCGGTCGTACGGCCGGAGGATGGGGTTCTGATACTCTGGATGGAGATCTCGACGAGGCATCCCTGGTCGCCAACCGACGAAACCAGATGGATGATACAGCGAACCACCGGTTTCTTGATGAGGAGTACTATTCCAGTCGCAACTTTGACGTTGAGAACATTGAGGTCCCACTCCTTAGTGTCGCGAATTGGGTAAGGGAGCTTTGCCTACACTAATTGCTCTGACTGACAATCACTGTTAGGGTGGAATTCTTCTTCACCTTCGTGGCAACGTTCTTGGTTGGATGCGCGCCTCTTCCAGATACAAATTTCTGCACTTCATCGTCGGTCGGCACGATTTGCCGTTCTATTACAACCACTCCGCCAAGTTGCAGCTGTCATTCTTCGATTCTTTTCTCAAGGACAACGACTATGACGGCTGGAAGACTGGTGAGCAACCACGCGTAAAGTTGACCTTACGAAAAGGTGATTGCGGCGTCGACGATCCGGTGCGTGAACTTGGGTTTCCAACACGCGGAGAGGCTGATTGGCCAATACCTGACACAAAGTATACAAAGTTCTTCTTGAACGCACAACACGAGTTGTCAGAAACTCAGAAAGATGAGAGGATAACAATCTCATACGAAGCATTGACCAATGAGCCAGTGCAGTTCAGGCACACTGCTGCCACAGCTCTAGAGGTGACTGGCCACATACTAGCACACTTGAGCGTCTCAACAAGTAGCAAGAACGGGACACACCCTACCGACATCGACCTATTTCTCACTCTACGAAAGTTGGCTAAAGATGGATCGGAGGTCTTCTACACAGGCACAATGGGTGACCCTGTTCCACTCGTTAAAGGCTGGCAGCGTGTGTCATTGCGTAAAACCGACCCCTCAAACTCCCTTCATCGTCCGTACTTGCCCTATCGAAACTACTACGCCTCGGACGTAGAGGAAGTGCAAGCTGGTGAGGTTTACAAAGTTGATGTCGAAGTTTGGCCAACAAATTTTGTATTAGAGGCTGGAGAGACATTGTTGTTTGAGCTTGCGGGACACGATACCCAAGGTGTAGGCAACTTTTCTCACGATCACCCCCAAGACCGGAAGACAGGTGTTCTGAGCGGGACAAACAATATCCACGTTGGAGGCGACGATAGCTGGTTATTGATCCCTATCATTCCAGAGAGGTAGTAGAAGAGCTACTAGATCCAAATGGCAAGCAAAGAATATAGACAATAAGTTTAGCAACCTATGAATAGCTGAAAGTCTCCATAAATTTTCAAGAATGCACCTATCGAGAGACCATTAATTTGCATCGTAGGTTGTATGCTAGCAGACTCTGGCTTGATGTCGTAACCCCATAGTCATGAGGCTCTATAAGGCGTGAAAGAGAAGATAATTACTGAAGATGTAGATAAATCTGATTGTTCATAAAGCCAATTGAAGATATTATAGCATCTACACAAGACTAGACAACGACAGACATAGTCACGTCATCAATAAACAAATCGTACATCTGGGGGTCCCCGCTAGGCAGACTGCATGCTCCATCTACTAGCAAAACCTGCTGGATAGCATCTCCTACAGGAATATCGACCTGTGTTGAGATAGATGTGTAAGAAGTGCCTGGACGAGCGAACTCGAGAAGAGCTAGATCGCCAAGGTATATACTCACCGAACAAAAACCGTTGGTAGTCTGCTTTGCAAAAACTTTCAATGTTATACGACGCTCCAGGTATAACTGTCACAGTCTGGCTCAAATAGACGTCGAATCCGCCGTTTGGTATGCCTCGACCGCGAATGGCATATGCTCCTGTGCGGGGTTCTATCTGGACGCGACCGCTGGCCCCGGCGTCGATGATGTAGAGACGTTCCACAGTCCAGTCAGTAGGATCTGATCCATCCCCGAACTCGAAGCTCGGATTCCTCACAACCTGGATTGGAAATATGACGGTTGGCGTCGGGCTCGTTTGTGTTGACATGACGGAAGTAGCTGTTTCGGCGACAGTCGTTGGTGTAGGATCATCTCTGGTCTGGGTCGAAACCGTAGTTGCGACAGAGGAGATGGACGAGGGCGACTCAGGAGCTAGTGAGGATGCAACCGGAATACTTGCAGATGATACATCTGATGAAATTGCAGTAGATGACGTGGCAGAGGGAGAAGGCGCAACACGAGTAAGAAGAGCAATTCCTGGATGACTTAGTACGCATCTACACGTCGGAAGACCTGGATTTTACCGTCAACATTATCATTAAATGTCTTGCCATTGTTCTTTGTCTTCAGATAGCAATGGCCAGCTCCGCTGCCACCAACAAAGGAGGCAGCAACACATCGCGCGTCCTCGTAACATGCTAGGGTGCAGCTTCCAAGACTCGCAGCGTATAGAGATGACAGATCTCCACCGTAGAAGTCGACTCCACAGGACAAGCTAAAGGTTCGGGTATCAGTTCCGGTGAACGTACAGCCGTCATTTTCCGGACAAGTGTAAGTGGTCGGGCAAGCTTGCTCAGTAGGTGGAGTGGGCTGTGGAACTGTAGGTTCGGTCTCGCGAGTGGTAACGTATGCGCCAATAACCCCGTCACTAATCGCGTTGTCAGCGCCCAGGTATAAGAGAACATCGGGGGTTGTACTTGGTTTGAGCGGAATTGAGGGTAGATTTCATATAGCAATTTCCGCTTACATAGCTTACAGCTACACATCCATTGGTGGAGGAGCAAGCCTTCATGCATCCTGCCAATGTTGACGTCTGCAATAGTCAGTCAGTGGAATTTAAATGAGAGTGAATCCCGCCTACCGGTGCCAACTGCAGATCTCCACCGTAATAATCCGTTGCGCAACTGACTTCCAACAAAACCCCGTTGGTAGAGAAAAGACATCCATCATTGAGCGGGCATTGAGGTGACGCAGGGCAAATGATCGTAGAAGCTCTCAGAGCAAGTGCTGCTGCTTGGACGAGTGCGGGCGCCATGCTTGTGTGCTGACACTGGAGCGACAGAAATTGAATTGCTGTACTGCACCCAGGTTCTCAGGAGTCGGTTGCATCTAGCATATATAGCTATATGCTAGTATCACAACGCCGTACTTGGCACAGTGAGGCTGAAGGATCGCCTTGCGGAGTAATCCTCCTTTTTGGATGCGATCATACCCAAACATCCACTTCAGGCCTGACGCTGCGATTATCAGCCGCAAGCCGCTCTGCTAGCAGATCTTAGCAGCTTCCTAAGTTTAATTATCGTTGACGCACGGCTGCAATTGAATCTTAAAGGGGAGATCTAGAAGGCCGCTCTCGCTTAACTAAGATCTAGACAGTGTTACGATCGCCCTTTTATAACCAACCAGATGCTAACACCCAGCAAATGCTAACACGCTTGGCATGATATTACACGGGCTATCCCGTGCAGCATAGTTTTATTATAAGTTACGTAACAAGCTTACCCCTTAGCAGTTAAGCTAAAGTAGGTCTCACATAGAGCTTACACAGCTTATATTAAGCTTAGTAAGCCTAGCTTACGCAGCTTATGTTAAGCCTAGTAAGCTACTATACTCTCTATAGTATATAGCAAGTAGGAACACAACCCTTATAGTTTATGTTTAACCTAAGTATTAATCTATAATATTAGATCTTAACCTAACCTTTAAGCTAGATAGTCTATGCTATACTACTTATTATTACCTCTTACCCTTAAGATAGATAGATTATATCTATACTTCTTAGTATAAGACCCTTTTAGTTTCCTTAATAGTATTTATCCCTAAGAACTAATTAAATAGTGCTTATAAGCTTTGCTTAAAATATAACCTTAATATTTTAAATACTCTTAAGATATCTACTACCTTAGAAAACTAAGCTACCCCTAGCTTAATATCTAATAATATAGATATAACTAATAATAGTGCTGCCTATATAGGTAATATTATAGTTAATAAACCTAATCTCTACTATAGCAAATATAATAAGCTTAATAATTAGTGTTAGGACTTAGGGCCTATATAGTTCTAAGTAGACCCTACTAGGCTAGAGTAGGCCTATATAGGGCGGGGTAACATATTATATAGCTAGCCTACCTACCTATTGCTATAAGGTAGCGATTAGTCTTACCTAGAGGTAGAATATATCCTAATACCTCTTCTTACCTACCTGTTACCTAGTGCCCCTAACTATAAGGTCTAACATTCTAATTACTTATATACTAGGGAATAAGAAACTAATTAACTACTATAAGCATATACACGCTATACTTAGACAAGGAGTTAACTCTAGGCTCTCTAGAACCTATATAGTCTAAAATACTTAGAGAATATACTATCCTATCTTATACTTAAGTAGGAGATCCTTATATTAAAGAGGTTATAGGCAATACTCTACCTTAATAACTAGTACTATTACTAATTAGGATAGTAAGAGTTATAACAACCCTAAATAACCTAGAAGGGGATAATATTAACTAATAATTAAAAGAGTTAGAAGCATAGCATAAGAAGGCATTAAAGCTATAGAAGCTAGCTATATTAAAGAAAGCAAGGGCTAAATACCTTGCAGGTAATAAGCACGCACTTTAGTTAGCTAATATAAGTATAAGCTAGCTAGCAATACCTTAAGTAGTGCTAATATTAGGGCTACTATGCCCTAAACCTCTGCAGATATTTATAAAGTATAACTATATAGAATATAACTATTAGAAGTAGGACTATAAGTAATACTTTAAAAGATTGCCTATAAACTTTCTAACTAAAGCCTATAAGGTTAACTTTAGAGCCTAATATCTCTTAGAATCTATAAAAAGTCTATAGAAGATATACTATTCTAATTAATCCTAGCTTAAGTTAGAATACTAACTAACCTAGGAAGCTATAAAAGTAGTAATGCTAGGCACTCTAGGCACGCTCTCTAAATAAAGGCAAAGAGCCTATAATATAGTTACTTAGGCAAGGATAAGACTAGATTCCTCCCTAACTAATCTATTAGACTATATATGCCTATTCTAGGAAGAACTAGAAAATACCTATAGACCTAAACTCTAAGTAATAGAGTATATATATATACTCCTTAAAGATATCTAAAAATAGCTCTTTATATACCCTAAGAGTTATAGATATATAATTACCTAGGTAGAGAAGGCTATAAATATAATATATTATTAAAGGCTATATTAAAGAGAGAACTATAATAAGAAACCTAGGAAAAGTAATAAGGGGAACAAAGAAACCCCTAAACAGGAGAAAAGGGATAGAAAATACTATAAGAAGCATAAATTAACTAGTTTAGGCTATAATACCTTAAAATAGCTAAGAGGTACTAATATTACCCTAGTAAACCCTATAGTTAGATGCTATAACTATAATAGTCCTAGATACTATACTAGTAGCTGCATAAAGCCTACTAAGGCTACTAATAGTAGCATAGGCTCTAAAGTAGGAAAAGAGGGGGTATAGAAGTAAATAGTTCTTTCCTTCTTGCCTATATAGCCTAAGTATAAGAAAGTAAGGACCTTAGCACCTTAAGAGATGCTATAAGGCCTTATCTATCTTATCTTACTACTATTAAGATAATAATAGGTAAGTCTAAAGTTATAGAGACTCTAGTAGATTCTAGCTCCTAGCTAAACCTACTATTAGTAGTAGTAGTAAATAAGCAGAATCTTAAAGTTATACTACTACTATACCTAGTAGCTAAGAGTATTACTAGAGACTTAACTATTTATAGTATAACTATAGTTAAAATAATAATTAAGAACTTAAGAGGCTAAATAAAGGTCTAACGTAAGTGCATAGCGAGTGGACCGGCTAGGCGAGTGGACCGCCCCAACAAGCCATTGGGCCCTCCAACCTTCAAACCTCAATGGATCAGCTACATAACCTCAAATCGCTCTTAAAAGAAGACAGGATTAAGCTTGCACTCTAAGCAATTAAGAAACCCCAAGAACTAAGCGTGCGACGCGCTGCTGTTGTCTACCAGGTGTCAAAAACAACCCTCCTTTGGCGACGCGCTGGGAGGCAGTCAACACGCGATACCCAGCCTAAATCATCAGCCCTTAATAAGATAGAAGAGAAGGCGCTTGTGCAGTATATAAGGAGGCTTGACGAGCAAGGACTTGCCTCAACGCTCCATTGCGTTGAAGATATGGCTAATTAATTGCGCGCTGCACGCGATGCAGAGCCTGTTGGCCCCTGATGGGCTTCAAACTTTGTCAAACGCGAGCCTGGACTCCAATCACGATTAACTCGACAGAGGGATCGCCAGAGAGTTCTCTGCAGCGACCTAGGGGTCATTGGGCCCTGGTTTGACCTAGTACGGAATGTTAAGGCCAAGTACGGCATCTAGGACGAAGATACCTACAACTTTGACGAGACTGGCTTTACTATGGGCGTTGGAAATTGCGTCAGAGTAGTTACTGCATCTGAGAGACGTACTTAACCTATTGGGGTCCAGCAGGGAGACCGTGAGTGGGTGACTTTGATTGCTGCAGTCAACGCGATGGGCTGGGCAATTGCGCCCTACCTTATCTTCAAAGCAAAGAACCACGACGCGTCCTGGTACCCTGATTTGAAGCCCTAATGGCGCATTGGGGTCAGTAACAACGGCTGGACTACTAACGATATTGGAGTAGCCTGGTTAAGGCACTTTGTTGAGCAGATTCGGGGCCAGAGGGTGGGTAGCCACGTGCTGCTAATAATCGACGGCTACGAGAGCTACAAGTTGCTTACTTTCCAAAATCTTTGCACAGAGAGCAAGATTATTACCCTATGTATGCCTCCACACTCATCTTACATCCTACAACCACTTGATGTGGGTTGTTTTGCCCCCCTAAAGCGGGCGTACAGCAAAGAGATTAGAGTCTTGGCGCTGGACCATATTGGCCGGATTGACAAAAAAGCCTTCATCGCGACCCTTAGGAAGGTGTTTGATAAGGCGTTTTTAAAGGCAAACATTATATCAAGCTTTAAAGCAACTGGCTTAGTGCCTAATGATCTATTGGTAGTGCTATTAAAGCTTGATGTGAAGCGTCGCACGCCAACACCGCCTCTCACAGGGGAGCCCCAATGGAACCCTAAGACACCTACCAACGCTAATGAGATAGAGGCTCAATTAATGTTGCTTCGCGATTGTATTTAGAGGCACCAAGGATCGTCACCTTCTCCTATAGTTGAGATGATGGATTAGCTGCAAAAAGGCACTGCAATGATACTGCATTCACAGACGTTACTAGCCGCCCGAGTGCTGCAGCTTGAAGCGTCAAACAGGGCTGCTTCTGAGCGCAAATCGCGCAAAAGAAAGTGGATTCAGAAGGGTGGAGACCTCTCAAAGGAACAGGCAGAGGATTTGATAGCCCAACGCGACGTTGGGGCGCAGCTTGAGGGGGAAACTCGTGAGGGTAGGGCTCGAACAGGTGCAGGCAAGCAGCACAAAAGGCACTGCAGGCGCTGCGGTGAGGCAGGGCACAACTCGCGCACGTGTGAGAAAGATGCAGTAGAAGTCAGCAATTAATATTTGCTACTGTTAGCTATAGTAAAGCATTGTGGTGTTGCGCAATTGCTTGCAGAGTGCCTAATGGCTTGTTGGGGCGGTCCACTCGCCTAGCCGGTCCACTCGCTATGCACTTACGTTATAAGGTTCTCTTTATAGTTACTAACCTCTAGAAGTATAAGATATACCTTAGGATACCTTAGATTAATTAGTATTAACTAAGGGTAAACATCTTAAGCAGAAAAGTACTACTATAGGGAATAAGAGATAAAGATATGCCTTATTTTAAGCAGGTTAGTATTAAAGATACTAAACAGTTTAAAAGCACTATAAGGCAGCCTAAAGTAGATATCTATATATATCTTATTAGCTTTATAGGCTAAGATATGCTAGAAGGACCTAAAGTAGCCTAGCTTCTGCTATAATACTTAGAATATGCTAATATAGTATTAGAATAAGATTCTATAGACCTTACTAAGCATAGCTTGCACAACCTAGTAATTAATCTAGTAGAAGGGGAGAACCCCCCTTACTAGCTAATATATAGGCTCTTAGAAGTAGAGCTTATAGTACTTTAGAAGTATCTAACTAAGTTTATAGCTAGAGGTTAGATAAGGCAATTAAGATTACTAGCTAGCGCACTAATCCTCTTTGCTAAGAAGAAAGATAGTAGCCTAAGGCTATATATTAACTTTTATAGTATAAATAAGATAACTATTAAAAATTATTACCTACTAACGTACCCCACGGGCGAGCGGATCAACGGGCGAGCGAATCACTTTTGCCAAGCCCCCACCAAAGTATCCTCTACATACCAATGCCTCAACAACAACCTAATCTTAACGCGTTAAAGGAAGCTCAAATACAGCTTGCGCTTCAAGCTCTTAAACAAGACGCGAAACTCTCACAGCGACGCGCTGCAGCTATCTACAACGTTCCTCAAGCTACACTAAGCCATCGACTCACTGGACGACCTTCACGAGGCGATACTATGCCCAACTCACGAGGGCTGGATGATCTAGAGGAGCAGGTGATTGTTAATCACATACTTGAGCTGGACGAGCGAGGATTTGGCCCTCGGCTGGCAGATGTGGCTGCAATGGCCAATTCTCTGCGCGCAGAGCGCAATCTGGGCCCTATTGGCACAAACTGGCCCAGTACGTTTGTAAAGCGTCAACCAGAGCTCAAAGTGAAGTTTAATCGCAGGTATGACTACAAGCGAGCCCTCTGCGAGGATTCTGGGGTTGTGCAGGGCTGGTTTTCCCTGGTGCGAAACACAAAAGCCAAGTATGGTATCCTAGATGACGACACGTACAACTTTGACGAGACAGGCTTCATGATGGGCCAGATCTCCCAGGGAGCAGTTGTTACAGCTTCAGAGAGACGAGGAAGGCCAAAGGCAGTCCAGCCAGGCAACCGGGAGTGGACAACGGTCATACAGGGTATCAATGCCAAAGGATGGGCCATTCCACCCTTTGTTATCTTCAAGGCGCGCCACCACCTCTCCGGCTGGTACAAGGAGGAAGACCTGCCCCAGGATTGGGTTATTGCAGTCTCCGGTAACGGCTGGACTACTAATGAGCTTGGTTTTGAGTGGTTGAAGCACTTTGACGCGCATACAAAGGAGCGTACTGCTGGTACCCACCGACTGCTGGTTATTGACGGCCACGAGAGCCACGAATCGCTCCAATTCCAGAAATACTGCAAGGATAACAAGATTGTTACTCTATGTATGCCTCCGCACTCATCGCACCTTCTGCAGCCACTTGATGTGGGCTGTTTTGCCCCTTTGAAGACAGCGTACGGGCGCCAAGCCGAATTGCTTATGCGCAACCGAATCAGCCACATCACAAAGACTGAGTTCCTGCCATGCTTCAAAGCAGCCTATAATGCGGTGTTTACCTCTAGCAATATCCAAGGAGGGTTTCGAGGTGCTGGATTGGTCCCCTTTGACCCAGAACGGGTCATATCAGCCCTTAATGTGAAGCTTCGGACTCCATCACCACCACTCCCCACCAACAACGTACCCTGGCAGTCGCAAACCCCCAGCAACACCCTGGAATTTGGGTCGCAATCAACTCTGATTCGAGAGAAGTATAAGAGGCAGCAGGGCAGCTCACCAAATTCTGTTCTAAGCGCGCTTGAGCACTACGCAAAGGGGGGAGCAATCTTATCCCACAAGCTGGTTTTAGCTCAACAGGAAATCAAGGAGCTTCGAGCGGCTAACGAGGCCGCCATGCGACGAAAATCACATAAAAGAAAGCGAGTTCAGAAGGAAGGGACCCTAATAGTTGAAGATGGGCAGCGGCTGGCAGCTCTAAAGGAGTTTGGGGCGCGTGGTGATGGGAAGAGGGCGAAGAAGCAGGTGCGCACTCAAGAGGGCGAGCCAACCCAACGGCGCTGTGGAAGGTGCAATCAGACAGGACACAACGCGCGAACGTGCAAGATTGATGTAGAAGAGGTCTCTGAATGATATTCCAGCCTGTACTGTACCGTGCAGGACCAAAGTGTGGTGTTTTGGGCCATGATGGGTCAAGTTTTGGTGGGGGCTTGGCAAAAGTGATTCGCTCGCCCGTTGATCCGCTCGCCCGTGGGGTACGTTACCTCTAATCTTAGAGTTATTAGAGTGCCTATCTTAAGCTAAGTTATAACGTAAAGCATCAGCGAGCCGGCCACACCAGCGAGCCGGCCACTTTTCCTTGGCACTGCGAACACTACATACAGGATAAGCAATTACTCACTACCCTTTGCAGAACCTGCGTACGACGCACTTTCATCAGATGCAGAATCTTCTTCTGCATCTTCCTGGCACGTACGCGCGTTGTGCCCAGTCTTCCCACAGTTGCCACAGTGCCGTTGACCTGGTTGGGCTCTTTCATGACCACTCCTAACACGCGCTCTTTTTAACACTGTACGAGCTGCAGCTGCGCTTTCAGCTATAGAAGCTGCTGCTTCACCATACTCTACTGTACCACCATGCTGGATCTGCTTTCTTTTCCGGGTTTTGCGCTTAGTAAGTACTGCTAATTGCTCTTCAAGCTCACGAATGCGAGCTGCTTGTACAACATTCTCATGTAGCATAAGCTCACCACCTTTTACAAGCTGTGCAAACCCCTCTCTTGCTACTTCTGGTGATTGTACAATAGCTTGCCTTACAAGCCTTGCCTGTGACCCAAATTCATGTGAATTGCTTGGTGTTTGGGATTGCCATGGTGTTTCTGGTAGGGGTGCTGGTGGTGGCGTACGAATCTGAACATCCAGGCGATCCAAGACACGCTGCGCGTTAATAGGCACAAGCCCTGAAGCCTCAAAGGCGTTCTTGCAGTTCTCGTACGTAAACACGTCGAAAAATGCGTCTCTAAAGGCTGGAAGGAAGCCTTCTTTGTTAATGTGGTAGACGCGTTTAGATGCCAAGGCTCGTACGCGTTGAGAGTACTTTAGTTTCAACGGTGAGAAACACACCACATCAAGTGGCTGGAGGATGTGTGATGAGTGAGCAGGCATACAAAGGGTAAGGATCATGTTTTCCAGGCAGTAATCCTTAAACTCTTGGTTAAGGTGGCTCTCATGGCCGTCCAAAATAAGCAGCCTATACAAG
Source organism: Boeremia exigua (assembly GCF_020726555.1). Classification (NCBI taxonomy): domain Eukaryota; kingdom Fungi; phylum Ascomycota; class Dothideomycetes; order Pleosporales; family Didymellaceae; genus Boeremia; species Boeremia exigua. The sequence continues at coordinate 69,565 of NW_025763527.1, read as the reverse complement.
CCCTTTTGACGCGCCTTTGTATGCTGGTCAAAGTGCTTCAACCACTCTAGGCCAAGCTGATTGTTTGTCCATCCGTTCTCAGAGACAGAGAGCTTCCAGTCGTACGGTATGTTGGTCTCCTCATACCAGGCAGAGATGTGTACACGCCCTTTGTAGATAATAAAGGGTGGGATAGCATACCCAGCAGCACAGATGCTCTGTATAGCTGTAACCCACTCCCGATCACCTGGCTGGATAAGGTTTGGTCTTGTACGTCTCTCTGAACCTGTAACAACCTTCATTGAGCCAATAATTCCCATCTGGAAGCCGGTCTCATCAAAGTTGTGGATGTCCGCATCCTGAACCCCATACTTGTCTTTTGTGTCCTGTACGAGCTTAAACCAGGCGTTGATAACTCCTGGCTCCTCCTGGAGTATTCTCTGACGATCCTTTGCTCGATTGAAGGCCATTTTAAGCTTCTCTGTTCGCCGGACGAATCGCTCTGCCCAGTTCTTGCCAACAGGTGTCCCACCACGTACAGCGAGAAGTTTATCTGCAATATCTGCCACCTCAGAGAGCCTAGGGGCAAATCCGCGCGAGTCAAGCTCGAGTATATATTGTACGATTGTTTGCTCTTCAGTTACAGAGAGCTTCTGGCTGTTTGGTAGTGCTTCTTGTCGAAATGTGATTTTGTGGAGCCGGTCAGAGAGCCGTTGATGACGTACGTTGTAGGCTGCAGCAGCGCGTCGCACGCTTTGAAACTGTCCCTTAGTGTACGCCTGAAGGGCAAGAGTAAGTCTACCTTCTTGTTGAGTTAATTTCTGCTTGTGTTGTTGTTGCATGTTGTATTGTACGGAGAAGTTGCAGTGCCAAGGAAAAGTGGCCGGCTCGCTGGTGTGGCCGGCTCGCTGATGCTTTACGTTATATAAAACTTAATATTAGAGATACTTATTATTAAATTTAAATTAAGAAAGGGGATAAGTAGAAGATAGCTTTCTAGATATGTTATAGTTATTTTAAGTATATAGTAATACTGTTTAGTTTAATAAATATACCTACTTAATTCTAGGCCTATATTAATAAAATATTAGTAGAACTAGTAGATACTATCTATATTATCTACTTAGATAATATCCTTATCTTCTCTAATTTAGAAGAAGAGTATATAGCTTATATTAAGGAAGTACTTAAAAGATTGCGCTAGTTAAAGCTTTATATAAAGCTTTTAAAGTATAAGTAGTATACTATATCTATAGAGTACCTAGAGTATCTTATTATACTAGAAGGGGTTAGTATTAACCTAGAATAGGTTAAAATAATCTAAGAGTAGCTATTACTACGCATAGTAAGAGATATTAGGATCTTTATAAGCTTTATAAATTACTATTATAGATTTATTAAAAGATTTAGCTAAATTATCCTACTCTTAACTATGCTTATAAAGAAAGAGCTAGAGTAAGCCTAGAGTAGGCTAGCTATAAGAAGGGAGGAAAGCAAGGCATTATAACTACTAGAAAAAGTAGTATAAGCCTTTACCTAACTTAAAAATATATTTCTTAGTATACTAATATTAGCACACTTTAAGAGAAATAGGGTAATAAGAATAGAAGTTAATACCTTAGGTAGAGTAATTACTAGTATTCTAAGCTAGTATAGCCTAAATAGAGATAGGAAGTCCTAATAGAGGCTAGTTAACTTCTTTTTATAGAAGTTAATTTAAGTAGAGTATAACTATAATACTTATAACTAGGAACTCCTAGTAATTAATTAGAGTTTAAAATACTAGCGCTAATACCTTAATAGTATCTATTTTAAGATACTAACTAACTATATAAACCTAAAGTAGTTTATAGAAACTAAGACTCTTAACTACTACTAAGTAAGATTCTACTTAGTATTAAGTTAGTTTAACTTTATTATTACCTACTACCTAGAGAGTATAAACTCTATAGATAGACCTTCTAGGAGGCTAGACTATATAGTAGAATTATAATATCTAGCTTAAAAGTATAATAAAATCTTTATAAAGCTAATAAAAGATATACTCTCTAATAGAAGAAAAGAGACTATATAAGTGCTATTAGTACTTACTAAGAGTAAGTTAAAGGATAGTAAGAAAGAACTATTAAAAAGAGCCTATAAGGAGTTTATAAAGGTTAAAATATTAGTATTAGGTAACCTAGAGGCTAACTTATACTATAGGATCTATAATATTAATATAGAGATAAGCTCTAAGTTATTAGAGGATAAAGAGGTCTAAAGCGGCCTAGAACAGCCTAGCGCAGCAAAATCTAGGGTAAAGTAGTTAGAAATAACTAAAGATAAGGTATAAGCACTAAAGAAGTACTATAATAACCCTCTAGTAGGCTATTTTAGCGCAAGAAGAACGCTAGAGAAGCTCTAGCGCTACTATAGCTAGAAAGGGATAAGAAAGGACGTTACCTAGTACTACTAGAACTATATACTATATAGAAGGTCTACTTTAGCAAGGTATTATCTATATAGTCTACTTATACTATTACTACTACCTACCTAGGTATAGAAAGAAGTAATAATAGACTTTATTATAGAACTACCTCTAAGCAGGTTCTATAGAATAATATATAACACTATCCTAGTAGTAGTATATAAATTAACTAAAATAGCCTACTATATCCTAGTAAGAGAGGATTAAGATAGCAAGGACCTAGTATAAGTATAGATTTAAGAAGTAATTAGACTTTATAGGGTGCTAAGAAGAGTAATCTTAGACTAAGGTCTGCTAATAAATATAAAGTATTAGGATACCTTCTACTATTACTTAAACTTAAGAAGAGTATTATTATCTACCTACTACCTATAGATAGATAGTTAGACTAAAAAGTAGAACTAGATGCTTAAGTAGTATCTTAGGTGCTACTATGCGCTAGAATAAGATAATTAGGTATTATAAGTATTAGTAGCAGAGTTTATATATAATAATAGCATCTACTTAACTATAGGCACTATACCCTTCTAAGTATACTATAGACTAGACCTAGTTAGGCTAGAGTAGCCTGCTTTACCTCTTAGTAAGGGGGAATTACCCCTAGGGCTTATAACTATAGATAAAGTGCTTAGCATATAAAAGGAATATAAGAGTAAAATATTAGTAGTAAACTCCTACTAAGAGAAGTATTAGAATAAAAAGAGACTTATAATACTATTTAAGGTAGAAGATTAGATTATAGTATCTAACTACTATATAAAGTTAATAAGGCTAAAGAAGAAGCTTAACTAGAAGTACTTAGAACTAGGGCGCATAATAGCCTAGAATAGCCTATCTTTGTTTATAGTAGACCTTCCTAGCCTCTAAAGTATCTATCTAGTATTCTATGCTTTGCTATTAGAACTATATAATCTAAAGGGGATAATTCTATACCTAGACGCTCTAATTATAGATATATTATATACTTTTAGAGATAATATATAGGAAGTTAATAAAATTCTAGAAAGAAGAAAGGATAATTATAGGAAGTAGCACTACCTTATTAAGTAGACTAGATTTTCTAATAGCAAGAACTCTTAGAAGCTAGAGGTAAATATATTATCTAATATGCTTAAATAGTTCTAGGATAAGTATAAAGTAGTTCTAAGAAGGAAAAGGTACTAATAAGGAGGTAAAGAAGCCCCTAATAGTCTAGTTAACTCTAAAAGGTAGCTAGGATAGCTAGCTAAAAAAGAGAGAGGATAACTAAAGTAAATCCTACTAAGTTAAAATTTTAAGATCTAGATATACCTTTACTATTTTTTCTATAGAGTTTTAGGTATTTAACAGCATTAATTATAAACTAAAATAGTATAATAGGTAATATAATAGGCTATAATAGCCTAGAGTAGTATAGTATAGTATATAAAGAAAAGAGTAAAATTCTAAAAAAGACTTAGTAAAATTTTAAGAACTCCTATATAGAGTATTAAGAATTCTAAGGGAATACTATTACTATCTATAAGTACCTAGAATAGGCTATAATACTCTATAGTAGGGTTAATTATAGTAGACTAAGATAAAATAAAACTAGAAACTACTAGTTACTACTAACTACTACTAAATACCTCTAAACACCCTCTATCTACCTATAGGGCAGCTAGACTTGCAAATAAGGGCATCCCTCTCCTTTTCTAGAGCCTTAATAGCCTTAGTAACCTTACCCTTAGAACTACTAGCTAGACTATTATAGGTAGTCTCTATATTAGAAATTTAAGAGTTTAACTTAGCAATCTTATTAGCCTTACTCTAAACTTAAGCGCTAGGGATAGTACCTTTAGCCTATATAAAAATAGGTTAGTATATACTATAATAGCGCAAAAAAAAGATAATAAGGGATAAACTAACCTTTTTATATAGAGAGTTAACCTCTTTAGTAGTAATAGTATTAAGATAATACTTGCTAGCCTTAGCCTTACTAGTAATAGTAGCCTTATCCCTCTTATAACTAATAAGGAAGGCACTAGACTAAGGGCTATCTATAGAGAGTAAAGCACTAGTATATAACTAAAGATAGGTTAAATAAGGCTAATACTTCCTAAAAATAGGTTAGTATGCGCTATAATAGCCCTATTAGAGATAGGTTAGACCTATATAGACAATGCCTTAGTAATAGGGGATAACCTAATAATTAACTACGCCTAAGCATTAGTTTTAGTATCCTTAGTAGCGTTAGAGTCCTAGAAAATTATAATAAAGAGTAAGAAGGCCTAAACCTCTCTATAAAGCTTAGAGGGGGTCTATAAGTATTAGAAAGGGGTATTCTAGCCTAAAGTAGTCTAAAAATACTTATAGTAAGGCACTCTTTATTCTTAAGAAAGTAATAGTAGTATTTATAGAAACTTATAGTTATACTATCTACCTTAACCTTCTAATAGTCTACTATACTAGAGTTATTATTAGAAATATTATAGAAGCTATAATAGTAGATACTAAAGTAGTAAAACTCCCTAGAAGCCTAGTATAAGATATATTAAATATATAGATAGGCAGTCTTAGCTAAGCAGTTATATAAGAAGTTAGAGAGGTAACTAGTATCTATTATAGTAGTAGAAGGGGGTAGAATAGCCTTAATAAGGGCTTATAGAGTTAAAATATATTAAAAATTAGTGCTTGCAGTTAGTTAGTTCTTAAATACTCTTCTATATTCTAGTTAGCTATTATATATGCTAGAATATACTATAAGGCTCTACTATAGCCTAAATAAGCTTATAATAAGGCTCCTGCTAAATTATAAAAAATAGGAGAAAAAACTTACTAATTAACCGCGTAAGGTAGTAGAGTATAGAAGTAATAGACTAAAAGTAGAGAGGATTAAGCCTATATACCCCCTATAGACCTGCCTTTACTATAAGAGCCTCTATAGCTACCTAAAAATTTTTATAAGTAAAGGTAAAAACTAATTATTAAATACTAAAATTAGAAAATTATAGTATTACTAATATAGGCTATAGCAGCCTACTCTATAGTATAGAGCTATATAATAGCCTACTATAGGCGCAACCCCTTATTAGAGGATAGTTATAAGGATAGTTAGGCTCTGCGCTCCCTTATAGCATCTTACTCTATAACTAGGGATAGTTACTCTAAGAGGGAGAATAATATTAGGACTTAGGGCCTATATAGTCCTAAGTAGACTCTACTAGGCTAGAGTAGGCCTATATAGGGCAGGGTAACATAGTATATAGCTAGCCTACCTACCTATCGCTATAAGGTAGCGATTAGTCTTACCTAGAGGTAGAATATATCCTAATACCTCTTCTTACCTACCTATTACCTAGTGCCCCTAACTATAAGGTCTAATAATTAGCTTATATAATAAAACTTATTCTTCTTATTCTTAAGTTAATATATTAAAGAGATTAAAAAGGTTATACTTATTAGTAGTTATATATATAGCATAGTATTTAAATAGATTAAACTCTTTATATAATAGTATAATATAGGTAAGGCTCTAGATAAAGTAGATACCTATATAAAGGACTATAATACTTTTAAGGAATAAATTAAACTTATATTTAGCATATTTAATAAAGTCTCTAGTATAAGATATAAGACCTAGTATAATATATAAACTAAGTTAGCTACTAACTATACTATAGAGTTCTAATAACTTACTATATATACTAACTAGGATAACACTATACTTTTAACTATATTTAAGTAAGGACTTAAGCTAAAGATTAAGAAGGAGCTAATATATACTAGCACTAGTACTAATACCTTTAATATATTAGTTAATACTATAATTAATATTAATATTAAACTATATAAGCTATAGTTAGAATTATAAGATAACCCCTAAGCATAGGCTACTAATTCTATACTATATACCTTTAGAAACTAATAGAAAAATAACCTCTAATAGAGATAGTATAGTAGACGTTACTAGTCTAATATATTATAATAAGTCTATACTAGAACTAATATAGAATACTATAGTACTAAGGCTATAGACCTTTCTAATATTAATAAAGAACCTAAGTAGTAGAATATTAAGAATAAGAGTAGTTATTAGAACCTATATACCTAGGTTATAGAAGAGGGGGTAGTATTATATAAATATAAGGTACTAAATAATACTAAATAAGTAGCTATAAGTTATATTAGTAGACTATAGACTATTTACTGCTAAGCAGGAATAGAGCAGAGTACCTCTAGTATATATACTAGGCCCTACTACCTCTAGCTAACCCTAGTATTAGCCTATAGGGCTAATATTATCTCTCTTATAGGACTAAGCGTCCTAATTAGAAGGGGAGTACCCTATAGGGACCTAGTCTAAGCTATTATAGGCTGTTATAGGCTAATATATAGCCTAATAGGTAATTTAGTATAAGTTTAGTCTATTTAATAATTTTATAATTTTTTGCTCTCTTACTAGGTAAAGTTAAAACTTAACTTTACCTAGCTAGCTCTCTTACCTCTTACCTTTACTATAGCAGCCTATATACTAGGTAGGTAGTAGACGCTAAGAGTACTATATAATATAGCCCTCCTGCCTACTTTAGTCTCTTACCTCTATACTTAACTACTAATTAGTATATATTTTTTAGATATTTTGCCTCTTCTAGTATAGCCCTATATTAACCTCTTTTGCACTATAATACCCTATTATAGTAGTATCTAGCTAATCTAGAGCTAATATAGGCTATTCTAAACTCTTTTAGATTTAGATATAGCTAACTATAGTATTATAAAGACTTCTAGATAATTTTTAAGCTCTCTACGCCCCCTTACTCCTACCTCTACTGCTATTACCTACTATAGTATATTTTGCGCCTTTCTTAGCTATTTTAATATATTTTAGCATATTTTAGCCTATTATACTCTTAAAATATTATTAATAATTAATAATAGCGCTATCTCTAATATTATAGCTAATACTACTATATATATATTCTATATATATATTAGGTGCATCTACTACTTTACTACTAGCATGTTTTAATATACTAGTTAGTATAGTTACTATTTTTCTACCTATACTATAGAAAATATAGCTACCTTTAAGGGCTAGTTAATAGATCTTAGCTCTACTAATCCTATATAGTATATCTACTACTTCTACTATATACTTACTAATAATATATACCTTTATATAAGAATAGCCCCTTTTAAGCTATTATAGTACTAACTAATACCTTATAGCTTCCTAATAGCTATAAGAAAAACCTTAACTTCTTTTATACCTAGTTTGCCTTCTTAACTGCTACTAGTATTACTTCTAAGAATAAGAAGCTTACTAAGGCCTATATTTAGACTTAGTGCTTCTAAGTAGTAAAGAAGATTAAGAGGTAGGTTCTTCTAAGCTATTTTATACTATTTTAAAGTATTATAAGGTATTATAGGTTACTAACTACTATAATAGTAAGTTTCTTTATTAGAATAAGATACTATTCTTATATAGTAGAGTCTACTAGAAAGATACTAACCTCTTCTCTAGTGCCTATACTAAGGTTTAAAAGTATAATAAAGCTACCTTTAAGGCTAAGTTACTAGCTTCTAAATATAAGTTAGAGGCTAATACTACTATATTAAGTAATTCTCTAGCTAAGAAGGTTAGAATATCCCCTTTTATAGTATTTTATACTATTTTATACTATAATACCTTATTCTAACACCTAATAAGGCAAGATAAAGGTAGTTATTATTAACTAGGCTTAGTATAATTTAGTTACTAGAGCTAAAAACCTTAGTATTAAGATTAAGAAGCTTATTACTTCTAGAGAGAGTAAGACTTCTAGAGAGAAGTCTGCTATTACTAAGCGCTATAAGGAGAAGAAGAGAGAGTAAAATACTCTAATATATTATACTATAGCCCTCTAAGTCTAAATAGTTGCCTTTAGAGTAGAATAGAGAGTTTTAGGGCATTATAGGCACCTTTAGTATAGAATAGTTCTTATAGCCTCCTTTAGCCTCTTTCTAATATACCTATACTAATTAGCACCTATATAATTATAGAATAAAGTCTTCTTAGGAATAATATACCTTTTTATTCTCTTCTATAATATTTTAAGTTATTATAGGCTATAATAGGCTATATATCTTCTATATAAGTCTAAGTACTATTAAATACCTAAAAACCTTATAGAAAAAACTAGGTAAAGGTACCTCTAGATTCTTATAGTTAGTATATTTTAACTTAGTAATTTTTTTATAGTTAACTACTATTCTTCTTCTTTTTAAAAGGCTAGCCTAGCTATCTTTTAAGCTATTAAGCCTTAGGGTTTTACCTTAGGAGTGTTTTATTATTCTTCTAGAACTATTTAAGTATATTTAATAAGATATTAACTCCTAGCTTCTATAAATTCTTATTATCTAGGTACTCTACTTATTTAATATAGTATAGCTACTATCTATCTTTATCTTGCTTTCTTTTAAGAATTTTCTCTACCTTCTATATATTATTACTAAATATATATAATATATCTATAATTTAGATATTTAGGTATAGAATTAGGCCTTTTTAGTTAAAAAGTTTAAGTAGTAAGGTATAGAAGACTAGGTATACTACTTATAGGCTAGAAAGGTCTACTTTAAATAAGGTTAGGCTAATTTAGGCTATAATATACTCTAGACCTATATACTTCTAGTCTAGCTTTTACTTTAGTCTTATTAATTTTATATACCTATTTAAGATTATAACTTAATCTCTAACCTTAAAAGGTATAAGTAGTTAACTCTTATTTTAGTAGGCCTCTTAGTAAGTATTAGCTATAAGTATCTTTTTCTTATATTCTTATTATATCTTAAGCACTTTTAATACTATTTAGAGCCCTAAGGGGGATTCTTTATTACTAAGAGGTATAATAGGCTAGTCTATACTATAAAGAGCTACTCTCTAGTTTACTATAAATAGAGTGCTCTTTATAGTTATATATATACTATTATTATATATAAATTCTATAATTAAGATCTAGAGAGCCTAGTTATCCTACTCTAGAGTATAATAGTACTAAAGGTATTGCTTAAGTATCTAGTTCTACTTTTTAGTTTAACTATCTATCTATAGGTAGTAGGTAGATAATAAGACCCTTCTTAAGTTAAGATAGTGCTAGAATATATCCTAATACTTAGCATTTATAAGGGGACCTTAATCTAAGATTACTCTTTTTAGCACCCTATAGAGCTAGATTATCTCTCTTATCTATAATTAAGTAAGGTCTATGCTATTCTAATTACCTCTTACTAGTATATAGTATGCTATTTTTATTAATTAATATACTATAATAAGTATAGTATTATATACTATCCTACTTATCTTGATTAGAGGTAGTTTAGTAATAAAGTTTATTATTACTTTCTACTATACTCTATTAGGTAGTAGAAGAGGCATAAGTAGGCTATAGAGATAGTATTATGCTAAGGTAGACCTCTTATAAGGTATATACTCCTAATAGTACTATTTAATATTTACTCTTATCTTATTCTATTTATAATAGTACTAGAGCTTCTTAAGTATTCTTCTTATACTAAAATAACTAGCTAGTAGACTATTATAGTATTCTTAAAGTACTAAGGCCTTCTCTTCTACTATATAGAGCTCTACTAGCTTAGTAGATAAGATTATAAGCTATTATAGGGCGTTATAGGCTATTATTTTACCTTTATTACTAGAGTAGGTTATCTTATCTAATTCTATATTAAGAATACCCTTATTAGCTATAGGTTACTTAGAAAAGCGCTTCTCTAACTATATAAAGTTATTTAGAGCTATCTTTATCTCCTTTTAGAGGGTCTTTAGTAGGGCTAATTAAGTAAGGACTATAGTAATTTAGGTACTTATTCTATCCTATTTACTTTAGAGTAGATCCTTAAGTAGTTATATAAAGGTTTTATTATACTTCTAGGAGGGCCTTTAGGCTTCTAATATATAGTCTAGTTATCTTAATAGTCTATCTACTAAGTTTATGCTCCTAGGCTAGTAAGATAAGGTAAAGTTATACTAGCTTAATACTAAGTATAACCTTACTTATCTATAGTTTAGTACCTTAGTCTTTATAAACTATTTAAGGTTTATATAATCTATTAGGATATTAAAGTAGATTCCTTAGAGGTAGTAGCGCTAATATTTAATACTATTAACTATTATAAGTAATTATTAGTTATATATATTATAGTTATACTCTACTATAATAAGCTTATATAAAAAGAAGTCTACTAGCCTTTATTACTCTATTTATCTAGGTTATAGCCTATATTAGCTTAGAATACCTAATATTGCGCTACTTAAGGCGTTAACTTTAAGCCTTATTAGTCTATCTCTTTTAAAATATGCTAAGATTAGTATATCTAAGAAAGTATTCTTTAATTTTTTAAATATACTAATTGCCTCTAGAGGTAGCTTTAGGGCTTAGCTCTCCTTTCTTTTTATAGTAGATCTACCCTAGGCCTACTCTAGTTTCTTCTTTATAAAGGAGGTTAGTAGTAAGACTATATAGCTAAATCTAGCTATAAACCTCTAGTAATAGTTTATAAAGCCTATAAATATATAAATATTGCGCACTATAGCTAGTAATAGCTAACTTTAGATTATTTTAACCTATTCTAGGTTAATACTAACTCCCTTAGGTAAGATAATATACCTAAGGTACTTTATATAGTCTATATACTACTTATACTTTAAAAGCTTAATATATAGCTTATAGTTGCGTAGTTAGCTAAGAACCTTCTTTATATAAGCTATATACTCTTCTTTTATATAGAAGAAGATTAGTATATTATCTAGATATATAATATAGGTAATATTAATAAGTTCTACTAAGGCTTTATTAATAACGTAGGTGTACAGCGAGCGGGCCAGTACACCGAGCAGGCCACTTTTGCCAAGACCACACCAAAACCCAACCTATTATAGCCCAAAATACCACAAATTGGCGCTGTATAAGGGAAAATAAGCTGTAGTATTACTTAGGAACCTTATCTGCTCTATTCTTGCACGTTCGCGCGTTATGCCCACCCTCTCCACACCATCCACAGCATTGTTAGGATGGTTCACCTCCTTCAGCGCGCACCTGCTTCTTTACCCTCTTACCATCACTACGCGCCCCAAACTCCTGCAAAGCAGTTAACTGCTGGCCTTCTTTAACTGCAAGGCTTCCCTTAGCGTAAATACGCCTTCTTTTGTGTGATTTTCGTCGTGTAGCAGCCTCATTAGCCGCTCAAAGCTCGCTAATTTCCTATTGTGCCAAAACCAGCTTGTGCGCAATAATTGCTGCCCCCTTTAACACCTTCTTAAACGCCTCAACTATTAATGTGGGAGAGCTGTCTATATGCCTCTGAATCCTTGTCTTCACAAGCGTCGATTATAACCCAAGTTCTAGGGTATTGCTTAGGGTTTGCAACTGCCAGGGCTTGTTATTTATAGGGAGTGGTGGTAATAGAGTGCGCAGCTTCATATCAAGGGTTAATATGACCCGTTCTGGGTCATAAGGGACCAGTCCTGCGCCTCGGAACCCTCCCTAGATGTTGCTAGGGGTAATAGCTTTCTTATAAGCTGCTTTGAAGCATGGCAGGAACTCCTGCTTTGTGATGTGGTTGATCCGGTTGCGCATGAGCTTATTGACCTCATCCCTATACGCCTTCTTCAGAGGGCCAAAACAAGCTACGTCAAGGGGCTGCAGGAGATGCGACGAGTGCGCAGGCATGCATAGGGTCACAATCTTGTGATCCTTGCAGTATTGCTTGAATTCTGCAGAGTTGTGGCTCCCATAACTATCAATAATTAGCAAACAGTAGGTGCTAACAGTACATGTCTTTGTATGCCTGTCAAAGTGCTTCAACTAGTTAAAACCAAGCTTGTTAGTAGTCCAGCCGTTTTCAGAGATAGCAATAGTCCAATCTTGGGGCAGGTTGTTGTCCTTGTACCAGTTAGACAGGTGTTAGCGGGCTTTGAAGATGATGTAGGGCGGAATGGCCCATCCTGTGGCATTGATGCCCTCAATGACTGTTACCCACTCCCAGTTGCCTGGCTGGACCTGCTTTGCTCGTCCTGGCTTCTCTGCATCTGTGACAACAACTCCAGTAGATATCTGGCCCATCATGAAGCCTGTCTCGTCGAAGTTGTACGTGTCATTGTCCAGGATACCATACTTGGCTTTGATATTGGCTACTAGGCCAAACCAGCCCTAGATCACCGCAGGATCCTCGCAGAGGGCTCGCTTATAGTCGTACTTGCAATTAAAGACTGTTTTAAGCTCCTCCTGACGCGAAACAAACCTGCTAGCCCACCTTAGGCCAACAGGGGCCAAACCGCGCTCTTTTTGCAGAGAATTGGCTATATCAGCTACAATTGTAAGCCAAGGGGACTCTCCTTGCATAACTAGCTCAAGTATGCGCATAACAATCACCTGCTCCTTAGCGCTGGTTAGATTACATAAGTTAGCCATAGTATCAACACGTGAAGGTCGTCCTGCGCGTCGATAGTCTAGTGTAGTTTGAGAGACTCTGTAGATAGCTGCAGCACGTCGCACTAGGAGTTTTACGTCTTGTTTAAGAGCTTAAAGCGCAAGCTGGATCTAACACTCTTTTAACGCGTTAAAATGGGGTTGGTAGGGGGGCATTTAGATGGTGATGGTGTTTTAGTGTAGTCTTGGCAAAAGTGGCCCGCTCAGTGTACTGGCCCGCTCGCTGTACACCTACGTTATAAGCCTAGAATTATATAGAAGTATTAGTAAGGCTAAATAGTATAACTCTATACTTAAAATACCTATATTATATTTAAAAAGTAGTCTTCTACTTATCCCTTTTCTTAATTCTAATTCTATAGTAGGCGTCTCTTATATTAAGCTTAGTATAAACTTTTACTTATAATAGGCGCTCTAGAAACTTAGTAATAAGAGGTAGAAGGTGCCTATTCTTAATAGTAACCTTATTAAGGCCCCTAAAATTAATATAGAGGTAGAGACTTCTATCTTTTTTCTTAGTAAAAAGTATTAAGGTGCCTACTAGTAACTTTAAATACTATATCTAACCTCTAGCTATAAAGTTATTTAGATACTTATATAATACTACTAATTTAGCTACTAATAAGCTATATAGTAGTTAGAAAGGTAGACTTTTACCTTCTATAATATTAATAGCTAGGTTATTTAAACTATATTTAGAGAGGACCTTTAAGTTATCTTCTAATATAATATTAGCAAATTTAATATATTATAGAGATATTTAGTCTATAATAGGATCTTCTTCTCTATTATACTCTATAAAGTTAATAAGGTAGGTATATATATCTACTATTAGATTACGCATATTCCTCTTAAACTCTTTAGTATCTTTACTAGAAATCTTTTAGAAAGAGTATTAATTCTTTACCTTCTCTCCTCTAAATAGTAACCTTCTAGTTATAAAGTTTAGCTTAGGTTAATATATATTAATCTAAGATAGACTAAGGTATAGCTAGTACCTCTTTAGGTCTATAACTATAAATAGAATATCTTATATCTTCTTATTCCTATATAAGTTAGTAACTATAATCTTAGTAATAGTTATACTATAGATATAGATATCTATACTACTAACTTCTTTAGCTAATAGGCCTAGAAGGGGTTTAACTTAGAGATTTTGCTCCTTTACTATTAATACTAATAGTAGGTTTAGTTAAGAACTAGGGTTAACTAGAGATTATATTGCCTCTAAAGACTCTATAACTACTAGGATAGTAAGTAACTATATTAGTCTTAGGTATAATATAGTATAAAGGGTGCTAAGGTCTTTACTTTCCTATATTTAGGATATATAGGCAAGAAGGTATATATCTATACCTTTTACCTCTTCCCTTTTCCTATATCTAACCCTTTAGTAGGTTTCTTAGATATATTAGAGTGCAGGCAGTTAGGCTAGATATATCTAGCTTCCCTATATATATAATAGGTAATAGTTAAAGGTTTAGGTTTCCTTAGCGCATTTTTAGTCTATTTTAGGCTATTATAGCTTAGACTTCCCTTCTTTAACCTTTTAGGGGTCTTTTTACCTCCCTATCTATTCTTTAAGTCTATTTTACCCTTCTCTTAGTCCTTTATAAGTTTTTTATCCTAAGTTAGCCTAAGTTAACTCTTTTAGTAGTAAATTATATTTATAGCCTCTTTAATCTATATAAGCGTTATATAACGCTCCTTAGGTAATAAGAAGAGCTACCTCTAAGTATCTTTAGGTAAGGTATAGAGATAACCTATTACCTAGAGTATAGGGACGTAGGTTTCTCCTAACTCTTCCTAGAACAGCCTTATATAATCTAACAAATCTATTAGTATCTAATAAGGGAGTATATAGAACTTATTTAAGGCCTTATATACCTACTGCCTTTATTTAAAGAGGGTTTCTAGAGAGCCTAGCATAACTACTTTTATAGCTTCCTAGGTTAGTTCCTAAAATAGGGATAATTAAAGTTAATCTAATTAATATGCCTCCTAGAGTATCTTTAGCACTTTAGAGATATATTATATACTAAAGTTAACCTTCTAAATCTTCTATAGGAAGTTAGCTAGAAGCTAGTAGAAGTACCTCTTATAATTATGCTTCTAATAATTAAAGTCTACCCTATTGCATTTTATAAATATATAAGGTAGCTTATGTTATAGAAGGCTAGTAGTTAGGACTACTAGCACTATAATTATTATTAGTAGGCTACTATAAGTAGTGTTAAGTGCTATTAGATTATCTGCAAGGTATTTAGCTTATAACTCTTAAAGTTATACTACTTAGAGCTACTTTTTAGCCCTCTAGTGCTATTCTTCTAACTACTACAGCTTAGTGTCTAGATTATTAAGGACTAGCTCTTTAGGGACTATAGTAGCCTATTATATAGTATTTAGTGCTATTATGCTAGGGTATAGGCAACTCTAGGCTAAACTAGATGTTTTATTAGAGTTTATTTATTAAGAGGCTTATAGTGTCTCCCCTGAGGCTCTAGTAGATATATATATAGAGGTTTAACTCCTAAGTACTTAAGGTTGCACCTTAGGTAGGTCTAGAGTAAGTTCCTCTATATAGGGGCTTATAATAGAGCTTATTATTAAAATCTAACTAGTTACTCTCCTATATAAGAGTAAACAGAATATTAGAACCTATATACCTAGGTTATAGGAGAGGGGGTAGTATTGCATAAATATAAGATACTAAACAATACTAAATAGGTAGCTATAGGTTATATTAGTAGACTATAGACTATTTACTGCTAAGCAGGAACAGGGTAGAGTGCCTCTAGTATATATACTAGGCCCTACTACCTCTAGCTAACCCTAGTGTCGGCCTATAGAGCTAATAGTAAGAGGTGTATTTTCCTTTAAGTTAAGCTAAAGGCAAATAATAGAGTTATTATTAAGTATTCTATATACTTTGCACGCTATATATCTTATCTACTACTATATAATATTATAGTAAGGTATAGAAAGTAGAAAGTAATTATTAGCTAATTATCTATAAGAAAGGATAGGTGAATAGATATAGATACTTGTTGTTGCACCTACTGTTGTTATTGTCACGTGTAGGGGCTAGATGCTTGTATAGCGCTTCTTAAGACTAATTACTCTTTAATATGCAATTATAGTTCTAATGAGCTAGCTAATATTAATGCCTAGCGCGTTAAGGCAGCTTTCTTGGCCTTCTTAATCTTGCACACAGAGGCAAATATGCACTATTATGCTGCTTAAATTCTTAAGCTACAAACTTCTGCTTCACGCGATTGGCAGCGCCAATACTAGTTGTAAGTCTCACTGTTAGTTTGCCGCTCCTTCTAGCCTTGGCACGTCTTATTATTTGCAACCCGAGTAGTGATATAAGTCTAACAACGGCGCATAGGTGAAAGCTTTACACTATAAGTAGAACTATATAATGAATCTTACCTCTGAATATAAACCCCTTTATGCAGGTTCTGTTTTGCATTTCTTGCAATAAGGTAGTATGTGCTAGAGCTGGGTGTAGCGTGAGGCTATATGTAACGCAGGCTGCTAGAATGTCTACTTGCAGCATTGCTTCTTATGAACTTATAACATTTACTCCAGCTTAGATTGCATGCTGCATTGTCTATAACTAAAACGAGATAGAATAGAGCAAACTAAGGCTGAATCGCGCTATCTTTATATTGACAAAGACAAGTTGTGCAGAGTATCCTAATAATAGAGCGTTTTTGTTGGTGGTCTTTGATCTGTAGAGTCAGGAAGTCTAAAATACTGATTTACATTCCAGGACTCTCCGTTGAGTGCGCCCATCATTCCAGTGCGGAACTTGTATTGCTGACCGTCACCAACGATAGTGCTGACATGGCAACAGACAGCTATCTTCGTGGAAGGCCAGCTACACTGCTGACAGGAATACTGGCAGTCAGCACTTTCTTTTCACTACGCCGCGTCTTGTTCCTTGTCCCGACCGTCATTATTCCGTAGATAAAGCTGCGTCACTTCATCTTCGATAGGGACGCACGAAGGAAGAGGAACAGCTAGCGTCAAAGACCCTGAGCGGATGAGATACCGGATTTGAGCCTACATTCCACGGCTGGCACGTGTGCGGGATACCATGTCTGTGTACCTAACGATTGGAGAGTCAACCCTCAGGCCTACTACCAAAAATGAGGCTACAGAGCCACGTGCAATAGTTATTATCGTGAGACATCTTAGTGGAATGTTCTATAGGCATACGCGATTAATGTTTTCTATCCAATCAAATTATATCCCTGTTGTAGCGGTGCGGCCGCTCCGGGTTGTATGATAGTATAATCTACTATAGTAAGAAGAAGATATAGTAGAGAAAATACTTTAGTTTAAGAAATTGTATTAGTAGTAAAGTAGCAAGATTTTCCACTGTAGAATTAACATATCATAAAGAAGATAGCTATAATGTTAGTTTAACTTCAAGCTAGAGATAGTATAAAGAGTCCACTCTCGCATCAAGTCAAGCGGTGTTGCCAGGTTTGGAATTGAAGCAACAGTCCAGAGAAGAGCACCGGCACCAACGCATGTGGCGACCAGCAGCCCTCCTGTCAAGTTCTTGTGTTGCCGTCCCTTCTTTTGAATGTTGAAGTCTGACCAGGTGGGAAAGATTGTACGCAACCAATACTTGAACATCGGATCCGGGTAAATGAAGGTGTTCTTCTTTGTCTTTGAATCCAACCACCAGCTCTGACAGCCGCTATTGAACACGAGATTCCTCAGTCTTGAATGCACCCATGCCAGGTCACGGGTCTGAGCCTCGGACTTGACCATGATGGAGTCGGCTGGGTTGCGACTGCAAAGCACAGGCCTCAGGAGTCGGCAGCTGTAGTTGATCTGGCACTCAGAATGAAAGATGACAGAGTGTTGGCCAGTAGCAGCGTTCGGACCATATAGGACAAAGAAGTTAGGGAATCCTGACACGACTGTGCCCTTGTATGCTTCAGCGCCGCCAGCGGCATCCCAAATCTCATGGAGATCCCGACCGCCAATGCCCTTGATCTCCATAGGGAACAACCACTTCTGCGTGGCAAAGCCGGTAGCGTAGATGATGACATCGGCTGGGTAGGTCGCTCCAGTCTCAGTCTCAACATGTTGTTCGCCAATCTTGATTACTCGATCCTTGGCGAGGTACATGTTCGGAGAGTGTAGGCAAGCAAGATAAGTTGCTGTGTTCACACGGCGTTTGCATCCCGGTTCGTAGTCTGGCATCAAGACTTTACGGTACTGTTTCGGAGCGTCGTTTTCGATGTATTGCTTCGTGGCTTCGCGGATTTTGTTTCTCATGCGTAGACCGTTTTGGTCCATGTAGAAAGAGTAGAAGACACTCTCTAGCTGCCATGCAAGAAATACACGGTAGAGTCTTGCCGCGAAGGGCACGTATCTCATCGTTGCTTTCCAGAGCCCTGAATAGACAGGGTTTCCCTGTAGGTTCGTCAGCAGGCGTTCGCAGTGCAACAGCCTTGCCCTTTGGCCCATCAACGGCTCGCAAACGCTAGGAGCGACTCACTCTCTTCGTCCACCAATGAGCGCTCTTCACAAGCTGGTTGACTTTCCCGTGAGGTGCTACTTCCTTGACGAGTTCAGGAACAAATTGAGTGGCCGAGGCGCCATTGCCTAGGACAAGGACGTTCTTATTCTTCAACTCGACGGAACTATCCCATTGAGCGCTGTGGAAAGCTTTGCCTTTGAAGTTAGAGACACCTTGAATGTTCGGTATATTGGGCCTGTCTAGGGTGCCGATCGCGCTGACCACCACTGGGGCTTCGCGCACAAACGTATTGCCGGTAATCGTATCTTCAAACGTGCAAGTCCAGAGCTGCCGACGCTCATCCCAGACCATGCTCTTGCACACGCTGTTGAATTTGCAGTGGGGGAGTATGTCGTATTTCTCGGCTACCGAGAGAAAGTCTGCTACCCGTTCAGTCATACGGCGCGAACGCTGCGAATCTTAGGGCTTACACGAGTGCAATTCATCGCGACCAGGGTACATGCTGGACCAGTCAGGCTTCAAGGCGAAGCTGTATGAGTAGAAATGGCTTGGAATGTCACAGGCGCAAGCTGGATAGCGGTTGTGCCACCATGTGCCACCGATATTGTCGGATTTCTCGAATATGGTGAAGTTGTCGTGTCCGAGCATTCGCTTGAGCTGAACTGCCATTCCGAGGCCAGAGATGCCTCCTCCCACGATGATGACCTCTTTGGAAGGAGCCATGCTGACGAACACGATGGTAGAATGTAAACAAATGTCAAGGGAAGGCTCGGAGAAGACTGGCGACGTGCAAAAGAATTTGTTTTCATGTATAGACGTGATCGCAAACCACTATATAAGCTGTTGTCGAGCCAAACAACGCGCAGCTTCCTGTTTTGGAAGATCGCAGTAGGAGCGCTTGCAGCTGCCAAATCTGTGGTCAAGGCCGCCGGCTAAGGACTTAGTTGACTTAAATCTCGCTCACGCCGGTTAACGTGCGGGGTAACCCACACGTCCGATATCGGCTAGATCCTGTCAGCTAGGTACAAAAACTTAGGCAACCGCAAGCACTTGAGCGCGCGTATCAACCTCTGCTGCAGCCGTCTTGATTCGTATTGCGCAGGCTGTTCCACTTTCTGTAGCCACCAGCTGCTCGGCTTGTTACATCCAACATGGCAGAGAATCTCGGAAGCTCTGGAAAAGCCAGTCGCTCAAGATCCCGATCAGGCTGGTAATGACAAGCTCTAATCGAGTTATCCCACGCGACGCTAAAATTGCAATTGTAGCCTGAGCTGTCGTCGCAGAAGGCGGAAGTGTGCGTTTCCACCAAGATGCTCCCTGCAGCTCTCTCTGAACCAATCCTCACAGGCGACGGAACCCAGCCACGGTGCCAGAATTGTCAGGCTCGTGGCGAAGAGTGCCCCTGGGGCTTGAAGGTGTCGTTTCACCCATCAAGAGCGCACCAACTCTCCAGTGAAGATCGCGCCGCCTTACTGGCGATCGAGGAAGAGAGAGCGTTGGCTGGTGTTCGCTCGCAAGTACTGGCAAGTCAATGCAGATCGTGATGTTGTCGCTCCGACGTGCGCACAGTGGCTCACGACATGCAGATTGTGAATGACACGGACCAGGTTGTGCGCGATTATCGCTGCGACCAGAGTCTGTCGGTACATGCGGCTGACGAGTCTCAAAGCACTGCGAGGAGCCTTGATGCGGGTGCAGGTCGGCTGAACAGCACCTCGACCGCAAATGCCCCAGACATACACAGGAAAGCTGGAGCTGACCAGGACTCGCGGGTGGAGCTTCCTTTATTGGACCCGGCCATTCTGGATGTGGACAATTCTCGTGCTACGACCAATGCGCTCGGTGCCAGGCCAGATCTTGACCGTCTGGGTGGCGAGCAGTCCATTGAAGAGTCTCCATCTTCGTCGACCCGGAATTTTCACTCAAATGAAGACAACGCCTCTTCAGCGAGTACATTCGTCCCACCCTTCTCGCTTGGCCAGGCCGTTTCGCTTAGTGCATCACCAATCCCCGAGCTAGAGTTCCCGGTGTCCGATTTGGAACAAAGCCAGCTCATTTCTGCATTTCTGCAAGAAACGGGAACCTGGTGCGAGACCACAGACTCTGAGAGGCATTTTACCGTCTGTGGCGTTCATGAGATGATGGACAGCAAGGCATTCGCAGCTGCGGCTATGGCGCTTGCGTCTCGGCAACTTGACGCTGTCAAGAGCCGCCAACGTCAGGCTACGCTTAGACTATACCAACATGCCATCCAGTTGCTCATTCATCAGGACCCTTCTCAGGCTAGTGCAACCGTCTTGGCTACATGTACGCTTCTATGTGTGTACGAAATGATGGCATCCGAGGTCGGGGAGTGGAGACGTCATCTCAAGGTTGGTCTTCCCGAACGCTAGCGGGTTATCGATAGTGGCTTAGGTAACTCACAGGGCTGCGCAGGGCTTTTGAGGTCCAGAAAGTGGAACGGCTCCAGTCCGGAAATCATAAATGCATGTTTTTGGGCATTTGCGCGCATAGGTACGCAAAAACGGCGCCTCCTCGTGCGACCTTGCTGATGTCTACCAGATGTGTGGGCGGCCTTCATGACTGAAGAGAAGACGCTGATTCCCACTGATTCATGGGTAGACAATAGTGCCATACGCTCGGTTGCGGAGTGCGGCACGATCGATGCTTACTGCAACCTTGCTACGCTTGTGTTCGCTAAGATCACGAACCTCATTGCGGAGAGTAGGAAAGGATCGGGAGGCGAAGCCGAATTAAAATCGAGAATCAACGCGCTGTGGCGCGAACTACAAGAGTGGCGGGACTATCGTCCTCGAAGGGCTCTCCCCCTTCTCAGGATTGAGTCGCCTCAAAAGAGCCCCTTTCAGATCATACTTTTCACACACTCCTCATCCAGTAAGTCTGTGTAAATATGTCATGCACAATTACCGCTTTACTTACGTACGTCATCAGTCTGCGGTAATTCATTTTACCATGCGGGGTCGATCCTGCTGTTACAAGCAGGGCACGTAGTGCAGAGTAGACCTGACGCGGACGTAGACAAGGTGAGTCATCGCCATGCGGCGGACATCATTAAACAGTCCTAAGATAATCTGCAGTACGACCCGGTCTGGCACGCCAAAGAGCTCTGTGGGATCAGTACGTCAAACCCTTCACAGTACGTTCATTCTCATTGATGTAAAGACGTGGCTTCGTGACCTCACTAGGAGAAACCGCTGACGAAGTCTGCAAGTGCGAATTGGGTCAATCATCTACAGCCCCTCTACATTGCCGGCAAAGCATTCGGCTGTGGTCTCACCGTGCAACCGTGTGACGGAGCACGCTCCCCAGGGGGCGATATCCCGGGCGAAGAGGAGCATCCAGCCGAGAAGATTGCACTTCTGCGACACCTGGCTAGGATAGAGCGTGAGACTGGTTGGAAGACTTCCGGACGAGCGGCAGACCTCAGAAACCTCTGGGGAATTGGATGATACAGCCTAATGATCGAGTGCGACTGGAAAATAATAAAAGCTACACAAACATCCTTGTGAACCAAACAACATACAACGGAGCGTTCTTCAACCCCTCCTTTCGCCAACTGTGCTCTGTCTTTCTTATGAGGACGTCCTCTGCGACGCGCACATCACGCCTTGTCATTGGAGATGACCTGAATCTCCTGATTAAAGATGGACTCGCCTGTCTGCGGTGGAGCGTTGTCCATCTTTTCCTGATCCTCTTCCATAGCTTTAGCCATTCTTGCAGCGACATGCACAGGGTTACCGCCCTGCGAAAAGATGTAATCAACCTCTTCGAGGCGGAGATTGCTCGTTTCCGGATAGAAGAAGTAGAAAATCGGCACAAAAAGTAGGTTGGTAGCCATGAAGATCAGGTACGCCTTCCACTGTAGTCTGTTGATGATGACAGGAGTAATAGTGACGACGGTGAAGTTCCAGAGCCAGTTTGAGCTGATACCCACAGCCGTGCCCTTTGTGCGCGCCTCCAGCGGGAGGATCTCGGGCACATATACCCAAGGCACACAGTTGACGCTCATGCCAAAGATCAGCATGTACAAGAAGAAGAATGCGACGGCTGCAGACGCATAAGCTTGTCCATTGGCAACGCCCGACTGGGACAGAAGCGCTGAGATCATCAGCATACAGATCCCCAGGCCGAAGCAGCCCCACATCATCGTCTTGCGGCGGCCCATACGGTCGAGCGCGAAGGAGGGAAGGATCGATCCAAACATGAACATCATATTGATGCATCCTCCCAAGATTTGCGCCATATGAGGGGTCATGCCGACGTTCTGGACCAACACTGAGGGGATGTAATACACCACGAGGTTGATGCCGCCTGCTTGGTTCATGAACTGAATGCCCCATGCCAGGAGCACTCGATATCCGGTCTTGACGCCATCATTCTTGAATATGGCGAGATAAGACTTTGCCGCGCTAGCAGAATCCTCGAGCTGAATGGCTTGGATGATGGCATCCCTCTCTTGGACGATGTACTCGTCCGTAGGTCCTTTCCCGTATACCGCGCAAAGAACCTCCATGGCTTCGGCCTCGCGTCCATGGTTGAAGAGCCAGCGAGGAGACTCGGGCAATGCAAAGACTAGGAATATGACCACGATAGCAAATACCATTTGGAACGCGATGGGGAACCGCCATGCGAGAGCACCTCCGACGAAGGACAGTCCGAAGTCCAACCAGTAAGCGAAGACGATGCCGACGCCGACGAAAAGGACTTCAGCCGACACCAGACGGCCGCGTGATTTCCTATCGCAGAGCTCTGCCTGATACCTGACGCGATTCGTCAGCGCGTGACCTTCTGGAGTTGGCGTGTGGACGGCAAGGATGCACTTACATTGGAACTGTCGATGTCTTGAGTCCAGTACCGAACCCGGTGATGACGCGCCCAATGACCAGGTGAGGGACAGTGAAGGCGGTAGTCTGCAGGGTGGCACCGACTATGACGAACCCCATTGCCACCCAGATTGTCTTGCGTCGACCGAGCGTCTCACCCAAGAAGAAATTTACTTTGCGCCTGTCAGCCTCGGATTGGGTCAACCGTGGAGCACAAATTGACTTACGAACGCAGCCAGCGAGACATCCTAGGTTGTAGCAGCTGACGATGATACCTGTCTTGGAGTCGGATGGGTGACCGAATTGATCGAGCCAGTCCTTGTTCTGCAGGATTCCTCCGAACACGCCCTGGTCGTATCCGAACAGGACGAAAGCTATCAGACAGCACACTGTCACTCCAAACTGGAGGGACTTTCCGGTTCCAAGCCAGGAGCGCATGATGTAGCTTGAGGCTGCAGATGAACGTTGAAAGTGGCTAAAATGGTGAGAGTGCCTGGGTCTGGAGAGGTATGTTGACAAGAACTCGCTTATTCCGTTGCGACGTGTGCAAGACGAACAATTGCTTTATACGAGCTGCAGTTTCTCTGGTGCTCTGCAAGCAATTGACGATTTGTTCCAAAATGGAAACCATAGCCTCCGAGTTGGAGGCTCGTGGCAGCCATGCATAGTGGCGGTTTTCGGCTGAGGGGCAGCTTTCGAGTCTACGCAGACCACGGCGCACCACCCGTCCGGGGCGCAGTCTGGGGTCGACTAGAATCTGGGGTAGCGATTGCTCGGTAGACCTCATGCTGTTTTCGGCGAGCCAGCTGTGGGGCGCACGCAGGCGCTGAAACATCGGCGCTACTTGATGCACGGATGTCGTACGCTAGTAGTGATCGCAACAGCGCCTGCGCTTATTTTAGCCATGTTTGACATTGCAAAAAGATAGATCTCGGCGGGTGATCGGCTTGCGTTCCGCGTATCTTTGCTCAATCTCTCCAACGGGACCGACTGATCATTGCCGCTTGCGCCGTCACGCATACGCTTCTTTTGCGGAGGGACTGACCTGAGCTTCGCCATGTGTGCCTTTGTAGCAGAGCAACCCGCTCACTTATTCAAGGGACGAAAAGAGTAAAGCAATGGCGACGGATGAGTGGAAGGGTGAGACTTTACCGCTCTGTACTCTGCACGCCGGCACCAGAGAACCAGATTCGTCGCTGTGAAAGGTCAGGAGGGCTACACGAGCTGTCTCTCATAGCAGAACAAAGGCGTGCAAAGTTTGCTGACATCAATCTGTGTTCCCGTTTCACCGGGGAAATGTAGTGCGGCTCTCTACTTCGTAGTGCTTGATCCTTGGGCTTGTTGTGCATGAAATCGCTTAAGATTGATAGAATAAATATGCTCGATAGTTACATAACACAATCGTAGACAGGGATGAGCCTCACATCATCCGTTCAACACTTGACAAAGTCTCTGCAGGGACAGGGTCAACGTGCGTGCAATGGTACTAGGCCGTGCAATCGACATATAAAGTTACTGCTATATAATGCGGGAGTTCAGATCTCATGAGTTCACCTTTTTGACTTCGACTTTGACCTCGACTGTGACAGTTTCGTTTGTCTGTTAGCTGTTGCAGTCGGCTCGGCGCGCACAAGCTACTCTCTTTCACTTTGGGTGCACCGTACAGTACGGGGCACGTAGGCGCCAAGAAGACTTTCCTTCCATCTTGGAAACTTGCGGAGGACTAGTGGGCACGCAACGCGCATGGTATAGGTTTTGGAGGATTGCGATCATGCATGCTTTGACTGTAGAGCAACATGACGCTTGATCGCGGCCTGTACAGTCGACATGGTGAAGAATTCTCTCATGTCTCTGACAAATGCATCAGGGCGCTCCAACGTCGAGAAATGACCACCTCGAGGGTACTCTCGCCAGAAGCAGACGTTGGCTGCTTGTGTGGCCCAGTCTCTTGGACACTTATGTCACAGTCAGTTTTTGCTTTGGACGCAGAATGGGCCTGGGACCTACATGGAGCTGTTCCTTCGCATACATGCTCACTCCCGTGGGAGCGGCCACGTAAATTTCGAACGTTCTCTCGGCTTCGCGCATGCCGCGACCGAACGCTTCCCAGTAGAATCTCAGACCGGGCGTCGCTCCTTGAATCCAATGCATCATGACCAGTGTGATGATGTCGTCTTTGGAGAATGCGTCATGACAGTCGACCCAGTCGTGAAACTTCTCCACAAACCAAGCGAGGAGACCAACAGGAGAATCTCCGAGGGCAAAACCCAACGTCTGCGGGCGTGTCTTCTGCTGTTCAAGATAGCCACTCTGATCAATCTCAAAATTCCGCCTTATCTCCAACGCATCCTTCTCGAATTGGGAATACAGGACGCTGCTGAGTGTCCAGCGAATGTAGGCAAGCGGCGCTGTCCATAGAGTCGGCGGAGGAACAGGAAACATGTTGAGGTGTTGCGCAACCACCGACTGAGGATACTGTATGGCCACCGAACGAGTGATGAAAGATCCAAAATCACCACCCTGCGTGGCAAACCACCGATAGTCAAGGACTTCCGTCATCAGGATATGATATGCTCGAGCGACGATGTTCGGACCAACGCCAGACTTGAGCGGCGCAGGGGAGAAGCCGAACCCCGGTATGGAGGGGGCCACGACATGAAAAGCCTGGACGTTGTTGTCTTTCGGACTGCTGAGCTCTTCAACGACCTTGACAGCCTCCACGAAGGAGCCAGGCCAGCCGTGGGAGTAAAGCAGGGGAATGGCCGTTCGCTTGGAGGATCGAGCGTGGGTAAAGTGGATGACGAGCGGGCCATACTCGGGCACATTCAGCTTGACAAGGAAATGGTTGAAGACGCTGTTGAGTTCATTCTGCACCTCTTAGCGATTTTGTTTGGGAAGCCTCGCAGTGCGTCGACCGTGCACCGTATGCGCAGACTTGTGACGGATTTGTTCCAAACTCACCTCCTGCTTTTCCCAGTCATACTTCTCCCGCCAATAATCGGCTAAGTCTCGTACTGAGGAGACTTTTGCTCCTTGCGTCCAGTCATGCTCGCCGAAATCAGTCTGCTCCTCAGGATACCGCGCCAGAGCAAGCTTTCGCTTGGTGATGTCGAGGAGCTCTCTGTCGACTTGGAGTCGGAATGGCACAGGTTCGTTGTAGCGGAGGCTCTCTGTGGGTATTGGTAGTTTGAGCATGTTTGCGCTTTGCCACGAGATCACACCAAGCTGAACTTTGGTAAGCTGTCGAGAGGTCAAGAGCGGTAGCTTGACCTTTTGGGTCGCCAGCCGTATGGATGGGTGCAAGATCTTGTATCCATCATAAACAGACGATAGCGCCTGGCAACACAGAATCCGTGGAATGCCGATGACGAGATTGCGGAGCTACAGCACATCAAGCCTACGTACCGCGACACCGAGGGCTGTAAACTCAATCTTACAACACCAGGCGGTTGCGCTTCAGCTTGCTATGTTCAATGGCGCCAAGACTAACGGCCCGAATGCACAGTGGGGCCGGGGTGGCTAATCCTGCCAACAATACAGAGTTTCATGGCGATTTCGGGCGCACGAATGCGAATCGGCAATGGCCATTCCTTCTCAAAGCCTCTAGGATCGACTAGATACCTATGCTTCGTTCTTTGTCCTGTGCAGGATCTTGCCACATTGCTCACTCTCGCGCGACCGGCCTTAAATTAGGGGCTTCTCCCTAATTCACAGTTTGGGCAACTATTCTCGATGCGACAGCAAATGGAAAGGGTCGCTTGAGTTCGCTCTTTCCCTTCGTTGGGACGTGCGTTCGCAACGGAAGAAACGATACGCGTTCTTTTCCAGCGCGCCAAAATTGCGTCAATGCATCCCGCTGTTTGTGCGACGGGGAAGATAGCTCCACTTCTCTACTGTGTAGATAAGATAGAACTCGCGCATGCGTCGGCGCGTCGTTGTGGGACGAAGACGCTTCTAACCTAGCGGGTCACTTGAGATGTAAGTGATGCTTCCCAAGGCAACTACAAGCGCCAATGCGGCATTCGCACACAAGATCCGTGCGTTATGCCACTCATGACTCGATATGCTCCTTAAGAAACTGCGAACATGCGCAGACCCCCTTGCATGGGCTCTTCAGCAACTTGAAGGATCTCGGGAAAATTCTTGCCCTGCTGCGATTCTGACGTGTGCAACCGGGAAAAGCGCTTTCCGGAGCGTGACACACCCTACACGCTCACTGGGCGAGTCAGGTTCGATTCTAATTACGTTCACCGGAGTAGATGATTCCCTTGTTGCCGTGTCACGTAAATCATTCATCCCTCTTTGCGTCGCAGGGTCGCAACTGGTGATTACGAGGATAAATCTTGCAGAACAAGAAACTTTGATCTCTGGTATCTACTGAGACTCAACGCTGGCTTGAGCTTGAAAATGGGTTGTCCGCGCGGGAGTAGGCAGCGGGCCGCTTCCTAGCTCTTTTTTATCATTAGTGCAGGCTGGTCGTTTACCCGCCAAAGCGTGAAGACAGGTATGTTGAGCAAGCCGCATTGACACGCTGCTGACTATGTAAGACCTAGGCATGTTTGGTGATGAAGGCGGGACTTGCACTGCAGTAAATGCTCTGCAGCCAGTCACAGGTCCGTGAACGCTTCGCTGTACGTGGTCGAGGCCTTCACGCCGGTCTGATAGAGATAGAGAAGTGGGAACAATGTTGGTATGGTCGACCCCCAGTTTTCAATGTCTATAAAGTCGGGCTGTCGTTTAACTAATACCTTTCGACAGGTAATTATTTCCAACATCACTGTAGCAGCAGACAAAGCAATTAAAATCATGAAGATTCTGCACATCCTTTTGGGCGGAAGCTTTGCTCTGATCATTAAGGCTGCAGTGCCCCCTAGGAACGCCACGGAGGTCAAATTAGCGCAGATTAAACAACTTCTGACCTCTCAGCTCTCGGAGAGCGCCTCAATTATCTTTCCCAACTCTGATCGATGGGTTGATGTCACTCACCGTGCTGCCGCTCCTCGCGTTAACCCGGGCTACCTGGCTGTTGTTGACGTGGCCGTCGAAGACGATGTTGTTCAAACGGCATGCGTCCCGCTGAACCAGAACGGAGTTCATGTGTGCTGACTTTCTGAACAGATCAAAATCGCCAATGAAATCGGAGTCCCGTTCTTAGCTGTCACCGGCACGCATGGCTGGACCGACGACATCAGCCGAATCCAAGACGGAATACAGATTCGCATGCGTGGCCTTAATCATGTCACTCTGGGACCCAGCAGAGATACTGCCTATGCCGGCGGTGGCGTCATCCAATACGAGGTTCTCCAAGCTTTGTACCAAGATGGAAAGCAAGCTGGTAAGTATTCCCATGCACTCGTCATATGCACCATGGCAGGGAGGCGAATGGATTGGCTGACGAACGGACGTCGTTTAGTCCACGGTCTCTGCGAATGCGTCTCAATCATGGGTCCTCTACTTGGTGGAGGCCATAGTGTACTACAAGGTGCTCACGGCTTTGCTGCTGACAACCTGGTCTCCGCTAGAGTTGCCTTTCACAACGGCACTGTTGTAACAGCCTCGGAAAACGAGAATGTCGACCTTTTCTGGGGCCTCCGTGGTGCGGGTCACAACCTAGGCATCGTTCTTGAGTTCGAGGTGAAGGTTTACGACATCCACCCAGACCCGTGGAGTTTCATGACATTCGTATATGAAGCTGATCGGATCGAGGAGTACTTCAAAGCATGGAACCAGCTAGAAGATATCATCGCAGATCCCGGGCTTCTTGTACTGAACGGCTACTATCGTATGTTACCAGATCTCGATACTAAGAAGGTGAGAAATTCGTATTGATCATATACCCGTCGACTTAGCTTACCAACCGCGTCACAGCCTCTTCTCGTGCTGGAGCTTATCTACCAGGGTTACGATACTGCCGCTTCCCAGTACATTGACGCCTATCGTGCTATCAAGCCCATGCACGAGGAGACTGTTACTGACATATACTGGAACAAACTCTTCGACATCACAAATTTCGGTCGTGACGATCGAGTCTGCGTTCCAAGTCAGAACTGGGCTGGTTACGTCAACTCCGTCACTCGCTGGGATCCTGCGTCCATGCGAGAAAGCTACAACATCTTTGCCGATCTCGTGGCAATCGAAGCCTACAACACTTCCACCTTCATCTTTGAGTCTTACGGGCGCAAGGGTGTGCGTGAGTTCGCTGATGACTTCAATGCCGTTGCACCAGAGGAACGTAACAAGCATAACATGTTGGCTGCCTTCATCTTCTGGACGGGAGACAACAAGACAAAGCTCGGTATAGCCCGCAAATTTGGACAGAGGCTGCAGGCAGCCAGTCGGAACGGGGAGATTGCTCACTCTTACGTCAACTATGCCATTGGCGGTGAAGAGCTTGCACAAGTCTATGGTCGAGACTCTGCCCGCCTCCAAAAACTTCAGAAAATCAAGGCAGAGTTCGATCCTTACAACAAATTTGGTTACTATGCCTCACTCGTGGGTGCATAATGCCACAGCTGGGAGGTTAAGAGCCGCTAAGAACGAAGCCGAAGCATGTCAGGAAATGGGTTGGGACCTCCTGCAGTGCGACAATCTCCTGAGTGTTTGCAGGCGGCTTAGCAGATGTGTCTTGACCAGGGAAACGGGAAGAGTATTTTCATTTCTTAAGCAACGGATCTTGCTCTCATAAAGCGTCAAAAAGCTAGAACGATGATCGTGTCTATTCCAACATCTCGATTCAACTTCGTCACGTCCAAATAGACCACGTGTGTTCTATCCACCGACCATATGCCCTACAGCCGTTTCAACAATCGTTGGTGGAAATATCTGATGGGTACATAAGTCGTGATTGTGTAGCAGTTCAAGGATAGAGTCGGGCGGCCGCACAACACGTTGGAATCATGGAAACAAGGTGCCATTGTTCTTTATTAATGACGCTTCGTGAGATGCCAAACGGAAGGATGATCGCGACAATGGAGAGTAGTCCATTCGGAATTGCTCCTTCGTCGCGTGTTTGTCCTGTGCGCGTCTCTCCAGACACGACGTCCATATTCTCTTTCATCATGCCCACAACTAGCCCCAGCTGCGCCCAAGGTGACAGCCCTCGCAGCTCATGATCATGTCAAGAATGTGTTTTGGAGGGCATACGATGGTTGCATTTTGCATGTTATCTAATCTTTATCAGTAGTGTGGTGGTCATCGGCGCGAGATTTACGAGGTGTTGCACAGGGAAGCAAGCGGCTTACGTTCAATCATCGGGTGGCACCCCCTCGACTGATACTGTCACCCTTCGTACAGCTTTACTTACCTGACCACTCTTGCCCGTCGAAAACGGAGACGAACCCGCATGTACGGGCCCTGGTGTGTCGTATTCGCGTTTTACAGGGTGAATCCGCTTGCTTCTCCATAACGATAGACTATTTAATAGTCCCGTTCACTAACTGTGGCGCACGCAATCTTTACCCTACCCCACGCCATTTTTTTCTTCCAAATTGACAAGCGATGCATGTGCAGGCGTGCCATGTTTATAATGCGAGCACACGAGTGTCACACTGTATTATGGCATATCGATGATCCTCTTCCAGTGAACTAATGAAAAGATGTAACAGAATATCAGCTTGTCATGATGAAATCTGAAACCATGAAGTGATCGGTCCAATCGAGCGATTGACTGTGCTCATGATCCTTGCTTATTTCAGGACCGTGACCACAAATAGCGTTGTCAGGTTCATCGAAAAACTGGATTTTTACGCCTCTCTGGTGCCGGTACTTCTGATTGCTGACAGATTAGCTTCGCAGGTCAGTCAACCGACACCATATCATTAGGCAGTGGTAACGACAACTGTCCAGAACTGCGCGACGAAGAGTAACCCACTCTACATTCCAACCGTCTACTTTTTAAAAGCAGATGGAATAGGATTGAATTGGACTAGTGATTCGAATAAAAGGCTTGGAGGCTCATTGTCTTACTTACCCCCAAAGTACTGAGCACAGCAGGTAGAGGCATCGTGCATTGGTCCAGACTTCAAGGAATACTTAGCGCAGGCAAACTACGACGCTCTCTATCACCACACAAAATTTGCCTTGTGTCCTACATATCGATTGTCGACTACGGCGAGAACGACTGGCCTTGCCATGTGCACATACGAAAACTGATCTGAGCCTTTAACACGTTGTATTCAAAGTCCAAGCAAGTATGCTTCCATACAACAAAGGTCATCGCGCGCAAGCAGCTTGGTGTTATCACCTCTCGGTGCCCACCTAGCTAGGATCAGAGCCAAACGATCATAGTATGAGGCAACGTGATAGGATGCGATGAAATGCAAAACGCGAATCAGGACTTGTGATACGAAAGACTCTACGCGACCGCCCTCCTCCGTTTGCGCTTGCTGGAGCTGTGCGTTAATCTATCGTCTGCCGCTAGTAACGCTCTTGAGAGCTTCCCTTCGTTATTCCAAAGACCTATTTGCACCAACCGCTGGTGCATCTGTTCTTCCACTGAGACTTGTAGAGCCCCACATAAGAGCGGCGGCATCTGAAGCACGCTGCTAGGTAGCCGCCACCGCGTCCACTTCCTTTTTCTGCTGGAAATACTTGCATCTTGGTTACCATCGCTTAAATCCGTGGCAGTTTTTGTCAGACAGTGGATTCGCTGCTAGTGAGGATCTGGAAAAAGCGGGTTTGGTCGACTGCTGTTTTTTCTGATTCGATCTGAGCCAATCTATGTTCTGTATTCCTAAGCAGCGTCTAGCTAAGGAAACATCCTTCCAAAGCGTACGCCAGTCGAGCCAATCCATCAGATGGAAGTCACTGGAGCTTCAGCACGGGCTCGAGTATGACGAGGCAGAACCATGAGACGACTTGGCAAGATTCTTGGCTGCGTTTGATGGGCTCGAAGAGCTTCTCGTCGCATCCAGCCACCCAAGATCACTAGACATATGGCGTGCTGCTGTTCATCACAAAGCGTCCTGAGGAGACTTGTCCACCACCAACGGGCTGTCGACGCTGATGGAGACGAGTGTGACGTCCCTAGCTTCATGAGGGTACCGAAGCGCCCGGCTGTCCTTGAGACCCATCACGAAATCCGTTGAGGGAACTCATCTTGACCTACTTCGGCGTCGCTTGCGCTCCTCAACATCTAGTTTGTGATGATACCGACTGCCTGACCAGTTGAACAAGACTGAACACGGACATAAGCATGTTCTTCCTCATCTGACGACAAGGCACCCATTACGTGTGTTGCACATACGGCAGTCAGGCTCAGATTATCAGAAGCGCCCAAGCTGGGGCGTTTTGCCAAGCATTCGCGGGAAGAGCTATGTTCTGAAAGGCACCTTTGGCGGTCCTGGCTTGGAAGCTGATAAGATGAGTGGAGAACACAAAGTGGCTCACTTACCGACCCATGGCAGGGTATCGGGCTTTCCGGCACTGCGAGTGATTGCGTTCGGGGATTTCTCGAGTAAAGGAAGGCATCTTTCTGGCAGCGTACTTCTATGCCGTTAGATCAATCCCAATGAGACAAGGGAGAACCTTTGTCCAATAGAGATGGACGACTTGTCACTGCTTGGGCTAGGCGATAGCCTGCGAGATTTCAAGGAAGTTTGTCCGACAGAAGCGCCCTACGCGGAGTCATAATCGATCAAAAATCCCAGTTCTGATGAACAACGCAGGAAGGTTGATATAAAGATGCAGCAATGCGTCGAGGTGTTGCACGCTGGAAAGATCAACTGATGCAACCGAGTGATTTCTCGCTCTTTGATAAGAAAAGCTCGAACGACCAGAGTGATGGCCTCGAAGGCAGTGTACAGGTGCAAAGATGGGCGCATTTGTGACGCGGCTAGCGCTAGGAGCTTTACTCGAGAGCTGGACAGCTCTGACAGGGAAGCTGGTTGTACGAAATGCTTGCATGTGCGTTGCGGCGTGCGTCCATAGCGCCTTCATGAAACACACTCGCGCTCGGCCTTGGCCTGCGATTATCAACCTGAGCCTCACGGAGGCTATGCCACGGGCTCGTCCGTCTTTGTTCTTTGCGTATGACGCACAAGCGTTTTCCCCTTCGATGGGACAGAACTCATTGCTGAATGTCACTTTCAGCTCAGAAGCAACGGAGCGAGCCATGCGAACGGCCGGCTCGATCCAGACTTTTTTCGAAGCCGAGTCTGTAGTCGCAAAAGTGACTGCGTTCGTGCAAGAGCCCTGCGACCGGACCAAGATCGATAACCGGTGGCTACACATTCCAGATTGGGGCTGAGCTCGGCCAAAACCCACATGGTGAGGCGGCCCACTAAACGGGCCCGGCGGCTACGGTTGCCTCACGACCAAAAGGCACGACAGGCTCCACAGCAATCACCATGCACACGGTAAGCGCTCGTTCACCAGCTGTTGGTTCGACCGGTGCTTTCAGCACGCAGCTCAGCACGCAGCTCAGGGTTCGTACTCTCCAACAGCTCAGGTAGCTACAGCGATGTGTTGAGGAGCTGCCGATGGTCGCCAGTGCTCTCCCCGGTTGACCAGCTGTGGATGATTTTGAGTGCAGCAGGCTGTGTCTCTTGATACTCACTAATTGGCTTAGCCATCTCATCGCTCTTCGGCTGTCACCGCGTCTCTGTTGATGGGCAGGACTGCAGCAGGGGCGAGGCTATCTCCCTTGCATCGGACTTGCTGCCCGAAAGAGTGACCTGGTTGGCTAGCAGTAACGATGATCGAGGAGGAAGCTGTAGGCGCAATTTGCATTTGACGGGAGTACTGGATTTCTAAGCATCCAGTGGATCTCGCGTCCTTCGTCCAGACAGCATCACGATGACAGGACCTTATGATTTCTAAGATGACGTATGTCATCGAGCGTCGCTGGCACCACAAAGTGTTAAAACCTCGTTCGCCGTGTGACAGCTCACTTGCACTGCACAGCCCAGCTCCCTACTGGTTACACGAATTGGCGCATCGAGATCAATCACAATGCCCGACAAAGTACTCGCGCTGGTTCAACGACTTGGGACCAAAAACACGCCGAGACTGGTTGTCGAGCACATCTCAGCACCCAAGCCAGCTGACCATGAGCTGCTGGTCAAGGTATCGCACGCGGGACAGAATCCGACAGACGGTAGGTCCCTAGCTTGCGTTGCAGACCGTCGGTCTCCATCTGATTGGTCGCAGTGCAATGTCTCGATTCCAATGCTTTTGGGGATGGAGCAGTCTTAGGCTGTGACTTTGTCGGCCCTGTCGAGGACGTTGGCGAAGAGGTGACGAAAGCAGCCAAGGGTGACGTGGTCGCAGGTCTAGTCTGGGGAGGTAAGAGAACCAGGTTGGTCATGCTACACACTGGTTGACAGAAGCAGGGGAGATCAGAGGGCTGGGAGCGTACAGCCAGTACTCCATCGCCAACGAGTCCATCAGCTTCAAGGTGCCGCAGTCCATCACGCCTGCTGAAGCTGCGACAGTGCCCTTGGCCTCCACAACGGCTTGGTTGGCGCTGTTCTCCAAGGACAGCCTGCACGTGGACCGTCGGTCAGGAAAAGAGACAACCATCTTGGTATGGGGAGGGAGCTGTATGTATTCATACCAGTCTCACTTGCAGCGGCATTGTCTGATAACGCTTCATTTAGCTAGCGTTGGGCTGTACGCCATACAGTTCGCAGCCCTGCACGGGTTTAAAGTCGTCACTACTTGCAGCCCTCGTCATTTCGATCGCGTCAAGTCATTGGGTGCAGATCACGCATTTGACTACCGAGCTAAGGATGTTGTCTCATCCATCAAAAAGGCAGTGCCTGGTCTAGGTTATGTGTTCGATACAATCGGAGCTTCGCAGTCATCCGCTACAGCTTCGCAAGTCATCGGCGAGCAAGGAGGGGTGCTTTGCACGGTACGGCCGGGCAAAGCAGACACTGAGGGTGTGACGGAACGAACCAAGGTTACGGATGTCCTTGTATGGACAGCATTCCTGAAAGATCACCGATACGGTGACTTCTTTTGGCCGGTAAGCAGGAAGCTAAGGGAGGGTGAGGATAAATTGGTATTCCGGCTAACGCGCCCCAGGCAAGCAAAGATGACCATGAACTGGCTTCTGAACTGTTTCAAAACCTGCCGAACTGGCTCGAAACAGGAACCATCAAGCCAAGCGTGCCAGAGCTATTGGACGGACTCGAATCAGTGCCCGTGGGGTTCCAAAAACATCGGGATGGGAAGATATCAGGCTATAAGATTGTATATAAGTTAGACGACAGTAGATAGTTAGACAAGATAGTATAGTAGAAGGATACTATAACTATCTTATTATTCTTCTATTAGCCTAAAGTAGTATGTTATTCCTATTCTTCAAATCTTTATAATTATAATAGACCTAGTTACCTATAGGTAGTTTAAAGATACTAAAAATAAAGAGAAAGTATTCTATATTGCTTATAATACTATAACGTGAGTGTATAGCGAGTAACGCAGTTAAGCGAGTGACGCACCCCAACAAACCATTGGGCCTTCTACGTGCAATTACTCAACACCACAACATTATAATGTAGCTAACAAGATATATCCTTAATCGCTAACGTCTACTACATCTTTTTTACACGTGCGCAAGTTATGCCCTGTCTTACCACAGCGCTTGCAGTGCCTTTTGCCCTGCTTGCCTGCACCTGTTCAGGCCCTACCCTCACGCGTTTCCCCCTCTACCTGCGCCTCAACGTCGCGTTGGGCTATCAAATCCTCTGCCTGTTCCTTTGAGAGGTCTCCACCCTTCTGAATCTGCTTTCTTTTACGTGATTTGCGCTCAGAAGCAGCCTTGTTCAATGCTTCAAGCTGCAGCACTTAGGCTGCCAATAACGTCTGCCCATGTAGTAGCATTGCAGTGCCTCTCTGCAGCTGATTAACAATCTCCACCATTGGAGTTGGTGATGATCCTTGGTGCTTTTGAATACGATCGCGAAGCAGCGTTAATTGAGACTCTATCTCGTTAGCGTTGGTGGGTGTCTTAGGGTTCCATTAGGCCCCCCCTGGTAGAGGTGGTGTTGGCGCCCGAAGCTTGACATCAAGCTTTAATAGCACCACTAATGGGTCATTAGGCACTAAGCCAGTTGCCTTAAAGCTTAATGTAATGTTTGCCTTTAAGAACGCCTTCTTAAAAACCTTTGCAAACGTTACAATGAAGGCCTTCTTGTCAATTTAGCCAATATAGTCTGTTGCCAAGACTCTGATCTCTTTACTATACTCCTGCTTTAAGGGGGCAAAACAGCCCACATCAAGCAGCTGCAGGATGTGCAACAAGTGTGGAGGCATACACAGAGTAATTATCTTATTCTCCTTGCAAAGATCCTGGAATGCAAGCGACTTATAGCTTTCGTGGCCGTCAATTATCAGCAGCACATGGCTACCCACCCTCCAGCCCTTAATCTGCTCAATGAAGTGCCTTAACCAGGCTACACCAATATCGTTTGTAGTCCAGCTGTTGTCGCTGACCCTAATGCGCCATTAGGGCCTTAAATCAGGGTACTAGGACGCGTTATGGTTCTTTGCTTTGAAGATAAGGTAGGGCGCGATTGCCCAGCCTATCGCGTTGATCGCAGCAATGAAAGTTACCCACTCACGGTCTCCCTGTTGCAACCCAATAGGCTCAGTACGTCTCTCTGATGCAGTGACTACTTTGACGCAGTTTCTAATGCCCATAGTAAAGCCAGTCTTATCAAAGTTATAGGTATCTTCATCCAGGATGCTGTACTTAGCCTTAACATTCTGAACCAGGTCAAACTAGGGCCCAATGACCCCTAGATTGCTGCACAAGACTCTCTGGCGATCTCTCTGTCAAGTCATATGCGATTTTAGTCCAGGTTCGCGTTTAACGAAGTTTGAAGCCCATCGTGGGCCAACAGGCTTTGCGCCGCGTGCAGCGCGCAGTTAATTAGCCATATCTTCAACACAATAGAGCATTAGGGCAAATCCTTAGAAATCCAGCTTCCTAATATACTGCATAAGTGTCCTCTGCTCTGTCCTCTAAAGATTTGCTGATTTAGGGTGGGTATCGCGTGTTGACTGCGTCCCAGCGCGTTGGTGGCGGAGGGTTGCCTCAGAGACCCTGTACACTGTAGCAGCACGTCGCACGCTTAGCTCTTGAGGTTTCTTAATTGCTTGAAGTGCAAGCTTGATTCTGTCTTCTTTTAGGAGCGATTCCAGGTCAGGTGGTTGGTCCATTGAGGTTTGAAGGTAGGAAGGCCCAATGGTTTGTTGGGGTGCGTCACTCGCTTGACTGCGTCACTCGCTATGCACTCACGTTAATACTTATTAACTTATATAATAGGAAACCTTTATTTTACCTTTATAAATGTCTTTAATACTTAGCCTAATAACTTTACTTTTACTATTAATTTTTTAAAAGTCCTAAAATATAATTATAGTATTAGAATACTAGCAGAGTATAGTAATAGTAGAATAGAGCAGCTTGTTTAGATGCTGTGTTTAATTTACCTATCTTGTCTTAACTTGTAGAGGATAGGAACCCCTTTTAGAGCAACACACTCGAACCAAAGGCTAGGAGAACTTGCTTATCTTCCCTTTTGAACAAGACTAGAGTGTTAAACAATGCATGCTTTAGCGGATCGAAGCCAATGCAAATATCAGATCGAGGCTTGCTAAGCACCTTCGAACCATTTGTCACAAGTGCCTGTGGAACAAGGCATGTCTTGCCGAGGCCGATGTGATCCAAACCATTATCAGAGTTATTCTATTTGCCAATTTGGTTCGTAGAAAGGGATTGCTGGTTGTGGCTGAAATGGCTCAAATACTGCTTCAAGCCTGGGGAAAATGGGATCTTTGGGTCGACCTCTAAGCGGTGATGGAGGAGTCCTTGTACATTGTTTGCCGCCGACCAGGACGCCTAGAACTGTAATAACGGGACATCTACGACGGTGCGGGTATTGCAGTTGAAAGATTGAGTGTGTGCAAGTATGTTTCCAGTTGTCACCTTGAAAAAAAGCAAAAAAGACTTTGACGTGGGTGGAGAGCGCATGTAGTATGCGTCGAAGATGCACTGAATGCTATAGTAGGGTTGAAGCTCGTCCTTCTCGGACTCGCCAGGGCCTTACTGCTGCGGAAGTGAGAAGAACACGGTGCAAGAGCTGTCACCCTGAGCGCCATTGGACAGCGGCGTGCGTTTGCGCAATGTCCGTACAGCCGCTAGCTCAGATACACAGCAATGACTGGCTCCAAACAACGTCCCTGTGGGACTTTTTAGATAAATCGGTGGAGCAGGAAGGTTGGCAGGGCGGGGCAATGATAGCAGGCTGGTTAAATCTTGCTTGACTGGCGTTGAGCGATTGGCGCTTGTGAAGGAAAGGCACCGCCATGACAACGACCGCAGCGCCGATTCCATACAGATATGTGGGGGCGAATTCGCTGACCTCACCCCTCCAAATAGCGCCATGGTCCAGACGATCAGGATATTTTCGCCTCGCAAGTTTCGTGTAGAGAGAATCGCCGCGCTAGTACTTGTATCCACTATCAAATACAACACCGACGGCGACGAAGCAAGTGAGTCCGGGCGGGCCTGACCTGCTCTGAGAGACGCATGCTGAGCTGTAGCCTCCCACAGGTTCCCAATGCGCCTGCGTTGAGTTCATACTTCAATCCAATCCAAAGTATGGCGTCGTTAGACCTGGTCCAGAGCCGCAAATCAGTAGCCCCTTCTGCAGCAGACGGGGAGCGTGGCGCTTGTGAAGACTGTTAGAAGGCCATTTCTTGCGCAGTTCGTGCAGCTTTACTTACTCAGGCACCTGTCGGGACAGGAAAGACAAAGCAAACGCACTAGTTCAGCATGAAACGTGTCTCCATCGAGCTGCTTGACACCAGTCTCGAAGCAATATTGCGGTTGATTACGCTGCGCTGCGCTGCGCTGCGATACTCGCCACGTCTTTGCCGGTTTGACGTTCTCCCTGCCGTCTACCTCATTTAACTCGGCCTGGTTATCCCCGGCTCTGTTGTCTCCGACTCCGCTGTCGTATTGCTGGAGCTACATCCCGGCCGCTTTTCGTTGCCCGTCTAGCTTGGTCTGACCGTTGCGACTGGTCTATGTAGGGTTCGGCTCGCGCACTGCCACGGCTTTCTTTGCTGCATGTCATGTCTGTCAGCATGTCTATACATCTCCACTCGCTTTCTCCCTCTCCGCTTGTGTGTTACGCCATCTCGCTCGTGGTGCCTCCTGAAATCGCTCTGCTGTGCTAGCTGATAGCATTGTTATTTGCTGTCGTATGATACTGAAGATTATACGAACAATCTATCATAACGTTATGGCATTTGCACTGTCAGACAAGAGTCTGCTGCCATCATCCACGTTGGTGATACGAGGACAACGGCCGCAATATACTAGGCAACGCTCGCGCTGTCGGCTGATTATGCTGCGTTGATAGCGAGCATTCCCTCGGGATCTACTGAACAGGTGTGGGAAGAAGATGCTGCGGCAGATGCATCGACGTGCAAGACCGGGTGCGAAGAGGACGAGGCGTTGAGTTCACATATATATACAGTGTATGAGTGACGGGCACTCGCGCCTACACATGCCTCGTGGCAATCCGCTCGTTTAATATAGATACCGCAAGGAGGACCTGGAAACGGCAAGCGATGCTAAGGCTGGTTCTGACATGTGCACGACAGACAACGATGTCTCGAGTAACTTGACGCTTGAACGGAAGGCGCAGCACCTGAATGAAGGTTGAGGGCTTTTACGTAAGTATATCTTGATCGTCGTCTCCAAGGCGTGACGTTCAGGAGGGCAAGGATTGGAGTCGCCAGGCTAGCGATAAAGACGGTGGACTACCAAAATTCATGCTGAGTGCGAAGAACAATTGAGAATACGTAGTAGCAACAGCGACCACAGGTAGATGTGGAGTGGAGTTGTGTGAACGGTGTTCGGACCTCAAGGTGCGGCGATTGGCTGCGCAAAAAAGATAAACACGCACCAGGCGGCAAGATGCCAAGATCCACGACGATGATTTGAGCCGGCGCTATCCAGGACGTGGGCGAGGAAATAATGCGTACTTGGACGCAGACCTCGAGATTGCAGGGTGGTACTGCGCCGACGTCGAGGTGCCTCTCAAGCCATGCGACGACGGTACCGCCGGTGACGAACGACCTGGCGAATACGGGGGAGGTTTTTACGCAACTATGAGGTGTCTAGGTGGCTATATGTTGACTGCCGACGCATAGCGCCCATCTTGCTGCTGACAGGGCTGTGTAGACTCCGTGGTTGGGAAACGACCCCCAAAGTGCAAGATTGACATCGCTGTACCCCTGCACCGAGACAGCTTCTCCCACATCACCTCTGGGCTCAGACCTGCCTTGCTGTCGTGGATTTTCACTACCATGTACACCAAATGTCTTCGGACACTGGCAAGATCAAACGCTGCGCGTTGATCATGGACTTGAGCTCTGCCAAGCGATAGATGCGTGGAATCCAACGCAAACGACGGCTCTTACCGCGCGGGCCATTAAGCGGCCACCCCGGGAAGTAAGATTAGCGTTGCAAATTACGAAACCTGGCATTGTTATTGTTAGGCGTCCGATGAAGTGACCTAGTAAGAACATCAATCATGAATGCAGCGCCTAAGAGAACTCGAGAATGTGGATCCAAGGTACGGACTGGATGCACCACTTGCAAAGCTAGACGAGTGAAATGCGATGAAGCAAAACCAGCCTGTCGACGTTGCGCTGTCGGAAGTCGGAAATGCGAATACAGCAACGCACCAGCGCCACCCCAGAGAAACGTAATCACGGTATATCTGCCTCCTGCGCAAAACCAACGGGTTCTTTGCGCAAACACTCGCTGCACCGAGTTTTTCCATCGAAATATTGCCGCGACTCTAGATGGGCAGTTTGATTCAAGCTTCTGGAGCAGGCTTGTATTGCAGCTCTCACACTCTGAACCATCCATTCGACGTGCTATATCGGCTATCAGCATTACTTTCCAAGACATCGAATCGTCATTGCAGCATCCTGCGGGCTATGTTGATGCCAATCCCGAGGCTCGACAGGCTTTCAACGCCGCAATAAAAGATCTTTCATCTCGAATTCAAGCCCATCCTAACTCGAAACTGGTGCCATTAGTCTGCTGCCTTTTGTTCATCTGATTCGAGTTTCTTATGGGCAACGTTGAATCCGCTTTGCTTCATATTCAGAGTGGTTCAAATATTGTAGCCACACGCTATCACAATGGCAACGAGGCCACCAATATGTTCTCGTTCAATGATCTCAAAAGCATTGACGACCACATAGTACCAGTTTTCTCGCGGTTGAATGTACTTTGTTGTCTCGCGGGGAGAATGGTACCACCGATATATGCGCCTTCGACTGAAGACGACTCCCCTCATGAAGATCTTGCCGACTCAAGCATACGCCTTACCAGTATCATCAACGTCTGTCTCCGATACATCAACCAAGCAATCACCAAGGCGAGAATATCCTCAATTAACGTTGATGATGTCGTTGAACAAAGCAAACTGCAGTCAAGGCTAGATGCATGGCGCAAACAATTGGATAGGCTTACCGGACGAATGCAGACAGTGGACAAGCTTGAAAAACAGAACGCCATCAATCTTCTCTTGGTACAATACAAAGTCATTTACATCTGGATAAGGGTTTGCACCACAGCTGGAGAGATGGTTGCGGACTCTTACTTCGACGATTATGAAGAGCTTGTGCATTACGCGGAAAACATCGCCAAGCCGGGCGCTGGAACGGCAAATCCGCAGCTTTTGTCCTTTGAGATACAACTCGTTGCACCACTGTACGATACCGCGCTGAAATGTCGCCATCCGGCCATACGACGACGTGCACTGAATTTGCTACAGTCAGTGCCTCGGCGGGAAGGAATCTGGAACGCACATCATGCATACGTAACTGCCAAGCGAGTGATCGAGTTGGAAGAAAGGACGCTTGACAAACAGGGGCTCCCAGATGAGACTTCAAGGTTACATGCTTTCCCTCTTCCCGATGAACGGTCACGGATCTCCAGCCTGGGCAAGTTGCCTTTCAAGTTTCGGGAGCTCGGTCACACGATTTTGCTCAGTCCTGCATATCCCGGTCCGCCTGAAGCAATGCTTTAGAAAAAGTCTATGAGGTCTTGGGGGGCGACAGATAATCGTAGAGCATGCACCAGATACCCGTTGTCATCGAACACTTCTCCCCCACTATACCGCCCACCACTAGGCTGATATCGTACAGTCGCCTACAATTGTGAATGTAAAGATAGTTTCCGTTGTCTTCCTAAAGAGTCTTGCTTCTCTTGTGTGGTTTTGATTTTTCTTTGTAGACGTGGCGGGTGAAGCGCGTAGATGTAGGTTTTGTCGAGGTCTCGTGGCAGGCGGAGTAAAGCAGAAGCCGGTTGCGAGTCTGCCATGGCGGTGTGGTGAGTGCAATTTCAGATATCATTGTGCCATCGTGGATGTATGTTGCTTTGTTTTTTTGCTCGTCTTTCTCAATCCGTCTACAACGCGTGTAATTGGAGGTAGA
The DNA here is from genome assembly GCF_020726555.1 of Boeremia exigua. Classification (NCBI taxonomy): domain Eukaryota; kingdom Fungi; phylum Ascomycota; class Dothideomycetes; order Pleosporales; family Didymellaceae; genus Boeremia; species Boeremia exigua. The sequence goes on along the minus strand of NW_025763527.1, from coordinate 26,842 downwards.
GATGAGGAACTTGCAATCAGCGTGGCACCGCGCCGCAGGGTGGGACGCAAATACCTCGGAGGCGGATCAGCGCTTCCCTTGACACCTCGCTCCACCCTGACCGTGAACTGTTCGATCCATCCTCGATCAGTCAGACCATACTAAAATTGTCCTTAGCATCTATCATGACTGTGATAGTAAGCCGTGTTAACGAGAGCGCTATATATCATATCGGGTTAGTATCTTACGAGGTACATGACACTAGTCCTTTTGTGCTAGCTCCACTCAACACAGCCGAGATATGGGCTTGATAGACCGCAACTTTACACATCAACGATGACCGATCACTCCGATTTGGTAGAGATACTCATGATGTATGAAGCGCAGCACACGGAGACTGGACATGTTGAAAAGCGAATAAGTAAAGCCTAAGGCAAATTGTTCACGATGTTGTGCAGTTATCCCAGTAGTACATGTGGCTCATGCGTTACGCAACATGCTTCATAACGAGTCTCGCCATCCATGGCTACGAGAAGAGAATAGTGATCAACGCTGACTGTATTGTCGGCTGCTGTACATGACGTGGCAATGGCACGCTTATGCACGGAAGGCCTGAAGGGTACATCACCTTTCGGGGACCGTTGAGGAGGATCTTGAAGCCCTCCATGACCTTTTGAGTGACGGCATGCAAAACAACAGGAGCCCCATAAATATAGGCTGTCAACATGGTAGGATGATTTGTAGGTTTGTACTGAGGTTTGGCCTCAATTCAACTACGAAAGATCTATCTTGAACCTGGACAAGCTCGTATACTACTAACCCAAAACAGCTTCAACACCAGATATATAACTCCTGGTGGCTATCTTCTCACTGAACGACTTGTCATCACATTGGACACCTCTTTCGTCGGTGAATTCGAAGCGTCACAAAGAGACTCAAGAAAATGCATTTTAAGATTTCGTTCTTCCCTCTCTTGCTCGCCACCACTGGTACAGGGTACCTAATCCCAAGCCCGCCGGGAAGGTACAACGTTACGATAACGACTGGAGCTATCGTCGACAACAATCGCGACAGCCGGACGTTTATGCTTTCCGTCTTCCAACCCGCAACGTGCACATCCACAGTGCCTGTCGTATACATGCCCAACAGAACCGCCGCATACGAGGGAACGTTAGCTAAGAGGAATTACAACATCTCTTACGACCTCACGCCCCTCTTCGCCACGGCTCGCCAACCAGTGTGCCCAAAGAATTACTCGCCCCGAGACGACGCCCCTGTCCTCCTCCTGTCTCCTGGCTACAGAGGTAGTCGTCTCTATTATAATTTTCTTGCCTCCGCTATCGCCAGTGAGGGCATCACAGTGATTACTATGGACCACCCTGGAGAGACCAGTTGTATAACTTATCCTAATGGTACTGCTGTCTACGTCGACCTCCCAAATCCCACGAACATTGATGACGAGACTCCATACGCATACGTCCGCGCCGCCGATGCATCTTTTATCATAGATCAACTAAGCAATGCGACCGCCATGGCCAAACTTGTTCCTCGAAAGGTCCCAACCGACCGCATAGTCATGGCTGGTCACTCCATAGGCGGTGCCTCAGCTATGCTCGCCGCTAGCCAGGACTCTCGTATTCGCGGTGTCATTAACTGGGACGGCCCGTTCTTTGGCTCTTTGCCCTCATCAGGACTATCTCAGCCATTACTCTACGTAGGCACGAGGCGCTCGGAACCTAGATTTACAGCAATTTGGCCAAAGCTCAACGGTCCAAAGCTGTGGGTCGAGATTGCAAATCTGACGCACGAGGGCATGACGGATCTACCTACGCTATTCCAGGCGGTCAAAGAGAATAACACTGAGATGCTCGCGCAGCTGCTGGGTACGATTGCGCCAGAACAGTCAGTTGGCATTCTGGCAGCATATGCGCTTGAATGGATGAAGTACACTTTCGCAGGCATAATGGGAGAGCCGTTACTAGAGGATCACGGATGCAATCAATTTCCAGAAGTCTCCATTGTAAGGAAAGGCAACTTCTAGTGAGTTCATCACATCTCTAGAGACAAGCAACAAACCATGAATTAACACATTAGAAGTTAAATAGATCAATTTAACGCCTGTGTTTCTATCTACAATTGACCCCGACTTCTTGAGTATGCTTCAAGGTCTCGACGAAGAAGAGTTGATGAGATTTGCCGTACTTTCTCAGGAATTCGGCAGCGATTCTGACATCGAGAACACTATCATTTCCTTCACTTCACCAAATTCTCATCTCTCAAGTCATTCCAAAGCGCTCTGCAGTGATGCAGGCGCTTGCGATGGTCTTCTCCAGACTGTCACACGCGAGTTGAATCTTACTACATAGCTGGGTTCTTGGTATAATTTAGATATACGCTGGGATGCAGCCTATGCACAAACTTGGCTTCGCGACCCTTCACCTGCAGCGTCTCCCAGCTAAAACTTAATCTAGTATTAGAGCACAATCTTCTTACATATCTATTACTTGCTATGCACAACTTAGACACTAGTATTAGCAGAAGCTATAACATCTCTAGCAAGCTGCAATCTTAAACACAATTTGCTTATTACTAGGGTTTGCCTAATTAATTATTAGAATTACACCTTAGTTTTTGCAACCTAGTTCTCTTAAGAAGCACTATAATATAGTACAGCCTCTTTAAAGGCTCTAGTAATATTAACCCTAATTAAGGCAAGCAGCATGCCTAGAAACTAATACTAATACCTATTAGGCTTAAATAGCCTAAGTAACTTTATAGGCCTATAGCATAGAGCTTAGAATGCCTATAAGGGCCTAAATATAAAGCTTTAGGGGATAAACAAAGCTAGATAATATAATAATAAGGCTAATAGGATTTTCTAGAGGACTTAACTAACTAATACCTCTCTCTTAGCTTATATATAGTTCTGTTTTAAGCTAACGTAAGTGCATAGCGAGTGGACCGGCTAGGCGAGTGGACCGCCCCAACAAGCCATTGGGCCCTCCAACCTTCAAACCTCAATGGATCAGCTACATAACCTCAAATCGCTCTTAAAAGAAGACAGGATTAAGCTTGCACTCTAAGCAATTAAGAAACCCCAAGAACTAAGCGTGCGACGCGCTGCTGTTGTCTACCAGGTGTCAAAAACAACCCTCCTTTGGCGACGCGCTGGGAGGCAGTCAACACGCGATACCCAGCCTAAATCATCAGCCCTTAATAAGATAGAAGAGAAGGCGCTTGTGCAGTATATAAGGAGGCTTGACGAGCAAGGACTTGCCTCAACGCTCCATTGCGTTGAAGATATGGCTAATTAATTGCGCGCTGCACGCGATGCAGAGCCTGTTGGCCCCTGATGGGCTTCAAACTTTGTCAAACGCGAGCCTGGACTCCAATCACGATTAACTCGACAGAGGGATCGCCAGAGAGTTCTCTGCAGCGACCTAGGGGTCATTGGGCCCTGGTTTGACCTAGTACGGAATGTTAAGGCCAAGTACGGCATCTAGGACGAAGATACCTACAACTTTGACGAGACTGGCTTTACTATGGGCGTTGGAAATTGCGTCAGAGTAGTTACTGCATCTGAGAGACGTACTTAACCTATTGGGGTCCAGCAGGGAGACCGTGAGTGGGTGACTTTGATTGCTGCAGTCAACGCGATGGGCTGGGCAATTGCGCCCTACCTTATCTTCAAAGCAAAGAACCACGACGCGTCCTGGTACCCTGATTTGAAGCCCTAATGGCGCATTGGGGTCAGTAACAACGGCTGGACTACTAACGATATTGGAGTAGCCTGGTTAAGGCACTTTGTTGAGCAGATTCGGGGCCAGAGGGTGGGTAGCCACGTGCTGCTAATAATCGACGGCTACGAGAGCTACAAGTTGCTTACTTTCCAAAATCTTTGCACAGAGAGCAAGATTATTACCCTATGTATGCCTCCACACTCATCTTACATCCTACAACCACTTGATGTGGGTTGTTTTGCCCCCCTAAAGCGGGCGTACAGCAAAGAGATTAGAGTCTTGGCGCTGGACCATATTGGCCGGATTGACAAAAAAGCCTTCATCGCGACCCTTAGGAAGGTGTTTGATAAGGCGTTTTTAAAGGCAAACATTATATCAAGCTTTAAAGCAACTGGCTTAGTGCCTAATGATCTATTGGTAGTGCTATTAAAGCTTGATGTGAAGCGTCGCACGCCAACACCGCCTCTCACAGGGGAGCCCCAATGGAACCCTAAGACACCTACCAACGCTAATGAGATAGAGGCTCAATTAATGTTGCTTCGCGATTGTATTTAGAGGCACCAAGGATCGTCACCTTCTCCTATAGTTGAGATGATGGATTAGCTGCAAAAAGGCACTGCAATGATACTGCATTCACAGACGTTACTAGCCGCCCGAGTGCTGCAGCTTGAAGCGTCAAACAGGGCTGCTTCTGAGCGCAAATCGCGCAAAAGAAAGTGGATTCAGAAGGGTGGAGACCTCTCAAAGGAACAGGCAGAGGATTTGATAGCCCAACGCGACGTTGGGGCGCAGCTTGAGGGGGAAACTCGTGAGGGTAGGGCTCGAACAGGTGCAGGCAAGCAGCACAAAAGGCACTGCAGGCGCTGCGGTGAGGCAGGGCACAACTCGCGCACGTGTGAGAAAGATGCAGTAGAAGTCAGCAATTAATATTTGCTACTGTTAGCTATAGTAAAGCATTGTGGTGTTGCGCAATTGCTTGCAGAGTGCCTAATGGCTTGTTGGGGCGGTCCACTCGCCTAGCCGGTCCACTCGCTATGCACTTACGTTACTCTATTTTAATCTATTATATTTATTTAATAAAGAGACAAGTATAGTTATTAGGCTAGCTATTAATTAGGTTAATTATTAAACTCTTATATAACTAACGTACCCCACGGGCGAGCGGATCAACGGGCGAGCGAATCACTTTTGCCAAGCCCCCACCAAAGTATCCTCTACATACCAATGCCTCAACAACAACCTAATCTTAACGCGTTAAAGGAAGCTCAAATACAGCTTGCGCTTCAAGCTCTTAAACAAGACGCGAAACTCTCACAGCGACGCGCTGCAGCTATCTACAACGTTCCTCAAGCTACACTAAGCCATCGACTCACTGGACGACCTTCACGAGGCGATACTATGCCCAACTCACGAGGGCTGGATGATCTAGAGGAGCAGGTGATTGTTAATCACATACTTGAGCTGGACGAGCGAGGATTTGGCCCTCGGCTGGCAGATGTGGCTGCAATGGCCAATTCTCTGCGCGCAGAGCGCAATCTGGGCCCTATTGGCACAAACTGGCCCAGTACGTTTGTAAAGCGTCAACCAGAGCTCAAAGTGAAGTTTAATCGCAGGTATGACTACAAGCGAGCCCTCTGCGAGGATTCTGGGGTTGTGCAGGGCTGGTTTTCCCTGGTGCGAAACACAAAAGCCAAGTATGGTATCCTAGATGACGACACGTACAACTTTGACGAGACAGGCTTCATGATGGGCCAGATCTCCCAGGGAGCAGTTGTTACAGCTTCAGAGAGACGAGGAAGGCCAAAGGCAGTCCAGCCAGGCAACCGGGAGTGGACAACGGTCATACAGGGTATCAATGCCAAAGGATGGGCCATTCCACCCTTTGTTATCTTCAAGGCGCGCCACCACCTCTCCGGCTGGTACAAGGAGGAAGACCTGCCCCAGGATTGGGTTATTGCAGTCTCCGGTAACGGCTGGACTACTAATGAGCTTGGTTTTGAGTGGTTGAAGCACTTTGACGCGCATACAAAGGAGCGTACTGCTGGTACCCACCGACTGCTGGTTATTGACGGCCACGAGAGCCACGAATCGCTCCAATTCCAGAAATACTGCAAGGATAACAAGATTGTTACTCTATGTATGCCTCCGCACTCATCGCACCTTCTGCAGCCACTTGATGTGGGCTGTTTTGCCCCTTTGAAGACAGCGTACGGGCGCCAAGCCGAATTGCTTATGCGCAACCGAATCAGCCACATCACAAAGACTGAGTTCCTGCCATGCTTCAAAGCAGCCTATAATGCGGTGTTTACCTCTAGCAATATCCAAGGAGGGTTTCGAGGTGCTGGATTGGTCCCCTTTGACCCAGAACGGGTCATATCAGCCCTTAATGTGAAGCTTCGGACTCCATCACCACCACTCCCCACCAACAACGTACCCTGGCAGTCGCAAACCCCCAGCAACACCCTGGAATTTGGGTCGCAATCAACTCTGATTCGAGAGAAGTATAAGAGGCAGCAGGGCAGCTCACCAAATTCTGTTCTAAGCGCGCTTGAGCACTACGCAAAGGGGGGAGCAATCTTATCCCACAAGCTGGTTTTAGCTCAACAGGAAATCAAGGAGCTTCGAGCGGCTAACGAGGCCGCCATGCGACGAAAATCACATAAAAGAAAGCGAGTTCAGAAGGAAGGGACCCTAATAGTTGAAGATGGGCAGCGGCTGGCAGCTCTAAAGGAGTTTGGGGCGCGTGGTGATGGGAAGAGGGCGAAGAAGCAGGTGCGCACTCAAGAGGGCGAGCCAACCCAACGGCGCTGTGGAAGGTGCAATCAGACAGGACACAACGCGCGAACGTGCAAGATTGATGTAGAAGAGGTCTCTGAATGATATTCCAGCCTGTACTGTACCGTGCAGGACCAAAGTGTGGTGTTTTGGGCCATGATGGGTCAAGTTTTGGTGGGGGCTTGGCAAAAGTGATTCGCTCGCCCGTTGATCCGCTCGCCCGTGGGGTACGTTAAGAGATTTAGTTAATTAGTCTATTATTAAAAATTAGCTAGGATTAGCTATTTAATATTCTATAGGAATAACTCTTATTATTAGTGTGCCTAGATTTAGCTAACACCTTTACTCTAGTATTAATATTAACTTAGATATTTTATAGATTATATATATAATAGTATTCTATAAAGTTTTTAGAGTTTATTAGTATAATTTAACTATAGTTTACTAGAATTAGATAGACCTAAAATAGCCTATATAGAGTCTTTAATAGCTTATCTAATATAGCTCTAAAGCTTATATAACTCTAATATATTCTATAGAATATATATAATTATTATTAAAAAGATTTTAAGAGAAAAGTAGCAAGAGACTAGAGAGATAATTAGAGAATACTAGATTCTTAGTAAAAGTAATTAGCTTACCTATAGAGTATATTAACGTGTTAGATAAGCAAGCGCTATAGGCAAGTAAGCGCTGCACCCTACTAACTTTATATACCTCTCTATCTTAATATATAATAGCTTAATGCAGCGCTACTCTATTAGTTTTAAATAAAGCAGATATCTAGCTTACTATCTTCTCTATTAAATCCTATCTAATATAGAGTAATTATAGAGCTGCTATAGTCTATAATATTTCTAAATAAATAATCTGCTGCTAACGCGCTAGGAAGCTTGCCTAACGCGATTGCTAGCCTAACTTAAAGAAGCTTACCTAGCTAGAAGAGAAAGTAGTTATTAAATATATACTTAACCTAGATCTATATAGATTTGCGCCTATATATACAGCTATATATAATATAGCTAATAAGCTGCTAGCTACATATAGTATAGGCTAGATTAGGCAAAAGTAGCTAGCTAACTTTATTAAGCATATAGATAGTCTTAAGACGCATTTTAACTAAGCATATAATAGATAGAGAGCTCTTTATAAGGATTCTATTCTTATCTATAGCTAGTTTAAGCTTATAGAGTAGATAAAGGCTAAGTATAGTATCTATAATAAAGACGTCTATAATCTTAATAAGGTAGGCTTTATAATAGGTAAGATTATAATATAGCTTATTATATTAGGGTTAAAGAGAAGAGAAAAGCTAAAGGCTCTCTAGCCTAGTAACTATAAATAAGTAACAGCAATTGCTACTATTAATACTGCTAGCTAGTTAGTTCTACTATTTCTTATCTTTACTAGTAAGTACTATATCTCTACCTAGTATAAGGAGGAGAAGATCCTATATAACTAGGCAATTATAGTTAGTAATAATAGCTAGATAAATAATAAGCTAGGAGTTAACTAGCTAAAGTACTTTAATGCTTATATAAAGGCTTATATAGTAAGAGTATATTACCTACTTATCCTTAATAGCTATAAGAGCTACTACTTCTTTAAGTTTTAAAAACTCTATAAGAAGAATAATATCTATATACTCTATATACTACCTTACTTATCTTACCTACTCTAGCCTCTTAATATTAGCTACTTCTTGCTATTAAAGCGCGCATATAGTTATAAGGTAGAGAACCTAATCTATAACTATATTAACTATATTACTAAGCTTAAGTTTCTACTAGCGTTTAAGATAGCTTTTAATTAATTATTTATATTAGCTAATATCTACTTAGCCTTCTAAGGAGTAGGCCTTATACTTTATTAGCTAGAGACTATTCTCTTAAAGCTAGATATATAGCTATATATGCCTACTCCTCTAGCTACTCTTATAGAGGCTCTCTAGGAGGTTTATACTTAAGTAATGCACGCAAGCTTAAAGCTTAATTAACTCTACTTTATAAACGTGTATGCTAGTATAAGAGCTTATTACTAGCCTCTATTATAGAGGTAATTAATTAGCTTAAGAAGGGGGCTAAGGTAATAATGCTCTTAGCTAAGCTAATATATAATTAGATTACTAGCCTTAAAAGAGCTAATAAGGTAGCGTTAGCGTATAGGTAGTATAAGAAAAAGTAACTATAGAAGCAAGGAGTCTTAATAAAAGGGGCTAGAGAGAATATACTTACTTAATATAAGGCTAATTAGTAGATTACTTATAAAAAGCATTAAGATAGAGAGTAATTAGGCCTTAGCTGCTAGGCTTTAGCGCGCTGCTAGAGCTATAGGGAGACTAGGCATAACTTATATATATATAGAAAGGGAACTATAGCTACTACTTAATCTATACTATTAATTTCTATATACTATACTATTATATTATTAAGATATACCTATATAGGGGTATATAAGGGCGCTTTAGCTGCCTAAAACTCTACTATAGTTAATTCTATACTAGAGTTTAATAATAAGGATAGAGAAGTCTTATATTAGGAGTTTACCTACTATTAGCAGTAACTAAAGATCTTATACTTTATAATTTTACTTAACTCTATTACTACTACTATCTAAGAGTAGGATTAAACTAGCTTAAATAGTGCTAACCTATCCTTCCTTAATACTTTTAGTATTAATAAGAGTCCTAATAGACCTTATACTCTAGCTAGAATATATAAGAGAAACTAATAGATTATTAGTAACGTAAGTATATAGCAAGTAACGCAGTTAAGCAAGTAACGCACCCTAACAAACTATTAGGCCTTCCTACCTTTAAACCTTAATAGACTAACTACCTAACCTGGAATTGCTCCTAAAAGAAGATAGAATCAAGCTTGCACTTTAAGCAATTAAGAAACCTCAAGAGCTAAGCGTGTAACGCGCTGCTATAGTATATAGGGTCTCTAAGGTAACCCTCTGCTGCTAACGCGCTAGGACGCAGTTAACACGCAATACCTACCCTAAATTAGCGAATCTTTAGAGGACAGAGTAGAGAACACTTATGCAGTATATTAGGAAGCTAGATTCCTAAGGATTTGCCCTAACGCTCTATTGTGTTAAAGATATAGCTAATTAACTGCGCGCTGCACGCAGCGCAAAGCCTGTTAGCCTATAATAGGCTTTAAACTTCGTTAAACGCGAACCTAGACTAAAATCGCATATAACTTAATAGAGAGATTGCTAGAGAGTCTTATGCAGCAATCTAGAGGTTATTAGGCCCTAGTTTAACCTAGTTTAGAATATTAAGGCTAAGTACAGCATCCTAGATAAAGATACCTATAACTTTAATAAGACTAGCTTTACTATAGGCATTAGAAACTGCGTTAAAGTAGTTACTACATTAAAGAGACGTACTAAGCCTATTAGGTTGCAACAGGGAGACCGTAAGTAGGTAACTTTCATTGCTGCAATTAACGCAATAGGCTAGGCAATTGCGCCCTACCTTACCTTTAAAGCAAAGAACTATAACACGTCCTAGTACCCTAATTTAAGGCCCTAATAGCGCATTAGGGTTAGCAATAACAGCTAGACTATAAACAATATTAGTATAGCCTAGTTAAGGCACTTTATTAAGCAGATTAAGGGCTAGAGGGTAGGTAGCTATATACTGCTAATAATTAACAGCTATAAAAGCTATAAGTCGCTTGCATTCTAGGATCTTTGCAAGGAGAACAAGATAATTACTTTATATATACCTCTATACTTATTGCATATCCTGCAGCCACTTAATATAGGCTGTTTTGCCCCCTTAAAGTAGGAGTATAGTAAAGAGATTAGAGTCTTAGCAACACACTATATTAGCTAAATTAATAAGAAGGCCTTTATTGCAACGTTTATAAAGGTTTTTAAGAAGGCATTCTTAAAGGTAAATATTATATTAAGCTTTAAAGTAACTAGCTTAGTACCTAATAACCTATTAGTAGTGCTATTAAAGCTTAATGTTAAGCTTTAGGCGCTAATACTACCTCTACTAGAGGGGGCCCAATAGAACCCTAAGACACCTACCAACGCTAACAAGATAGAGTCTTAATTAACACTACTTCGCGATTATATTCAAAAGCACTAAGGATTATTACTAACTCTAATAGTAGAGATTATTAATTAGCTATAGAGAGGCACTGCAATGCTACTACATAGGCAGACATTATTAGCAGCCTAAGTGCTATAGCTTAAAGCATTGAACAAGGCTGCTTCTAAGCGCAAATTATATAAAAGAAAGTAGATTTAGAAGGGTAGAGACCTCTTAAAGGAACAGGCAGAGGATTTAATAGCCTAATGCAACATTAAGGCGTAGGTAGAGGGGGAAATGCGTAAGGGTAGGGCCTAAACAGGTACAGGCAAGCAGGGTAAAAGGCACTGCAAGCACTATAGTAAGACAGGGCACAACTTACGCACATATAAAAAAGATATAGTAGACGTTAGCAATTAAAGATATATCTTATTAGCTATATTATAATGTTATAGTATTAAGTAATTGCATATAGAAGGCCTAATAGTTTATTAGGGTGCGTTACTTACTTAACTGTGTTACTTGCTATATACTTACGTTACTATTAATATCTACCCCTACTTTACTATTTTTCTTTTATAAGTTCTAAGAAATTAAACCCTTATTAAATTAAGGTTAACCTTTTCTAGTACTACCTAGATCTCTAATCCCCTTAATTATTATTATTAATTATAGATTATAAGTAACTAAATTAATTAATAGACTAGAATAAATAATTAAGTAAATTAATTAGGTTCTCTATCTTCTCTAACGTATTGTAACTACTTAAATATATACCTTGTTTAGAGCTTAATTAGGCTAAAATACTAAGCTAATTAGAGATTACTATAGCCTAGACTTATTATATAGTTAAGGTAATTAAGGTTATATAATCTAAACCTTCTCTATAATCTTAGAGAGTTATTAATTAGTAACTTACTATAATATACTCTCTAGGTATATTAATTTATTAATTACTATACCTACTTACTATAGTAATTATATTTTCTTTCTTTAATTAGTAATCTTAAAAATTTATTATTATTGCTTATTTACTATTATAACTACTCTTAGTGCTTTACTTAATTAAGCAAGTAAATAGTTATACTAAGGTATATAGTAAATAAATAATATTATACTCTATACTTACTTATTCTAACTCTAACTCTTCTAATTACTCTTATATAATATTATTACTTTTCTTTACTCTAATCTATTCTTTAATTGCTACTAATTATAGTATAGTTAACTTAATTATACTTAAGAATATATACTAATCTTTTAATTAAGGTCTCTGCTCTAAGTAAAGCGCCTAGTAATCCTCTAATTATACCCTCTACTATTTGCTAGACTTGCTTAAGCTATCCTATTACTCCTAAAGCTCTAATAGATACTTCTAAGTAGTACTAATCTTATAAGTTTTATATTCTAGATAAGTAGAATAATAAGTCTACTTAGTTTAATTATTCTAATCTTCTCTTAATTAAGGGTAATATTTAATTCTATTTATACTTTAGTTATATAAAGAAGACCTAGGCTACTATATTTAAGATCTAGATCTATTATAACTAGCTAAGCAGTAGTAGCAATTAGTATATTAAGTATAGCACGTATCTATGCCTACTTATAAATAGTATAATTGCTTAAGTTTTTAGTTAGTGCCTTAGGTATATGCGCAAGAACTATCCTATAAGTATCTATTTTAATTCTTATAAGGTTATAATTATTTATTAATTAGATTATAGTTTATAATCTAGAAGTTAGATTATAATTATCTTACTAAGCTTATTACTAAGCATGCTAAGCGTCTTAATAAGCTTAGGCCCTCTACTCCTTAATTAATTAAAGGTCTTGCTTATTCTCTAATCTAGTATTTTAATAACTTAATTACTAATCCTATTATAGTAACTCTAAAGTTAAAGAATAGCTCTAAGCACTCTACTCTAGGTAAATTATTTAATCTTATTCCTTCTTCTAAGAAGAAGAAGCTTAATATAGTTAAGAGAGTAGGTCCTTAATTAGAGTTTAGGTAAACTTTACTAATCTATTTCTAGCTTTAAGTAAAGTTTTCTTCTAATCCTTATCTAGTTACTCCTAATTAAGAAGTCTTTAGTCCTTCTAAGGCTCCTCTAAGCCTATATAAGCTAAGGTCTTGTATAATCTCTTAGAAAAGCACTAATACTTATAACTACTTATTATATTATAATTAGCTTAAGGCTGCTACTTCTAATTAAGAGGTTAATCCTCCTATAAGTATTTATTTCTATTTCTTCCTTTACTTATACTAATCTACTTAGAAAAAGTCCCCTATTATTTCTTAATCTCTCTCTTCTACTATTTCTACTTTATCTATCTTTAATTATTACTTACTTAATTAAGTTCTTACTAATACTTAGCTTAAGGCTAAGAATAAGGCTTATACTTAGTATGCTACTTATATTTAAGCTAAAAAGAAGTTAAAGGTAGAGTAGAATTAGAAGAAGCTTACTAAGTAGAAGATAATTAAGTCTAGAATTAAGAATGCTAGAGCTTTTGCTTAATCTCTCTCTACTAATTGCCTTAACTTTTCTTAGGCTTAGCTTAATTAGTACCTTAAGGCTTATAAGGCTTTATCTACTTAGGTTATATAAGTATTTAGAATTCTAGATTATATCTTTAGAGTAGGTAATAATTATAAGGAGAATAAGAAGTAGAAGTAGTTACTACTCTTATATAGTTAATTAATCTCTAGTTCTACTTTTCTTTATTTAATAGTTTACTTTTTTCTTTAGCCCTAATAATTAATATTTTATTCTATAATCTAAGTATTTTAAATATTAATTAGTGCTTTAAATAAGTTAAAATATTACTTAGTAAGCTTCTTAGTTAATCTATCTATAGGTATACTCTTAGTATTAAGGTACTTAACCTTAAATAATCCCTTTAAGTATTCCTGCCTAAGCTAGAGGTTATATATATCTATATAATATAGCTTAGTTATAATCTACTTATTCTTCTTTATTATAAGCCTAATTATTTACTAGTTATTATACTAGATATTCTAGACTTGCCCTAGGTTAAGCATAAGCTTACTAAAGAATCTCTTAATTACTATTATTTTCTTAGCTATATATTCTAGGGTAATTAGCTTAGCCTCTATAGTTAATATTATAATTATTAGTTACCTAGCAGCTTTCTAAAAGATTAGTTCTCTAAATATAATTAATATATAGCTATAAGATAATCTTTAAGTATCTAGATTATTAGTAAATAACGCGTTACTATAGATTATAAGATTAGGGCTATTATAATTACTATACTTAATCTTATTATACCTTATTTAGTATAGATAGGTAATTACTTAATTAGCTATAGTATAGTATTCTTTACTTAGATTTATAAAAAAGTATAATAGTTTTAATACTATAAAGGTAATATTAGGCCTAATTATAATCGTAGTATATAGTACTAATCTAATCTTTTTCTAAAATAACTTAACCTCCTACTTAGTTACTTCTCCTTAATTTAGAATTAGTTCTTTTAAGGGGAGTAAGGTAGGTAGAAAGGTTCTATTCTCTAATCTAAACTTCTTTATAATCTTATTAATATATAACGTGAGTGCATAGCGAGTGACGCAGTTAAGCGAGTGACGCACCCTAACAAACCATTGGGCCTTCCTACCTTCAAACCTTAATAGACCAACCACCTAACCTGGAATTGCTCCTAAAAGAAGATAGAATTAAGCTTGCACTTTAAGCAATTAAGAAACCTCAAGAGCTAAGCGTGCGACGCGCTGCTACAGTGTACAGGGTCTCTAAGGCAACCCTCCGCCGCCGACGCGCTGGGACGCAGTTAACACGCGATACCTACCCTAAATCAGCAAATCTTTAGAGGACAGAGCAGAGGACACTTGTGCAGTATATTAGGAAGCTAGATTCCTAAGGATTTGCCCTAACGCTCTATTGTGTTAAAGATATAGCTAATTAACTGCGCGCTGCACGCGGCGCAAAGCCTATTGGCCCACGATAGGCTTTAAACTTCGTTAAACGCGAACCTGGACTAAAATCGCATATAACTTAACAGAGAGATCGCTAGAGAGTCTTGTGCAGCGATCCAGGGGTTATTAGGCCCTGGTTTAACCTAGTTTAGAATGTTAAGGCTAAGTACAGCATCCTGGATAAAGATACCTATAACTTTAATAAGACTAGCTTTACTATAGGCATTAGAAACTGCGTTAAAGTAGTTACTACATTAAAGAGACGTACTAAGCCTATTAGGTTGCAACAGGGAGACTGTAAGTAGGTAACTTTTATTGCTGCGATTAACGCGATAGGCTAGGCAATCGCGCCCTACCTTATCTTTAAAGCAAAGAACCATAACGCGTCCTAGTACCCTGATTTAAGGCCCTAATGGCGCATTAGGGTTAGCGACAACAGCTAGACTATAAACGATATTGGTGTAGCCTGGTTAAGGCACTTCATTGAGCAGATTAAGGGCTAGAGGGTGGGTAGCCATGTGCTGCTAATAATTAATGGCCACGAAAGCTATAAGTCGCTTGCATTCTAGGATCTTTGCAAGGAGAATAAGATAATTACTCTGTGTATGCCTCTACACTTATTACACATCCTGCAGCTGCTTAATGTAGGCTGTTTTGCCCCCTTAAAGCAGGAGTATAGTAAAGAGATTAGAGTCTTGGCAACAGACTATATTGGCTAAATTAACAAGAAGGCCTTTATTGCAACGTTTGCAAAGGTTTTTAAGAAGGCGTTCTTAAAGGCAAACATTACATTAAGCTTTAAGGCAACTGGCTTAGTGCCTAATAACCTATTGGTGGTGCTATTAAAGCTTAATGTTAAGCTTCGGGCGCTAACACCACCTCTACCAGGGGGGGCCTAATAGAACCCTAAGACACCCACCAACGCTAACGAGATAGAGTCTTAATTAACGCTGCTTCGCGATTATATTTAAAAGCACCAAGGATTATCACTAACTCTAATGGTGGAGATTGTTAATTAGCTGCAGAGAGGCACTGCAATGCTACTACATGGGCAGACGTTATTGGCAGCCTGAGTGCTGCAGCTTAAAGCATTGAACAAGGCTGCTTCTGAGCGCAAATTACGTAAAAGAAAGCGGATTCAGAAGGGTGGAGACCTCTCAAAGGAACAGGCAGAGGATTTAATAGCCTAACGCGACGTTAAGGCGCAGGTAGAGGGGGAAACGCGTAAGGGTAGGGCCTGAATAGGTGCAGGCAAGCAGGGTAAAAGGCACTGCAAGCGCTGTAGTAAGACAGGGCATAACTTGTGCATGTGTAAAAAAGATATAGTAGACGTTAGCGATTAAGGATATATCTTGTTAGCTACATTATAATATTATAGTGTTGAGTAATTGCACGTAGAAGGCCCAATAGTTTGTTAGGGTGCGTTACTCGCTTAACTGCGTTACTCGCTATACACTTACGTTATATTATAAACTAGAGTAATTATTCTCTTTACTTAATCTTTTATTACTCTAATCCCTAAGAACTATTCTACTAGTTCTTACTCCTAAATCTTATACTTACTAAATACTTTATTCTAGATAGCCTTAGCTTCCTGCTTATAGGACTTATAGAATAGAAGTAGAATATTATTAATATAGAATAGAATTAGTATTAATTACTCTTTCTTAAAGAATAGGTAGAGCTCTTCTTTTAATACTATAAGTCTAAGCTTAAGTAGTATTCTAGAGAACTCTTTATACTAAAGAAGTAGAGATTCTCTTAGTCTATATAATGCTTAATTTAGTTAAATATTATAACCTACTTTCTTAAACTCTATTAGTAGTTTATAGATTACTAGATTATCTAAGGTAATTAGAGTATTTAGGAATACCTTAACTATATTATATTAGTATACTTCTAGATTAAACTAAGCTATAATTACTATTACTATTTAGAAGGATTAAGTAGCTAGAGTAGCTATATTTATACTACTTAATATATTATTTTCTTAAAGATTATCTCTAATAATAATCTAAGCTTTATACTTAATAAAGTAGCTATTTTAATTAAACTTATAGGTCTATACCTACTTAAGTAGAAGTAGTTAATTATCTTTTAATATAGAGATCTTAGTCTATATACCTTTCTATATAAGCTAATTAATCTCTTTACTATAGGCTTAGAGGAACTAATCCTTAAGTAGATATTATAGTAATTATTTCTAGGTCTTTAGTAGTAGTAGGAGCTAATCTTAATAAGGTTATTCTACTTCTAACTTTAAAGTCTTAGTATTTTAATTACTTAGTATTGCTACTATAATAATTAAGTTAATAGTCTTATAACTTAGCTAATTATTCTAGTCTCTATTTAGACTAAGGAAGAAGGTATTATATAAGTCTAACTATAGATTATTTTCTTTACTTAGATCTATAATTAATATATTTATACTTTCTTATAATAATCTACTCTCTATCTAATTATTATAATCTAACTTATTCTTTTATACTAGAAGGTATTTACTTATAGGTTAATTAATCTTAGGTCTTAAGCCTTATTAGTAATAACTTAATTATATTAGTAGATTATTTTAATATACTTTACCTAGTATTATAGATATAGCATAACTAGATTAAGAAGTAATATTAGTTAAGCGCTTATATATTAAACCCCTAGACTCTATCTAGTTACTAGAGATAGGTAGATTAGCTCTTATAGGAGAGTTAACTCCCTATTAATTACCTACTTCTAAATTCTCCTAAATACCTATACCTTAATTAATTAGTCTAGGTATTTACTTAGGAGTAGCTAAACCTATACTTTCTAATTAATCTACTTAATTCTCTAGATACTTACTAGCCTTATATGTGTTCTAAGCAGCCTCTATAACCTTAGTTTCCTAATTAGTAGGTAGGCCCTCTATACTAGTTAATATTCTAATCTACTTACTCCTAAGATCTTGCTTAGTAGTTAATTATTCTAGTTAGGTTACCTAGTACTCTTCCTCTAGAACTAGTATCTTAATATCTTATCCTAGATTATTAAATTCTCTAATATAGAGTATATCTACTACTTTAATTACTTAATTCTTTAGTATTTTATTATCTTTACTACTTATATAGAATAGATTCTTATTAAATATAATATTTCTTATAATAATTACTTAATTAAGGGTAGGTACCTAGATTAAATAGATATTAGAGGCTTAATAGCTAACTAAGTACCTAATATAACTATAAGGATTAACCTTAAATCCTTACTTATCTCTGCCTACTAATTACTCCCTATCTAAAGAATATGCTTAATAGCTATAGGCATATATTCTACTCTAATTAGGGCAGAGATTAGTAGTTTTAATCCTAATCTCTAGAGGCTTATACTAGTAAAGGTACTACCTAAACTAGGAGTCTAGAACCTTATTAGGTAATTAATATCTATAAATAGCTATAGAGCTTAAAGCATAAAGGTAAGCTATAGTATCTATAACCTCTAGCTAGAGGTAAGTAGAGAGGTTTGCTCTAATCCTTATCTTTATAGATTTAGTAATAAGCTCCTGCTCTACTCTCTCTACTAATTTATTTAGCTTATAGGTATATAATAGTAGAGTAATAATCTTAATCCCTCTTTCTTCTGCCTATTTCTTATATCTTAATTAACCTCTCTATAGTCTTATAGTAGTATTATTATCCTAGTAGATTTTAATAATTAACTACTAGTATTTTCTTATAATCTTATTTTTAAAAGTAGTAATTACTCTTATAATCTTATTAAGTATCTTGCTCTAAATATTAAAGTTAAATAGCTTACCTAAGAAGTTATCCTTAATAATTAGAGCCTATTCTTTATAAAGCTTTCTAGTTAGCATATTAAATAGATTCTATAATATTCTATAGAATAGTCTAGGTAATTATTCTCTTAGCCTTCTTAAGATTACTTATACTAAGTAGGTAACTAAGTAGTACTTATAGTTAATCCTTTTTATACTATTAATTAAGATATTTCTAGCTAATTTAATAAGTAATTAGATTAAGCATTTATCTAGATAGCTAGATTATTTATACTAGAGATCTTTACTATTAGACCTTTAAATAGAATAAGCTAATTAGATTACTTTAATAAGTATAGGTAGAGTAGTATAAGAGCTAAACTTAATATATTTAATAAGTAGTAGCTTAAACTTCTTCTTAAGGGTTACTAGTATAATATTATTTTCTAGTAATTCTACTTAAAGTATCTTGTTTAATTCTAGGTACTATATACCTACTTAATTAAGTATATTACTACCTATAATATTTATATAGAAGTAGTTAACTACTTTAATATTCTTAAGTAGAAGATCCTCTATTTAAAGTTTATTTTATCTATTTAAGAAGTTCTTAATTAGCCTATTACTAGTGCCTAATATAGGTAGTAATTAAGTATCTATATTAACTATTTCTAGAATAGTTAATACCTTAAAGGTACCTAGAATAAGAAGGCTTTAATTATTAATAAGGTAGACTACTAATTCTCTATTATAGATAGTACTCTTAGAGAGTAGATAGCTTTAATAAGCAGTGCTAAATACTAGTTTAAGATTAGCTAGAAAGGTACTTAGATTAAATAGGGCTATAACTATAGAACCTAGATATTTAACTAAGAAAGTTTCTTTATTATTACTAGGATTAGAATTCTATCTAGACTAGATTACTTATTTCTTAATTATAGTCTATTCTAATTTATTAGCTCTTTTCTTAATCTTAGTTTTATCTTTATTACTTAGATTAACTAGTATACTATTAGCTAGGCCTAGTCTAATTAGCGCAGTCTTAAAGTATTAGTAGTTAACTAGCTTCTAGAAGTAGTTTCTATTTAGCTTATAGAGGTATTTAAATAATTATTTATCTTTCTTATTATTTTCATTCTAATTAGAGATTAATCTAAATATTAAGTAAACGCCTAATCCCTTATTCTTTAGAGAGAGGGCTTGCTTCTATAGTTCTAGAGTAAATACTTAAGCAAGTTTATTAATTATAAGTAGTTTCTCTCCTAAGGCTGCTTATATATTAATATAGTACTTTATTAATTAGAACTATTCTAGAGTAATTCTAGGAGCTAGAGTATCTAAGAAATCTATAATTATAAGCTATCCTTTAATATTAGTAATCCTAAATGCTTAAGCCTTACTATAGATTACCTACTACTTATTAAACTACTTATTAGTATTTATTTATCCTATTCTAGCTTTATTAAGATATAATTAGTATTACTACCTAACTAGAGCTATAGTATTAGTATTAGTAGAAGCTAGATTATCTTTAAGGATTTAAATAAGGGCTTAGAGTATTAAATTATCTTAATTAATTATTTTAATTAAAGCTAGTGCTATAAGATTAGCTAAGATAGTCTTATTAATCTAGTCTTAGAGATTACTTAGCTTAGCAGCCTTTCTAGACTACTAGCTAGTCTAGACCTTATATTAATTAACTTGCTTAGCATAATTAATCCTACTAATTATAGTAGTTAAGATTATTATTTCTAAGGCGCTTGCTAAGCTGCCTAATAGAGTACCTATAGATTCTTTAAAATCTAGGTAGATTAGCTCCTATTAATTAATAGAGGTTATAGTTTTACTATCTAGGTTAATCTAATCCTATATTACCTTATCTTAAGCATATAGCTTAAGCTAAGTATACTAGTATAGCTAGTCTAATCTACTCCTAAGAAGGATCTAACTAGTTAAGATTATTTCTTCTATAATTAGAAGAGTTAGAGAGGATTAGAGTAGATTTCTAGTTTATTTAATTAATTTAGTTACTTAGAGTATATAGGAAGAATTGCCTTATAGCTCTAGTAAACTAGGCTTATAACTATTATTAATTATAGATTATAAGTAACTAAATTAATTAATAGACTAGAATAAATAATTAAGTAAATTAATTAGGTTCTTTATCTTCTCTAAGGTGTTATAACTACTTAAATATATACCTTGTTTAGAGCTTAATTAGGCTAAAATACTAAGCTAATTAGAGATTACTATAGCCTAGACTTATTATATAGTTAAGGTAATTAAGGTTATATAATCTAAACCTTCTCTATAATCTTAGAAGGTTATTAATTAGTAACTTACTATAATAATTGTATATTTAGATAATATATTAACGTGAGTGCATAGCGAGTGACGCAGTCAAGCGAGTGACGCACCCCAACAAACCATTGGGCCTTCCTACCTTCAAACCTCAATGGACCAACCACCTGACCTGGAATCGCTCCTAAAAGAAGACAGAATTAAGCTTGCACTTCAAGCAATTAAGAAACCTCAAGAGCTAAGCGTGCGACGCGCTGCTACAGTGTACAGGGTCTCTGAGGCAACCCTCCGCCGCCGACGCGCTGGGACGCAGTCAACACGCGATACCCACCCTAAATCAGCGAATCTTCAGAGGACAGAGCAGAGGACACTTGTGCAGTATATTAGGAAGCTGGATTCCTAAGGATTTGCCCCAACGCTCTATTGTGTTGAAGATATGGCTAATCAACTGCGCGCTGCACGCGGCGCAAAGCCTGTTGGCCCACGATGGGCTTCAAACTTCGTCAAACGCGAACCTGGACTAAAATCGCATATGACTCGACAGAGAGATCGCCAGAGAGTCTTGTGCAGCGATCTAGGGGTCATTGGGCCCTGGTTTGACCTGGTTCAGAATGTTAAGGCTAAGTACAGCATCCTGGATGAAGATACCTACAACTTTGATGAGACTGGCTTTACTATGGGCATTGGAAACTGCGTCAAAGTAGTCACTGCATCAGAGAGACGTACTGAGCCCATTGGGTTGCAACAGGGAGACCGTGAGTGGGTAACTTTCATTGCTGCGATCAACGCAATAGGCTGGGCAATCGCGCCCTACCTTATCTTCAAAGCAAAGAACCACGACGCGTCCTGGTACCCTGATTTAAGGCCCCAATGGCGCATTGGGGTCAGCGACAACGGCTAGACTACAAACAATATTGGTGTAGCCTGGTTAAGGCACTTCATTGAGCAGATTAAGGGCCAGAGGGTGGGTAGCCATGTGCTGCTGATAATTGACGGCCACGAAAGCCACAAGTCGCTTGCATTCCAGGATCTTTGCAAGGAGAATAAGATAATTACTCTGTGTATGCCTCCACACTCGTCGCACATCCTGCAGCCGCTTGATGTGGGCTGTTTTGCCCCCTTAAAGCGGGAGTATAGTAAAGAGATTAGAGTCTTGGCAACAGACCACATTGGCCGAATAGACAAGAAGGCCTTCATTGCAACGTTTGCAAAGGTTTTTGAGAAGGCGTTCTCAAAGGCAAACATCACATCAAGCTTTAAGGCAACTGGCTTAGTGCCTAATGACCCATTAGTGGTGCTATCAAAGCTTGATGTCAAGCTTCGGACGCCAACACCACCTCTACCAGGGGGGGCCCAATGGAACCCCAAGACACCCACCAACGCCAACGAGATAGAGTCTCAATCAACGCTGCTTCGCGATCGTATTCAAAAGCACCAAGGATCATCACCAACTCCAATGGTGGAGATTGTTAATCAGCTGCAGAGAGGCACTGCAATGCTACTACATAGGCAGACGTTATTGGCAGCCCGAGTGCTGCAGCTTGAAGCATCGAATAAGGCTGCTTCTGAGCGCAAATCACGTAAAAGAAAGCGGATTCAGAAGGGTGGAGATCTATCAAAGGAACAGGCAGAGGATTTAATAGCCCAATGTAACGTTGGGGCGCAGATAGAGGGGGAAACGCGTGAGGGTAGAGCCCAAACAGGTGCAGACAAGCAGGGCAAAAGGCACTGCAAGCGCTGTGGTGAGACAGGGCACAACTTGCGCACGTGTAAAAAAGATATAGTAGACGTTAGCGATTAAGGATATATCTTGTTAGCTATATTATAATGTTGTGGTGTTGAGTAATTGCACGTAGAAGGCCCAATGGTTTGTTGGGGTGCGTCACTCGCTTGACTGCGTCACTCGCTATGCACTCACGTTACTATTTTTATTACTACTATATTCTCTTATCTTAGATTAAAGCTAGAAGTATTAATAAAGACCTCTAGTATTAGCCCTATAGGCTAACACTAGAGTTAGCTAGAGATAGTAGGGCCTAGTATATATACTAGAGGCACTCTGCCCTGTTTCTACTTAGCAGTAAACAGTCTATAGTCTACTAATATAACCTATAGCTACTTATTTAGTATTATTTAGTACCTTATATTTATATAATACTACTCCCTCTCTTATAACCTAGGTATATAGGTTCTAATATTCTATTTACTCTTATATAGAAGAGTAACTAGTTAGATTTTAATAATAAGCTCTATTATAAGCCTCTATATAGAGAAACTTACTCTAGACCTACTTAAGGTATAACTTTAAGTACTTAGAAGTTAAACCTCTGCATATATATCTACTAGAGCCTTAAGAGAGATACTATAAGCCTCTTAATAAATAAACTCTAATAAAACATCTAGTTTAGCCTAGAGTTGCCTATACCCTAGCATAATAGCACTAAATACTATATAATAGGCTACTATAGTCCCTAAAGAGCTAGTCCTTAATAATCTAGACACTAAGCTGTAGTAGTTAGAAGAATAGCACTAGAGGGCTAAAAAGTAGCTCTAAGTAGTATAACTTTAAGAGTTATAAGCTAAATACCTTGCAGATAATCTAATAGCACTTAACACTACTTATAGTAGCCTACTAATAATAATTATAGTGCTAGTAGTCCTAACTACTAGCCTTCTATAACATAAGCTACCTTATATATTTATAAAATGCAATAGGGTAGACTTTAATTATTAGAAGCATAATTATAAGAGGTACTTCTACTAGCTTCTAGCTAACTTCCTATAGAAGATTTAGAAGGTTAACTTTAGTATATAATATATCTCTAAAGTGCTAAAGATACTCTAGGAGGCATATTAATTAGATTAACTTTAATTATCCCTATTTTAGAAACTAACCTAGGAAGCTATAAAAGTAGTTATGCTAGGCTCTCTAGAAACCCTCTTTAAATAAAGGCAGTAGGTATATAAGGCCTTAAATAAGTTCTATATACTCCCTTATTAGATACTAATAGATTTGTTAGATTATATAAGGCTGTTCTAGGAAGAGTTAGGAGAAACCTACGTCCCTATACTCTAGGTAATAGGTTATCTCTATACCTTACCTAAAGATACTTAGAGGTAGCTCTTCTTATTACCTAAGGAGCGTTATATAACGCTTATATAGATTAAAGAGGCTATAAATATAATTTACTACTAAAAGAGTTAACTTAGGCTAACTTAGGATAAAAAACTTATAAAGGACTAAGAGAAGGGTAAAATAGACTTAAAGAATAGATAGGGAGGTAAAAAGACCCCTAAAAGGTTAAAGAAGGGAAGTCTAAGCTATAATAGCCTAAAATAGACTAAAAATGCGCTAAGGAAACCTAAACCTTTAACTATTACCTATTATATATATAGGGAAGCTAGATATATCTAGCCTAACTGCCTGCACTCTAATATATCTAAGAAACCTACTAAAGGGTTAGATATAGGAAAAGGGAAGAGGTAAAAGGTATAGATATATACCTTCTTGCCTATATATCCTAAATATAGGAAAGTAAAGACCTTAGCACCCTTTATACTATATTATACCTAAGACTAATATAGTTACTTACTATCCTAGTAGTTATAGAGTCTTTAGAGGCAATATAATCTCTAGTTAACCCTAGTTCTTAACTAAACCTACTATTAGTATTAATAGTAAAGGAGCAAAATCTCTAAGTTAAACCCCTTCTAGGCCTATTAGCTAAAGAAGTTAGTAGTATAGATATCTATATCTATAGTATAACTATTACTAAGATTATAGTTACTAACTTATATAGGAATAAGAAGATATAAGATATTCTATTTATAGTTATAGACCTAAAGAGGTACTAGCTATACCTTAGTCTATCTTAGATTAATATATATTAACCTAAGCTAAACTTTATAACTAGAAGGTTACTATTTAGAGGAGAGAAGGTAAAGAATTAATACTCTTTCTAAAAGATTTCTAGTAAAGATACTAAAGAGTTTAAGAGGAATATGCGTAATCTAATAGTAGATATATATACCTACCTTATTAACTTTATAGAGTATAATAGAGAAGAAGATCCTATTATAGACTAAATATCTCTATAATATATTAAATTTGCTAATATTATATTAGAAGATAACTTAAAGGTCCTCTCTAAATATAGTTTAAATAACCTAGCTATTAATATTATAGAAGGTAAAAGTCTACCTTTCTAACTACTATATAGCTTATTAGTAGCTAAATTAGTAGTATTATATAAGTATCTAAATAACTTTATAGCTAGAGGTTAGATATAGTATTTAAAGTTACTAGTAGGCACCTTAATACTTTTTACTAAGAAAAAAGATAGAAGTCTCTACCTCTATATTAATTTTAGGGGCCTTAATAAGGTTACTATTAAGAATAGGCACCTTCTACCTCTTATTACTAAGTTTCTAGAGCGCCTATTATAAGTAAAAGTTTATACTAAGCTTAATATAAGAGACGCCTACTATAGAATTAGAATTAAGAAAAGGGATAAGTAGAAGACTACTTTTTAAATATAATATAGGTATTTTAAGTATAGAGTTATACTATTTAGCCTTACTAATACTTCTATATAATTCTAGGCTTATAACGTAGGTGTACAGCGAGCGGGCCAGTACACTGAGCGGGCCACTTTTGCCAAGACTACACTAAAACACCATCACCATCTAAATGCCCCCCTACCAACCCCATTTTAACGCGTTAAAAGAGTGTTAGATCCAGCTTGCGCTTTAAGCTCTTAAACAAGACGTAAAACTCCTAGTGCGACGTGCTGCAGCTATCTACAGAGTCTCTCAAACTACACTAGACTATCGACGCGCAGGACGACCTTCACGTGTTGATACTATGGCTAACTTATGTAATCTAACCAGCGCTAAGGAGCAGGTGATTGTTATGCGCATACTTGAGCTAGTTATGCAAGGAGAGTCCCCTTGGCTTACAATTGTAGCTGATATAGCCAATTCTCTGCAAAAAGAGCGCGGTTTGGCCCCTGTTGGCCTAAGGTGGGCTAGCAGGTTTGTTTCGCGTCAGGAGGAGCTTAAAACAGTCTTTAATTGCAAGTACGACTATAAGCGAGCCCTCTGCGAGGATCCTGCGGTGATCTAGGGCTGGTTTGGCCTAGTAGCCAATATCAAAGCCAAGTATGGTATCCTGGACAATGACACGTACAACTTCGACGAGACAGGCTTCATGATGGGCCAGATATCTACTGGAGTTGTTGTCACAGATGCAGAGAAGCCAGGACGAGCAAAGCAGGTCCAGCCAGGCAACTGGGAGTGGGTAACAGTCATTGAGGGCATCAATGCCACAGGATGGGCCATTCCGCCCTACATCATCTTCAAAGCCCGCTAACACCTGTCTAACTGGTACAAGGACAACAACCTGCCCCAAGATTGGACTATTGCTATCTCTGAAAACGGCTGGACTACTAACAAGCTTGGTTTTAACTAGTTGAAGCACTTTGACAGGCATACAAAGACATGTACTGTTAGCACCTACTGTTTGCTAATTATTGATAGTTATGGGAGCCACAACTCTGCAGAATTCAAGCAATACTGCAAGGATCACAAGATTGTGACCCTATGCATGCCTGCGCACTCGTCGCATCTCCTGCAGCCCCTTGACGTAGCTTGTTTTGGCCCTCTGAAGAAGGCGTATAGGGATGAGGTCAATAAGCTCATGCGCAACCGGATCAACCACATCACAAAGCAGGAGTTCCTGCCATGCTTCAAAGCAGCTTATAAGAAAGCTATTACCCCTAGCAACATCTAGGGAGGGTTCCGAGGCGCAGGACTGGTCCCTTATGACCCAGAACGGGTCATATTAACCCTTGATATGAAGCTGCGCACTCTATTACCACCACTCCCTATAAATAACAAGCCCTGGCAGTTGCAAACCCTAAGCAATACCCTAGAACTTGGGTTATAATCGACGCTTGTGAAGACAAGGATTCAGAGGCATATAGACAGCTCTCCCACATTAATAGTTGAGGCGTTTAAGAAGGTGTTAAAGGGGGCAGCAATTATTGCGCACAAGCTGGTTTTGGCACAATAGGAAATTAGCGAGCTTTGAGCGGCTAATGAGGCTGCTACACGACGAAAATCACACAAAAGAAGGCGTATTTACGCTAAGGGAAGCCTTGCAGTTAAAGAAGGCCAGCAGTTAACTGCTTTGCAGGAGTTTGGGGCGCGTAGTGATGGTAAGAGGGTAAAGAAGCAGGTGCGCGCTGAAGGAGGTGAACCATCCTAACAATGCTGTGGATGGTGTGGAGAGGGGG